>NC_079508.1:35057399-35702928 GCF_030052815.1 Hevea brasiliensis | reverse complement strand
AGTTTTTATATTATTATATGTGGTGTTGAAAGGTTTAGAGTGAGAGAGATGAAAGTTTAATGATAAAATCCTTAAATTGGACGAAATGGATTTCAAAAACTAAAAGTTAAACTTTTGGCAGCTGAAACCCCATTTGTTCAAAGGGTATTTAAGCTTTGATGGACGTAATGTTAGAGCAAAAGCTTTTAAGTTTTGCTCCCAAGGTGATTCTTAACCTCAACTCTTCTTCTTATCTTGCTTTTGAGAATGGGAGTTTGTCACGACCCAAAATTCTGAACCGTGACCGGCGCATAATTTAAGTATTCTTAAATCATACAAGCCTTATCAGAGTATCTTGAATAAATATATTGTCACTTACTAATCCCAAAAGTAGACAAAATCCAAATAAATAAAATGCTGAATAAACATCATAAATATCCCATAAGTAAACTGCGGAGTCTCTACAGATTTCAAATAAAAACTTAAACTATTCAATAAACTAAACTAATTATTAGCCCGAGAAAACATGAATTCGGGCATACCATGAAAACAAATCAAAGTTGTCCCTCTCCAGAGAATGGACTGAATATTTGGATCAGCTGCAGAATTCTACTGATCTGAAACAGATAACAGACAGAGAAAATGTGGTTTGAGCTAGATGCTCAGTGAATGATAATTATAGCACACAACGGAATAGGAACAGGCAGACGCTTGATTAATTTCACAATAAATTTTCTATTCAATAAAATCATGCTCATGCTGTCAAAATCATTAATAAAATAACTTCATAAAACATATATATAAAATAAATTCATTCAATAAAAATTTTATAGTACAGTGCACCAAGGTGATGATACCCCACATCACCAAAGGCCAGATGGTAAGCGCGCTACCAGATATCAGATACCTTCCTCCTCCTTCACAGATATCAATGCATATGATACTAATGCAAACCATAAACTGCAATGATGCATGACTCGATAATACAACCTAATACTGTGATAGTCCACACGGCGGGGCCAGATAACAGAAACAGATGCTGGGCACAGGTACCAATTCAAAACAGAAAATCAATTTGTACAAATAAATCAAAATCAATAAAAAATTTCAAATAGTAAATAATAACTGATAGTGCAATTCCAATAGTGTATTTCAATAGTTTCAGAGAGTCAATAAAATCAAATCAATCTCAAATCAATTCAATAAAATCAAATCAATCTCAAATCAATTCAGTAATACATCGATAAATTTTATAGTCAAATATCAATCAATATAAATACATTAAAGGCCTGTTCCCGGAATCCTAATGGGTCTAATGCAGAGATAGTTGGCAAAATCAATTATTTAATCAAAATCGAGATAAAATTCAATAACAAAATAAAACTCTAGAAAATCACATATAAAATCATTGTTAAAATATTGATTTAAAATTTCATTTAATAACAAACTTAATGCTAAGAAATTTTAAAAGGGACAAAAACGGTGCCATGTACTATAATTACCACTCACCTGGAACCTCCAAAATAATAGCTAGATTCAATAAAAGAGAGACAATTTCAATTGACTGATTGAATATTTGAATCTCCTACATACCCAAAATATAAAAAAAAATTAAATAATAATAAAATAAAATAATTTTAATATATATACATATATTGGGTGGGACGAATTTGGTTTGCCGATGTGGATGAACAGGGGGACGAAGGTTTTATATATATATATATATATATATATATATATATATATATATATATATATATATATATATATATATATGTAAAGGTGGGATGAATTCAGTTTGCCGATGTGGATGAACAGGGGTCGAATTCGGTGGATAGAATTCGATGAACAGGGGATGAAGGTTTATATATATATATATATATAAAATCTAAATTGAAGGTTATTATCTCACAGTAATCATGATTAACCCAATTCAATACCAATGATCAAAGGGAAAAAAAAAATTTCTAGAGTAGTTGTAACAAATCGAGGAAAAAAAAATAAAATCAAATTCACCCATTATTGAATAAAGAATGAGAATTTTTACCTTGAAAATAGAATCGAATGTGATGAATAGAGAAGTAAAAATTTAGGGATTCTCTATTGAGAGTATTTGATAGAGGTGACAACCAGGTTTTGAGAGCAAAGTTTAGCAGAAGAGATGATTAGGGTATATATATATTTCAAGAGTTCTATTAGGTGTAGAATGGGATAAGAGTTATTATTGAACTGGGTTGTTCAGATTGTAGATATATATTTAATCTCAAAAATAATATATATATCTAAAAATAAATAAGCAGACTATCCAATAAAATATATATATTTTTTATAAATATATTAAATTATTGTTAGCTAATTAAAATAAAATAATAATAAATAATAAATATATATGGGTTTCCACATACTTCCCCCCTTAAAAAAAAATTCGGTCCCCAAATTTGAATAGACAAAATTCTAACCTGAAGAATCAAATAAGTGAGGATATTTGGCTCGCATTTCAGATTCTGCCTCCCACGTGGCCTCACTACTTGAGTGATTATACCACAAGACTTTGACCAAAGCCACTTCCTTAGACCGGAGTTTTCTAATTTGTCGATCTAAAATCTTTACTGGTTGCTCCTCATATGACATATCATCCCTAAATTGCATGGTTTGAGGTTGTAAAACATGAGATGGATCTGGTACATACTTCCTAAGCATAGAAATATGGAAAACCGGATGTACATGTGCAAAACCAGGTGAAAGGGCTAAACGGTAAGCAACTTCTCCAATTCTTTCTAAAATTTCAAATGGACCAACAAAACGAGGGCTAAGCTTCCCTTTCTTCCCAAACCTCATGATTCCTTTCATAGGGGAAACTCTCAGAAATACATGATCACCAATCATAAATTCTGCATCTTTACGCTTAGGGTCAGCATAACTTCTCTGTCGACTTTGAGTAGTCAAAAGTCGATCACGAATTAGTCAAACCTTCTCTGAAGTTAATTGTATCAACTCTGGTCTAGTAAGCCTTCTTTCTCCAACTTCATCCCAACAAACCGACGACCTACACTTTCGACCATATAATGCCTCATATGGAGCCATCTCTATACTTGCCTGATAACTGTTATTATAAGAAAACTCCACTAAAGGCAAATGATGATCCCAACAGCCACCAAAATCCATAACGCATGCACGAAGCATGTCCTCTAATGTCTGTATGGTCCTTTCTGACTGTCCATCCGTCTGACGGTGAAAAGCAGTACTAAAGTCTACTCGTGTTCCTAATGCTTCTTGGAATTTCTTCTAAAATCGAGAAGTAAACTGAGTACCACGATCAGAGATAATGGAAACTGGAACTCCATGAAGACTAACAATCTTGTTTATATACAACTGTGCAAGTTTAGATAAGTCATATGTAGTCTTCACGGGAAGGAAATGAGCAGATTTTGTCAATCTGTCCACTATCACCCAGATTGCATTGTAACCACCTCGTGTACTAGGTAAACCCACAACATAGTCCATGGCAATATGCTCCCACTTCCAATCAGGGATAGGCAACGGCTGAAGTAACCCAGATGGTCTCTGATGTTTTGCCTTAACCTGCTTGTCGACACCATATTTTGGCCGACCCCTAGAATTAATAAAAATTCTTCTTTGAACAGCTAACCACGTTTCCGATCCCTCTTTGATAGGCAGTCACATTTCCGATCTCTCCTCACAAAGGATTGAATCAATGCTAAGTCCTCACATTCATTAAAGCCTCGCCGATCTCTCAAATCATTTACCGACCTCTCAAACCCGTTGTCGAATTTAGGACACATCAAGTATATTCCTGATCTCTGTTGATAAATAAAATGAACTGGCACTAGATCTTTTCCTACCAGTTTTATTGCCGACCTCCTTTCCGAAGGTTTAAGAGCTAAAGTTTTAGTTCGATTTAATGAGGATTCCGATCTTAAGTGTTCGAGTTAAATTTTCAATCAAGTTCCGTTCAGCATTTCTTCCCTACCGATCTCATGCTTAAAGTGCTTTCCGATCTCTCATACTTAGATTAATAATCACATTTAGTTTTTGTTTTGCTGTGCTCATACAATCAAATACTCAGACAAACAATGGTTTAAAATTTTCCGATCACAATCATTCATTGAACAAAGAGGCATTTCATTTCATGTCATAATCAGACAAGTTATTCGGTGAGGATCACCCCGGCTGATCTACATTTGGATCACTCTCCTCTCTCCCTCACCTTGGCTTCCTCCTCACTATCTTCGCGTCGCCCTCGGGAGCCGGTCATCCATCCAGAGAAGTCCTCTTGAGTAGCGCTTTTGGAGTTCGGCCAAGAGATCCTTATGAGCATTCACATAGGCTCGGCTATTCCCGACACCATCTCTTCATCTTTTCCTTAAGCTCTTTGCCTTTCTCGGTAGCTCCTTATCCTTCGCGTTAAGCTCCTCTATAAGTTGAGCGACTGGCGGCTTCGTTGGCTGAAGTGCCGGACTTCTCTCGAGCCGTTCTCTTTGGCCAGTCACGAGACTTCTCGGCGGTGGTCTTCATGGTACTTCGTCCCTCGACTTGAGATATATAATCCGGCGGATGAGAGTTGGGATCGGAGGAAGCCAATTCTGATTTTTCTTCCGACCTCCTTACGGACGTTGAATCTTTTCCCGAACCATGGTGCGGTTCACGGACACTCCACATTCAAGCTCATGGTTCGAGTCAAGATATCATCGAGACCATTCGGGATAACTGTCCGATCCTCTTGAAAGAAGATGGTAGATCCGGGACTTTGGCAAAATCGGAGTTCTCCTAACGATCAGGTTATTCTTCAAGCGATCGATCGATGTCGGCGCCACGAGAAGAGGTCCTCCCGAAGATTGAGAAGGCTCCCTTTCCGTGCTTGGAATAAGCGAGAGAGGCGGGGCGCTCTTAGATCTAGGAGGAGATCGGCGGCCGGTGGTCGGCGGACCGAAGGTTGAGGTGGGTCTCTTTGTATCTCCCCGTGTTCGTGGCCGGGTGTTTGAAGACGTTCGACGCTTCATCTCCTTTATCTTCCGGAGATCTCTCTTTCCTTCTTCCGCTTCCTAGAACCCTCACCACCCGCCATACCGCACGTAAAAGAGGTTAGTGAGATCGCTAAGGTCCCGAAGCGAGATATAGAAAATACCAATGCCGAGGTCGAGAGCGGAAGTTCGCGATCTTGGCCGGTGATCGATTGCATGGTCCAATGGTGCGATTCGGCGATCACCGCATTTGGGCGAGAATATTTTAGAGAGGCGGCGACTTTTCACTCCATCACTATTAAGCTTTCCTCTTGACTCGGGGTAATGTGCTTGAGCGAGGCCCCTGGTACCACCAGCTACGAGGAAAGTCCTCAAAGCGGCTCGGATCTTTACTCCTCGGAATGAAGAACCGGTTCTTCCAATTCTTAAGGGATGAGGCGGTCGGAAAAGAGTCCGCAACGAGGCCGCTGAAAGAACCAGTGTTCGTCATCCTTTCGGCGAGTTAGTCTGTGCAGCTCGGCGAACACCTTAGCCGTAGGTCTGATTCCCTTAGCTCGGCATAGACCTCGGAAAGCTACCAAGATCCGCAAGTCAAGGTCCAAATCCCGGCATTAAAAGCCATGTTGTCGGTTTGGAATCCTAAATATGGGGTATTCTCTTTCAATGACATTGATACGGTCCCCACTATGGAAGAATATCAGGCATTGCTGGGGATCCCATACTCATTGCAGAGCCGGATCTACTTACACCTCGAGCATAGGCAAACCTGGAAACGGTTGGCTCATATGTTGGGTTCTCCCCCAGAAGAAGTAAAGTCCAAAGAAAGCGCAAGGAAAACACATGGTTGGTATTGGACATATCTCCGTAAATGTTTAGATCAATACCTCCAAGAGAAAGCAGTGGGACCGGGCTTGGTAGCTCTCGCTTTGGGAATCTACGGTCGATTACATTCGGGACCATTGGGAATCATAACTTGCAACGCGGTGGAAGTGTTCTGGACGGTGGAAAGGCAGCAGATTAATCCAATACCTGCAATCCTTGCGGAGACTTTATTAACCCTTACCTACTGCAGACAACAGGGCAGAGGATCCCTTAAGTGTTGTTCTCAACTGTTATACCTCTGGATTATCAGTCACATGTGTCCTGTGGAGACAAAAGGATTGACTTGGTACCTTGACCAGCCTCCCATTGAGAAGATGATCCGGTTAGTGATCAGCCCGAAGAGTGAAAAACAATGGTGGGAACGGATTTTGAGTTTCAATAGCCATGATTACTGTTGGAGGAAGCTGTGGACGTCAAGCCAACCCGTTTTGATCGGTACAGGGGGTATTCAGTCGGTGTCCCTGATCGGAGTAACCGGATACACAAGTTACACTCCGGCATTGGTAATGAGGCAGTTCGGCTCAACACAGTCTGTGATCAACATTGAAGAATGCCACCAAGGTTGCTTCTACCACGAGCTCAAAGGAGAAGAAGGGTTAAAAAAGGCTCGCAAATCTTGGGAAAACGTCACTCTGATGGAAAGATCGCCTAAGGGCCCAAGCACCTCGGGCGATTATCTTAAATGGAGAGCTGACAGGGACCGAGAACATTCAACTGTGAAATTCGAAGACGGTAACCCGCTCCGAGATGTCCTATTAGAAGAAACGAATGACCATCTGGATGACTCACTACAAGAGGCTAATACTGAGAACTCACAACTACAGGAACAAATAAAACAGCTGAAGGACCAATAGCAGAAACTTAAAAGGAGAGTAAGAAGACTTAAGGAAGAGGTAAGGGCCGAAAGGATGGGGTTCGAGGAGCAAGAGGTACAGTGGGAAAAGGAAAAGGACTCTCTTCAAGATGAGACCAAAGAAATAAAAGTGCGGAATAGTAAGCTTCAGGAAAAGATGAAATACCAAGAGATACTCATCGAAGAGTATAAGCAAGAAAACAAAAAGAAGAAGCTCGAATTGAAAGAACAAGCACTACTCATCAACGATATCTTGAAAGAGTGTGCTAAAGAAAGGAAAGAAAAAGAAAAGCAAGCTGCTCTCTATCAAGGACTGAAAGAGAATGTTGACCAGCTGGAGAGAACAATAGCACGGGGAAAACAAGAATTATTACCGAATCGAGTGCGCTCAAAGCATTCGACCCCGCCAAGCAAGAAGAAAGGTTATATGAGTATCTCAGAAAATGTCATCTTATTATAAAGAACCTTCCAGAGCCTAGGCCAATGTAAAAGATACGATGTACAAATTACTCAGTTAATGAAGTGATTTTTGGACCATTGTTTAGCAAAATTTGTGAATGAATAGTATGACTCCCGTAGGAACTTCCTCGCTAGGGTTATGTGAAAAATTGAAATGCGCTATATGGACAGGTATCATAACTGCGCATTCAATCCCGTCATTCACGGTCAGACTATCGAACAATGCCATGATAAAGCTGAGGTGATTATCCTTTTTACAGATTTCAACCTGGCTCTCAAATGCCACTGTATCCTTCGTCCAGACCAGGACTTTTAGTTTCTTTGCAAAATTCGAAGTTTATTTAAAATTTTCTTTTTTACTCCTCACAGGAAATCAATATTGCTTCTAACAACGCAAGTCTGACCAAGCACACGGTCCAACCCCAGCGAGTGTACTTAACAAGATCTCGAACAAGAAAACTAATGGAAGACCAGGAACAAGTACAGAACCTACAGGGGCAAGTGTCTGAACTAAAAGACCAGGTTTCAGAACTTATGAAGATGATGAGGGAGATGTCCCAAAATAGGCCCACTTCTGACCCTAACCTACCATTACCTCCCCCACCTCCTACAACGGTTGATTCTCACTACGCTTCAACCTCCTTCACTTTCCAACCATCAATCCCGGACCCGACCGTCACTGTCAATCCGGTGACCATAAATAATGACCTACCTTTTTCCTATTACCCGGCTATCTCAAATGCCGAGCCTCACCCTTCAATCCCGATCCCTCCAGTTTACTCCACCCCTCAGCTCCCAGTTGGAGGAGCGCATCATACGGTGGAAGGAGAACATAGGGCGAGAGAAAATGAGAAACTATCGGCTCTAGAAGAAAGACTGAGAGCTATAGAAGGGCTGAACATGTATGGTTCAGTCGATGTGTCATCACTGAGATTGGTGCCAGATGTGGTGGTACCACCCAAATTCAAGGTTCCGGATTTCGACAAGTACACCGGAAACTCAGATCCCCGCATCCACTTGGCAACCTACATTGCCAAAATGTCTGCCTTAACAGAAGACGATAGACTTCTCATTCACTTCTTTCACGAGAGCCTCTCCGGAGCAGCTCTGAGATGGTGTATACAATTGGACAGGAGCAAGCTGCACTCCTGGAAGGATTTAGCCGATACCTTTCTTAAGCAGTACAAATTCAATTGTGATGCAGCACCCACAAGGAGGGACCTCCAGAACCTGGTACAGAAAGACCGGGAAGGTTTTAAGCAGTATGCCCAACGATGGAGGGAGAAGGCTGCAGAAGTATATCCTCCGGTGACCGACAATGAACTCTGCTCCCTATTCATTGAAACATTGAAGGCTCCCTACTTCAACCTGATGATTGGAAATACCTCCAACAGCTTCTCAGATATCATCCAAGCTGGTGAGAGAATTGAAGCTAATCTGAGAATAGGAAGACTACAGGAGTTGGCTGAGAACCCTGTGAAGAAGACTGCCAATTTCGGCAAGAAAAAGGAGAGTGATGTGCATTCCATCACTCGACAGAATAATTACCCCCAATTTCCCCAAAATAACTACCGGCCATATCCTCCCTCTCATGGCCAGACCATCGCAAACATTCCACCTTCTTTCCCTAATTATCCACAACCACGCCCACAATACGCCCCACCTACAAATTTCCAACCAAGACCACCTCCTCCTCGGCTCAACCAAGACCGCAAAACAACCGAGACCTCCAAGGAACCACGATCCACCTCTGCCCCTTCCTCTCAGTGAAATATACCGATACCTTGTCGGTATAAACCAAATCGGTCTAGTCCCCTTAGACCCAATCCAGCCGCCATATCCCAGGTGGTATGATGCCACTGCCCGGTGTGAGTATCATGGAGGCACAAGGGCATTCAGCGATAAGCTGCGGGGCACTCGGAGGAGAGTGCACGCTTTAATCCAAGCGGGTGGTTGAAGATCGAGAAATGGTTCCCTCCCCAATGTTACCTCAAACCCCTTTGCTAACCACAATGCGGGCGGTGGTGTAAATATGATAGAGTCTAAAGGAGAGGATCAACACCGAAGTGGATGAGTGGTTCCATACTTTAAGGAGATTTTCTTGTAGCAACGAGGAAGGCTACCTTTGCCCTCGGTAGCGGGATTCGAAGAGAGTACGAGGTGTCCTTACCATGGAGGCGGTGACCATGAGTGCGAGATTGTGAGGGGTTCAGGCAAGAAGTCCGGAACTTATTGTCTCTCAGGGTTCTGAGATGCCAGACAAGGCTGAAAACGGAAAAAGGAGTGAACACCACCGGATACAGCCAGAACGCCTCTACCTCCAAACCCAGAATCACCTTCTCACCCCCGGTAGCCTCTCCGCCGGTAACAGTTATCCAAACTCCACCTCAGCTCCCCATCACCAATACTCACGCTGTCCCTTGGAACTATAACTTCCAAGTTTTCACTCAGGGAGCGTCAAGCAGTACATCCGCTCCTAGTCTTGCCTCACCTCCGGCACCACCAAAACCATGTTTCGCTCCTCACGAGCACTTCAGAATGACTTATGCTGGACCTGCTAGCAACACTACTCCCCAAACCAGTTCTAGACCCGTTATTGCAACAAAATCCTCTCCACCTGAGCAAGAAGTCGAGTTTATAACTCGAAGTGGGAGGTGTTACGGGAACGAAGAAAGAGAGAAGAGAAAAGGGAAAGTAAAAATGGGAGAGTCATCTAGAAACACGGAAGAGGAGGTTGAGAAAGCAGGGGAAGCCTATTGAGCACAAGGAAGATGAAGAACTGCTGCTCCAAATAATGAAACAGAGCGAGTATGATGTGGTGGAGCAGTTGAGAAAAACACCCGTCCGGATTTCACTGTTATCACTGATCCTGAGCTCGGAAGTGCACCGACAAGCCTTACAAAGAATCCTGGATCAAGCCTTTGTGAACCCCGACATTACTTCGGGGCAATTTGAGAAGATAGTAGAACAAATCCAGGCATCCAGCTTTGTAGCCTTTTCTGAAGAGGAGGTAGATCCCGCAGGCTTAGGGCACAATAAAGCTCTGCATGTAACTGTGAAATGCAAGGGTTGTATAGTGGCCAAGGTCCTCATCGATAACGGATCAGCCCTCAATGTACTGCCTAGCGCTACCTTAGCCAGGCTGCCGGTCAACCAATCATATATACGTCAGAGTGCTATGGTGGTAAGAGCCTTTGACGGTACCAGGAGAGAGGTGCTGGGGGACATTGACTTGCCAATCCAAGTCGGTGCATGTACTTTCAACATCACGTTCAGTCATGAACATTGGTAAACACACTATCTTTGTTGGGAAGGCCGTGGATCCATTCTGCGAATCTTTGTTCCTTCGACTTTGCACCAGAAGATCAAATACATTAAGGACGGCAAAATCATCACTGTGAGGGGCGAAGAGGCCATACTGTTCACCAAGCGCAATCACTTCCCTATGTGGAAGCGGCCGAGGAATCATTGGAGAGTTCTTTCCGGGCCCTTGGTGCAAGATCTTGGGAAGGAGGGCTATGGCTATGGTAGCCAAAGTCTTTGTCAAAGAACGGGTATGAAGAGGGTAAAGGCCTAGGCGCCACATTACAAGGGATAGTGGAACCCATACCGGCTATTCAGAAGGTGGGCCGTAGTGGTTTGGGATATGAGGAGGATGCCCTCGTGGATGGGCGATTACGGATGAGGAAAATACTTGGGATCGGAGGTTTGACGGAAGATGGGAAAGATGAAAGTAGTCCGAGAATCACGGAGATCTTCACCAAACCGGTCATTCAACATCCCGGCAAATACGGAAGAATCACCCGATGATCCATCCATCGATGTCATCCAACTGGACTCCTTGTATGAGGCCCTAGTCTACTTGATGGTTGAGGCGGAGGTGAACAAGCGGACAACGGAGGATATCCACTGTACTCAATCTCGAGTAAAGTACCTCTGGTTATCTACACTTGATCACTTTGTCCATGGTGACAAGTGTAATACTGTAAATGGACCTTTTCTTATGGCATTAATTTTATTAATGAATTGATAGCGCATTTTTTTAAATCCAACACTCTCTTTCTTTCCTTTTAAATTCCATCCTTATAACATGTTCTATTCTTTATTCATTCAGGACCATTCATCAATTAGCACCTAATAATCCAATAGATTCAGAAAATCCTCTGGTTAATTTTGAAATCCCCATAACTGCCATTACTTCAAGTGATTCTGAGGAAGACCTTACAGAAGAAGACGATGAAAAACATGAACCCTCCCTCATGCCTTGTGAAAACAAAACGCGCACAATAAACTTAGGCACGGAGGAAGTAAAGAGGGAACTTAAGGTAGTGGAGAGTGAGGAATTGGGAGATATGATCATGCAGCAAGGAATTCCTCGACGTGTTTTCACGAGCTATGAGGATATGGTGGGTTTGGACCCTCGGATAATGCGCACAAAATTCCCTTAATCCCAGGAACAATTCCGGTGAAGCAGAAACTAAGGAGAAGGAATCCCGACACACTGCTTAAGGTTCGGGATGAAGTCAAGAAACAGTATGACGCCGGATTCTTGGAAGTGGTCAAGTATCCCCAATGGGTGGCTAACGTCGTTCCGGTAATGAAGAAAGACGGGAGAGTCAGAGTGTGCGTTGACTACAGGGACCTTAATAAAGCTAGCTTGAAAGACGATTTCCCTCTCCCCCACATTGATGTGTTAGTTGACAATCTTTGTGGGATTAGGCGGTGTTCGTGTATTGATGGGGCATCGGTACAATCAGATCCCAATGGGCCGAAGACAAGGATAAAGCGCTTTCATCACTCAATGGGAGTATTCGCTATCGGGTCATGCCCTTGGGTTGAAAAATGTAGGGCTACTTACCGGTAGCGCAATGGTCACATTATTCCATGACATGATGCATAAAGAAGTGGAGGTGTACGTGGATGATATGATCATTAAATCCAGGAGAAGAGAGCCACGTTCGGTGATGAGGAGGGTATTCGAAAGGCTCGGAAGTACCACTTGAAGTGAACCTGCTAAATGCATATTCGAGCTAAATCGGGAAAGTTGTTGGGATTCATAGTAGCGAGAAAGGGATAGAAGTAGATCGGACAAGGTTCGAGCTATTCAAGAAATGCCATCCCCAAAAAGCGAAAGGGAGGTGCGCGATTTTAGGAAAGTGAACTACATTTGAGGTTTATTTCTAATCTTCTTGCCAAAGTGAGCCTATTTTGATTACTCGGAAAAACAACTCTACTCGGTGGGATTCAGTTTGTCAAGAGGCTTTTGAGAAAATCAAGCGATTCATCAAATCCACCGGTATTGGTTCCACCTGTGGCAGGCAGGCCTTTGATACTGTACATGGCAGTTCAGCAGAATTCAATGGGATGTGTTTTGGGACAACATGATGATGCCGGCCGAAAAGAGAGGGCCATTTATTACCTAAGCAAGAAATTCAACGATTGTGAGTCAAGGTATTCTTCCTTAGAAAAGACTTGCTGCGCGTTAGCCTGGGCAGCAAATCGCCTCAAGCACTACATGTTGAATCACAAGACATGGCTCATCTCCAGGATGGATCCTATTAGATATGTATTCGAGAGCCCATTCGTGCCAGGAAGGATAGCCAAGTGGCAGGTTATACTCTCCCAGTACGACATAGTCTACATGACTCGGAAGGCGGTGAAAGGTAGCGTGATCGTTGACCTCCTGGCAGAAAATCCTATCCAGGATTATGAAGCTCTGGATTTTGAGTTCCCTGATGAGCATATTAATGAAGTAGACTGCGAAGAGGAGAGGCCCGCCGATGTATGGGAAATGTATTTTGATGGAGCAGTCAATTTATCCGGAAACGGAATCGGAGCTGTACTGATATCCCCTGATGGGAAGCACTTCCCGATAGCTGTCAAGTTGAGGTTTGACTGTACCAACAATGTTGCAGAGTATGAAGCTTGTGTGATGGGTCTACAAGCCGCTATCAAAATGAAAATCAGAAAGTTGGAGGTGTACGGAGACTCGGCTCTGATAATTTATCAAGTCAAGGGAGAATGGCAAACTAAGGATCCCAAGTTGATCCCATATCAGAAGTACTTACTGGAGCTGATCAAGGAATTCGAGGAAATCTCTTTCACTCATCTTAGCAGGGACAAGAATCAATTTGCTGATGCTTTAGCTACTCTAGCCGTTATGGCCCAAATGGAAGAAGGGCAGACAACTCAAGCATTGAGGGTTAAAGCAAGGGATGAGCCAGCTTATTGCTTTATGATTGAAGAAGAGCCCGATGGAAAGCCCTGGTATCATGACATCCTAGTCTACTGTAAAACCAGAGAATTCCCTTTGGGGGCAAGCAATGAAAAGAAGATGATTCGAGATTAGCATTGGGATACTTCCCGGTGGAGAAACCCTATACAAGAGGAGCTCCAACGAATGCGAGATGTGTAGATGCGAAAGAAGCAAAGAGAATCCTCTTTGAGACACATGATGGAAATTGTGCGACCCATGCCAATGGACACATGATGGCTAAGCAAATCATGCGACGTGGGTATTTTTGGACCACAGTGGAAAAGGATTGCGTCAGTACTTAGAAAGTGCCATAAGTGTCAGATTTATGCGGATCCAATAAATGTACCACCTCACAAGTTATTCAACCTCGTCTCACCTTGGCCTTTTGCAATGTGGGGCATCGATGTGATTGGTCCCATCAATCCTAAGGCATCCAATGGGCACAGATTCATCCTGGTGGCCATCGACTATTTCTCCAAATGGGTCGAAGCAACGTCGTATGCCCACATCACACAGAACACATTTCTCAAATTCTTCAGAAGCAATATCATCTGCCGGCATGGTCTCCCGAATGAAATTGTTACTGATAACGCCAAGAACTTGAATGGTCCAAAGATTCAGGAATTATGCGATCGGTACAAAATCCGGCATCTCAATTCCTCCCCGTACCGTCCCCAGATGAATGGAGCAGTGGAAGCTGCAAACAAAAATTTAAAGAGGATAATCCGGAAAATGACGGTCACATATAGGGATTGGCATGATATGCTCCCTTACGCTCTACACGCATCTGGACTTAGTGAGGACTTCAGCAGGGCAACTCCATACTCATTTGGTCTACGGTATGGAGGCGATGTGCCATTGAAGTTGAAATCCCTTCCCTAAGAATCCTGAAGGAGTCAGGAATTGATGAGTCAGAATGGATTCAGTCAAGGTTGGATCAGTTAAACTTGCTTGATGAGAAAAGGTTAGCAGCAGCATGTCATGGGCAATTATATCAGAGGAGAATGGCTAGGGCATTTGATAAAGGTGTTCGCCTACGCGAATTCCAACTCGGGGACCTAGTGTTGAAGAAAGTGCTGTCGAACCAAAACGATCCCGGGCAAATGGTCACCAACATACGAGGACCTATGTGGTTAAAGGGCATTTTCCGGAGGAGCCTTGATCTTGACCCAAATGGACGGCAAAGAGTTTGATGACACTGTGAATGCCGACCTGTCAAGAGGTATTATGCATAAACAAGCGAAGGATGAAAACCGAAAGGGCGTTCAAAAAAAAAAAAAAAAAAAAACTTGGGGTGAAAACCGAAAGGGCATCCCAAGAACCAAAAGCGGAGAAATAAGGAAGGGGTATGAAACCAAGGATGGAGGCGTTCTGACGGGAGGCTTGAGAGAACTGAAATAATGGCGATTAAAAGACTTCAAAACCAACTATAAGGATTATGTGAAATCTATCCTTGTACCTTCCTTTCACCATAATAAAGTCATACTTTATTCCTTCCTTTTGTTTTCCTATTTACTCACCTTTTAATACTATCCTTGTTTAATGTGCTATTAATTAGTTAAATTTTTGCCATAAGATTTGAATTCAAAAATTGATAACCTCACGTACTTTATTATGAGATTTGCAGGGAATCGTCCGTTAAAAAAAAAAAAACTAGAGGTGAAAACCGAAGAGTAGCTTCAGTTAAATGGGCGGAAAGAAAGTGAAAACCCGCAAGGGCGCTTTCCATAGAATAAGAAGAAAATCGGGAACAGAAGAGGGGCATTTGAAGAAATGGGGTTATAGGTCAAGTCTTGCAACTTCTTTTCCGTTAATCGTCGGCCTTCGGTATCTTGTTAAGTACACTTCGTCAGGGAAAGAACTTCATGTGTCAGGGTTAGACTTGCCTTGTAAGTTGATTTTAATTTCCTACAATTTTAATTTCCAGCAATTTACATTTCTGTTATCAACCTCTGGTTCCTTGATCTAAGTTGATTTTAATTTCTTGCAATTCACATTTCCACCATCAACCTCTGGTTCCTTGATCTAAGTTGATTTTAATTTCATGCAATTTACATTTCTGTTATCAACCTCTGGTTCCTTGATCTAAGTTGATTTTAATTTCATGCAATTTACATTTCTGTTATCAACCTCTGGTTCCTTGATCTAAGTTGATTTTAATTTCATGCAATTTACATTTCTGTTATCAACCTCTGGTTCCTTGATCTAAGTTGATTTTAATTTCTTGCAATTCACATTTCCACCATCAACCTCTGGTTCCTTGATCTAAGTTGATTTTAATTTCATGCAATTTACATTTCTGTTATCAACCTCTGGTTCCTTGATCTAAGTTGATTTTAATTTCATGCAATCTACATTATCTGGTTTTAAATTTCATGCAATTTACATTTCTGTTATCGACCTCTGGTTCCTTGATCTAAGTTGATTTTAATTTCATGCAATCTACATTATCTGGTTTTAAATTTCATGCAATTTACATTTCTGTTATCAACCTCTGGTTCCTCGATCTAAGTTGATTTTAATTTCTTGCAATTCACATTTCCACCATCAACCTCTGGTTCCTTGATCTAAGTTGATTTTAATTTCATGCAATTTACATTTCTGTTATCAACCTCTGGTTCCTTGATCTAAGTTGATTTTAATTTCATGCAATTTACATTTCTGTTATCAACCTCTGGTTCCTTGATCTAAGTTGATTTTAATTTCATGCAATCTACATTATCTGGTTTTAAATTTCATGCAATTTACATTTCTGTTATCAACCTCTGGTTCCTTGATCTAAGTTGATTTTAATTTCATGCAATCTACATTATCTGGTTTTAAATTTCATGCAATTTACATTTCTGTTATCAACCTCTGGTTCCTCGATCTAAGTTGATTTTAATTTCCTGCAATTTACGTTTTCTGTCATCAACCTCTGGATCCTTGATCTAAGTTGATTTTAATTTCTATTCCCCGATTCTTTGATCCAAGTTAATTTGGGTCTAACTTCTGTTGCCTATTTCTAGGTCATTAACTTAGGTGTGCTTTAGTTCCTTAACTTCAAACACCTAATCGTCCAAAATATGAGTCGGAATCTTTACATAATTCATATCTGAAAAATTTTCCTTTAATAGAAATTATGTAAAGAGGGGCGGTATCGACACCATATTTTGGCCGACCCCTAGAATCAATAAAAATTCTTCTTTGAACAGCTAACCACGTTTCCGATCCCTCTTTGATAGGCGGTCACATTTCCGATCTCTCCTCACAAAGGATTGAATCAATGCTAAGTCCTCACATTCATTAAAGCCTCGCCGATCTCTCAAATCATTTACCGACCTCTCAAACCCGTTGTCGAATTTCCGGACCTGTCAAGTATATTCCTGATCTCTGTTGATAAATAAAATGAACTGGCACTAGATCTTTTCCTACCAGTTTTATTGCCGACCTCCTTTCCGAAGGTTTAAGAGCTAAAGTTTTAGTTCGATTTAATGAGGATTCCGATCTTAAGTGTTCGAGTTAAATTTTCAATCAAGTTCCGTTCAGCATTTCTTCCCTACCGATCTCATGCTTAAAGTGCTTTCCGATCTCTCATACTTAGATTAATAATCACATTTAGTTTTTGTTTTGCTGTGCTCATACAATCAAATACTCAGACAAATAATGGTTTAAAATTTTCCGATCATAATCATTCATTGAACAAAGAGGCATTTCATTTCATGTCATAATCTGTACAAGTTATTCGGTGAGGATCACCCCACTGATCTACATTTGGATCACTCTCCTCTCTCCCTCACCTTGGCTTCCTCCTCACTATCTTCGCGTCGCCCTCGGAGCCGGTCATCCATCCAGAGAAGTCCTCTTGAGTAGCGCTTTTGGAGTTCGGCCAAGAGATCCTTATGAGCATTCACATAGGCTCGGCTATTCGACACCATCTCTTCATCTTTTCCTTAAGCTCTTTGCCTTTCTCGGTAAGCTCCTTATCCTTCGCGTTAAGCTCCTCTATAAGTTGAGCGACACGGCGGCCGTTGGCTGAAGTGCTGGACTTCTCTCGAGCCCGTTATCTTTCGGCCAGTCACGAGACTTCTCGGCCAGGTGGTCTTCATGGTACTTCGCCCGTCCCTCGACTTGAGATATATAATCCCGGCGGATGAGAGTTGGGATCGGAGGAAGCCAATTCTGATTTTTCTTCCCGACCTCCTTACCCGGACGTTGAATCTTTTCCCGAACCATGGTGCAGTTCACGGACACTCCACATTCAAGCTCATGGTTCGAGTCAAGATATCATCGAGACCATTCCGGATAGCTGTCCGATCCTCTTGAAAGAAGATGGTAGATCCCGGGACTTTGGCAAAATCGGAGTTCTCCCTAACGATCAGGTTATTCTTTAGCGATCGATCGATGTCGGCGCCACGAGAAGAGGTCCTCCACGAAGATTGAGAAGGCTCCCTTTCCGTGCTTGGAATAAGCGAGAGAGGCGGTGCTCTTCCGATCTAGGAGGAGATCGCGGCTTCGGTGGTCGGCGGACCGAAGGTTGAGGTGGGTCTCTTTGTATCTCCCGTGTTCGTGGCCGGGTGTTTGAAGACGTTCGAACGCTTCATCTCCTTTATCTTCGGAGATCTCTCTTTCCTTCTTCCGCTTCCTAGAACCCTCACCACCCGCCATACACCGCAGAAAAGAGGTTAGTGAGATCGCTAAGGTCTGAACCGAGATATAGAAAATACCAATGCCGAGGTCGAGCGGAAGTTCGCGATCTTGGCGTGATCGATTGCATGGTCCAATGGTGCGATTCGCGATCCACGCATTTGGGCAGAATATTTTAGAGAGCGGCACGACTTTTCAGCTCCATCACTATTAAGCTTTCCTCTTGACTCGAGGGTAATGTGCTTGAGCGAGGCCCCTGGTACCACCATTCTGAGGAAAGTCCTCAAAGCGGCTCGGATCTTTACTCCTCGGAATGAAGAACCGGTTCTTCCAATTCTTAAGGGATGAGGCGATCGGAAAAGAGTCCATAGCGAGGCTTCGCTGAAAGAACCGGTGTTCGTCATCCTTTGGCGAGTTAGTGCATGCAGCTCGGCGAACACCTTAGCTGTAGGTCTGATTCCTTTAGCTCGGCATAGACCTCGGAAAGCTACCAAGATCCGCCACGAGTTGGTGTGAATTTGAACAATGGATGCTCGGTGAAGTTTTAGGACCTCCTTATATAACTCGGCTAGAGGAACCTCGGCCAGGCCTTTAAGCGTTCCTCGTACACCATGACCATGTCATTCTCTTCAAAAGAGTGATCGACACGAAGATCGCCATGGCACTTGATCGACTCATATGAATCAGGATAAATATTGTATTATTGAACAAACGATTGCAGATCGGATTCTCGAAGAACCGACGGAAGCTCGTCTATAGGAAGGGTCTCTCTCCTTGAAGAAGGTGCGAGCCTCGATGGTATGACCCGCCCCCGAGTTGGAGCGGAGGCCACAGGAGGTTCTTGTTGAGCGCTTGGCCCGGCGCCTCTTCTTCAGACGATGACCACGAGAACTGAATCGAAGGAGGGCTCGCCGCTCTCTGACCTTCGGCACCGTTCATTTTCAAAAGAAACAAAGAATTTAAATTAAAAAGAGGATCAAAGCCCTTACCGGAGTCTGATCGGCGTCGGAAGAACTTGAGAAAATGAGAGAACTTCGAAGTTGTGAGCAGAGGATTGAAAATGGAATGAGAGAACAACTGGCTAACCCTCCCACCCCTATTTATACTAGTCCGAGCATTTAATGCTCGCGAGGTTCTAGGCAGCGCATCGATTGGTGTAACTCGGCAAATGCTCGACACTTCTCTCAAATATCCAATGTTCAGAGATCGGTTAATTAGAGATCGGCATAATGAGCTAAATATTTTGAATAAAGGATCAGTTAAGTGTCATTCAGGTAAAAAACCAGATCGGATAACCACATTAGAGATCGGAAAATAATCAATGCAAAAATAATAAGATGATAACCGACAAAATAAAGTCTTTATTTTCAAAAGTTCGGATTACATCATTTGGGCGATCTCTAGGGATCGGATTACACTAACATTGGATCACATCATTTCTGTGATCTCTAGAGATCGGATTGCATTGAAAATAAAATACATCATTTGGGCGATCTCTAGGGATCGGACTACAATAAAGGTCTAACTACATCATTTGGGCAATCTCTAGAGATCTGATTACATTTCAGGATTACATCATTTGGGCGATCTCTAGAGACCGGTGGAACATCCTATCTAAAAGGCCTATGTCAAAGCCTAGTCTTGTGGCTGAATCAAAAGATGTGTTTGACCAGGAGACCGGCTGTTGGCATCGGATAGATGTGCAGCTCAGATGGGGTGACTATGACTCCCATGAAGATGAGAGACATCATCACCGATGTTACCACTCGAAACCGACCCGCTGTCGGAACACCCAATGTGGAGGAAAGACGCTGTCGGAACACCCAATGCGATGAGAAGCCGAATGAACTCAGTTGAGCGACTCGAGATCGGTACAACCAAAGTCCGCAATACAGATCGGTCAAATCCAGTCCTCTCACCATCATCAGTAAAGGTCATTCGATCACCGGGATCGTGAATTTTCAGTCGGTAAGTAAAGAAGTTCATCGGAAAAAGATCAAAGCCACAGTTATAGCCAGAACTTCCACCGGAGCAGCTAGAACAGGGAAAGTAAGAAAAGAAGAGAGGAAAGTCAGATGAAGAAAATGTCTCCGTCGACAGGGGTATATATAGGGGGAAATGGGCATTTATTGTCGAAGCGGAAGCGGACGCTTCGAGAATCGAGATGTAATTAATGCTTGGACCGAATCCAGACTGATTAAGGGATAATAGAGATCGGGAGATAGGAGATCAGCATGAGAGATCGGAATAGGAGCTAGGGGAGGGATCGGAAGACAAAAAGAATAAGACAAATCCCAATAACCGTCGTCAGAATCAGAGCCGAGGTAGTTAAAGCGTGGCAGACGAGATCTCCACCGCACGCCTAAGAATCGCCACTTAATCTTGACAGTGCCAGGTATGTCATGACAGTCCTGTACATCCCAATCTCCACCGTTGATCCCACTTGTAAGGACAAACCCGGAACCCTTAGATCAAGAGAGAAGACGACAATACCAGCGTCTTTCACTCTTAGCCCTCGGATCGTTCCGGACAAGGAAATTTGAGACCGTCAGATGGAAAGAAGAGAAGGACAAATATTATGAAGAGTGATCTCAACCATTCATTTTGATTCTCTTTAATTCCTGAACCTCCGATCATGTCCTTCGAGATCTCGACCCTCCATCTCCCTCAAATAAATCCTGACCCTTCACGAAGAGCACCCGATTCCTATAAATACCGGCATAAAAACTGTTCAAGGGACGGACGGAAAAACAGAGAGAGGTCATTATTATAGCAAGAGGAACTCTGAAAATTCATTTAGTTTGTTACTCTGCTATTTAGAAGTGTTGATTAAAAGGACTTTGGAAACTAGTTTTCTGAAGTGTTTTCTTGAAGAGATTTTGAATACTGGAACCCTATATTTCCAGTTTGTTCATTATCTGGTCATACTCTCATTTTCTGTCTTTTATCATCTCTGTTTTCACTGCCCAAGATCAACTTCATATCACTCATTTCTTTAGCTAAGTACCCTCCAGTTCACGAAGAACACCACCCTCAGGCTAATCAGTCTACTGTCTCATCCCTGTTTGCCACCCCGTAACTATTTTAGTAGACCCGGCTCCTCACAGGTAAGAGTTCATACTGCTGTTTACGTTTATTTTCTGCACTTCCTTTGTTCTTCATATATCTGCAATTTTCTTCAAGATTATTTTGTACGAGAGAACCCAAGAAAAATGTTGTTGTAAGAGTTCATGCTACTGTTTTATTAAGTGTCTACGTTTATTTCCCGCATTTTCCTTGTTCTTCTTACATCTGCGATTTTCTTCAAGATCATTTCTGCACAAGCAATCCCAAAGAAAGTCACTCTCAAATCATCTTTTTAGTGATCAGTTCATTTTATTGATCTCCGTCATTTCTGAAAACAAGTTTTCTAACTCCTAGTAGTATGTAAATGGTTGGGTAAACGTAGGTAGCTACAACTTAGAGGTCTCCTTTAAAAGAGAGGACCTGAATAACACGTCAGGAAGATAGCCAAACTATTAGGTTGACGTAAACAGCCACTCGACAAAGATGTCATAGAGTGGAATAAGACCAAAGTAAACGAAATGAATAGGTCAAGGCCAATAGATACTGGTAAAATGAATACATGGGAGGTCGGTAAATCAAGTCTAGTTTTCCCCATCTAGCCAAAAGGTATTGAGAAATCTTATCCTCAACATCTTTAAACTTCAGGACCCTTATTTTTAGGTTCTTAGGACACCAAAATTCGGGACATCGGAAAAATCCCTTTCAGGCTCCTTTCTAATTTAAAAGAGATCGGAGGAGAGTTCTTGTCTGGTCTCAACTCAAAATATAAATAACTATTAGATAGGGATCGGAGGAGAGTTCTTATCCGGTCTCAACCCCAAATTTTAATAAACGTCTAAAAGAGATCGGAGGAGAGTTCTTATCCGGTCTCAATCCAAAATTTTAATAACTATTAAATAGGGACCGGAGGAGAGTTCTTATCCGGTCACAACTCAAAATATAAATAACTATTAGATAGAGATCGGAGGAGAGTTCTTATCCGGTCTCAACCCCAAATTTTAATAAACGTCTAAAAGAGATCGGAGGAGAGTTCTTATCCGGTCTCATCCTCAAAATTTTAATAAATAACTTAAAAGAGATCGGAGGAGGGTTCTTATCCGGTCTCCCCTCAAAATTTTAATAAATAACTTAAAAGAGATTGGAGGAGAGTTCTTATCCGATTCTCACACCCATTCACTAAGGTTGTCTCATTTACTTATGTATCTGGGTGATCCAAATTTAGTGAAAAATCAAATATTCCTTCCACCAAAAGGATTAACATTGCCGCCTAAGCCCTCCTAACTAATTTATAAAGGACGCAGAATTAAATCTACTTACCCTTATTAAGGGACGAGGTGGGGTGCCTAACACCTTCCCCACCCGTTTACGGATCCCGAACTTAGAATCTCTGTTTTGAAGTGGTTTCATTTTTAATTTAACTTCTCAAATGGTTTTCTTTAGTTTCCCTCAAAACTAAGGTGGCGACTCCTCACTTTTTCCCACTTCGGTGAGTGATCGTCCAGGCGACCGCAAAATCCCATTGCGACACTGCTGACAAGTCAAACATTTAGCAACAAAGTCTGCAATATCCCTCTTCATGCCATCCCACTAATAATGCTCCCTTAAATCACGGTACATCTTAGTTGAACCTGGGTGTACTGTGTAAGCAGAATGGTGTGCCTCCTCCATGATTTCTCTTCTCAACTCATCAACATTGGGGACACAAAGTCTAGTGCCATAACGAAGAACTCCATCATCATTTAACATGAACCCTTGAGCTTGGCCTTGATGAATACTATCTATAATCTCACACAACTGAGAATCCCTCTTCTGAGCAGCCTTAATTCGATCATTCAAGATAGGCCTAACTCGAAAATGTGCTAAGAATGATCCAGCTATGATTTCAAACTCTACTCCCTGATCTAGCAACCCATGTAATTCACCAATCAGAGGCCTCATCTTGGTAGATATATGGGCTAAACTACCAGAAGACTTCCTGCTTAGAGCATCAGCCACTACATTAGCTTTTCCAGGATGATACTGTATGGTGCAATCATAATCCTTCAGCAATTTTACCCATCTCCTTTGCCTAAGATTAAGATCACGTGGTCAAATATGTATTTGAGACTTTTGTGGTCAGTGAAGATTTCACAAGTCTCACCATACAGATAGTGCCTCCAGATTTTCAAAGCAAAAATTACTGCAGCCATTTCCAAATCATGAGTTGGATAATTCTGCTCGTGCCTTTTCAACTGACGAGAAGCATATGCAATAACCCGTCCATGTTGCATCAAAACACATCCTAAACCAATCCTAGAAGCATCACAATATACTACATAACCCCCTGATCTGGATGGAAGGGCTAACACTGGTGCTGTAGTTAAACAAGTCTTAAGCTCCTGAAAACTTTTTTCACAAGCCTCAGACCATTGAAATTTCACATTCTTCTGTGTCAACTTAGTTAAAGGTGCTGCAATATGAGAAAAGTCTTGAACAAACCGTCTATAATACCCTGCTAAACCCAAGAAACTACGAATCTCTGACACAGTTGTGGGTCTAGGCCAATGAAGCACTGCCTCAACTTTCTTCTTATCAACGCACACCCCATCCTTAGATACTGTATGGCCTAGGAAAGCCACACTATCTAACCAAAACTCACATTTTGAGAACTTGGCATATAGCTTGTGTTCTTGTAAGGTCTGAAGGACAATTCTCAAATGCTATTCATGCTCCTCCTTACTCTTTGAGTACACTAGAATGTCATCGATGAACACTATAACAAATTGATCTAAGAAAGGCTTGAAAACTCTGTTCATGAGATCCATAAAAGCGGCCGAAGCATTGGTAAGACCAAAAGACATTATAAGAAATTCATAGTGTCCATACCTAGTCCTAAAGGCTGTCTTGAGTATGTCTTCTTTCTTGACCCTCAATTGATGATACCCAGATCGAAGATCAATCTTGGAAAAATACTTTGCACCTTGAAGTTGGTCAAACAGGTCATCTATGCGTGGAAGAGGATACTTATTACGCACAGTTACCTTATTCAATTGCCTATAATCAATGCACATTCTCAAAGACCCATCCTTCTTCCCCACAAATAACACAGGAGCACCCCATGGAGAAACACTAGAGCGAATAAACCCCTTATCTAGTAGGTCCTGTAGTTGCTCCTTTAACTCCTTAAGTTCTGCAGGTGCCGTATGATAAGATGGCATAGATATGGGCTCAATTCCAGGAACTAAGTCTATACCAAACTCTACCTCTCGCTCCAGGGGTAAACCTGATAAATCTTCTGGAAACACATCAGGAAACTCCTTAACCATGGAACATTCTCCAAACCTGTACCTTCTACCTGAACATCTCTAACATAAGCTAGATACCCTTTACACCTCTTTCGCACTAATCGTCTAGCACTCACTACGGAGATAAGATTACTAGAGGCTGTACTGCGATCTCTCTGAAATTTCCCTAGGAATTTTAAAGAGTACAACTTTATTAAGACAATCCAATGAAACGTGATAAGTGGCTAACCAATCCATGCCTAAAATCACATCAAACTCAAACATATCTAAAGAAACAAGACCTGTAGCTAATTCCTTATCTCCAATGTGAACTATACATCCCCTATACACCATATCAGTGTCTATTGCGTTCCTCATAGGTATTGATATAGATAAAGGATACTCTAACAAAGTAGGTGGTGTACTAAATATCATGGAAAAGTATGGAGAAACAAAGTAATGGTTGTGCCCCAGTCTTAGCCATAAGTGTCTGTTCAGATGTCTGATTAATAGTTTGAAGTGGTACCTCCCTTGTTGGATCAAGGTTTGCACCATTAAGACCCTTGGCCCTAGCTCTCCTCTTTCGTTTAACAGACTCAGGCACCTATTCATTTTAATAAACAAGTATTAAATCTGAAAATGTGAGTCAAATTAAGACAGGTGAAAAAGTACGAAGGACGCAGATATCTAAAGCAATGATAAACTGAAAAGACGTTAAGGATCCTATGCTCCGCAAGTTTACTAGACCTCAACCGAGCTCTGATACCAACTTTGTCACGACCCAAAATTCTGAACCGTGACCGGCGCATAATTTAAGTATTCTTAAATCATGCAAGCCTTATCAGAGTATCTTGAATAAATATATTGTCACTTACTAATCCCAAAAGTAGACAAAATCCAAATAAATAAAATGCTGAATAAACATCATAAATATCCCATAAGTAAACTGCGGAGTCTCTACAGATTTCAAATAAAAACTTAAACTATTCAATAAACTAAACTAATTATTAGCCCGAGAAAACATGAATTCGGGCATACCATGAAAACAAATCAAAGTTGTCCCTCTCCAGAGAATGGACTGAATATTTGGATCAGCTGCAGAATTCTACTGATCTGAAACAGATAACAGACAGAGAAAACGTGGTTTGAGCTAGATGCTCAGTGAATGATAATTATAGCACACAACGGAATAGAAACAGGCAGACGCTTGATTAATTTCACAATAAATTTTCTATTCAATAAAATCATGCTCATGCTGTCAAAATCATTAATAAAATAACTTCATAAAACATATATATAAAATAAATTCATTCAATAAAAATTTTATGGTACAGTGCACCAGGGTGATGATACCCCACATCACCAAAGGCCAGATGGTAAGCGCGCTACCAGATATCAGATACCTTCCTCCTCCTTCACAGATATCAATGCATATGATACTAATGCAAACCATAAACTGCAATGATGCATGACTCGACAATACAACCTAATACCGTGATAGTCCACACGGCGGGGCCAGATAACAGAAATAGATACTGGGCACAGGTACCAATTCAAAACAGAAAATCAATTTATACAAATCAATCAAAATCAATAAAAAATTTCAAATAGCAAATAATAACTGATAGGGCAATTCCAATAGTGTATTTCAATAGTTTCAGAGAGTCAATAAAATCAAATCAATCTCAAATCAATTCAATAAAATCAAATCAATCTCAAATCAATTCAGTAACACATTGATAAATTTTATAGTCAAATATCAATCAATATAAATACATTAAAGGCCTGTTCCCGGAATCCTAATGGGTCTAATGCAGAGATAGTTGGCAAAATCAATTATTTAATCAAAATCGAGATAAAATTCAATAACAAAATAAAACTCTAGAAAATCACATATAAAATCATTGTTAAAATATTGATTTAAAATTTCATTTAATAACAAACTTAATGCTAAGAAATTTTAAAAGGGACAAAAACGGTGCCATGTACTATAATTACCACTCACCTGGAACCTCCAAAATAATAGCTAGATTCAATAAAAGAGAGACAATCTCAATTGACTGATTGAATATTTGAATCTCCTACATACCCAAAATATATAAAAAAAAAATTAAATAATAATAAAATAAAATAATTTTAATATATATACATATATTGGGTGGGACGAATTTGGTTTGCCAATGTGGATGAACAGGGGGACGAAGGTTTTATATATATATATATATATATATATATATATATATATATATATATATATATATATATATATATATATATATATATGTAAAGGTGGGATGAATTCAGTTTGCCGATGTGGATGAACAGGGGTCGAATTCGGTGGACAAAATTCGATGAACAGGGGATGAAGGTTTATATATATATATATATATATATATATATATATATATATATATATAATCTAAATTGAAGGTTATTATCTCACAGTAATCATGATTAACCCAATTCAATACCAATGATCAAAGGGAAAAAAAAATTTTTCTAGAGTAGTTGTAACAAATCAAGGAAAAAAAAATAAAATCAAATTCACCCATTATTGAATAAAGAATGAGAATTTTTACCTTGAAAATAGAATCGAATGTGATGAATAGAGAAGTAAAAATTTAGGGATTCTCTGTTGAGAGTATTTGATAGAGGTGACAACCAGGTTTTGAGAGCAAAGTTTAGCAGAAGAGATGATTAGGGTATATATATATTTCAAGAGTTCTATTAGGTGTAGAATGGGATAAGAGTTATTATTGAACTGGGTTGTTCAGATTGTAGATATATATTTAATCTCAAAAATAATATATATATCTAAAAATAAATAAGCAGACTATCCAATAAAATATATATATTTTTTATGAATATATTAAATTATTGTTAGCTAATTAAAATAAAATAATAATAAATAATAAATATATATGGGTTTCCACAGAGTTCTAATTAAATGTCTATGTTTGTATGTTTATGCTAATAGGGTGTAAGATCCCAAAGTTATCAAAGCATCTAAGAGTTGGTTTTAGGAGAAGAAGTATTCTTGTGTTTCAAATCTTTATGCAATCTATCTTCTTCTCTAATTGACTCTCTTATATTACATGTAAGGGTAATTTCATTCTTCTCTTCAAATATGTTTCAAATAGTATTGAAGGAGGAGATTTAGTTGTGCATGTAATGTTCATTTTGGTTTTCTTACAAGTGTGATTTTTCTTGAGTCTTTGGAGTTTTAAAGCATGGATTTTTATTTTGGAATAGGTTTTGGGATCTAATGGAAGAAAGAGTTAAGTTGATTAGCACATAAGGCAATAGATTACATGTTTGAGATTTTTCTTTTTCTTTTAGACTTTTCGGGTTCTGTAGATGGATGCCACCTTTGTGGGTTAAATTGAGTTTATGAACATGATGGGTATGTGCTTATATATCTTGATCAAGTTTTGGAGCAGTAGGACATGGGTTTGGTTGTGTTGGAAGTTTGCATTTATATATATTTGAATTGGGAATTCTAGAAATTTTCAGGTCGGCTATTGAAACTCTTCACTTTGGCATTTGAAGTTGCTGCTATCCCTTTAGGACACTTTATCTTTAAGACTTGAGTAGCCAAAGTCCCTTACTTCAAGAGCTGAAGTTGCTGCCTGCCTATTTCCTCTTTTCCTTCTAAGGCTCAAAAACTCAATTGTATGTATAGAAATGACCTAGAATTGAAGCTATGATGTATGTATAGAGTTATAGAGATTCAAATAACTCACTAGGGTCCATCTTTTATAGGATCAAGCGTGAGAAACCCAAAAGTTCACAGTAAGTGTTGGTGTTTGATAAGCCTCAAGAGGTGAGGAGCACTACCCTTAAAGAATGAAAATTAATTTATTTAATTGTAATTGGAATTATGACCATTCATACATATCATTTCATGATATTATTAGGTTATATGTATCTAGAATACAAATATGCTGTCTTACTACATAATTAATTATTGATGCTCGATAGATGTTGGATAGCCCACTAATCTCCCTTGTGATATGGATATGATATGATCATGCATGATATGATGTGATAAGGCCAGATGAGGCCTCATAGGCCCTTAGGTCTCTATTTATGATAGAGGAAGTTCGAAGGAGCTTCTTTATGAGTTAGGCATATTCATTATGTTATGTAATAAGAGGAAATACTAAGGAGCATCTTTATAAGCTAGGAAAATTGGTTTTGGGAAATCACTGGTAACAAATCTATTTTATGTGAATTGTTTATTTTATGTAAAATCATGTGCCTGATGCATTGCATATATATGATTTGAATAAAATGAAATATGACAAAATGTTTATTTATTCATTAAGCGTTCCAAAGCTTACCCCCTTTCCCTTAAACCCCCTGTGAAGAACAATAAGAATAGAAGTGCCAATAGAAGATTAATTAGTGCAGAGTTCTAGTAGCTGTTTGATGTATGTTGTAAGGACTATGTTTGGACATGTAATTTAACAGTTTAGTACTGTGCATTGGCTGTAATATGTTGTAAGTTATGTAATATAAAAGAAATGTATGAACTTTAAGTTCTCTAACTCGAAGCACTCTTTTATGATTTGTGCATAACTAAAGTGATTATACTTTAGCTTTCTTAAATGTTTATATAAAGGCTCAAAATTTTAAAGCTATCTTGAAAAGAAATGATGAATATTATGTATGGAAGCTAAAGTTTAGTTGTTAAGTTACTATGAGTTTACTTTTTTAATGGAAAAAAGAAATGTTTTTATTAGGTTTTAGGTTTACTACGGGTTTTGGTAGCCTTAAGCTGGTCTATTCCCTAGCATCCGGTAGCAACCCCTAGTTAGGACATTACAATATTACAATGATCTCCCCAATCATATACACAGAATGGCTAAAGGGAAGACATATTATACAGTTCACTTAGAGGTAAATGATTTAGGTTCCCATTGTTAGTAGTATGCCCTAGAGCATATCATTTAGTATGTATCTTGTACATAATTTTATTAATAAAAGGCATTTCCACTTTTCTGTTTACATAATATATTTATGTGTAATAGAAAAGGTCCATTGATATTTTGTTAGAAATATTATTCTTAAGTTGTTAAGAATATGAGTGACAATATTTCTAGCACAAAGTATCATAAATAGGTTCACAATCGAGGATACTTCATAATAAGGACATGACTTATCCAGAAAGATTGTATTCATGTTTGTTCCCAAGTTATTTATATGAGATATAAATAAGATGGAATGGTGAGTCTCATGCCATATAACAAACATGATAGGCACTTATAAATGATAAGTAGGCCGAACCAGTGACACTTATGACAAGCACACGGAGTTTACTCTTGTCAATGTTTTGTCATAAATCATATCAGTGCATATAATCTTTAGACCTGAGATAGCACAGTTATCTTGTATATAGGTAGTTTGAGTTTGATACTACTTTCATACTTGTACTATGTATGGGTATATGGGCATGTGTTGGCTCCTGCTAGTTATATATGGAGGTAGGTGTTGATCAAGATGGAATCTGTTCCTCTAAGTAAATAGAGATAAAATCCTATGTTCATTTAATTGTTCTTGATGTTTCAAGTTCCTGGCTAGGACAGATAGATTTATTCAGAAAAGAGTTTCTGATGAGAAAATCTTTTTAATCAAGAACTGGAATTAAAAGAGAACATAATATTCATAGCAAATGGAGTTTGACATAAACCATGACTCCAGCTTGAGTTGGGATTTTGTAACAGAGAGATTCTAGTGCATGGTAACATATGATTATAGGTTCATTTAAGGTAAATCTTATTACTAATTGGGTGGCCATGGCATGCTATGCTAGGTGTTAACCATGGTCTATGAGGTTCATAAAATGATTTAGAGAAATCATTTATGGTAAGAAAGAGTTCTGATGATATTAAGAGTTGATATCATGTCTCATTGCCAATTAGTGATGAGCCTAGTAAGTCACACACATACACAAGTTATCACCTATTTAAATATGATTTAATTAATTAATTAAAGAGTTTAATTGATTAATTAAATAGGTTTGGTTTGCAATTAAATTGCAAAGTCCCTAGCATGACTTGAAACCAAATCTAGATTATTGGATGTGTAGTATAAATTAAATTTATATTTAAAGTGTTTAAATATGAATTTAATTGATGAGAAATTAATTAATAGAGATTAATTAATTAATTTATATTTGATATAAATTAATTAGAAGAAGAAAATAATTATTTTGGGTTAAGAACTCAAAATTAAGACACAGGAGCATTTTGGTCATTTCACAGTGTGACATGTGGCACCATGAGATGGTGACACATGGGATTACACATAAGCTTGCCAAATGTTTTTTTAATCATGTAAGATGATTAAAATCAAGATTAAATATAGGTTTGACACTTGGCACAATGTGATTGGGTCACTTAAACCTAGAGCTAATCAAAAGGTGACATGTGGCTAGGGTTTAATGTGTTAACCTAGCTATTTAAGTGTGGTTATGAAAAGAAAAAATAACCAGCAGCCTCTCCTCTCATTTTTCACGCCACTTTGAGCCTCTCCAGCTATTTCTCTTCATCTCTCATCAATTCAAAGAGATTAGCCATCAATCTCTTGAATTAAGAACACTAGAAATTGTTTCTAGTGTCCTGTTTACATCTCTAATCTCTTAAAAGGCAGAACTTGAATTTCTAATTAATAGAAAAGGCTTTAGAAGCTCTTCAAGGGCTGCCATAGGTGTTCTTGGTGTGAACAATCTAGAGGGACAACATTTGGTGTCCTGAAGACGAATCTCAAAGGCGCAGACACGCTGCAGTACATCAAGAGGTTAGTGTAATCGTTCTTGATTTAATCTAGGGTTCTAAAATTAATCTGATTAATTTTAAAATCTTAAATGGCAAATACAGATCCAAAAACATATTAAAAGAGTTTTAATATGTTGTTTATCATTGAAATCAAATAGATAAAAATAAATCTTGCATGGTGCATGTGACCCTAGGCGAAATTTTTTTTAAATTCAATGGTATAATCTTGTGTTTTTCACGCTTCCGTTCCTTCAATTGGTATCAGAGCCACTATATTTGCCATTTAGATTGTTGATTATATGATTTAATTGTGTGATTTGATCATGAGATGATTGATTCATTGCTGGTTGGATCAAGAGGTGTGGCGGCACACATGGTGAAGCCACCATTGGTGGCGGCAACATTGGTTCCATGGGTGGTTCAAGGTTTGGCTTTTAATTCTGCAATTGTTGTATAATCTAAGGCCTATTCTTTGACTAATTAAAGTGTTTAATTAGTAGTTTTAATCACACAATTAAATTATGATTCAAATCAGAATTTTAAAAATTGGTTGAATGTGATTCAAATCTGAATTTTAAAAGTTGTTTGAATGTGATTCAAATCTGAATTTTTAAAGTTGTTTGAATCATATTTAAATCTGATTTTTTAAAATTGATTCAATAAAATTCAGATCTGATTTTTTAAAAAAATATTTAAATGTGATTCAAATCTGATTTTTTAAAAAATGTTTGAATGTGATTCAAATCTGAATTTTTGAAGTTGTTTGAATGTGATTCAAATATGAATTTTTAAATTTGTTTGAATGAGATTCAAATCTGAATTTTTAAATTTATTTGAATCATATTTAAATCTGGATTTTTAAGTTGAATATGAGATATTCAATTTAATTTAAGTATGTATGTTTTATTTAATTGTTAAATAGTGATATGCATGATGGATGATCATGGACTATAAAAGACCAATATGATTGGATTTATTTCTTTTATGTTTCTTTGGGATTGTAAATTAATTAATTAATTTTAGTTTATTTTGGGCATGTATTATTAAGTTTGTAATATTTTTGGGTTGTAATTTCATTTATTTAAGTTCTTGTAAATTCGCCTTGGTATGCCAAGGATTACTATATAATATTGGATTGCAAGAAGTTCAAGGAGGTCAAGAGCATTGGTGGGACTAGTGGGAGGAATTCATTATCAAGTGTTGATTATGTACTCCTTCAGCAACTCTTGTAAAATGAATGAATGAAATGCACCTAGGAATGCCCTGATTCAATTCTTGGTGGCTCAGAATTGAATCCCTTAGAAAGTCCATGATCATACCATATTTACTGCTTATCCATGAATGCATGAGATGTATGGGAATGTATGCAATTATATGATATATGCATGCTAAATGGATAATGTGCAAAGTGAGACCTTAATAATAATAAGGATGGCTATAAAATATTCCAAACAAATGATTAAGTTGGAAATGCTATAATTAAAGTAATTATAACATAAGCCCTCCATTGGGGCAATTATTTTAAGAAATTTTAAATAGTTGCATGAGATGCAATTAATTTAAGAGATTTTCTTAAGAATAATTGTTAAGCATGAGATGTTGTAAATATGTAAATGGTTTGGTGGCCAATATTGGATGTACCTGAGGACATTAAAATTATTTGCATAATTACTGACTCAATGGGATCAACTTAACTAATGCAAGATAAGTCAATAATGGATGTACCTGAGATTTTGAGCATTAGGGGCTAGGTAAAGGATTGAACCTCACATGAGATGTGATGGGCAAGGAGTTGCTCACTTATAGTTTATTGTAATTCCAATAATGGATGTACCTGAGGATGATCAATAGAATTATAAGAATTCAATCACCCACTAGAAATCCATCCAACTAGGATTTCCGTTTTCTACTCTGGAAGTGTAGGATTCGCTAAGTTAGTGGGAGGACCAATTTGATTAAAAGACCATAATCATTTTGGTTAATTACATGATACATTTACTAATTAATCTGGTTATTTTCTGCAGCTTAATTTTCTCGATAAAAATGAGCACAAAACAACCACCACCATCCAATATCCTTGCAAGCATACTTGATCACAACAGTTGATAGGACCTAATCATGCGATTGGCTAAGAAATTTGAAACTTGTCCTGAACCTTGAACATATAGGATATGTTCTAGATTCAAATGTTCCTGGTCCCTTACCTCCAGAGGCCACACAAGAGGAACATGAAACTTTGTACAAGTGGAAGGAGCATGATATGAGAGCTAAGTGTTACATGCTTGCTTCCATGAGTAATGAGTTACAGAAGCAACATGAGAACATGCAGAGTGCGAGTGAGATCCTCCTTCACCTACAAGAGTTGTATGGTGAGCACAAAGAGAATGCTAGGTATGAGATATCTAGACAGCTATTCCGTATGAGGAAGTCTGAGGGACAGAATGTTGGGGATCATGTCCACAAGATGATTTGGCTGATTGAGCAGTTGGAACATCTTGACTTCAACATGGATTTCCAACTACAAACGGATTTGATCCTTCAGTTCCTTCCTGAGTCTTTTGGGAATTTTGTGACAAATTTCCATATGACTAAACAAGAATGCACCTTAGCTGGTTTACTCAACATGCTGGTTATTGCCCAAAAGAATATGCCAGGCAATAAAGGAAAAGAGGTAGCTTTGGTTGCATCTTCTTCTGCTGGAAAGTCCAACAAGAAGAAGGGCAATAAGAAAAAGAAACCTCAGATTCCTGGTCCTTCCAAGAAAATAGCTAAACAGAAAAGGAAGACTAAAGTTGATAAAGGCAAAGGAAAGTGTCTCCACTGCCAACAGTAAAGTGTTTCCATTACCGATAGGAAAGTGTTTCCATTGCTAGTAAGAAAGTGTTTCCACTGGCCAGAGTATACCAATCTAAAAGAAAGCAATGCCGTGGTGAAAAACAACTCAAGTTCAAAATATATTTGGCACTTAAAGTTATGTCATGTTGCAGAAGATAGGATTACAAAATTGGAGAAAATGGGGATTCTATCCTTATTGGACTCTGAGCCTACTCCAACTTGTGAATCTTGCCTTCAGGGCAAAATGACTAGATCACCCTTTGTTGGACAGGGGCTAAGAGCTGAAAATATTTTGGAGCTAATACATAGTGATGTATGTGGTCCATTTAAAGAAATGGCTAGAGGGGGCTTTCATTATTTTATTACCTTTATGATGATAAATCAAGGTTTGGGTATTTGTATTTGATGAAATACAAACATGAATCTTTTGAAAAGTTCAAAGAATTTAAATCTGAAGTAGAAAATCAAACAGGAAAGAATATTAAAGCTCTTCGATCAGATCGTGGAGGTGAATATTTGAGTACTGAATTTGATGAATACTTGAGAGAGCATAGCATTGTTTCTCAGCTGACTCCTCCAGAACACCACAACCGAATGGTGTATCGAAGGAGAAATCGTACCCTATTGGATATGGTACGTAGTATGATGAGCTATCTTGATATGCCAATCTCCTTTGGGGATTTGCATTAGAATCACTTTGTATATTCGAATAGGATTCCATCAAAATCGCTTTCTTCCACACCTTATGAGATATGGCATGGAAGAAAACCAAGTCTTAGGCATGTTAAGATTTGGGGTTGTCCACTTATATCAAAAGTCAACACCGATAAATTGGAGACCAGATCGTAAAAGGTCGATTTGTTGGATATCCAAAAGATAGTTTTGGATATTATTTTTATTTGCCTACTTCACAAAAGGTTGTGATAAGTAGAGATGCCACATTTCTTGAACAACAGTTTGTTCAAGAAGGAGGCAAAGGAAGGCAAATAGAGTTAGAATTAGAGAATTCTGACCAACCAACAGATCATATAGATATAAATCCATCTAGTCAACCTATACCCATTGATGAAACATCTACAGCTGTTCCTCGTAGAACAACCAGGGTATCTCACCCACCAGTGAGATATGGTTTTCTTCATGAAGAAGAACAAGAGTTGTCTACTCATGAAGAAGTAGATCATGGAGATGATCCACTTACCTATGAAGAAGCTATATCAGATATAGACTCTTCAAAATGGATTGATGCTATGAAATCCGAGATTGATTCCATGTATAAGAATCAAGTTTGGGATCTTGTTGACCCACCTGAAGGTATTGTACCTATAGGGAACAAATGGGTTTTCAAGAAGAAAATTGGTTCTGATGGAAAGGTAGAGACCTATAAGGCAAGGCTAGTAGCGAAAGGGTTTCGCCAAAGGCAAGGAATAGACTATGAGGAGACTTTCTCGACTGTTGCCATGCTTAAATCAATTAGGATTTTATTAGCAATAGCTGCATACTATGATTATGAGATTTGGCAGATGGATGTCAAAACAACTTTTTTCAATGGATACATTGAAGAAAACATTTTCATGGAACAACCTAGGGGATTTGAATCCCAAGATGGTTCCAAGGTATGCAAGCTAAAGCGATCCATTTATGGGTTGAAACAAGCTTCGAGGAGTTGGAACATCCGTTTTGATGAAGCCATTAAATCCTTTGGTTTTATCAAAAATGAGGATGAGCCATGTGTATATAAGAAGGTTAGTGACAAAGCTATCACTTTCCTTGTCTTATATGTGGATGACATACTGTTGATAGGTAATGACACAGGTATGTTGACAACTATAAAGGTATGGTTGTCAAATACATTCTCCATGAAAGACTTAGGGGAGGCAACCTATATTCTTGGAATTCGCATCTATAGAGATAGAGCGAAAAGAATAATTGGTTTATCCCAAAGTCTATAATTGGAAGAGGTGTTAAAGAGGTTTAACATGCTTGATTCCAAGAGAGGATTGTTACCAGTGAGACATGGTATCCATCTTTCTAAAGAGATGTCTCCAAAGACACCCGAAGAAAGAGATAAGATGGCCAGGATTCTATATGCTTCGGCTATTGGAAGTTTAATGTATGCAATGTTGTGTACTAGGCCAGATATCGCATATGCTGTTAGTTTGATTAGCAGGTATCAATCCAATCCAGGTTTAGAACACTGGATAGCAGTCAAGAATATCCTTAAGTACTTGAGAAGAACTAAGGATTTATTCTTAATTTATGGAGGTGGAGACTTGCAATTAGATGGTTATACTGATTCTGACTTCCAATCAGATATCGATGATAGAAAGTCTACCTCTGGATATGTGTTCATTTGTAATGGAGGTGCAATCAGTTGGAAGAGTTCCAAACAGAGCACGACTGCAGATTCCACTACAGAAGCTGAGTATATTCTTTGCATCGAGATCTTTGCAAAGGAAGTCGCTTGGATAAAGAAGTTCGTGACAGAACTTACAGTAGTTCCTTCCATTGAGTCAGCAGTTCCACTACACTGTGACAACAATGGAGCAGTCATACAGGCTTAGGAACTAAGGTCTCACCCAAAATCCAAACACATAGAAAGGCACTATCACATTATCAGAGATATAGTTGGGCAAAGCGATGTAGCCATGCAGAAAATAGCATCAGCTGAAAATCCAGCTGATCCATTCACTAAGCCTATGTCACAGACTCAGTTAGACCGACATCTTGAGAAGATAGGTCTAAGATATTGTAATGAATGGCTCTAGTGCTAGTGGGAGATTGTTAGTAGTATGCCCTAGAGCATATCATTTAGTATGTATCTTGTACATAATTTTATTAATAAAAGGCATTTCCACTTTTCTGTTTACATAATATATTTATGTTTAATAGAAAAGGTCCATTGATATTTTGTTAGAAATATTATTCTTAAGTTGTTAAGAATATGAGTGACAATATTTCTAGCACAAAGTATCATAAATAGGTTCACAATCGAGGATACTTCATAATAAGGACATGACTTATCGTAAAGATTGTATTCATGTTTGTTCCCAAGTTATTTATATGAGATATAAATAAGATGGAATGGTGAGTCTCATGCCATATAACAAACATGATAGGCACTTATAATGATAAGTAGGCCGAACCAGTGACACTTATGACAAGAACATGGAGTTTACTCTTGTCAATGTTTTATCATAAATCATATCAGTGCATATAATCTTTAGACCTGAGATAGCACAGTTATCTTGTATATAGGTAGTTTGAGTTTGATACTGCTTTCATACTTGTACTATGTATGGGTATATGGGCATGTGTTGGCTCCTGCTAGTTATATATGGAGGTAGGTGTTGATCAAGATGGAATCTGTTCCTATAAGTAAATAGAGATAAAATCCTATGTTCATTTAATTGTTCTTGATGTTTCAAGTTCCTGGCCAGGACAGATAGATTTATTTAGAAAAGAGTTTCTGATGAGAAAATCTTTTTAATCAAGAACTGGAATTAAAAGAGAACATAATATTTATAGCAAATGGAGTTTGACATAAACCATGACTCCAGCTTGAGTTGGGATTTTGTAACAGAGAGATTCTAGTGCATGGTAACATATGATTATAGGTTCATTTAAGGTAAATCTTATTACTAATTGGGTGGCCATGGCATGCTATGCTAGGTGTTAACCATGGTCTATGAGGTTCATAAAATGATTTAGAGAAATCATTTATGGTAAGAAAGAGTTCTGATGATATTAAGAGTTGATATCATGTCTCATTGCCAATTAGTGATGAGCCTAGTAAGTCACACACATACACAAGTTATCATCTATTTAAATATGATTTAATTAATTAATTAAAGAGTTTAATTGATTAATTAAATAGGTTTGGTTTGCAATTAAATTGCAAAGTCCCTAGCATGACTTGAAACCAAATCTAGATTATTGGATGTGTGGTATAAATTAAATTTATATTTAAAGTGTTTAAATATGAATTTAATTGATGAGAAATTAATTAATAGAGATTAATTAATTAATTTATATTTGATATAAATTAATTAGAAGAAGAAAATAATTATTTTGGGTTAAGAACTCAAAATTAAGACACAGGAGCATTTTGGTCATTTCACAGTGTGACATGTGGCACCATGAGATGGTGACACATGGGATTACACATAAGCTTGTCAAATGTTTTTTTTAATCATGTAAGATGATTAAAATCAAGATTAAATATAGGTTTGACACTTGGCACAATGTGATTGGGTCACTTAAACCTAGAGCTAATCAAAAGGTGACATGTGGCTAGGGTTTAATGTGTTAACCTAGCTATTTAAGTGTGGTTATGAAAAGAAAAAATAACCAGCAGCCTCTCCTCTCATTTTTCACGCCACTTTGAGCCTCTCCAGCTATTTCTCTTCATCTCTCATCAATTCAAAGAGATTAGCTATCAATCTCTTGAATTAAGAACACTAGAAATTGTTTCTAGTGTCCTGTTTACATCTCTAATCTCTTAAAAGGCAGAACTTGAATTTCTAATTAATAGAAAAGGCTTTAGAAGCTCTTCACGGGCTGCCATAGGTGTTCTTGGTGTGGACAAGCTAGAGGGACAACATTTGGTGTCCTGAAGACGAATCTCAAAGGCGCAGACACGCTGCAGTACATTAAGAGGTTAGTATAATCGTTCTTGATTTAATCTAGGGTTCTAAAATTAATCTGATTAATTTTAAAATCTTAAATGGCAAATACAGATCCAAAAACATATTAAAAGAGTTTTAATATGTTGTTTATCATTGAAATCAAATAGATAAAAATAAATCTTGCATGGTGCATGTGACCCTAGGTGAAATTTTTTTCGAATTCAATGGTATAATCTTGTGTTTTTCACGCTTCCGTTCCTTCACCCATGTATTGGACAATCATGACTCTTCCTAACAAACTTTACATAGTAATGCTCCATGATTGACTAATAGCAACCCAACCTCAAAATCTTACTACCTAGTACCTTTCCATTTATATGTGTCCCTCAAATCCCTGCATGAACTTCTTCCATGATCTACTTAGCTTGTTCCTCAATCACACATAAAAGCAAGAGCCCCTCATAGAAATTAGTAGTTGAAAGATATTCCTATGTTTCTAAGTATCTCTTGACATCTTCATATCATATTTATTCTTCTACCTCTAGATGAGAGATAATTAATGCTTCATCAAAATTACTCTATGTGTGGCCTTCCTCTCACTATTTTCCCATAATGATGTTAAAGTAACCAAAGCATCAACTAACTAGTTCTGCGGTTGAGGTAGATGTTTCAAGTTGACTTCATCAAAATACCCTTGGAGCATATTAGCATAATCAGAGTAGGATATCAAATTATACTCTTTAATCTCCCATTCTTCTTTAATTTGAGAGACCACTACATAAAATCTCTTGCTATCTCTACTATCTTGGCTTCTATTACCATCAAAGCTTCCAAACCACATAGTGATGCTTCACATTGTACTATAATGTTAGTGGCAGGGAAACACAATCTCTTTAATACGAGCATTTATTCACCATTTAGTGTAACTAGGATCACACTAATACCTATTACGTTCTTATTTATAGCTCCGTCAAAGCAAATCTTCTAACCTTATACCTCTATTAAATTTAAATTCTCATTAAGGAATCCAACTACTACTTCTTCTTTTCCTTTTATGGGTTTTCTAACAAAAATTTAGCCACTACTTAGCCCTTAATAGTTTTCTTAGTGGCACATATTGTATCAAATTCTAAAAGCAGTATCAACCATTTAGCCAATTTTCATACTAGTACTAATACCTCAAATAAGTATCTCAGATGGTCCATTCAAGATACTATTACCATTAGGTATGACTAGAAGTAGTTTCTCAACTTCTTAGTGGCCCATGCAATTGCCAAATATGTTTTCTCAATCAAGGAGTATTTCTCTTTATAAAGAAGAAGCTTTTTACTAATGTAGTAAATAGCCTATTCCAACTCCTCTACCTCTTGTGCTAACATTAAACAAGTGCACCTTTTCTACTAACAAGTTTAGAGTTAGAGGCATTCCTAGAATTGGTGGTGATAAAATTAGTGGGTTAGTGAGATATTGTTTAATCTTTTCAAAGGCCTCCTAACACTATTCATTCCATACTACAGGTTAACTCTTCCTTAGGAGCTTAAAAATTAGCTCACATTTGGTGGTAATACTTGTTATAAACCAATTAATGTACTGCAATTTTCCTAAGAGCCCTCTAACTTCTTTTGCAGTCCGACATCTCTTGAATGGCCTTAATTTTATTTAGATAAATCTCAATTGCCATCTGGCTAACTTGATGACCAAAGAGCTTAGCTGAAGTTACCCAAAAGACATGTTGGCTCAAATTTAGCCTCAGTTTGTACTTTATTACCCCCTGAAAGAACTTCTCTAGGGCCTCAAAATGTCCTTCTTGAGTAACTAATTTGACAACCATGTCATCCGTATAAACCTCTAACTCTTTCTGGATCATCTCATGGAATAGAATAGTTGCCATCCTTTTGTAAGTTGCTACTACATTCTTAAGCTAAAACAACATTATCTTATAGTAATAAGTCCCCTATTTAGTGGCAAAAGTCATTTTTACCTTGTCTACCAAATCCATGAGTACTTGATTATACCCTGTAAACCTATCTATGAAAGACCCAACACGTGGATTCAAGTACATGGGTTCTAACCCATATTCATACAATCCTAAGATCTCCACCATATTGTTTCACTAGTCAACTATATAATCACATGAATATAATAATGAACTACATAGATTTATCCACATTCTAGATAGGTTTATCCACAGTCTAGATGTATACCTTATTTATCGAATAATCAATGCTCCACAGATGAATCAAGTGAGAGTATTTTAAGAAAGCTAAGAACAAAAGTCAATGCATTAAGGCACATTTTAGCCAATAATTGCATCACTTCAAGTATATAACTATTAAGAAGAGTTACATCTCTTTATACAGTTACATCTTTTAACCAATGAACATGACTTTTGGATTTTGCCACCTTTAACTAATGTACATGACTTTTGGATTTTGTCACATTTTAGTAATATACCTGTCTTTTGGATTTGGTTACCTTTTGGCAAATGCATGTAACTATTCATATGGTTGCTCTTGGTTCTACTTTTAAGTCTAATGGATCTGGGTTGACCCACATTGGTGACTCAGACTATATTTCTAACTTCTCCCACTCACACATGATAGTTCAACTCTCATTTCAAATTCTACAAATTTCATACTATATAAATAGACTGTGTGACCAGTGTATACTTTGAAAGCTCGTTTGCTATATACCTGTTAGGATAATATAGCATCTCAAGTGGTAGAGCTTAGAATAAATGCAATATATAGTATCCTAGATCATTAATCACATTAAAATCTCTTTTGATCTCATTCACATATCCTAAGTTTATAATTATGTCTTCATCACAAATATAAACATAATTGGCTAGCATATGAACAAAGACTAATATGACAATTCCAATGATCTTTCTCTTTTCATGATACTCTCAACCTTAATTTAACTTGCTTTTCTAGCAATGCCCCTCTAGACCGAATCTTTCATAGTCTTTGGTAACACCCTAAGATAGTGAACATTAAACTAAGTCTCAACTAACTAATTAGAGTCATGAGGGTACTGGTCTCACACAATATCAAGTAAAGATCACACTTATATTCTCCTTGATGGACATAAATCGGATATATAGTATGAATCACATGCTATGGTGTTTACTCCTTTCCCATGGAACGTATTTCTTTATCAAATACCATACAAATGATAGTTCAAACACCTCAATGTCTAACTTTAAGTTTACTTATATACTTTTTCACATTAGAACTCACATATGGCATTCAAGACAGATAATGTGATTTAAATTACATATGGTCAATGCAATTACTTAGCTTATAATGACCCTAGCTCATTGTCTCTTTTCCAAGGTGACATTTCATATTATAAGATTGAGCTCTTTGTATTATTATCACATAAATAATAATAAGCTTAGAACTATCTCTTCCCCATCCACCACTAAAGCTATGGAGGCGATTGCCTCTTGAGAATGCTAATCTTTTTATCTGTTCAACATACTTCTTAAGTTTTAATATATGTTCCAAACATATATACACATATGTATATGAATTGACAAAATAATTTAGGCATATGAATATGTTTTGGAAAAATACATAACACAAGTACAATAACATTTACACAAATCCAATGACTTAACATGCCTGTTGTAAACATGTTTTATAATAGTTTTCATAGAAGAGTTTTGCTATCAAACGTAGATATGTACCTCATGTTCACCTCTTTCTTTGCAATCATGTCTCTAACAAAATTATATTTAATATTAATATGCTTATAAATACCTTAGTATCCTCGTAACTATTTTCCAATTTTAATGTCTTGAATTGGTTTGGTTTTTACTAATCAGCCTAATAGCATAGCAAATATTAGGTCTAGTACACATCATAGCATACATCTAACTACTAATTGCATTGGCATAAGGGACTTTTTCTGATTTGGTATTTTTTAATAAATCAACCAACTCCTATACTTGGTTTGATTTCATAGAATCCATCTCTTCTTCTATTACCTTAAGTCATTCATCCTTGGTAGGGCATGTGAGGGATGTACTTATAATCAACTATTTCTTTATCTTATGTAGCGACTATAAATGCTTCTCCTTCAATCTCAAAATGATGATGGGAAACATGTGTATGACTCTATCATTATGGTTAAGATTGATAAATTGACTCATTAATGTTAGAGTTACTCCCACTAGGACCACCAATATCTGATGGATTCACTATAGGTGGCATTTTAATATCAATAGGAACTTATTCCTTAACAGATGAAATACTCTCACTTGGAAAAGATTCCATTTTAGGTTGTGTAGATCTTCACCTATCTCACCCTATTGAGGAAAGTCATTCTCTAAGAATATGACATTTAATGATTAAAATTCAATTACCATGCCACTATCATGTTTACCCATAAATAAATGTCCTTTTGATTGATATGAGTATCATATAAAGATACATTTCCTTCTCTTTGGACCAAAATTTTCATATTTATGAGAATGATTGTGAACAAAAATAACACACCTCAAAGTTTCAAAAAACCTCGTAAGTTGGACTTTCTATTAATCCATACTCATATGGAATTATATTAACTAATTTGAATGGAACTCGATTAAGGAAAAATGAAAGCAGCATATCACTTCAAGGGTAATAAACAAATTAAGAGCCTATTTCTCTTCCAAGACATATAGTATTTTCATATTGATGTATAAATATAAACTAATAAAAGACAACATGCAATAAATTCTAAATTCATATCATAAATATCTTATACGATAATTAATTATACTAACACTTATTTAACATTAGACCTAGAATCGAAAGTTTACTAAGTTCCCAATCATCATCTAAGATTTTAATGTGCAATAAGGTTAATGTAATTAATTATTTAAAGAATTGTAATTTTAAATCACAAATTTAAGATTAAGCAATAATATATTCAATATCTAAAATTAAGAATAAAAGTCAATGCATCACCACTTAGTGCACACACTTCACACTTTTGTTTATGTGTTTTTCCTTCTATTGCACCAATGAGAGAAAAACTTAGCTATTTATAAGTCATGTCACTTTTTGGTCAATAGTTGCATCACTTCATATACATAACTATTAGGAATAACTGCACCTTTTCATATAGTTACATCTTTTAACCAATATACATGACTTTTGAATTTTGCTACCTTTTGGCAATGTACATGACGTTTGGATGCTACCTCTTGGCAAATGCATGTAACTATTCATATGGTTGTTCTTGGTTATGATTTTAAGTCTAATGAATCTGAGTTGACCCAAACCAAACCATATTTCCAACATGGCCTTAACCATAATAGATCATGCACACTCATAACTATCCTTGTATCATTAATCCCTATTTAGTCACATGTTATTCATGAATTAAATATAAATTCCATAGTTTAGATGTAATTTGTTTGTAGAGAAGTTCTAAAGAAATTGTAGAGGAAGAAAGAGCACAATGATAAGGTAACACCTTAGGACCAAAATTGCGCCAATAGAGCACCTAAATATCACTTTTAGCTATGGCCAAAATATCACGAAAAAGCAAGCATGAATTTTCTACTAATTATTAATATTTATATGTCCTTCTAATCCCAAGAGCATTAGAAGTTTGATATCCACCCTAATTAGTAACTCCTATTGTAAGTATGAGTCCTAATTAAATGTAAGTATAATTCCTACTCTTATAGGCATTAAATGGCCATTGCATGGGCCATGCACATTTGATGGGCAAGTCCATCATTGTGCTTTAGCCAACACATTATATTCTAATGTAGCAAAAAAACTCAAGCATGATTTCAATAAATATTTATTTTTCTTTCTTGACAAGAGAGTAGCAAATATGCAATAATGTCATAATTGAACAAATTTAAAGTATTTGTAATCCTGGAAAAGAAGAATAATAATAAAAAAAAGAAATAAGGGTTTGATCATGGACATCTAAAATATTCTTAGCATGTGTATTTCAATTTCCAGAGCAAAGAGATTCACTAAATTTTAAATATTTTTCTTTTGAAAAAAGGCTGAAGCAAAATAAATACATAAATGTGTTTTCAAAGTTCAAACTTTGTTGAGGAAGTATAGGAGGACCATTAAAACTTGAGCGCAAAATATGCCATTGACTTATTGATTTATTTATTTCTTTTCATGTTTGAAGGAGTATTTCATGAGAAGTCTTTAATAGTTTAATAGATATTGCAATTTATTAATTCATGAAATAATTTATTCCATTTGATATTGATCAACAATGGTATGTTAAAGTTTCCTGTTATATGAACATTACTATATCTAATGTATTGTTTTATTGCATTTGATTTCTAACTTGTTATTCTTATTCAACTAAAATTAAAGAAAGGATTTTTGTGGGTTCTTGATCTAGATTCACTTTGTTCTTCTCATCAGTCGCCAGGGAAAGGTTAGATTAACCAAATGGTATTCCCCTTATTCCCAAAAGGAAAGATCTAAGGTATCGCCTTTCTTTTTCTACTAATTAGGATTTTTTTGCTCTTTTACTTCATCTTTTTTTGTATAAATCTGATATCATGTTCATATAAATATGCATATTTAAATAATCTCCTCTTTAATTCAAAATGGGTTATTGAAATTTTTATAAAAATTAAATTTAAATTTTTAAAAGGTAATAGTTATTTATTGAAAAAGGAGATCTTTTAGATGGATCTTATTTTGGTTTTTTAGTAAGTGATTGCAAGCTAATTCTAGCTAAATTATCCTCTTGTTGATTGTCTTTGCCCGTAGATCAGCAAATTTCGTCACCTTTGTTTAATGTAATTTCTTTTGATCAATTTTAATACTATTGCTTTTCCTTAAAAAAAAAAACCATTAATTTTAAATTTAATAGTTGAGATTGTAAGAATGTGATATGTTGTAAGAATATGATATGTTATGTTCATTGATTGAAACTTGATAGAACCTTAATTCGATTCATAAATATAAAAAATTCTTATAAAGAAAGAATTGTTAATAATTAAGTTGATGCATGATAAAATAGATATTGGATAAATTTTCACATAATAAATAATCCTAATTTATATGCATTTTGGTGATAGCTCAAAGGCTACAATTTTTTGTATAGGTAATCCGAGAGCTTAGTGGTATAGTAATCAATCGCGGTCCTAAGCTCTGCAACTTTGTGGAATGGAAAGGACTTAAGGTTGTTTATAGAAGGTTGTATTACAAGCCTTTAAAGAGTTTTCCTCCTTTTTTTTTTTTCATTCAACTTATGCTCAATGTATGTACTTTTTTTTCTTTGGATTTAAAATGTTTCATGCATGTTTATACAAACATCACCTATCACGTTTAAACAATATCAACCCTTACAAAATGTTTGGGAGTAAGTTTTTAGAGGTAAGCTATGGGTTTTTTAAGTAGTGAGTTTGTTTGGAGGAAGGAATTTTTTTAAAGATAAAGTTTTTAGAGGTCTCAAAACTTCCAAAAATCTCACTTTTTTAACCCATCATAAAAAGGGTAATTCAAAATATGTCTCTGATTAGGGTTCATTCATGCTAATTTACCTTTAAATTCAAAATGAATAATTGAGATTTTATTAAAAGGGGTGACTCAAGCATCTCACACTTCTGGCTAGAAGGGTTAATGTATGCAATCTTACCTTTGTTTTGTAAAGAAGCTATTTCCATGACTCAAATTGTGACCTTCAAATCACAAATAGAGTAACTTTACCATTACATCAAAACCACATCGAGACTTTATTAAAAATTAAATTTTAATGTTCAAAAACTAAATAGTTATATATAAGGAAAGAAAATTTCAATCATTTGTTTTGAATTAAGGGTTGGGACTCTAAGAATATAAAGTTCTCTCTTTAAATCAAGTAGGGCAAAAAATAAGGTTGTGAAATAATTTGGTGTTTCGTTTAGTAATTGAATTATGAATTCATGCGATGATATGTTTTTATAACAAATTATATATGAAAATCTGTAATATATAATGCACAATTTTGATGATGAATAGGTATGCAGGACTATACTTTTGTATGTGCATTGATGAGGATGACAATGAACTAGAAGGTCTTGATATTATTCATCATTATGTTGAAATATTAGATCGTTATTTTGGCAGTGTAAGCTTTCTAATTGCTCTTCAATTTTCACTGTTGATGATGATACATGTTGGATTGATTATTTGTTGTTTCTGTTTAGGTTTGTGAGCTAGACTTGATCTTCAATTTTCACAAGGTATTATATATATGTATTCACTATATGCATGGAAAAATGAGGTATGTTTGGCATTATTGTTAGAACTACTATTGAGAAACACACTATTTTTTGGAAACAAAAAGTTTAGGAGTAAGAGGGGTATCCCCATCCTACTACAGACTATTGGGAATTTATAGTAGGGCTTACGTATTGCCCACTCACAAAAAACTCCAAAAGTGGAATTCGAACTTGAAATGGGGCACATCAAGAGCTAAATCCTTAACTGCTGAGCTAATCCTTCATTGGCCAAAAAACATAACTTTTTTTAAATATATTAGTTATAGACATAGTGCATTCAAAATTGATTTAAAAATAAATTTAATATATTTAAGTCATAAGAGAATTAAAATAATAAAAAAAAATTTAACTATTTTTTTCAACAATATCTAAATAATACTTTTTTTTAAAGCATTTTTTAACCTTGAAATTCAATGTCCAATGAAGCGATAATATATTGCTTGTTAAAATAATTATTACTAAAATAAATAAGTTTTAACTTAATAGCAATGGAATTATCTCTAGTGATATAAAGCTTGGAGTTATTTTGATGTTATTAGGCTTATTACATACTGGACGAGATAGTGATTGCTGGGGAACTTCAAGAATCAAGCAAGAGAACAGTGATACGGTTGATGTCTGCACATGTACGGTTAATTATAATTTTTCAAAATTGCAATATTAATAATGTAAATATGCGATTTGGGAAGTTTTTATTAATTTCTTATTAGGTTTTTAATGCAGGATTCACTAGTGGAGATGGCTAAAGAGCAAGCTAGCTCCATAAGTAATATGATTGCTCAAGTCACCAAATAGGAGCAACAATTAAACATGCATGGAAATCAATCTCTCCTTATTAATTAAGTATAATTTCTTTTTAGCAATGGTGGATATGTCCCAATGATAAATGCATGCATATTGAACTTGAGAGACTCACATTTGACTCCCTACTCCCCTTCATATGTAATAAAAAAAGTATAATCTTTTTCCCTAAGTAGGAGTACTTCATCATTATTATAATTACATGAGTATCTTGCCTTTATTTATAAAATTTATTATGGTAGTTGCAATTTTTTCCTTCCAAGATCGAAGTACATCATAATTAATTAATGAATTTATTTTTAATTAGATAAACCCAATAAATCTACTTAAATTTGTCCTTAATGAAAAATATGAATAATTTATTTTGTTGGAGTTTGATTATTCAATAAAGTATGAGTGTATAAACTCCTAACTCGAAAATGCAAGTTCAAAGTTAATTTATTTTTAGAAATTTTGCTAAAAAATGCATTTCAATTAAGATCTAATACTTTATACACCCAAACAGAAATGCACAGGCGAATTAAGGGTGTCAATATTAAATACCATGACATAACATATAATTAGAGGATTTAAATTGAGATTTATCGTGCTTGACTTATTTTTGTGTTCATCTAATTATAACATAATGTAGTTAAGTTATATTGTAGGTTGACCGTCTAACGACACATTATGATATTAAGGAAATAGAATACTTTACCGCTATTTAGGGATAGATTTGTCACCAAAGTGAATTAGCAACAAAATAACAACATAAAAAATTATTAAGTAAAACCCTTCTCACTAAACTAAGAGGGTGTTTGGCTTACCTACTTACTTTTAACTCTTGATTTAAAAGGTATTTTTTAGCTTATAAGTTAATTTAAAAATAAGTAGTTAATTATTTGATAAAAATATTTAAAATTAGCTTTATATAGTTTAAGTGTTTAATTTAAAAATGCTTAAAAGGAACTTAATTTATCAAAATAACAAAAAATGTGTTTTTATTATTAAAATGAGGATAATGTTTATATTTTTAAAAATTATTCAGATGATATACTCTTTTACTTGGTCAAAGAGTAATTTTAAAATAAGTTAATAAGTCAAAAGTAAGGAGTGCCTTATTTATGACTTCTGACTAATTCTAAGAGTTTTTTTTTTCTTTTTAAACTTATAAGTCAAATCAAACACCCTTTCTACTTATAATTAAATTTGATTGATTTATAAGCTACACTAAATACCCTCTTAATAGTGAGGAAAAAAAAATTATAGCATGACATAAACTGTCTTTATATGTAATCAAATTCATTGCTAATTATTGAACAAAGAATGATCAAATATTAATTTTACAAGGGAAAATACCTATTATACCATCATTATTTAACAATGAAAATAAATCATCAATAATCAATGACAAATAAATTTGTATTTATTTTTTCAATGGAATAAATAGTCAGTTTGATATCTCCACTTCCAACCAAGAAAATTTGCACATCCAAAAAGAACAAGCCAAGGGTTGCAAGTAATTCCAAATACATAGATTGAAGCATACATTTGGATCCTTCTCCTTGGGCTTTAGGGAGGGTTTACATACACAGTCTACTCCTACTTTGCAGAGAGCTACTTATGTAAGGAGAGTTCAAACAAGATCTATTTATTTTGCACTTACAGCCTTGTGGTAGAGAGCCCTTCATAGACAATACCACCTACCAATGACCAAAGACTAATAGGAAGGGGAAATATTATTAGTGATATGAAGGAAGTTATGTGTATGTGTGTGTTGCATAGCGTTCAAAGAGTTCCCCACATACCCTAACTCTAAAGTCTCCAATTATTCAAAGATTTATACTTCGATAAAGGAGCTTCATATATCTATAAAGTGAACATAAATTAGAGACAATTTAATGAATGAAAACAAAGAGAAGAAAAGGGGTAGGAAAAATAAAAGTCAGAACAGAAAACAACCAAACTTTTTGCTAATTATCAATTATATCCAAATGTTTTAATTTTATACCACATGTCTCAAACTTTAAGATTGGGAGCAATTGTATCCAAACCTCTAAATATATTTAAGCAATTTTTTATTAATTAATTACTTTTGCACTATCAGTTTTAATTTAATATAAAGTTAAAGCTTCAAAAAAGTAATTGGATAAAATTTAAATTTCTCCAAATTAATTTTGAAGTTTGGATACAATTACTCTTAATCTTAAAGTTTGATATATGTAATTTAAAATTATAACGTTTGATTGCACAAAATAAAAAGGAATCGCCACCTTTTATAGGAGATATTTTTCTTCACTCTCTGTTATAAACTCAAAGGTATATATTATAGTTGGTAAATGACCCACTTAAAAGCCATTCAATTTTCCTTCAATTAAGGGAAAAAAAATGTGAGTGATTAACGATTTTAACAAAAACTATATACAAACTACTCTAGGATAAGAAATCCCAACACAATCATGCTCCATAAGGGGCCTTAAAATCATTGTTGTATAAAAAACACATGCTTCCATAGATTGCATTGTAGATAATTTGTCAGCACACATATTCGCCTCTTTATATATGTGATTAACCTGGGCATCCTAACTTTTGTGTAGTAGCTCCTCAATGGCTTGAAACAAAGTTCTATAATGCCCTAACACTTTTTTTGATTTTAAGATCATCTTCATTACACAAGCATTATCACACTTAATTAAAATCTTCCTCAAACCCAACTCCTAAGTAAGCCTTAACCCAATAAACATAGCCCAAGCTTCATCTTCTATCATAAAACTCCTATTAAAATTCATGACAAAACTTGACTTCCACTGAGCAAACTCATCCCTTAACAAACCACCCCTAAAAGCTCGACCCGACACTCTCAGAAAAGCCCCATCATAATTTAACTTGCACTAACCCATACGAGGCATTTAAGAAATCCACCTGTTCCACAGCTTACTCCTTTCAACAAACCAAAGGGAACCCTCTCCATTGCCTCAATAACTGACTTAGTAAAAGAGAGAGACATCTAAGCTAACCCCTCAACTCCGACAATGTCCCTTTTAAAAATAACTTGTTTTTTCTTTTCCACAACATGTAATAAATAACTTTGAACATACTTTCCACTCCATGCCACCACTATGGCTGGAATTATACTCCAAATTTCACATAACCCAATCTTCTAAACTATTATTAGAACTCCTCCAATCTCTAATAAGATCCCTTGTAGCCATCTTATCCTAAAAATTAGAAGTAAACACACAACCTTTAATAACCTGCTCTTGAGATTCCACATCACCTAAAGAGCAAGGGCACATGCTAGAGATCACAATATGTCTTTGAAGCCTCTCTTGGTTAGTAAGCAACCAATCATTTAGAACCAACCACAAAAAAGCTCTTATTCACTATGGGCCCGACCTTAACCACAACCCACCTCTGTTGATATAAATTCTTTATATCCACAATTAACAATTAGAAGGCACCACTAACAAAAAAAACTCCTTATCCCTATCTTTAACTTGATCCCTCGAAGGAGGCACAATGATAACAATTAACAAATTAACCTCTAACAAATAATGAGCCAAATAACTCTGATTCCAATCACTTGACTCATGCACATAATCCATAATACACAATTACGAATATGACAGAGGTAAATACTTCACTGTAAGATCAATCAAATGACCCTTAATAGGCAATCACTTATCAATCTAGAATTTAATTTTGGTAACATCCCCAATCAACCAATAAATACCTTGCAACATCACATTCCAAGCTATTGAAATATCCCTCTATAAAGCATAATAGTTGTGCCAAGAGACATCATAAGGGACCCCTTTTAAATCAACCTTATACTTAGAGCTCGACATCCTAAGCCAAAGATCATATGCCTTAGACAGCATACCAAAACCTAATTTCATGAAGTAAGCAACATTAAGCAAGCTTGCTTCTCTAAATCCCAAACCCCCTTCACTTTTAGGCTTTTTAATCTTTTCCCAAGCCACTAATGTCAATTTCCTTTACCCCTCCCTAACTCCACAAAATAAATTAGCGACACATATTACTAGCTTCATGACATATTGAAAGAAAAAGATGGGATGTGTACATAGCATAAACTAGGATCGTAATTAGAATTGATTGTGCCAAAGTTATGCACCCTATTAAGGAAAGCTAAACTCCATTTAAACTTAAAGTCGTTGATTCATCTTATTTAAAATACATTGATAAGTGGCTTTCCTCACCCTTAAATGAATTAAAGGGGCACTAAGATGCTTCCTTAAATCCGATGTCTTCTTTATAGTTAACACTCTACTTAACTCCCTTCTTCTGGTTAAATTCACATTATTTGAGAAAAACACTTGATATTTCCATAAGCTAACTTTTTACCCTAAATAAGTACATAAATCCTCAAGAATCCCTTTCATCACTTCCACTTGAACTAGAGAAGACTCTCTAAATAAAATCCAATCATTAGCCAAAAAAAGTATAGAAGAGTTGGACCTAGCCTTCCGATAGTAATAGGCTTCCACACTCCTTTACTCATTGCTAACTTTATAATAAGGGAAAGCCTTTCCATATAAAGAACAAATAAATATGGTGATAACAAGTAACCTTGCACAAGAATGCTTGAATTCCTCTATCAAATCTCCATTCCACATGACTGGCATCAAAGTAGAAGCAACACAAGTCATAATTAGGTATACAAAATTTTAAGGGAAACCAACCTCAATAAGGGTATCATATAAAAATTCCCAACTAATATTATCATAAGCCTTTCAAAGATTAATTTTAACCGCCATAAAGCTCGACTTACCCTACTTCTTTTTCATTAAATGAATCACCCATAAATAGAGAGGTGGGTTATAAAGAGAGTGTCCTTTACATAGGGTGGGCAGTAAGAAGCTCTTCCTCCTATCAATGGTTAGTTAGGGGTGGCCATCGATGAGAATGATAATGATTTTGGGTTGTGAATAGTGGCCATTAGAAAGGGTAGACAAAACCAAAGGCATGGAGGTGAAAATTTTAGCATGCATGGGTCAAGATTCTAGATTCTAGCTAATGTCACTAATTTAGAACCCAATTAGGAAAATGCGTTAGGAAAAGAGCAAGATTCCATGTTAAAATTTCAGCCGAGAAATGTGGGAATGAGGAAGAGTGGGGATGGTTATGCTAAGAGAAGTATGAGTAAGGAGAAAAGGATTGAGCCAACTAGGAGAAATGAGTTTAATAAGGAAAATTTTAGGCCAAGCCCATTTAAGGCTTCTTTGGGAGAATTTTTTAATTATATGAATAGAACTTCTACAGAAGATAATGTTGAGACGGAACTACTAGGCTAGAACCTATGTTTCACTGGGTGGTGAAAGTGGTTAGATCCTAAGTTTCATTGGGAAGTGAAAGTGGTTCAAAAAGATGGGCCTAATAGGGAAAACTATGGCCTAAATGTTGAAGGTGTTGGAATTCATAAGGAGGAGGGATTGGTTCGGTTGGAGAAGGGTTTGGTCAAATAGGGAGACCTCCTAATGCCAATTTATAGGGAGACTGGAGGTACAGTAATGCTAATATGGATATGAATTTCCAAAATCTCAGTGAGGATGAGGTGAAGGGCTCTAGTTCGAAGTCTAATGAGGAAGAAGAGGATTCAGACGATGAGGAAGCATTTGATCCTTATATGAGGAATTAAATTGTTTATCTTCTTCTTATTTGGGTTTATATTTTTATGTCTATTCTTTCATGGAATTCTCAATTGTTTAGCTCTCAATTTTTGCAAGCTTTTACGTTAGTGATTCAAAGGAATAAGTTGAGTATTATTGTGCTTTTTAAGACATGTATTAAGGGGAGGAAGGTTGATGTTGTAATCAAGAAAAAGCCCCACAAGGTGGAGACTATGGGGGTTCTCTTGGGGCATTTGGATTATGTGGAAAGAAGATCAAAATTTAGCATCGGTTTGTAGTCATAAGCAATATGTGCATTTCCATGTTAAAGAGGTAGGGTGAGTGGTAATGGAGATGAAGTTTATTTATGGGCACCCTATCTATTCGCAAAGGCAACTTTTATAGGAGCATTTAAGTTTGATAAATGCTAACATGAATAATCCCTAGATCCTCCTGGGGACTTTAATGCGCTCATTTATGGAAATGAGTGTAGTGAAGGGTCTCAATTTGGTACAGGAGTTTGTTGAAGGTTTGAGAATTGGTTTCTACAGTCAGGTTTGGTGGATTTGAGGTTTGTGGGTCCTAAATTTACAAGGTTCAGAAAGAAATTAAAAGAAAGGCTAGATAAGGCATTATGTAATCAGAGTTGGCGTCTTAGCTATACTAAGGCTATAGTGATTCATTTAACTGGAATCCAATTTGATCATAGACCTTTGGTCGTGAAGTTGAAGAGCTTTGAACAACCAGAGGTAAGAAATCGCTCTTTTTGATTTTTAGCTACTCGGCTTACTAGTGAGCAATTTCCTAAGTTTGTGAGGAATAATAGGGATAATATGACTAATCTTATGCCAACAATTAAGAATTTCATGCCAAGCTTATAGAATGGAATAAAGATGTGTTTGGAAATGTGTTCAAATTGAAAAAAAAAATTTGTTAGCGAGAATTGGTGTGGTTGAAAGAGTTATTGATCGTCGACCATTCCAACGATTAAGGGAGTGTGAGTCTTAGTTTGAAAAAAGTGTTAAAGTTTGTATTGTATATAGAAGAGCTCATTTGGTATCAAAAATCTAGAAGCGACTGGGTTTAACAGGATGATAGGAACACTTCTTATTTTCACTTAAGAACTGTAAGCAGTAGGAAGAGAAACATAATTGATTTTTTAAGAATGATAAAGGAGAATGGATGGATTATAAGGAAGATTCAATGAGAATGGCAGTGAGCTTTTATAAGAACTAGTATAAAGAGGAAATTATCATTAATCCTAAATTTCTTGTTAGAGGCATGTTTCCTAAGTTTCCTACTAAGTTATTTAATTCTACGAATTCTCTAGTTAATGATGTAGAGGTTCAAGATGTCTTTTCCATGAAACCTTTGAAAGCTCTAGGGGGTGATGGTTTGCAGGCCGAATTTTTCCAGATCTATTAGTGTCTCGTGGGACAGTCTGTGTGCAAGGAAGCGAGGTAAATTTTTAGGGAATTGCCAGTGGATCCTATTATGAATAAAACCTTGATCACAATTATTCTTAAGGTTGAGAACTCGATGAATAGGCTTGGCCACAGTCCTGTTCAAATCGGGACTAGCCCAGGTCAAACCTGGAACTAGATTAGGTTAATTATTTCGGTCCTTGAACCAGACTAAGACCATGGGAGGGGAGGGGAGGGGAGGGGAGGGGAGGGGCGAGTCAGTTACAATTCCCTCTCCCGTGAACTAGGGCTGAAACAAGCCAATTCGAACCAATGGTTCGGTTTAAAATTTTTCAAATTTTATTTTTTTAATATTTTTCCTAGATTATATAAATTATTTTAATATCTTTAATTCGTAGATCATTCTCAAATAAGCTACACATTAATTTCTATGAATTTTTGAATTTAATTAGCCTATTTTAGAGTTTTAAGTTCAATTTAAATTTTTAAAATTCTTTTATTTATTTATTTATTTTTTAGATTATGTATATGATTGTGAGCATTTTTAATTCTTGGACCATTTTCAAATAAGGTACACAATAATTTTTATGAATTTTTTAAAGTTAAATAGCATAGTTAGATTTTTAAGTTTAATTTGAAATTTTTAAAATCCTATTTTTTTTAAAAGAAATTCTAGATTATGTAGATAATTGTGAGTATCTTTAATTTTTTGCCAATTCTTAAATATGGTACACAATAATTTCTATAAAATTTTGAAATTAATTAGCATATTTTAGATTTTTAGTTTAATTAAAGTTTAATAAATTCAAAAATATACTCTTGTGTGCTTGAGGTATAGAAATACCTAAAAAATTTATTTTTAATTGGTGAATTTTTATAAATTTTATTATTATTATTATTATTATTATTATTATTATTATTATTATTATTATTATTATTATTATTAGAAAATAATTTATATACGAATGAGTTCTTTCCCTCAAAGGAAATGAGTCTATTATTTGTCAAAACGCTATATTAATTCATCCATGTTATCTAAGAAATGTTGGTTTAGAAATTGAAACTTTTAAAGATTTTGTTAAAATGTTTATGAGAAATGATTTGTATTTTAAATTAAATGAAATTGGGATTGAGATGGTAGAATGTTAGAATTAAATAAGAGAATTTTTTTATTAATTTAAAATGAATAGTGTTAGAATTTTATTGGAATATAATTGATGTGAATTGAGATATGAAGAAGGATTTGTTAAACTCCATGTAAATAATTTGGACTAATTAATGAATGGTGGGTTTAATCATTATTAAAGGTCTTGTCGCAAGGTGTTTTGCGGTATCTTGGACGAACACTCACCGAAGTGGGAAAAGTGAGGAGTCGCCACTTTAATTTTGAGGGAAATTAAAGAAAACCATTTGTGAAAGTAAGTTAAAATAAAACCACTTCAAAAACAGAGATTCTAGGTTCGGGGTCTGTAAATGGGTGGGAAAGGTGTTAGGCACCCCACCTCGTCCCTTAACAAGGGTAAGCAGATTTAACTTCACGTTCATCATAGTTAGGAGGGTTTGAATGGAAATGTTAATCCTTTTGACCGAAAGGAATATTTGATTTTTCACTAATCCGGATTACCTAGATACATAAGTAAATGAGACAACTTTAGTGAGTTGCTGTTGCGTATTAATTTTACTTGAGGGGGAATCATCTTACGTATTTGTTAAAATTTAATTTGGGAATCGGATAAGAACTCTCCTCCGATCTCCTTTAAATATTTAAAAATTTTAGGTTGAGAATCGGATAAGAACTCTCCTCCGATCTCTTAAATATTTGTTAAAGTTTTTAAGTGAGAATTGGATAAGAACTCTCCTTCGATCTCTTTTATTAAAATTTTAGGCGAGAATCAGATAAGAACTCTCCTCTGATCTCCTTTAAATGTTCGTTAAAATTTTGAGTGAGAATCGGATAAGAACTCTCCTCCGATCTCTTTTAAATATTTGATAAAATTTTAGATTGAGGGTCGGATAAGAACTCTCCTCCGATCTCCTTTTTAAATATTTATTAAAATTTTAAGTGAGAATCAGATAAGAACTCTCCTCCAATCTCTTTTATTCTAATAGGAATCGGATAAGGACTTTTTCGATCTCTCGAAACTTGATTACAGCTACCCGTCATGAAATCCTAGAACTAAGGGTTTTGGCATTTAAAGATGCAGGGGCTCGGAATAAGGCTTCTTTTAACTCATTGGTATCTTGTAACTAGTCAGGAGATACCAAACCAAATTTTTCGACCTTCCTATGTGGTCGCCTTACCAGTACCTTTTGATACCCGATCTATCCCATTTATCTATCTTAAGGTTCGGTTTTACTCTGCCTTGTGTCGTCTTACTCAATTGTTTTTTTTGCATTATTCTAGTGATTCGGCCTTACTATTTTCCCGACTTATTGTTCAGACCTTTCATTATTTTAAAGAGACCCTTAAGATACGGTTACCTACATTTTACCCGACCCCATTATACATTACTCGAGACTAGAAGACTTGCATTCAGAAATAACAAAGATCGACAAAAGAATGGACTGATCAACAAAGAAGTAAACCCGAGAGTAACCTTTTGGTATTCTTTAGCGCAATATAAACTTAGAAAAAACTACATACATAAAAGAACAAAGGAAATACGTAAAATGAAAACGAACACTTAATAAAATGGCAATACGAGCACTCACCTGTAGGGAGCCAAATCTACTAAACTAAGTATGGAATCACAAAACGTAATAGAACTGCAGGTTGGTAACCGAAAGGTTAAGGTCCGCCTTGAAACGAAGGACGCTTCGCTAAAATGCAATCGGGTCGAAATAATACCCGAGTTTAAATGAGGTTGAGCCTGGACAATGGGAGTGGAACTAAAGAAAACAGAGAGCTGAAAATGAGAGCACCATAGGATAATGAACGAACTGAAAATAGAGAGTTTCAGTATTCAAGAATCCCTTTTGCAAGAAAACACTTTAGAAAACTGGTTTCAAAAGTTTTCCTTATGAACGCTAAAAAAAATAGCAGAGTAACGAACTGAATTAAGTTTCAGAGTTCTTCCACTATAGTCACTGCCCTCTTTTTTTTCGTCCTCCTTTGAACAGTTTTTTATGCAGGTATTTATAGGAACCGAGTGCTCCCCATGGAGGGTTAGGATATGTTTTGAGGGAGATAGAGGGTTAAGATTTCGAAGGACATGATCTAAGGGCTCGGGAATTAAAGAGGATCAGAACGGACGACTGGGATCCCTTCCGGAGTATTTGTCCTTTTCTCTCTTCTAATCTGACGGCCCAAAATTTCTTGTCAAGAGCGATCCAAGGGCTAGGAGTGAAAGGCGCTGATCTTGTCATTTTCTTCTTCGATCCGAGGGCTCCGAGCTCGTCCTTACAAGTAAGATCAACGGTGGAGATTAGGAAGTATAGTGCTGTCCTGACGTACTCTTGCACATGTCAGTAATGCGGGCGATTCTGGGGCGTGCGGTTCAGATTTCACCTGCAACGCTTTAACTACCTCGGCCCTGATTATGACGATAATCGGCAGGAGCTGTCTTATTCTCTTTGTCTTCCGACCTCCCCTCCTTTCCGGTCTTTTCAACGTGATCCTTTTCTGATCTCTCATACCGAGTTCCTCTCTTCCGATCTCTCTTGACACGCTCTCTTCCGATCTTTCATGCCGGTCTCCCTTCCACCGATCTTTACCACACCAGTCTTCCTTTTTATCAGGTTCGGTCCAGTCAAAGCATTTATTTCTCTCAATTCTCGAGGCGTCCGCTTCGTTTTCTACTTGCAATAAATGATCAAATTTTCCTATATATATACCTTCAATCGGGAAGCCCTACCTCATTTGACTTTCTCCCCTATTCTCCTCATTTTCCTTGTTCTAATTGCTCCGACAACAATCCCGGAAAAAATGACCGCTTTTAATCTTTTTCCGATTGTCCTCTTTGTTCCTTGCTTGAAAATTTACGATCCCGGTGATCGAAAAATCATGATGACCTTATCTGATGACAGTGAGAGAACTGGACTAATTAACCGATCTGGATCGAGGACCTCGATCGTGCCGATCTCGAATCGTTCGCCCGATATAATCGGCGAATTGGTTTCGGGCGAGAAGACTGCTAATATTCCCTTCAACACCGGTGACTGCTCTTTGGCGTTCATCTGGCTCCTCTCCACACTGGGTGTTCCGACAGCGGCTCGGTTTCGAGCGGTAACTTTGATGACGACCTCTCTCATTCTCATGAGAGTCATAGTCCCCCCAACCGGTCTCTTGGTCAAACACATCTTTTGACTCAGCCACGAGACTAGGCTTTGACATAAGCCTTTTAGATAGGATGTTCCACCGGTCTCTAAAGATCGCCCTTATGATGTAATCAGACCTTTAATTAATCCGATCTTTAGAGATCGACCAAATGATGTAATTAGACCTTTAATGTAATCCGATCTCCAGAGATCGCCCGAATGATGTAATCAGATCTTTTCGGAAATAAAATTTATTTTGACAACTGTCGTTTTATTATTATTGCATTGATTATTTTCCGATCTCTAAAGTATTTATCTGATCCGACTCTTAATTTGAATGACACTTATCCGATCCGTAATTCAAAACACATTAATCTGCCGCTCTATAGTTAACCGATCTCTTTATGGAATCTCCAGAATATTCATGAGACGTGTCAGAACAGCTGGCGAGTCCCGCTATCCGATGCACTACCTGGAACATCGTGAGCATTAAATGCTCAGACGAGTATAAATAAGGGTGGGGTTAGCCAGTTGCTCCTTTGTGTCATTTTCAGTCTCTCGCGAATAACTTCCAAATTCTCTCGTTTTCTCAAGTTCCTCTGACACCGATCAAGCTCCGGTAAGGGTTTTGATCTTTCTTTTAGTTTAAATTCTCTGTTTCCTTTGAAAATGAGCGGTGCCGAGGGTCAGAGAGCAGTAAGCCCCCCTTCCATTCAGTTCTCGTGGTCGTCCGGTACGGGAGATGAAGCGGGCTGAGGAGATGCAGACACCCAGTCATGAGCCCAGGGAGATTCAGGGAGGCTCATCTCAACCTTCTGGACTGCCGATCATAGAAGTGGTCCGGTCTCCTCCTCGTCAAGAAGAGCCACCCCCGCCTCCTCCAGTCGCTTCGAGCACAGAAGGGGGTCCTTCCCAGCCTGCCCCAAGGACTCTCTCCCGTGGTGCCCAAGTGCTGATCCACTCATTGGAGAAGAACCGCACGGTTCGAGAGAACCCGAGTTTCACTAAGGTCCTAGGGTCCTCTATCTGCCTTCGGGAAGATCGGGATAGGCTGTCCTCGGACAATCTGGATGACATCCTGACCCGATCTATGAGCCTGAATGTGGAGTGCTTGGTGAACCCGCACATTGTTCGGGAGAAGGCTCACCGCCTGTGTAAGGAAGTCGAGAAAATGGGTCATGAGGTGACTTCTCGCCGATCCCAACTGTCGTCCGCTCAGAACTACATATCACAAATTGAGGGGCGAATGAAGTTCTATGAGGATAAGCTGGCTGAACAGGCTCAAGTTCTGGCCGAGCGAGATCATGTTCTTGAAGAAGTGCAAGCGCTCCGGGCCGATGAAGCTGCTCAACTCGCCCATCTTGCTGAGGAGCTCAAGGTGAAAGAAGAAGAAATGGTGACCGGAGTGGCCGGCGCTTATGTGAATGCTCACAGAGATGTCCTGGCCGAGCTCAAGAAGCATTATCCCGAGGAGGACTTCTCCTGGATGGCCAACCTGGCTCCCGAGGACGAAGGTGAGGATAGCGAGGAGGAGGCTGAAGGTGAGAGAGAAAATGAACAACATGTAGATCAGGCTGGGGTGATCCCCCAGCCGAATGACTTGTATAAATTTTGAAATGAAATGAAAGTTCCCCTTTTGTTCAATGATTTGGTTGTGATCGGAAGGTTTCTAAATTGCATAAGCACTTGATTGTTTGAACATATTAGAACGACAACTGAAAGTGATTATTAATCTAAGTATAAGAAATCGAAAAACACAATATGCATGAGATCAGTTACGAAACGGGACTTAATTAAAATTAGAAATTTGGCTTTGAACACTTAAGATCGGGATCATCTTTAAACCGAGTCGAAACCTTTATCATTCTCAAATTTTTAAATGAGAGACCGGCAATAAGACTGGTGGTACGAAGGCCTAATGTTGGTTTAATCTTATTTGACAAGAAAGATCAGAAATATAATTAAATGATCAGGGGACTCGAGAATTGGTTTGAGGGATCGGTGAGACTTTAAATGACCTGGAGACTTGGTATTAATTAAATTCCTTTTGAGAGGAGATCGGGAGTGTGGTCGGTTGGCAAAGGGGACTATGTTGGGGATCGACTTCAAAGTTTATTAATTTCGGGGGATCGGCCAAAATATGGTGTCGACAGCTGCCCCTCTTTACATTATTTCTATTGAAGGGAAAAATTTTCCCGTGTAGGAATTATGTAAAGATTCAGACCCATATTTTGGATGATTTAAAATTTGAAATTTGAAATTAAAGTCCGAAGGCTAAAACCCATTTGGGTCGAAACCTTGAGGTTGGTCACAGGAAATTAAAATGCTAGAAAATTAAAATCAACTTAGGTCAAGGAACTAGAGGTTGCTAACAGGAAATTTAAATGCATGAAAATTAAAATCAACTTAGATCAAGGAACCAGAGGTTGATAACAGGAAATTTAAATGCAGGAAATTAAAATCAACTTAGATCAAGGAACCAGAGGTTGATAACAGGAAATTTAAATGCAGGAAATTAAAATCAACTTAGATCAAGGAACCAGAGGTTGATAACAGGAAATTTAAATGCAGGAAATTAAAATCAACTTAGATCAAGGAACCAGAGGTTGATAACAGGAAATTTAAATGCAGGAAATTAAAATCAACTTAGAACAAGGAACCAGAGGTTGATAACAGGAAATTTAAATGCAGGAAATTAAAATCAACTTAGATCAAGGAACCAGAGTTTGATAACAGGAAATTTAAATGCAGGAAATTAAAATCAACTTAGATCAAGGAACCAGAGGTTGATAACAGGAAATTTAAATGCAGGAAATTAAAATCAACTTAGATCAAGGAACCAGAGGTTGATAACAGGAAATTTAAATCCAGGAAATTAAAATCAACTTAGATCAAGAAACCAGAGGTTGATAACAGGAAATTTAAATGCAGGAAATTAAAATTAACTTACAAAGCAAGCCTAATCTATACACAAGAAGTTCTTCCCCGATGAAGTGTACTTAACAGGATCCCGAAAGTCGATGAATAATGGAGGACGAGTTACAAGACTTGGCCTACGACCTCACTTCTTCGGATGCCCCTTGACTTTCTTCTTATTTTGCGAAAAGCGCCCTTGCGGGTTTTCTCTTTCCCTTCGTCCATTTGACTAGAAGCGCCCTTCCAGGTTTTCACCTCTAGTTGTTTTTTTTTTTTTTTTAGGCATTTCCTGCAAATCTCATAGTAAAGTACGTGAGGTTATCAATTTCAAATCCTAATCTTATAACAAAATTTTAAATGATTAACAGCGCATTAGGTAAAAAGATTAAAGAAGGACAATGTTAAAAAAGGAAAGATAAAAGCAAAGAGATAGGAATATATGACTTTATTATGGTTTTAGGAAACAAAGGTACAGTGTCAAAGGAGAAGGATACAAGGACAGATCTCACATATTCATTGTAGTTAGCTTTGAAGTCTTTTAACTGCCATTATTTCAAGTACTCTGAAGCCTCATGCCACGACGGTTTATTTCCATCCTCGGTTTCATGCCCCGTTCCTTATTTCTCTCTTTTGGTTCTTGGGATGCCCTTTCGGGTTTTCACCCGTAGATTTTTATTTATTTATTTATTTTTATTTTTTTTTTTTAGCTTGCTTTTTCAGGACGCCCTTTCGGGTTTTCGTCCTTCACTCATTTTACAGAAAGCGCCCTTCGAGGGTTTTTGCCTTCTTTCACACATTTTGCTAGGAGCGCCCTTTCGGGTTTTCACCCCCACAATTTTTTTTTTTTTTTTTTTTTTTTTTTTTTTTTTTTTTTTTCCAGGCATAGTATCTCTTGACGGTTTCAGCATTCACAGGTCAAGATCAAGGTCCCACCAAAAAATGCCTTTTTAACCACATAGGGTCCCTCGTAGGTTGGTGACTATTTACCCCGGGGATCGTTTTGAGTTGGCAGCACTTTCTTCAGAACTAGGTCCCCAGGTTGAAATTCGCGTAGGCGAACACCTTTGTTAAATGCCCTGGCCATTCTTCTTTGGTACAGCTGCCCGTGACATGCCGCCGCTAGCCTCTTTTCATCTAGCAAATTTAATTGGTCCAACCTTGACTGGATCCATTCTGACTCATCAATCCCCGATTCTTTTAGAATTCTTAGAGAAGGAATTTCTACCTCAATAGGTAATACAGCTTCCATCCCATAAACCAGTGAGTATGGAGTTACCCCAGTTGATGTCCTTACTGAAGTCCGGTACGCATGAAGAGCGTAGGGAAGCATATTATGCCAATCCTTATACGTGACTGTCATTTTCCGTATTATTCTCTTGAGATTTTTGTTTGCGGCTTCTACTGCTCCATTCATCTGGGGACGGTATGGCGAGGATTTGAGATGCCGGATTTTGTATTGATCACATAACTTCTGAATTTTTGGACCATTCAAGTTCTTGGCGTTGTCAGTGATGATTTCATTAGGGAGGTCGTGCCGGCAGATAATATAATTTCTGAGGAATTTGAGAAATGTGTTCTGCATAATGTGAGCATATGATGTCGCTTCGATCCATTTAGAAAAATAATCGATAGCCACCAGGATAAATCTATGCCCATTGGATGCCTTAGGGTTGATGGGACCAATCACATCGATGCCCCACATTGCGAAAGGCCATGGTGAAACGAGATTGAACAGTTGGTGAGGCGAAACATTTATCGAATCCGCATAGATTTGACACTTATGGCACTTTCGGAAATACTCGATGCAGTCCTTTTCCATGGTGGTCCAAAAATATCCTCGTCTCATGATTTGCTTAGCCATCATATGCCCATTAGCATGGGTTGCACAGTTCCCTTCATGAGTCTCGAAAAGGATTTTCTTCGCCTCTTTTGCATACACACATCTCAACAAATCGCCGTTGGAGCTCCTTTTGTATAGGATTTCTCCACTGGGGAAGTATCCCAATGCTAATCTCCGAATCATTCTCCTTTCATTTTTGCTCGCCCCAGAGGGGAATTCTCTAGTTCTGATGTAGAGCAAGATGTCATGGTACCAAGGTTTACCATCAGGTTCTTTTTCGATCATGAAGCAGTAAGCCGGCTCACTCCTTGCTTTAATCTTTAGCACCTGGGTCGTCTGTCCTTCTTCCATTTGAGCTATCACAACCAGGGTGGCTAAGGCATCTGCAAATTGATTCTTGTCTCGACTAAGGTAAGTGAAAGAGACTTCCTCGAATTTCTTAGTCAACTCCAGTAAGTACTTCTGATATGGGATTAGCTTCGGATCCTTAGTTTGCCATTCTCCTTTGACTTCATAAATAATCAGGGCCGAGTCTCCATACACCTCCAACTTTCTGACTTTCATTTCGATGGCCGCTTGTAAACCCATTACACAAGCTTCATATTCTGCGATGTTGTTGGTGCAGTCAAATCTCAACTTGATAGCTATCGGAAAGTGTTTCTCATCCGGGGATACCAATACAGCTCCGATTCCATTACTGGAAAAATTGACAGCTCCATCGAAATACATTTCCCAAACATCAGCTGGCTCTCCGCAGTCTACTTTATTAATATGCTCATTGGGGAACTCAAAATCCAGAGCTTCATAATCTTGGATAGGGTTTTCTGCTAAGAGATCGGCGATCACGCTACCTTTCACTGCTTTTCGGGTCATATAGACAATGTCATACTGGGAGAGTATGACCTGCCATTTGGCTATCCTTCCTGGCACGAACGGGCTTTAAAATACATATTTGATAGGATCCATTCTAGAAATGAGCCATGTCTTGTGATTTAACATGTAGTGCTTAAGGCGATTCGCTGTCCAAGCTAATGCGCAGCAAGTTTTCTCTAGGAAAGAGTACCTTGACTCACAATCATTGAACTTTTTGCTCAGGTAATAAATAGCTCTTTCCTTTCGGCCGGTATCATCGTGTTGCCCCAAAACGCATCCCATTGAGTTTTGTTGGACTGCCATATACAGAATCAGAGGCCTTCCGGCCACTGGTGGAACCAACACTGGCGGGTTTGACAGGTAATGCTTGATTTTCTCGAAAGCCTCTTGGCAAACTGAATCCCATTGAGTGGTGTTGTTCTTTCGGAGTAGTCTAAAGATAGGCTCAGCCTTAGCGGTGAGATTGGAGATAAACCTTGATATGTAGTTCAACTTCCCCAAGAAACTGCGTACCTCTCTTTCTGTTTTTGGGGATGGCATCTCTTGAATGGCTCGAACTTTGCCCAGATCAACTTCTATTCCCTTCTCGCTCACTATGAATCCCAATAATTTCCCAGATCTAGCTCCGAATATGCATTTGGCAAGGTTCAGTTTCAGCTGATATTTCCTGAGTCTCTCGAATACTTTCCTCATCACCTGCACATGGCTCTCCTCCCCCCGGACTTGATGATCATATCATCCACGTAGACCTCCACTTCTTTATGCATCATATCATGGAATAATGTGACCATGGCGCGTTGGTAGGTGGCTCCAGCATTCTTTAACCCGAAAGGCATGACCCGATAGCAAAATACCCCCCATCGAGTGATAAAAATAGTTTTCTCCTTGTCTCCCTCATCCATTGGGATTTGATTATACCCTGATGCCCCATCTATACACGAACACCTACCCAATCCCGCAGCATTGTCTACTAACACATTAATGTGAGGGAGGGGGAAATTATCTTTCAAGCTCACTTTATTAAGGTCCCTATAATCAATGCACACCCTAACTCTCCCATCTTTCTTCCTTACCGGGACAACGTTAGCTATCCATTGGGGATATTTGACTACTTCCAGGAACCCAGCATCATACTATTTCTTGACCTCATCCCTAACTTTGAGCAGTGTGTCAGGGTTCATTCTTCTTAGCTTCTGCTTTACCGGGATTATCCCCGGAATTAGAGGAATTTTGTGTGTCACTATCTGGGGGTCCAAACCAATCATGTCGTCATAGCTCCAGGAAAACACGTCTAGGAATTCTTTAAGCAAACTGATCATATCTCCCAATTCTTCACTATCTACAACCTTAAGTTCCCTTTTCACTTCTTCCGTGCCTAAGTTTATGGTATGCGTTTCGTCTCCACAAGGCACTAGGGAAGGTTCATCCCTTTCATCCCTTTCTTCTGTGAGCTCTACCTCAGAATCACTTGAAGTAATGGCAGTTATGGGGATTTCAAAATTAACCAGAGGAATTTCTAAGTCTATTGAATTATTAGGTGTTAATTGATGAATGGTCCTGAATGAACGAAAATATAATATATTATAAGGATGGAATTCAAGTGGAAAGAAAAAGAGAATTGGAAATAAATGCGCTATTAATTCATTAAGATTTATGACATAAGAAAAGGGTCCATTTACAATGTTACACTTGCCACCATGGACAAAATGATCAAGTGTAGATAACCAAAGGTACTTTACTCGAAATTAAGCACAGGGATGTCCTCTGCTGTCCAGTTGTCCAGTTCTTGCCCCTTAGCTATTGGCGAGACCAGAGCCTTATACAAGGAATCCAGGTGGATGACATCGATGGATGGTTCATCAGGTGATTCTTCGCTTTCATCCTTAGGTTCTATCATGTTCACGCCATTGCCTGTACCATGATTGGGCAATGGGTTTGAGGTAACATTGGGGAGGGAACCATTCCCCTCAATCTTCAACCACCCGTTTGTGATTAAAGCGTGCATTCTCCCTCTGAGTGCCCCACAGTTGTCAGTTGAATGCCCTTGTGCCCCTCCATGGTATTCACAACGGGCAGTGGCATCATACAATCTGGGGTATGGTGGCTGAATTGGGTCAAGGGGAACTGGTACTATCTGGTTTATACCGACAAGGTATCGGTATATCTCACTGAGTGGGAGGGGAAGAGGTGGATCAGGATTTCTTGGTGGTCTCGGGTTATTTGGGGGTGGTCTGGATTGGGTAAGTGGAGGAGGAGGTCTAAGTTGATAATTTATAGGTGGTGGGTATTGTGGACGTGGGTGTGGATAATTTGGGAAAGGAGGTGGAATGTTTGCAACTGTTTGGCCATGAGGGGGAGGATATGGCCGGTAGTTATTTTGAGGAAGTGGAGAGTAATTATTTTGCCGGGTGACGGAATGCACATCACCCTCCTTCTTTTTTCCAAAACTGGCAGTTTTCTTCACAGGATTCTCAGTCAACTCCTGCAGCCGTCCCATCCTTAGATTAGCCTCTATTCTCTCACCGGCTTGGATGATGTCCGAGAAGCTGTTGGAAGTGTTTCCAATCATCAAATTGAAGTAAGGAGCCTTCAATGTTTCGATGAACAGGGAGCATAATTCATTATCGGTCACTGGAGGATATACTTTTGCAGCCTTCTCTCTCCATCTTTGGGCATATTCCTTGAAGCTTTCCCTGTCTCTCTGCACCAGGTTTTGGAGGTCCCTCCTTGTAGGGGCCACATCACAGTTAAATTTGTACTGTTTCAAGAATGCATCAGCTAAATCCTTCCAGGAGCGCAGTTTGCTCCTATCCAACTGTATGCACCATCTCAGGGCTGCTCCAGAGAGGCTCTCGTGAAAGAAATGGACGAGAAGTCTGTCATCTTCTGTTAAGGCAGACATTTTGGCAATGTAGGTTGCCAGGTGAATGCGGGGATCTGAGTTCCCAGTATACTTGTCAAAATCTGAGACTTTGAATTTGGTTGGCACCACCACATCTGGCACCAATCTAAGTGACGCCACATCGATTGAACCATACATGTTCAGTCCCTCTATTGCTCTCAGTCTTTCCTCTACAGCAGACAATTTTTCATTTTCCCTGATCTTATTTTCTCCTCCTACTGCAAAAGATATTCCCCCAGCTGGGAAATGAGGGGTGGAGTGAACCGGAGGGATCAGTATTGAAGGGTATGGGTTGGCATTTGAGATAGCCGGGTAATGGGAGAAAGGTGGGTCATTATTTATAGTAGCCGGATTGACAGTGATTGTCGGATCCGGGATAGGTGACTGAAAGGTGAAAGAGGTTGAAGCTTGGTGAGGATCTATTATTGTAGGTGGTGGGGGAGGTAATGGTAGGTTAGGTTTATTTTGGGACATCTCCCTCATTAGTCTCATAAGTTCTAAGACCTGATCCTTCAATTCGGAAACCTGTCCTTATAGGTTCTGTACTTGTTCCTGATCTTCCATTATCTTCTTTGTTCGAGATCTTGTTAAGTACACTCGCTTGGGTTGAACCGTGTGCTTGGTCAGACTTGCCTTATTTGAAGCAATGTTGATTTTCTGTAGGGAAATAAATAAAAGCTTTTAGTGAATTTTGAATTTCGTAAAAAAAATTAAAGGTCCTGGTTCGGACAAAAGATACAGTGGCATTCGGGAGCCAAAATGAAATCTGCAGAAGGATGGTTGCATCAATTTTATCATGGCATCATTCGATAGTCTGACTGTGAATGACTGGATTGAATGCACGTTTATGATACCTGTTCATATGGCATATCCAATTTTTCGCATAACCCTAGCGAGGGGGTTCCTACGGGAGTTATACTATTCATTCACAATTTTGCTAAACAATGGCCCAAAAAGTTTTCCATTAACTGAATATTTATACACAGTATTCTTTACATCGGCCTAGGCTCGGGGAGGCTCTTTATAATGAGATGACATTTTCTGAGATACTCATATAACCTTTCTTCTTGTTTGGCAGGGTCGAATGCTTTCAGAGCATACTCGGATTCAAGAAGGAGTTCTTGTTTTCTCTGTGCTATCGTTCTCTCCAGCTGGTCAACATTCTCTTTCAGCTCTTGATAGAGAGTAGCTTGTCTTTCTTTCTCCTTCATTTCCTTAGCATATTCTTTCAGAATATCGTTGATGAGTAATGCCTGTTCCTTCAATTCGAGCTTCATCTTTTTGTTCTCTTGGTTATACTGTAACATCCTCCCGGTAGCAATTCCGTACATCCTACTGTTCCGGTGACCGGTGTCGGTCCGGACAGCTAGAACGTCCGGAAAAATAATTAAATTTAAGTGAGGGACCATAATTAACTCAAATATTAATGAGAAAAATTTAGTAAAAATTTTAGAAATAAAATCTGATTAAGTTAAAAGAGCTAGGTGCCCAAGCGATGGGTAACGAGAGGTAAGTTGCGGTTCTACATAGCGAGGAGCCCTAGACAGGGAAAAATCATAAAATAATTTTGGGACTCCAGAGAAGGGTTATTGAGGTTCCTATGGCATTAGAATGCCAAGAAAATATTTAGAAAAATTTTCAATCAGTCTGACCAATTTTGACCGTTAAGCCAAATGGAGGGCATTTTGGTCATTTCGCTTTCGAGGTTATATTTGGCCGACTTGTCCAGTTGAGTAAATAATTAATATAACATAAAATATGAATAAACATTACTAGAAATCAAATTGAAAATGATTAGTGGAGGAAAGGAAAGAAAATGAAGAAAAAGCTCAATTATGACATCTTGATGATGTCATTTACAAATTGTGACCAATCACAAATAAGCTACCATTTGACTAAACTATTAAAAGACATAAATGAAGACCAAAATAACACAAATTACAGCAGCCATTCTTCTTCTTCTTCTTCCCCAAAACGTGACTCTTCCCATCTCCCTCCATTGATGAGCTTGGCAAGCTCATGAAACCCTAAACTCCCACCATATTTCCTTGAGTTCCCAACACTAAATTTTACCCTAGAACCTTGCTTAATATTTTGGGAGCTAAAAGAGGAGAAGAAATTGAAGTTTTGGGTTGGCTTGGATTTAAGCTACAAGAGGTTAGTGCACTATATATCAAAAACTCTTTAATTTCATACATAGGAACTTGAATTTAGCAAGAATTTGTAAATTAAGTGGATGAAATTTATGTATATGTACTCCATAAATTTCGGCTGCCCTAGGGAGAAATAGGATTGAGTGTTTTTGAATGGACTTGGAATGAATTAGAAATCATGAATAAAGTATATAAACATAAGGAAATGAGTTAGTTAGTCAACTAGGGTAACTTGTACAAAATCTTGAATTTGAGCTAGGGTTTTGGGAGTAAAGTGTGGACTTGGATTATGAATTGATTAGAGAACATTTTAATGGTCAATTAGTGACCATTTTAGGTAGATTGACCAACAAATGGACTGAAAAATGAGATTGCAAAGTGAGGTTGCAAACTGCCCTAGGACAGCAGCATAGGGACTGAAAATTCAGTCCCTTTGCACTGCCATAACTTGGGCTGTGTTAGTCCAATTGAAGTTTGGCCAATTGGACATGAAACTAGGCTTATAATGGCACATTTTTTCTGAAGAAACCATGCCCAAAAGACCAAAGCAAGAGGACCAAAACTTGGCCCCAATCCGGAACCCTGAAACTGCCTCTGCAGAATTGACCAAATGAACAGTAACTGTTCATTTGGCCATAACTCACTGTAGATTTGGTCAATTGACCTGACATTTTTACAGCAACAAGTTAAGACATAGACAAACAACTTTCATGAAGGAACCTACCCCAAATTATGGCCAGAACCCATCCAACCAAGTGACTCTAGTTACTGTTCATGCACTGTAGATATGGTAAATCTGCAGATTTGGCAATCCGGCCAGCTTGGGTCTTTGGACCATATCTAGAGCTACAAAACTCCAAATGGAGTGATTCAAAAAAGGAAATTCAACTAGACAAAATAAGGAACAACTTTCATGTTTTACATTTCTTCAAATTCCAACAGTAACAGTGTCCAATGGAACAGTGAAGTTGACTCACCAAAACTGAAAAATCTGCTCCTTTGGTTTAATGCTTGGAAATGGTATTAACACTTAATGCCAACAAGTTTTAAACACCAAATGTGGTATGTTGGGAGTGCCAAAGTCAATGTATACATTTTTATTCTAAAAGTCAACATTTTTGTTGACCAATGAGGTGAATAGTGACACCAAAATCAAAAAATTGGCAATTTTGCCAAAATGACCTAAACTTTGAGAAAGTGACCAAAACTAACAAGTTTTGAATACAAAATGTGGAATGTTGGGAGTATTAAAACCAATGTACCTATTGTTTATGCAAAAGTCAACATTTTAATTGACTAATGAAATGAATAGTGACATGAAAACTTGAAATCCAAAAATTGTGAAACTTAAATATGCAAAATGCCCTAGTAGGCCTAATGTGATTGGTTTGGATAGTTTGGCATGCCAATAGGGTATTGTTTTAGCAGTACTGCGAAAGGAAAGGCTTTATGCCTGTATTCATGGCTTTATGCCCGTATTCATGGCTTTTATGCCCGTATTCATGGCTTTTATGCCAATTATGTGATATCATGGCTTTTTAGCCATACTGACTGCATACGTGGTTGACGTTCTGCGTCCCATGGTATGATGACGAGGCACCGCGGTGTCGATTGCCAACGACCGTTATCGATCGATCGTCGAAGATAGGTTACTTGGGCATGGAAAAGTATAACTGTAACTGAACTGATTGTTAAAGAAAATACGAAAATTAAATATCAGGAATGATTACGATAGAATACAAAGAAACTCAAGATCATGAAGAAAATAATTAACAAAATGCATGAAGAAGTTAATATCATAAAACGTAATTAGCCCTCGACTAAACACTAAGTTGGTAATTATTCAGTTCTTATGAACACAATGGCTAAGAAATTATGATTTTTATATTGCATATTATTTCTTTCTATTTTATTATTTGCACCACTAAGCTTTATGCTTAGCGCGTCGCTTTTGCAACGCGTAGGTACTGAAGATTGGATAGAGCACCAGTAGACCACAGGTTCGGTAAGGCAGTTCACAGTTCTGCATAGTGTCTGTGTCACCTCACTGTCTGCAGTGCATTGGTAGGACGCTAGATGTCATTTTGGTATTTTGTAATTGATTTTATTTTCTCATATGTATTTGAAACTTATGTAATGTATTTTGATATTCATGTAAATAATGAAAAGTGTGGTTGTAAATGGAAAAGTGAATGTTTATATATGAATTATGCATGGTATCATATGAGATGGATGAATGAGAACTGAGATTGAACATTGTTGAGAATTTGATAAATGGAGTTGAGATGATGGAAAATGAATATAGGAAGTGTTTTTCACAGTTCAAGAAGCTGCTTCTCCATTTTTAGCCGGTATTCTGCCGAATTTTCTTTAAAATTTTCGGAACCTCAAAGAAATAATAATTTCGATAAATGGCTTAAAATGAATTATATTTCACAAGTTATATTCAAAATTATGATAAAAAAATTAATTAAGATAAAAATAGAGTGCTCGGCACACTGAGTGGCATAACTTGCTCGGCTACACTGTAGTCGGGTAAGGGGTGTCACATTTAGTGGTATCAGAGCACGGTTTAGGCGTTTCTGGGCCTAGATTGAGTCCATACCATGCATTGCATTTGTAAGAGTCGAGGTGACACTAATGCAGATCTGTTTTCTTGATTATTTTAGGTTAAGGTATGGATTCAGAATCGCAGAGAGCAGTAGAAGAAGAAGTAGTAAGCCATATTCCGACTGGTAGTAATATTGAAAATCGGGAGATCTGCTCCACCAGGTGCAAGAGGTGCTGTACAACCCCAACAGCCTTGTTTGAGCTGATGACTGGATTATTTCGTCAGATGATAGGTTATTCCACCACTATCTCAAAGTAAATCACCTCTTGGAAAAATTAGGAAATAGAGTCAGAGATTTCAATGGTAGAAAGGAAGACGATTACTGCGGTGAGTATTGGTTAGAAAGGATGAAAGAGTCTGCAGCACTCCATTGCACACGAGCGAGTTTGGAGTGTGCGATTTCTTTGTTACAAGAAGCGCATATCGGTGGTGGGATGTCGTAACCAAGGTAGTGCCACCACAGACGTAACTTGGGAATTCTTTACGATAGAGTTCGAAAGAAATATATTACTGTGTTCATGAAGAGAAAGAAGAGGAGTGGTGATCAGCAAAAGAGGAAATTTGGACAGTCTAGTAATAAGAGGCTGAGAGAACAGTTAAGTCAGACATATAATCAAAGTAGGAGATCTAGACCCAAGCCTATACCCAGGAGAGATCAACCAGAAACACTAATAGTGAGTGTGCCAGGATTAGCAAGAAAATGTGGCCATTGTAACAAGTGGCATAAAGGTGAATGTAGGGGATTGACTGGAGCCTGTTATAGATGTGGGGCCATAGACCATCGTCTGAAAGATTGTCCTAAGAGGAATATACCACGGACCCATGCAGGCGTGGAAGGACCAAGTACAACAGTAACACCACTTCCAAATGTCACCCAAGCCGGAGAGGAGCAAGAAGCCCCAGATGTGAATTTGAGGTAAAATATTTTTTTTATGATATGCCTAAGTGTATAATGATAGATTCGAAAAGACTAAATGGTACCATGTATACAAAAGAAGTAGACAGATGGAGTAATAGAAAGGTAAAAGAATTATCTTAGTACCAAAAAACATCCAGTAAATTTCGAGGACGAAATTTAAATTAGAGGGGAAGCCTTTTTATTGTCATATCCCGACTTAGCGGGCCCCAGCTCAAGCCCCTCTCTGGGTGGCCATCTTGCCGGCGTAGCCCCCTAGAGGCCGGCGGTGCGACTCACAGGCTGTCGCTTTGGTGCGGTTCAATCCCTTCGCCTGTGAGCTAGGATTCGAACCCTTATCACCTCACGGGTTTGCTTCGCCTCTTACCAATTGAGTGCTCAATTGGTAAGAGGCTAAGCTGAGGTGATAAGGGTTCGAATCCTAGCTCACTGGCGGATTGAACTCCACCGGACAAGCACTGTGAGTCGCACCGCCTCTAGGGGCCACTAAAGATGGCCACCCAGAGAGGGGCTTGAGCTGGGGCCCGCTAAGTCGGGATGTGACATATACTCTTCTACGAGTATCTCTTGGTATTTCATTTTTTCCTGAAGCTTACTATTATGCTCTTCTACTTCTTTTACCAGAGCTTGAAGAGAGCTTTTTTTCTTTTCATAACGTGCCTCTTGCTCTTCGAAGCTCATCTTTTCGGCCCTTGCCACTTCCCTGAGTCTTCTCACTTTTCTTTTAAGGTTCTGCTATTAATCCTCCAACTGTTTTATTTGTTCTTGCAGTTGCGAGTTCTCAATATTTGTCTTCTGTAGTGAGTCAGCCAGATGATTATTAGCTTCCTCTGATAGGAAATTTTGGCGAGGGTCGCTATCTTCGAATTTTGTTGAATCTGCAGTTAAGTGTTCTTGATCCCTGTCAGCCCTCCATTTAAGATAATCGCCCGTGGCACTCGGACTTTTAGGCAACCTCTCCATCAGAGTGATGTTTTCCCAAGATTTGCGAGCTATCTTCAACCCTTCCTCTTCCTTGAGCTCATGGTAGAAATGACCTTGGTGGTATCCTTCAATGTTGATTCTAGATGGTGTTGAGCCAAACTGTCTCATTAGTAACGCCGGAGTGTAACTCGTGTATCCAGTCACTCCTATTAGGGATACCGATTGATTACCTCCCGTGCTGATCAAAATGGATTGACTCGACGTCCACAGCTTCCTCCAGCAGTAGTCATGGCTATTGAAGCTCAAAATCCGCTCTTGCCACTGTGGCTCATTCTTCGGGCTGATTACTAATCGGGTCATCTTCTTGATGAGAGACTGGTCAAGGTACCAAGTCAATCCCTTTGTCTCCACAGGACACATATGACTAATGACCCAAAGGTGCAACAACTGAGGACAACACTTAATGGACCCCTTGCCTTGCTGTCTACAGTAAGTGAGGGTTAAGAAAGTCTCAGCAAGTATTGCCGGTACTGGGTTGACCTTCTGTTTCTCTACTGCCCAGAACATTTCCACAACACCGCAGGTTATGATTCCGAAAGGTCCAGGGAACAAGATCAAGCCGTAAATTGCTAAAGCGAGCATCAATGAAGCTTGATCCCACTGTTGATCTTAGATGCATTGCTCCAACCCTTTCTTGAGGTAAGTCCAATACCATCCATGCGTGTTTCCTTTAACGGTTTCTCTCGCCTTTGCTTCTTCTGGTGGGATCCCCAGCATATGTGCGAGCCGTTTCCAGGTCTGCCTATGTTCGAGGTGCAGGTAAATCCGATTCTGCGCCGCATAAGGGATTTCTAGCAATGCTTGATATTCTTCCATAGTGGGAGCAGTATCGATGTCATTGAAAGAGAACACTCCAAACTTAGGGTTCCATACTGACAACATGGCCTTTAGTGCCGGGATCTGAACCTTAACTCGCATCAAGGTTGCAATCCTCCCATATTTCTTCTCAAATTGTGCTTTGACCTGATCGGGAAATGACTTCCAACCATTGACCAGACCTTCTAGACTGTTCATTCTCACTTCAATCTTGCTTAGGTCCAGTAGAGGAAATGAGCTGGTGTATCTTTGTAGGGGTACTGAACAATTTTTGGGCCACAGTTTAGCATTTTTTTCTGATTTGAGAACTTCTTCTGCCGACTGACTCGAGGATGCCATGTTAAAAATGATGCTTATCCTTTTACAGACCTTATTTTGGTGATGCCTGCAGGAAAAACTGTTTAGCGGGATAAATTCAGGTAATCTTGAATTATACTGTTGGCAGAGTGACACCTACACATTTATCAAAGTAGGAAAATGTGTAGGTTTTCTTTACAGTATGATTCAAGATTACCCTTAAAAATAAAAACAAAATAAAATAAACAAAATAGGGTAAGAGTAAGTATGCCCCTTTTGTCTTAAAGTAAAGGAAAGTCCTAATACCGGCTGGGTGCTACCTAATTGGACAGTTCTATCTTACAAGGTAGCTTGCTACGACTTCCAACTATCGTGATAGTTTAGCTCAGGGTCTAATTTTCTAAAAGCCACGGGTTCCCAAATTACCCCTACTATAAACAGTAGAGCCCCATTCTATCCCCCACAATACTATCGGGAAAATTCCACGGGTATCACAGTGAGTAGAACGAGTTTCAATTTGAGCAGAAGCCTTCACGGATGCTAACGGGGTAAAACCCACAGGTATCGCTACATGACTCCCTCCTACTATCCTAAAAGGGTAAGAAAGCCCAGGTATAGGGCTGAAGTGTGTGAGGACATCGTGTGAGTGTTTAGTGTGTGAAGGGACACCTTTACCTCTTCCCAATTCAGGGGGATTTTTATTTTTTCCTTTTTCTTTTAAATGTAGAGCGCTGTAGAAAAAAAAAGCAAGACAGGCAAAATGGTTAGCAGGAATAACAATAATTAATGTATAGAATTTTTTGCGGAGTGAGCCCACCTAACTATGATTTGATCGCAACATTAAATTTACTTTTGGACCTCTAGACCGGGGTTAAGTTTTAATGTCCCCAGTGGAGTCGCCAAGCTGTCGCAAGGTGTTTTGCGGTTGCCTGGACGAACACTCACCGAAGTGGGAAAAGTGAGGAGTCGCCACTTTAATTTTGAGGGAAATTAAAGAAAACCATTTGTGAAAGTAAGTTAAAATAAAACCACTTTAAAAATAGAGATTCTAGGTTCGGGGTCCGTAAACGGGTGGGGAAGGTGTTAGGCACCCCACCTCGTCCCTTAACGAGGGTAAGCAGATTTAACTTCACGTTCATCATAGTTAGGAGGGTTTGAATGGAAATGTTAATCCTTTTGACCGAAAGGAATATTTGATTTTTCACTAATCCGGATTATCCAGATACATAAGTAAATGAGACAACCTTAGTGAGTTGCTGTTGCGTATTAATTTTACTTCAGGGGGAATCATCTTACTTATTTGTTAAAATTTAATTTGGGAATCGGATAAGAACTCTCCTCCGATCTCCTTTAAATATTTAAAAATTTTAGGTTGAGAATCGGATAAGAACTCTCCTCTGATCTCTTAAATATTTGTTAAAGTTTTTAAGTGAGAATCGGATAAGAACTCTCCTCCGATCTCTTTTATTAAAATTTTAGGCGAGAATCAGATAAGAACTCTCCTCTGATCTCCTTTAAATGTTCGTTAAAATTTTGAGTGAGAATCGGATAAGAACTCTCCTCCGATATCTCTTTTAAATATTTGATAAAATTTTAGATTGAGAATCGGATAAGAACTCTCCTCCGATATCTCTTTTAAATATTTGATAAAATTTTAGATTGAGAATCGGATAAGAACTCTCCTCCGATCTCCTTTTTAAATATTTATTAAAATTTTAAGTGAGAATCGGATAAGAACTCTCCTCCGATCTCTTTTATTTTAATAGGAATCGGATAAGGACTTTTCCGATCTCTCGAAACTTGATTACAGCTACCCGTCACGAAATCCTAGAACTAAGGGTTTTTGCATTTAAAGATGCAGGGGCTCGGAATAAGGCTTCTTTTAACTCATTGGTATCTTGTAACTAGTCAGGAGATACCAAACCGAATTTTCCGACCTTCCTATGTGGTCGCCTTACCAGTACCTTTTGATACCCGATCTATCCCATTTATCTATCTTAAAGTTCGGTTTTACTCTGTCTTGTGTCGTCTTACTCAATTGTTTTTTTTTGCATTATTCTAGTGATTCGGCCTTACTATTTTCCCAACTTATTGTTCAGACCTTTCATTATTTTAAAGAGACCCTTAAGATACGGTTACCTACATTTTAACCGACCCCTTATACATTACTCGAGACTAGAAGACTTGCATTCAAAAATAACAAAGATCAACAAAAGAATGGACTGATAAACAAAGAAGTAAACCCGAGAGTAACCTTTTGGTATTCTTTAGCGCAATATAAACTTAGAAAAAACTACATACATAAAAGAACAAAGGAAATACGTAAAATGAAAATGAACACTTAATAAAATGGCAATACAAGCACTCACCTGTAGGGAGCCAAATCTACTAAACTAAGTATGGAATCACAAAACGTAATAGAACTGCAGGTTGGTAACCGGAAGGTTAAAGTCCACCTTGAAACGAAGGACGCTTTGCTAAAATGCAATCGGGTCGAAATAATACCCGAGTTTAAATGAGGTTGAGCCTGGACAATGGGAGTGGAACTAAAGAAAACACAGAGCTGAAAATGAGAGCACCACAGGATAATGAACGAACTGAAAATAGAGAGTTTCAGTATTCAAGAATCCCTTTTGCAAGAAAACACTTTAGAAAACTGGTTTCAAAAGTTTTCCTTATGAACGCTAAAAAAAATAGCAGAGTAATGAACTGAATTAAGTTTCAGAGTTCTTCCACTATAGTCACTGCCCTCTTTTTTTTCGTCCTCCTTTGAACAGTTTTTTATGCAGGTATTTATAGGAACCGGGTGCTCCCCATGGAGGGTCAGGATCTGTTTTGAGGGAGATGGAGGGTTAAGATTTCGAAGGACATGATCTAAGGGCTCGAGAATTAAAGAGAATCGAGCAGACGATCGATCCTTCCGAGTATTTGTCCTTTTCTCTCTTCTAATCTGACGGCCCAAAATTTCTTGTCAAGAGCGATATGAGGGCTAGGAGTGAAAGGCGCTGATCTTGTCATTTTCTTCTTCGATCCGAGGGCTCCGAGATCGTCCTTACAAGTAAGATCAACGGTGGAGATTAGGATGTACAGCGCTGTCCTGACATACTCTGGCACATGTCAGTAATGCGAGCGATTCTGGGGCGTGCGGTTGAGATTTCACCTGCAACGCTTTAACTACCTCGGCTCTGATTATGACGATAATCGGCAGGAGCTGTCTTATTCTCTTTGTCTTCCGACCTCCCCTCCTTTCCGGTCTTTTCAACGTGATCCTTTTCCGATCTCTCATACCGGGTTCCTCTCTTCCGATCTCTCCTGACACGCTCTCTTCCGATCTTTCATGCCGGTCTCCCTTCTACCGATCTTTACCACACCAGTCTTCCTTTTTATCGGGTTCGGTCCAGTCAAAGCATTTATTTCCCTCAATTCTCGAGGCGTCCGCTTCGTTTTCTGCTTGCAATAAATGCTCAAATTTTCCTATATATATACCTTCAATCGGGAAGCCCTACCTCATTTGACTTTCTCCCCTATTCTCCTCATTTTCCTTGTTCTAGCTGCTCCGGCAACAATCCCGGACAAAATGACCGCTTTTAATCTTTTTCCGGTTGTCCTCTTTGTTCCTTGCCTGAAAATTTACGATCTCGGTGATCGAAAAATCATGATGACCTTTTCTGATGACAGTGAGAGAACTGGACTAATTAACCGATCTGGATCGAGGACCTCGATCGTGCCAATCTCGAATCGTTCGTCCAATATAATCGGCGAACTGGTTTCGGGCGAGAAGACTGCTAATATTGCCCTCAACACCGGTGACTGCTCTTCGGTGTTCATCTGGCTCCTCTCCACACTGGGTGTTCCGACAGCGGCTCGGTTTGCTGAGCAAGAATTTTGATGACGCGACTCTCTCATTCTCATGAGAGTCATAGTCCCCAGTGGTCTCTGGTCAAACACATCTTTTGACTCAGCCACGAGACTAGGCTTTGACATAGGCCTTTTAGATAGGATGTTCCACCGGTCTCTAAAGATCGCCCTTATGATGTAATCAGACCTTTAATGTAATCCGATCTTTAGAGATCGCCCAAATGATGTAATTAGACCTTTAATGTAATCCGATCTCCAAAGATCGCCCGAATGATGTAATTAGATCTTTCCGGAAATAAAATTTATTTTGACAACTGTCGTTTTATTATTATTACATTGATTATTTTTCGATCTCTGAAGTATTTATCCGATCCGACTCTTAATTTGAATGACACTTATCCGATCCGTAATTCAAAACACCTTAATCTGCCGCTCTATAGTTAACCGATCTCTTTATGGAATCTCCGGAATATTTGTGAGACATGTCAGAACAGCTGGCGAGTCCTGCTATCCGATGCACTACCTGGAACATCGTGAGCATTAAATGCTCGGACGAGTATAAATAGGGGTGGGGTTAGCCAGTTGCTCCTTTATGTCATTTTCAGTCTCTCGCGAACAACTTCCAAATTCTCTTGTTTTCTCAAGTTCCTCCGACACCGATCAAGCTCCGGTAAGAGTTTTGATCTTTCTTTTAGTTTAAATTCTCTGTTTCCTTTGAAAATGAGCGGTGCCGAGGGTCAGAGAGCAGTAAGCCCCCCTTCCATTCAGTTCTCGTGGTCGTCCGGTACGGGAGATGAAGAGGGCTGAGGAGATGCAGACACCCAGTCATGAGCCCGGGGAGATTCAGGGAGGCTCGTCTCAACCTTCTGGATCGCCGATCATAGAAGTGGTCCGGTCTCCTCCTCGTCAAGAAGAGCCACCTCCGCCTCCTCCAGTCAGCTTCGAGCGCGGAAGGGGGTCCTTCCCAGCCTGCCCCAAGGACTCTCTTCCGCGGTGCCCAAGTGCTGATCCACTCATTGGAGAAGAACCGCACGGTTCGAGAGAACTCGGGTTTCGCTAAGGTCCTAGGGTCCTCTATCTGCCTTCGGGAAGATCGGGATAGGCTGTCCCCGGACAATCTGGATGACATCCTGACCCGATCTATGAGCCTGAACGTGGAGTGCTTGGTGAACCAGCACATTGTTCGGGAGAAGGCTCACCGCCTGGGTAAGGAAGTCCAGAAAATGGGTCATGAGGTGACTTCTCTCCGATCCCAACTGTCATCCGCTCAGAACTACATATCACAAATTGAAGGGCGAATGAAGTTCTAATGAGGATAAGCTGGCCGAACAGGCTCAAGTTCTGGCCGAGCGAGATCTGTCTATTTCACATTGAATTTAAAGGGTCAAAATTATTTTTCTAAATAAAAGTATTATTTTATATATCGTTAAAAAAATAATTTAAAAAAATTATTATTTTAATATTTTTATCGGTAACACTTGTCAAATTTATTTTTAAATTATTTTTTTAATACTCTTCAATTAGATATATTTTTGCCCTAACTTGTCTCAACTCTAACTTCATAATCCTGATTTTAACAAATATAGATAAGAAAAGCGGTAAATAAAAAAAAACACACACACATCAAAGAAGCATCTGCGTTTCTTCCACTGTTCTGACACTTTGATGGAGTTGGTAAGAAAGACGTTGAAAATCGAAGTGATTCTGTGAATTTTACGGGAAGTGGTCCGTTGTTCGACCAGAAGACAAGCCAGACCTCTCTTATTTATCAATTTAGATCCACTTCCACTTGTCTACACTTGCATTACAAATTCACAGATCTGGAGACCCATTTTGAGTTTCTGACCAATGGTGCCTTATATGGAATGACAAAACTACTTTTACCAACCTCAGATTTTGGTTTGACTACATTTATCAGTTTGAGGTGTGTGTGTGCTCATACACATACAACAATCCCTTCGCAATCCACAGGCTGCGTCCTTTGTGCACTAAAATACAGAGTCGAGCTTTCAAAGGTTTTGCCGAACAATAAAGAAATGCTGAAAATTTACAGATCTAATACATTCTATTTCAACCCTTTACTGACTTGGATTACACTCAAAAACACTAGTTACCATTGTCAGGCTCCAAAAAAGCAAGCCAACCAATTTACTTCATGAAGCAATGGAAATGGAGAGCACTCGATGCAGTTACAAACTCAGGCACTTGTTGGAACCAAGTCGCAAGCTAATCGGTTCATACCTGCTGCGTCAACCATGCATACTGGCTACAGGTTGATTAGTTAAACAACGGATAGACAAAGGCGAAATCTCAAATATTTAAAAAATGGCTAGATTTATCAGTAAAACTTCGCAAAATTTGAAGACTTAGTCAAGCTGTTTTGTCCAGTCAAAAGGTTCCCAATCTCGTGCGAAATTTGCAACTGCCTGCTTTTGCGACTCTACTGACTCGTGCCTTCTGCGACGAAACATATCTTCCTCTGGCAAACGTAGCATGCCTCTTATTACATTTAAGCCAAGGCTACTCTTAAACTGTGTCTCGTCATCAATCACGTGGACAAAACCCTTGTTTAGGCCAAACTCAACATGGAAGTAAGGGAAGTCCTTGGGAATTGAACCTCGCAATCCCTTCACACTAGTATCGATCAGCTTCTTTGCATTGTGCTGGCTCCACTCATCTTCAGCTTCATCAATTGCCTGAAACAATCTTCTTTAGAGACTTGTCCACGAAGTAAGAAATCAATAATACAAGAATGTATGTATTTGCACATGTAAAATCATATGCCTTGGCCAAAGACATCATAAATTCAACTACCCATTAATCCCAAACTAGCTGGGATAAGTTAATGATACCCATAAAGACTTCTTCCTTTTTTTTTTTTCCTTAAAGGGTTTGAACTTAAAATCTCTAACAGCCTATATTACATCACTTGAATACAAGGAGACATAGGCAAATGCATCAATAACTGTGACTATCCTGCCTAGCCAACAGAAAGCTACTTATTGAATGTCAATAGCAAATATAATGCATTTGCAGTATGTTCTTAAATACAGCAGTTATGTGGCAGCAACTTTGACAGAAGTTATATTCAAACTTATTGACAATATCAGAGAACATAGATTAACAGCAAACATAGTGTACTCGTTGATATTAAATTATTTCACACGTTGTTCTCCATGTCTGATGTCATCTCATTATCTGAGAGTGAAAGACAAACTATGGAATTTTTCAAATTACTTGTGAACAACACTGAAATTGATTTCCCTCTTTTCTGTTACCATCTCTAAATAAGGTTCAAGACATTAGTTCAAAATTTAAACAAGCAAAATGAAAATTGATGCATCAAAATAAAAGGCTTAATGACAAAAAATTCCTAAAATTTAACACTTCTTTCGATTTGATTGGGACCTTTAAACCTTCTTAATTCAGCACTGGAACTTTAACATTCATATCAATTTTATTGCTGACAGGAACCCTTCAAATTGGAATTTTTTAACCATGTGACAGACATCAGCATGGCTGTTTTAATACTAGGTGACCAATAACACAATGTTAAACAGACTATTAGAAAGCATTTTTGTTTTAATAAGATGTCCACATGGCTTTTAATACATGGTGATTGCCAGCTTTACAATTAAAAAGACAATCAAATGATATTTATTTCCTTCAAAGAGGCATTTGTATGCGCGCCCCGCCCCCGCGCCCCCCCCTCCTATTTTTACTATCAATATTAATTTGACTGGTTATTTGGTTTATATAAAATTGGTATGTGGATAGAAGGGATTTCACATATTTTCAATACTGAGCGAATATAAATTTATATATAAGTGATCTTATAATTATGCAATCTAATTAGGAAATAATTAGGGAGGAACTAATTAGAAATAAATCCTTATAATTGTGCTACCTAAATACAAATAAAATATTTATACAGTTGACTTCCTATAACATGGTACAAATGTTAAAGTTCTGATACTAAATTGATGAGTTTTAAGATCGTTGATAGAATTAAAAGAAGTGTTAAAAATTCAAGAATTTTGTAGTTAGGCCAAAACAAAATAATCAAAGACAGCTAACCTTTTTAAAATATAGAGGGGCCTGTTTAGCAATTTCTCGTGGCAGAGGAATGCACTCAATTAAACAATGACGACGCTGCTGCGCCAACCCCATCACTGTTTCAAGAAAAACTAAATCCTTGTCTTGCTGGGCAAACATCATCATAAGGCATTTCTTGAAATTGCGAATTTCTTCCCATACATTATTGTCAACAATCCTTGTGGCTGATTCATGCTGAAAAGGCCAACCACTCTCCATTAGAATGAAGCATGCAATACTGAATATAAAATAACAGAAAATTCAACTATGTCCCATCAATTACCAAAGAATTAAGAATGAATTTTCCCCCCCCAAACGCATGCAAAGAAGTCCATTTTTCATATTTTAGAAGCTTTCAGGATTTTTTGATTGAATAAGCATACAAATTCCCCATTATCCAGTAGAATTTTGGGATATATCCAATTTTGCACAATTCAGTTTATTAGTAATAATGATGAAATTCAAGTATGGAAAAGAAAGGACTGGCTATCAAGACTAGCATATTCTAGCATCAAGCAACCAGAATTAACTTACCTGCATTGGTAAGATACAACAATGGCCTGGAACAACAGACTGCCACTGTGGCAACATCAAATATGTGAAGTTTGCAATAGACACAACAAGATGTTTTGGCCGGTTTGGATTCTCAAAGCAAAAAAGGCATCGCTCTTGCTGAGTCAGGATTCGCTTTGCAAGAACACTTTTCTCCTTGGACTTCGGATCATTACCTACTCCCTTCCTCCTAGACTTTTGGCCCGGGCCATCTTCAAAATCATATTCATCATCTGCCCGACCAGATAAACTATATTGTTTATTCTGGATTATTTTTTGAGCTAGATGCTTATCAGCATCATCTTCCTTTTTTCGGGCAGAAATACCTTGAATATCATAACTATAAAGAAGAAAAAGGAAAATAAAATTGTTACAGAAAGGGGCAGTAATTGCAAAATTGTCATAAGGAGAAAAAAAAAATAAGGGAAATGGCAAATGGCAAGTGCATGCAGGATACTGAATCAGGTTTGAAAATGCATGCTTAAAACCTTTTTGGGAATTGCTACAATAAACCAAATATCAGGAATTATATTCCAAAAATAACAGTTGAAGAATGGAGTCAACACATGTTTTCTAATCAAAATTCCGCATCCATTACAATAATCTTAGAGTTGTCGATGATGCTGCCAGTACTACTACTATATCCTCAACTTCAATCACATTATAAAGAAATATACTAAAAATATGCAGATGATATAAGAAAATCACAAGATGCAAGATTTACCTGTTGGTGCTTCTGATATTTTGAGGTCTACTTGAATTTTCTCCAGAACTTTGCTTTACCTTTATTTTCTCAGCCTCTTGCTAAGGAAAGAAAGAAAACAAAAAATGGCTTCAGTAAGTCGCTAAATTAGAAACTCATGCAATTATGGGCAGAATTAACAAGTGCAAAAAGCAATTTAAAATTAACACTTAATCTTTTCACAGTACATTTAGATAAGTGACTTGTGAATCCCAGAAGGTCAAAGCCAGTAACACCACTAATTTACTGAAGGAAGAACTTAATAAATCCATGACAATTATATGCAATTAAGAAAAAACAGTAAATCCACCTTCCAACCTCAGTCCCAACTCTATAGTGCACAAATTAAGTTGGAAAATATTGTTTCCCATGGAGGGAACTTGTGTTTTTTCAACACTAATTCATCAAGACCAATAATAAAATAAAATCTAGCATTTCGTTGTGAACAACTATACTTCAAAGTCCATACATTACTAACAATCATCTTTTTCATTTCCATTTAAAATTTAACAACATTCAGAAGTATTGAGAAACAAACAGTAAATAATTGGAGAATGGACAGAATGCTCATCAATGTCATAGCAAATAGTAATGAAGCCTGAAAGATAAGTAATAAGTAGAATAGCATGATGCCTATCCCAGAACAAGAGAAATCCAAAAATGTTTACCGTGGATTCTATTGGAACTTTTTTACCTAGTTTATGAAAGACGATCCATAATTTAGTACCAAAACATTGATTATTCAAGAAATTTTAATGTAATTCTAATGCTTTACAGCCTACAGTGACATCAGCTAAGACATTTTCTTATCAAGTAATTCCAATGTTTACAAAGACTTGATAAAAGCTTTTCTTCTCAATTCCTTTATACTCTTACATGATTCACCAAATTAGCTAAGACTTTCGCCAAGGTGACAAGTCCTCAATCAGAGAAACCTAGTTAATGCAGATGCACATTTTTTTATTGGAAGCAAGATGATGGAAAATATGTAAAACTAAAAACATGGTCTTACCATGAGTTTATCAGCTTCTTCATGCTTCCCTTTCATACGAAGCTGCAAAGCCTTGGCTGCCAGCTGGTTTGCACTCGATGCTTCCTTAACAACTGTGATGCCTTCACCAGGTCTCTTCATTTCAAATGAAGCATCTACATTCTCATCTTGATTTATGTGGGAACCAACAGAATCAGGAAGATCATTATTCTGCTGACTAAGAAGTTTGCTCATAAAGCTTCCATCATCAGCAAACTTATTTAAGCTAGAAACTGCAGCATTAATGAGGCCAGCATCCTTAGCAGACACATTTTGACTTTTTCGTTTTCCCCAGGACAAAGAATCATGTACTTTGGGAGCTCTCATTTCAGGATGTCGGACAGATACATCCTTTAAGTAGTCTCGACCAGCATTCTGATGATAAAAATAATATTCTATTAAGAAGATGATGCATAACATTTCCCTTATAGCAAGCAGTGGCAAACAATTTTCAGCTCCCCTCTTAACAATTACCTGACCAACAGGGAGGAAAAAAAAAATGATTTGCCAATTACCTTTTCTACAGCTCTCTCACTTTGACCATCAGCATCAGTTTGGTGTTCCCCTACTAACCCCCTCTGTCTAGTTTTTATGGCTTGTAGATGAGCACGAGCCGGGGCAGCTGTCTGAGAAACAGCAGAGACAGCCAAAAGACCAAGAGAACCCCATCTTTCTTCCACAACCTGGAAATTTCAATATTAAAAGCAAGTCAGTAAAGGCTCTAGTCAGACCATATAAGATCTACAAATTAGAAAATCAAACCTCGTCAAGTTTTCTTCCCTCTCGGGCTGCTTGCTCTTTTGCACGCTTCAAGGCTTTTAGTCTCCAGCTTGCACCTCCATCCCCAACAAGCGAAGAAGAAGGAAGTCGATGTCCACCTGCTCTTTTCTCTTCTGCATCATCTGGATAACCACTTCCATTATCCTTCAGATATGGATTCAATTCCCTGGGATTCACTCTATTCATCTGGCAAAATTAAAGAAAATAAGCATTCATGTAGACAATCAAAGAAAGGTAACAAGCACTTTGCACTTGTTGTTTCACACAAACACAAAGTGCACATACATACCACAATTACCACTATTAAGAACAAGAACAAATGAAACAAACATCTCATATATTTATGCTTAAAACTTGTGTGTGCACATGTACAGAACAGAGGTCATGTAAGCATACAACCTTTCCTTGAGAAGTAAAAAAGATTTGGCCATTACTTATGTTGAATGGTGATTGAAGAGTAAATCAATTCACAAACAATTTTTAGGACGGCAAACTAATTTCTGCAGGTTGTTTACAAAGTTCATCAAGTTCATTAAACTTTTTCATCATGTTCTCAACCCAAAAATTCCCTAGAAATAAAATTAAAGAAATAGAACATTCACTCTTCACAAATCCCAAATTAATTAACTGCAGATAAGAGAAAGACTAGAGAGACAACCGAGTGAAAGCTAGATGATTAAGTGAACAGAATCACAGAAAAGAGATTACCTCCTGAACAGGTGGTTTCTCTGGCTGGTCATCAACATTCACTGCAGGCCTTCCATCGGACTTGTCTGCAGGTCTAAGCATCCAATCCAAACCCATTTCTTTTCTTGTAATTTCTATCTTCTCTGAAAAATGAGATCCAATACCATCATCATAATCATCAAATCAACATCATTGATTCATCAATTATCCAAAATGCAAACATGAAAAATAAAATCTGCAAAGATTAATACCAGGAAAATCATTGCCAACTTCCTTTTCCTCTCTTTCCTCCTTTCTCTTCCTTCCATCTTTTCCCTCGTCTTCAGAGGCAGATGATGAATATTCCATGGCTGAGTAATGCTTCTTACCACTTCTTGATCTCTTCTTTGACCTATTGCTATCCTCATTCTCAGAACTATAATGATTTCTTCTCTTATTCTTTCTTTTATTCCTTTGTTTCTTTTCAATCCGGTCAGAACTGTCATCACTGCTATTACTATCACTTAAATCTGGTGATGAATTTTCATCAGAAGAGTGCCATTTCTTCTTTTTCCTAGATACTTTTTTTATTCTCCCACCATCATCCTCTGAACTACTGCTATATCGCGAACTCTTTTTATTTTTCCTATTTTTTTCCCTTGTACTCCCTGAGTTTTTACTCTTTCCTATAGAAGCACCCCCATCTTCATCTTCTGCCTATCATGATAATGCAAAATATGAGCAAAGAAAACGCTTCTAATCTAAAATAAAATGAGCAGATCAAAAGCTTACTTGGTCGCGGGGTATGAACTTGATCCCGGAAAGCATATTTATTTTTCAACAGTGTAAAAAAGTGTCCTGCATACTCAAAACCAGAACATATAATAAACAATTGGGAATGGGATTTCAAAACAGGTACAGAACCAGAATCATACAGAAAGAAACACAATTTGAATATTCATACAAGAATTCGAATTTAAAAAATTGCGATAAATTCAGCTATAAAGCAAACAATCCAAAAAAGAATAATTTTGAGGTCAGATTTATTAATCTACATCCTCAAAACTTAGAAACGAATGGTGAATTCCCAAAATCAGAGAAGAATAAGAACAAAAACAAATACAACGGATGGAAAATAGTGGAAGAACAACCTCATAAGCTAAAATCACATCTGAAAAAAAAACAATTAGAAGCAAAATTTCTCTGCAAATTCAAAAACCCACATCGGGTACTGAGGTTTTAACTTTCCCTTACCTACAGTGCGTCCTACGCAGCAACTCTGAGGCTACGAACCTGTAATTTAGTCCGTTCTTTGTATCTCGGATTCTTGGTTGTCTTCTGTTCTTTCTCCTCCTACGCAGTAGCAGTTTCTCGCTCTTTGTCCGGCCTGCTGCTTGATCGATGGGCTTCTTTTTAGCAATGTGATAAATAGGCTTTGTTTGGGCCAACTCCAACCCCAACACCCCCACCCCACTGTTTTAGTTTCCCTATCCTTTAGGAATCGGCTTGTATTTTAATAATTAATTCAGGGAAAAGTTAAAAAAAAAAAAAAAAACGTGATTTATATATTTTTAAATAGAGTTTTAAGCTTATGAGAGATTATTTATTAATTAAAATTAATTTTTAATTTTAATGAATTTTCTTTTTGATTCATTAAATTTTTAATGACTTTTTTTTTCATTTATAATCATTATTTAAGTAATTTTATTTATAAAATAATTAATAAATTAAAAATTAATTTAAAAATTTTAATTTTTGATCATAATAATTTTTATAAAAGTAATTAAAATTTTATAAATTTTATAAAAAAAAATTAAAATTTAATAATTTTTTAAAAAATAACATAAAATTAAGCCATCACAAAATAATTACATGAAAGAAGTGCACAGGAGAGAATTACTGCCCGGACGTGGCAAAGTTTAAGCGGCCCTTCTGAAAATAAGAGCGGAGAATTTTTATATTAAAATCTTCATTGGATTGGCACCGTCTCTAAGGTTAAGGGAGGAGACGGGAGCTGCAGCCTAGAGATGGTCCTTAGGCCAGACAGAGGCCTGAAGAAAGCCCCGGAAAAGTGGGCTTCACGTTAATCGCTTCTGTAGCGTTCTAAGCATATTTAAGCATAAAATGTATAAAAAAATTAAATTGAAGTAAATTATCTTAATTCAGTTTAGTTTGAACATATTAATTTTTAGGCTTTGATTGGTTTTTATTTAGATTTAATTTTTATATTATTTAGTCTAATTTTAACTTTAATTTAATTTAATTTAAACTTAATAATTATTAATCAATGAAATTAAATTATATATATATATAATATAAGTTTTTTATAAAAATAAAGTAATTTAAAAATTAATAAAGTAATTTAGTTTGATTTAGTTCAATCAATTTTTTCTCTTTAAAATTGAACTGAACCGATATTATCAAAATTTTTAAAATATAAAATTAAACTTAACCGAATTACCTTAAAAATTAAACTAAATTATTAAATTAGAGCTGTTCGATTCGATTTGTTTGGCTCAAAATAAAATTTTACTTAATTCAAAATAAAATTTTATAAGAAAAAAATTAATTAAAATAAAAATTTATGTTGTCAAAAAAAAATCGCATGAGAGTTTTCAAAAAGAATTTGAACAATTTTATGAAAGTAATTAACTAAGAAATTATAAATTCATATATTTTTTAAAAAACTTATGTTTTCAAAAAAAGAATATAAATATTAATTTAGATTAAATTTGAAATTATTATAAAGACTAATTTTAATTACAAATTTTAATGTACCTCATTAAATATAGTCAAGACATTTATTAGTTTGATAATATATTTATCCACATTAATATTAAATTTTAATGAAATTTTATGACTACTTAATTATATTATTTTTATTTTTTAAATTAAGTTTATAATTTATATAAATTTAAATTTTTTAATTCCATTTGTATTTATCTTTATTTTTATATATTGCAGTCCTATTTTACATAGAATTGAGACTCTAAAAGTCTAATCATAATTGAAGTATTTTGTGATAATAATTATAAAAGGCAAGTTGCAATGAATATTCATCAAGTGAGGCAAGTTGCATCCAAAACAATATGATTTATGTTTTAGTTCTTGGAAATTCAAGTGTTAAATAACTACCAACTTTCAACCAACATATAAAAACAATTTCCTTCATTATGGAAAATACTTCTTTAGGTGGATGAGTGGCCATACTAGACTAGATAAAGTCCGTAATGAGAGTATTAGAGAAAAGGTAGGAGTGGTGCCAATTGAAAATAATTTGAGAGAAGGGAGATTGAGGTGGTTTGGTCATATGAAGCGTAGACATACGGAGGCTCCAGTTAGACAAGTAGAGCACATTAGGTTAGAGGATAGAAAGAAAAAAAGAGGTAGACCTAAATTGATTTGGAGGAGAGAAGTACAACATGACCTAGAAGCATTACACATTTCTGAGGATTTAACCCAAAATTGTTCAAAGTGGAGAAAGTGAATCCATATAGCCGACCCCAAATTTTTTGGATAAAGGCTTAGTTGAGTTGAGTATGGAAAATACTTCTTTAATGGCAATAAATAATGCTATTTTTTTTTTATAAATATGAGAACCAATGATTTTTTTTTTCAAATTACTACTTAGAGTAAATTCGCTCTAAGTAATTTACTATAGAAGAATACCAAAATTAATTGGCATCTAATCGAGGACTTCATAGTATACATATCAAAATTTTTACTTAGTGTCTTTTGTTTTATATTTTCAAGTCAAATGTGTTAAGTTAATTATATAAATTTTAGGATAGAGCAGGTTAATATTTATGGTTTTGTGCATGTCAGGCACAAAATTTCTTTAGATATCAACTTCATTGAGTATCGAATAAAAATAACTTAATATTTAGTAAAGAAAGTCTATAAAATTTTTGTTGGCACCTAAACACCTATATATGCATTATTTTTTTCCAAATGCTCCTAAATTAGAACAATTATTGAATATATTTGATGTACGAGATTTTAGTATATTTTTTACTTATATATATATGTGAATTTTTATAAAATGTGAATTTTAATTTTTGTTTAATGTTGGGTTTAAAAATAGCTTTTTTCATATTTTTAAATAATAAAAAAAAATTAAATTATTTATCTATCAAACATTTTTAAATATTTTTTAAATAATTAAAACTTAAGAATAAAAGAATGAAGCAATAAAAACTTTAACCCATATTTTCTTGCAACTTTTATATTTGAGTGTTTTCATTACTTTTTATTGTTATTTTATCTTTAATTTATTTTACATGTTTTATAATTAAATTAAATTTTAATAATTTATTCAACAATAATAATTATCAAAATAAAATATATTTTACAAAAGAAATAAAATTTAAAATATTATTTAAGTATTAATAAATTTATTAATAAATTGGCTAAAAAATAATATAAAATTTTATCATTATTGATTTTTAGTTGGGTTAATAAGTGAAGTTCCTTAAAATTTAATCTTAAAGTTAAAAGTTATAAATTAATTGTAAAATATTCATTTCATTAACTTTTTAACTTAGATGATTATATTTATATAAACAAAATTATATAATAAAATTCATTGTATACTAACTTTTTATTAATTACATCGTTACGTTATCATTTAATTATTTTAAAATTAATTAAACTAAAATCTTAAAAAACTTTAATAATCTTTTTCTTTTTAATGTTTTTCATTTCTTTATAATCAAATCATATATGTACAAAAATTTCTATAAAATTTTCCTACAAAATAAATTTGATATAAAAAATATATTTTAAATAATAAAAATTTCATAAAATTAAAATAAAAAAATTAAAAAAAAATCTTAATTAAATTTTTATATATTTTATCATACACGATGAATGATAAATAAAAATAATGCGCAACTACGTTAAAAATAAAACTAGTTAATTTAAATGATTTAAAATCAAATTTTCATTTATTAAGTTATATTTATGGTGTTTTTAATTTTATATAAAAATATTCAATTTATTAAGATTCCCTCCAAGCCCATTTTACATCAAAGTACTAGAATACTACTAGCTGTCGATCACTCAACTTCACCCGAACTCTTGATAGTTGCTAGTGGGCTTCCGACCAGTGTGCCGAGCAAAGCATCTGGTAGTAATAAAAAAAATATGTGCAAGCCTTTATAGTATGGGAATAAGGAAAAATGAAGAAGCCAAAAAGAATGAAGAGTTTTGGTTCTTTCAAGCACAATCGAATTACTAATTATTCATTAATATACCTTCTTCCTTGAAGAACTGGAAAGGAAGATGTCACACCTTACCCCTCCGTAAGGCATAAAATGATTTCGTAGTATACTTAATGAATTACCGAACTTCACCTACCGATAACCCATTAAATACACTAAAAGGGATTTTAAAACAAATTTTACTTCTTTTGAAGGTGACAAACACTTTTGGTAGAAATTAAAAACTTTTAACTGAAATTTAAAAACTAAGTAAAATGTTTGACAAATTCTATTTTCTATAATTTTGTAAAAATTTCGGCAGAGTGCCGGCTATAATTGAGAAGGAAAAAAAATTTTAACCTGTAGAAAAGCACTACCAAATAAGTTTCAATCACAACCCAACCTCCAAAATTTTCAAACCAACATCCTCAGCAAAAATTCAATTCAAAATCCACAATTCAAATCAAAATTGTCATCTTAATATTTCAAAATAATTCATACACATTGCATTCAAAATATTTAATGTACATTCACAAATTTAATTTACAGACATAAAAATCCACAAGATAATATTATTACAATTAACTGTACAACTGCTCAATTTTACATTAATACATATGGCACTAAACTATTTACATAAAAATTAAGCTACAAAGGTATAAACAAATACCCGAACAAAAAGGCGTTGAAACCCTATCAATAGCAGCTCACTCTGTTGCTTTCTCCTTGTCCCTATCTGCGATAGCAAAAGAAGCTATCACTGAGTATAAATTACTCAGTGGTGCACAATAAAATTTTAAAATGCTTAATATAAACATTCATTAACAAATCATAATTCAAATATTTCACAATTTCTTTTCACAATTTTTAAAGCTCATCTAACACAAATTTGATTAAACAATTTAATAAACACAGTGTTGTCAATCAATAACACAACTTAGGTCATGACACAAAATTTTCAAACAATGTCGTGTTATACACCATGACAAGATATACTCACCCTGCTAATCGAAATCAATGAGAGATGTGGCTAGCTAGCTAATGAGTACTCATCCAAACTTACCTCAGACTGATAAGCCAGAGAGGGAGGAATATAGTCAAACTTATCCCATAAATGGAGGGGGAACATAGTGATATTGCCATGCCAAGTGTGAATAAAAAATAATTTCAAATCACAATATTTAAATATTTCATACAAACCAAAAATCACATTTTATCTCAAAATTTCTATTTACAACATAGGCAACGCATAAGTTTTCAAATAAAATTCCTAAGGCCAAAACAATAAAAAATTATTCATAACTCTTATTCAATTAGCTTTTTAGTAAAAACAATGAATTTTAAAATGTTGTGCATAAACCAGATTTGAGTCGTCTCTAGGCCTTGACTCAATGTTCCTTATGCTTTTCAATATCCTTTTTAACTGAAACACACAATTTATAGTGTTTTAGTATCACATTTCATAATAATTCGAATAGGTTGCCAATATAGTACATTTTACAATTCTCACAAGTTGGCATTTATTACCACTTTTATTTCTAAGGCTTTATTGTATAGTAATGGTAAATTTCCAGATTTTGTATGCTAGATTAATCTAGCTAAATGTCTTGTTTCCCTTGGTTTTTAGTTTCTAGTCAAAAGAGCAAGTTTGTAGGTCTATGTCTTATTGAATTTTTGCCACTAATTTCAAGTCATTCTGAGTTGTATAGACCAAGATATGGTCAATTTACTAAAGCTGGACAGACTGCATTTTTAAAGCAAGGTTAGGTCATTTTTAGGTCAATTCAATTCTGCTAGTTTTTGTAACCGAAATTATGTAAACAAATTGACTTAGTTTTGGTCATTTCTGGGCTTTAGTGTCTTCATAAGAGTTGTAGCTCTATGTCTACGCTTTCCATTGATATAAATTTCAGGTCATTTGGACCTGTTTTGAGTGAGTTATGGGCAAAAGACTGACTACTATTCATATGGTCAAATTCTGGGTTTGTAAAGTTTCAATTCTGGATTAGGTCAGTTTTCGTGTCACTTTTGAGACAGAATTTATGTATGCTTCCAACATGAAAGTTAGCACATTTTGTGCCTGGTTTCACCTCCAATTGGCCTCATACCAATTAGAGTTACACATTTAGGGTTATAACCTTAATTGCATACTGCCCTTTACATTTCTCTCAAACACCAATCCAAATGCACATTCAACTTATTCTAGCTTACCTTCCATACCTAATTCTGACTTTGTTCATTACCATATTCATCAATCACTTTACATTATAGTCAATTTGGGTAGAATGCCATTACCTTTAATACACCAAATATAATCCTAAATTACAAAGTCTAATTCTAACAATGTATACACATAAACACTCCCAAATATTACATATAACTTCCACTACCATTCATATACACTGCCTTCAAACCATCATCACTATAATTTATCAATTGAATTCATGAAATCAAGCACTAATCCATAGTCTTCAAGGCTGCCGAAAATGGTAATTTGCCAAAGTCCCCAATATCCCTTTCCAAACCCCTAATTCAATTGCTCCACAACACATACATGGGGATTAATTTGCTAGCAATTCAAATTGACTTACTCAACACTAATTCCCATCAATTAAATGTAAGAAAAACTCAAACATTCTTAACTACCATGGCTGCCGAAATTTGGACAATTCACTAACTCAATAAATCCTTTTTTTTTCTTCACCACTCACACCTCAACAACAAAATCATTTAGTTTACTAAGAAAGAAGAAAGAAAAGACACTTTTGCTCTTGTTTTCTTTCAAAAAACTCCACAACTTTTTTTTTTTTCTCTCTCCTTCCCCAAGTTGTAGGCAAAAGAGGAATTAATGATTGATGAAGGAATGAAGTTGGGTTGGGGTGTGTGGAGTGCAGTTTGCTTTTTTGAGTTTTGGGAGTTCCATGAATGATGAAATGAATTTTATTGAAGGAGAAGGAGAAGAAGATAAAAAAAAAAAATGCAAAAAATATGTATTCCATGTCCACCTAATCTACTCTACTTAAGTAGTTAAATATTATAGTTTAATTTTTTTTAATTATCAATTTTAATAATTTTAATTTTTTATTTATTTTTTATGTTTATCTTTTTTTTCATTTTTTTTTTAAATTTAATTTTATATTAATTTTTCTTTCATATTTATTCAACTTTAGGTCAAACTTCAAAAAAGGCGCAACCAAAAGGCGTTTTTTTTATTTTGTATTTTTAATTTTTTTTTTTCATTTTTTTTTTTTTTTTTTTTTTTTTTTTTTTTTTTTTTTTTTTTTTTTTTTTTTTTTCTTTATTTTTTTTTATATTTTTTTAATAATCAAAAATATATTTTTCATATTTCGTTTAATTTAGTCCCTTAGGTTTTTTTCCTTCCGGGGTCGCCCCCCGTCGATCACCCATCGCTTCCACTTCCGTCTGCTTCATATTACATTTTTTTTCTTTTTTTTTTTCTCTTTTTTATTACTTTTTTTATTTTTTTTTATTTTTTTTTTTATGTCTTTTCACATCTTTTTTCATTTAATTAAAATTTCCACTAACATCCTAACATAGATCCCCACAATCCTAAATAGAGATTTAATAATGTTAATAGAGTAAATTTAATCTAATAAATAAATTTAAATTTTTATTCAATTTTACCTTTTATTAAATTCTCCAATAAATTCTTTCCTGCTCCCAAATTCTCCCTCCCAATTTCCCCCTTCCCTCTAAATCCTGATGATTAACCATATTTACCAACACCATATTTACATTTATTTATTTATTTCTCCTATCTATTTCATTTCATTTTTATTTTTTTCCCAGTTCAATTTTTTTTCAGTTTTTCCTTTTTTTTTTTTTATGGTTATTTAATTTTTTTTTTTTTTTTTTTTTTGTGTTTTTTTAATTTTATTTTTTTTTTTTTTTTTTTTGTTTTTTTTTTCTCTTTTTCTTTTTTCTCTCTTTTTTTTTTTTTTTTTTATTTAATTTAATTATAATTTAATAACATTTTTATTGATTAAATAATTTTAATTTATAATTTTTAATTAATATTTTAATTTATTGTTTTATTATTAATATATTGAATTAATATTTATATTATTATTTTAATTTTTGAATATAATTATTATTAATTTGTATTTTCTAATCTTTTTTATCTAATTTTTAATTTTTTTTTATTTTACTAACTATTCAATTTTTTTTTTCTAACATTTTTATTTATAAATTATAAATACTTTTATATATATTTACTTAATAATTTTTAATATTTTATCTCTTAAATAAATAAAAAAAAAATTATAAAAAATAAAAAAAAAAAAAAAATAAAAAATAGAAGATAAAAGAGATAAGTCATTACCATATCAAAAATATATTTATATATATATATATATATATATATATATATATATATATATATATATATATATATATATATATATATATATATATATATATATATATATATATATATATATATATATATATATATATATATAATATATATAGTATAATCTCCCTAATATCTCTCATTCACTATATACTCTTATATCGTGTATTCCTCATCTCTTACTACTATGTCATCCACTCTACTTCCTCTTCCTCTACTCTCCTTCTAATCTACTCTTCTAGAAACTTAGGGTCGATCCTCTAAATATAAAATGATCCTAATAAAAATAGTAATATAGTCCTATGGAATAAAATTATACAATTATGAGCAAAAAATATATTCTTATACAATTCTATATAAAACTCCTATAAATTAATATAGTCCCAACATAATATAAAGTTTTTAACGTTTTGAGTTCCTTGGTTTAGTTCAAGTGTTTGCAAGAGTTTTCGCATTTTCCTGAGTTTTTTTTCTTTTCTCTTCCGATCTGGTGGTTTTCATCAGTTTTTCTTCCCTCGATTTCTTCTTCTTTTCCTTTCTTTCTCTTCAGTTTTTTTTTCTTTTTCTTTTCTTTCTCTTTCTCTTTTTTCTTTCTCTTTTTTTTTCTCTTCTTTCTCTATCTTTCTACTTTTTTCTCTCTCTCTTTCTAACTTCTCTTTTTCTTTTCTTCTAACTCTAGATTAACTCTTTTCAATTTAGGATTCCTGGTGCCCACCACTTACTCTCATCTCTCCGCTTGGACCTCACTAAATCTCTTCATACTGGACTGGGTCTTCTAAATCTCTCATACTCCGCTATGGTTTTGTCCCCTTATTTCAAACTCAGGAATTCTTGTAACTTCATATCTGCATAAGCATCAGGGACCCACTTCTATCAAAACTCCCTCAGAAAATCTAACCAGGTAAGAATTGGATGCTCTACGAGGCTGTAGGGGATGGTCTTCCACCATTCATAGGCATCCCTTTACAAAAGTGATACAGAGTACTCAAACTTTAGCTCTTCTGCACACTGTAGCTTCCTAAACACCCGTTCCATCCTTTCTAACCACTATTTTGCTTCTAGTGGATCCACAGTTCCCTTAAATTCAGTAGCCCCATACTTTATTAGTTTGTCATACTGTCTGACTGGAGGCTGTGATTGTGCTGCAAGGGCATGTGTCTGGGCTGGTGTTGGCAGGTTTCCAGCCATTTGTTGAAACAAGGTAGCCATCTGTTGTATAAACTAAGCAGAAAACTGCGGTACTTGAGGAGCTGAAGTGGCTGAACCACTCACATTCTGGAGTGTTGGGGCTTCCCCTTGTGCCTCAACCTCAACAGACTGTTCCACAAAATGATCTCCTTCTTCCATTCCGATTCCAATAATTTTCTACTCCCTGATAACAAATACAAGGAGGTTGACCTCCGTTAGTTCACATTCATGATGAAAATATGTCATATGTATCAACTTAGAACACTTGAGCAGTTGTACTTATCAAAAAAAAAAATCAAATTCACAATCAAAACTCAGTTCAAAACCATGCTCTGATACCACTAAACATGTCACACCCTACCCCTCTATAAGGCATAACATGATTCCGTAGTATACTTAATGAATTACAGAACTTCGCCTACCGATAACCCATTAAATACACTACAAGGGATTTTAAAATGTTGTGCACAAACCTGATTTGAGTCGCCTCTAGGCCTTGACTCAATGTTCCTTATGCTTCTCAATATCCTTTTCAATTGAAACACAAAATTTATAGTGTTTTAGTATCACATCTCATAATAATTCCAATAGGTTGCCAATATAGTACATTTTACAATTCTCTCAAGTTGACATTTATTGCCACTTTTATTTCTAAGGCTTTATTGTATAGTAATGGTAAATTTCTAGATTTTGTATGCTAGATTGATCTAGCTAAATGTCTCGTTTCCCTTGGTTTTTAGGTTCTAGTCAAAAGAGCAAGTTTGTAGGTCTATGTCTTATTGAATTTTTGCCACTGATTTCAAGTCATTCTGAGTTATATAGGCCAAGATATGGTCAATTTACTAAAGCTGGAAAGATTGCATTTTTAAGGCAAGGTTAGGTCATTTTTAGGTCAATTCAATTTTGCCAGTTTTTGTAATCGAAATTGTGCAAACAAATTGACTTGGTTGTGGTCATTTTCGGGCTTTGATATCTTCATAAGAGTTGTAGCTCTATGTCTAAGCTTTCTATTGATATAAATTTCAGATCATTTGGACCTGTTTTGAGTGAGTTATGGGCAAAAGACTGACTACTATTCATATGGTCAAATTCTGGGTTTGTAAAGTTGCAATTTCGGATTAGGTCAGTTTTAATGTCACCTTTGGGATAGAATTTAAGTATGCTTCCAACATGAAAGTTGGCACATTTTGTGCCTATTTTCACCTCCAATTGGCTTCATACCAATTAGGGTCACACAGTTAGGGTTATAAGCTCAATAGCATACTGCCCTTTACATTTCTCTCAAACACCAATCCAAATGCACATTTAACTTATTTTAGCTTACCTTCCATACCTAATTTTGACTTTTTACATTACCATATTCATCAATCACTTTACATTATAGTCAATTTGGGTAGAATTCCATTACTTTTAATACACCAAATATAATCCTAAATTACAAAGTCCAATTCTAACCATGTATACACATAAACACTCCTAAATATTAGATATAACTTCCACTACCATTCATATACACTGCCTTCAAACCATCATCACTATAGTTTATCAATTGAATTCATGAAATCAAGCACTAATCCATAGTCTTCAAGGCTGTCGAAAATGGTAATTTTCCAAAGTCACTAATATCCCTTTCCAAACCCCTAATTCAATTGCTCCATAACACATACATGGGGATTAATTTGCTAGCAATTCAAATTGACTTACTCAACACTAATTCCTATCAATAAAATGTAAGAAAAACTGAAACATTCTTAATTCCCATGGCTGCCGAAATTTGGACAATTCACTAACTCAACAAATCCTTAAACTTTCTTCACCATTCAACTCGCCTCAACATGGAAATCAAGTTTACTTAAGAAAGGAAGAAGAAATGGACACTTAGCTCTTGTGAGCTTTCTCAAAACTCCACCAAAACTTTCCTTTCTTGCTCCCAATAGCTTCCCCAAGTTGAGTAGGCAAAGATTAATGAAGGAATTGGTGTGGAAATTGGCTTGAAGTGGAGTGCATGGAGCTTGGTTGAGTTTCGGCTATGGAGGTTCCATGAATGATGAATTCGGCTGGTTAAGGGAGGTTGAAGATGAAGTGGATTCTGCCCAAAAAATGCTGTATTTATATGTCCACTAATCCCACTTAGTAGAGCACTAACTTAGTTTAATATAGTTTAATTATTAATTTCTAATTTTCTCAATTTTCATCCCTTAATTTCCCTTAATTACATTTTATCCTTAATCTCATTTTTCATTAAATTTTCAAAATGTAATACTACTAATTTTTCATGAACATTTAGGTCAAAAGTCAACTCTAGGTGTCAATTGATCAAAATGCCCCTCTTCGGGTTGTATTTCAGATTTTTCGGTAACACTGATTAATTCCTTGTACCACCGATTTTCTTTAATTTTCATTTTCATTTATACTAACTTACTAATTTTTCTTTGATATTTTAAATTTATTTATACCTCAATAGATGTTTAATTAGGTCCTAAAAATATTTTTCAGGGTTCCTCGCGGCCTAGGCTAGTCAATGGTCCTCGCCGCAACTTCCTTGTGCAGTCACCCATCGCTACGGTTTCTAGCTCGTTTAACCTAATTACATTTCATTGCTCTTATTTTTTCTCTATTTTTCTTGTATTTTCTTATCTTGTATTTTATTATTTTATGTCTCTTTACTAACATTTAAGTATAATTCCCGACATCCTTATTATCCGGACAGACACTGGTTACCAGAACAGTAGAATGCACTACTTAATGTGGGGGTGTTACAGAAGATTCTTCATTCTTCAAAGTAAAGAATGAACTGGTTGGGAAGGTATTCCTCGAAACTAGAATTATCCAGCTGAAAAAATGAAAAGAACGCCTTATCTCAACTTAACTGAAGACATCTCAGTGGCTAAACTTAAAGAGCAGGGAAAGAAATAGCGTTTTAAGATTGCTAACATTTTGAAATCCAAACTAAACTAGTGGTTTAGTACTTATATGGCCAAAATGGATACTCCCATGAAGTTAGTCAACTTTGGACCTTCTCGTGGTATTCCTTTAGCTTCTTGCTTCATTAGCTACTATATTTACTAAATGCTTTTTTTGTGTAGATATGGCAGGTAATTAGAAGTAAGAATCTAGTCGCCTTATCAAGGAGCTAAAGAAGAAAGGAGCAGTTAAACTTGGGTGGACTCCTCTACTAAGAAAATCCAACTGAAGAACCTCATCCTATTGTTGTTCCAATTGTGCTCTCCATTATGGTCCACCACCTGGTCCAACCCATTCCATAAATGAACCAACAATGCCCAAAACCTCTTCTGAATAAGTGATTGCAGAAACCGTACCGGTCTCTCTTGGCTCTCAAATCTTAGTGCAATCCATTCAAGACCACCGATCAGTGAAAAACAATAAAGACTTTGCTCGAGTGTTGAGCACTTCGATTTGTTTAAAGATCGAAAATGGCTAGAAAATGAGAGTCTAGAAGATTTATTGCTTTATTCAACTAGCTTAAAGCTAAAGGTTATTGCTATCGATCATGTGGCTTAGAAAAGTTGCATTTACTCAAAGGCACCTTTCAGAATGTGAGTCAAGAGAATATGGCCCTCAAGATCCATCTTTCAGCTTAGAATAACCAATTGGAGGTTCGTTTAAACAACCTGAAATCCTCCAAAGCCACTGTCCACCAACTTCAAAAAGAGCTGAGAGCAAAAAAAGCTACTTTAGAGGTAGAGAAAGCCAAAACCACTGAACTAGAAGGTCACCTAAAATCCTCCAAAGCTAAAGTGAACCAACATGTAGCATCAGCCTATATGGATGCTTGTAGCTATCTATTAAAGGAGTTGGTCGAAAGGTTTCCTAACGAAGACTTTTCGTGGATGGATGACCTAGCTTTAAAAGAGAAAGAGGGAGGGGGAAAGGTTACAAGATCTCAAAATCCTTCTGTATCTGATCAAACTAGGATTGATCACCCTACTACTTAGCTGTAAAATTTTTCCAAGTTAATGAAATGTACTCCCTTCTTTTCTAAACTCGATCACCTGTATTTTCTTTTTACCAAATTTTTGTCCAAGCTAAGAAAAATGAGTTAAACTAGTAAACTATCAAACTTAAGCCTCTGTAAGTAATGGTTTTGATATTACAAATATGAATGCCATAAAAGTTTAATGCACCTCCCTATTTTTACGACATTCAATAAGTGAGAAACATCCCCAAAAAGTTCACATTTTTTTCCTATCAAGGGCATTTTATGGGTGAAAAGTCACCTGGAATCTTATTAAGGTTTTTAATGCCTTTTGAAGGCTCACTTTAAGACTTTAGATAAGTGAGGAGTTGTCGTGGTTTCTCATCAAGGATGTAAATGGGCAAGGGATCTCTTGAATGTCCCTTTAGGGCTTTAAGTGGGCGAGAAGGCACCTTAATGCCATTTTAGGGCTTTAAGTGGGCAAAAGATCACCTTAGTGCCTCTTTAGGGCTTTAGGTGGGAAGAGATCATCTTGGTGCCTCTTTAGGGCTTTAGGTGGGTGAGAGATCACATGCCCTTGGGAGATCACCACCATTAGGGTGCGCAATCTTATATGATCTAAGGAGGATGAGCTTAGATACAATGTAAGGACCTTCCTAATTACTGCCAAGTTTACTGGTCCTTACTACTGCTCATGAAACATCAGCTCTTTTCATTACTAAGTCTCCTACTATAAAAGACTAGTGTTTAACATTCTGATTGTACATCCAAGCCATCTTCTGTTTATACTCAGCCATGCAAATGTAAGCATACTCTCTTAGGGCTTCCATTAGTCCAAGTTAAACCGAAGATCATCCTCATTTGCTGTGATCTCAGGATTCTTAGTTCGAGCACTCGATGCACTAATTTCTACTAAAATAATAGCTTTTGAACCATAAAGCTAATGAAAATGGTGTTTTGCTCATTGCTATTCTTAGAGTGGTCTGGTAAGCCCACAAAATATGTGGTAGTTCGTCAAGCCATTTACCTTTAGCTTTGTCCAATCTCCTCTTTAACCCATTCAAAATGGTTCGATTAGTGACTTCTATCATTCTATTAGTGTGGGAATGATAAGTAAAAGCAAAGAGAAGATCAATACTCCACTCAGAATAGAAACCCATGAATTTAATACTTCCAAATTGCGTGTCATTATCAGTGATAATCAACTTAAGAACACCAAACCTATAAAAAATGCTATGTTTGATAAAGGTTATCACCATATTAGCAATGATGAGTTATGTAGCCTTTGCCTCGATCCATTTTGTGAAATTATCGATGGCTACTATAACATATTAACGAGATCCTAAAGCCTTACAAAATGGTCTAAGAATATCGATTCCCTATTATAAAATGGCGATGGGATGCTAATGGCATACAAATTTTTAGCTGGAACTCATGGGATGAAGCTATGTTCCTAAAATTTTCTGCATTTCCACACTAATTCCTTTGATCATCCACTACTAAAAGTCAAAATAACCCTACTGAAAAGCTTTCTTAGTGATCTTCATAACTGCCGCATAGACCTTCATAGATATCAATCAAGATCACTATTCCTTCTTTAAGTGTTATGCATTTGAGCTAAGATCTCAAAAAGACCTCCTATAATGCCATTCGTCTAAAACACTGTAGCTAGAGGACTTTTGCACTACCTTCTTTACTACAAGAGTGTTATCAAGTAGTGTGCCATTTTCATGGTAATAGAATATTAGGGTCATCTAAGTGAAGGAGTAGAAGCATGAAAAACACAAGTTTATACCATTGAATTCAAAGATTTTCACCTAGGGTCACATGCATCATGCAAGATTTATTTTTTATCTATTTGATTTCAATGATAAACAACATATTAAAACACTTTTAATATGTTTTTGGATCTGTATTTGCCATTTAAGATTTTATAATTAATCAGATTAATTTTAGAACCCTAGATTAGATTAAGAATAAATACACTAACCTCTTAATGCACTGCAGCGTATTTGTACCTTTAGAATGCATCTTTAAGACACCAGATGTTGTCCCTCTAGCTTGTCCACACCAAGTTCACCTATGGCAGCCCTTGAACAGCTTCTAAAGCTTTTTCTATTAATTAGAAAATCAAGTTTCGCCTTTTAAGAGATTAAAGATGTAAACAGGACACTAGAAATAATTTCTAGTATTTTTAATTCAAGAGATTGTTTGCTAATCTCTTGGAGTAGATGAGAGAAAAAGATGAAGAGAAGGGAGAGCTTCTTGGGTGGCGGCACCAAGGATATCAGCTACTGGTTGTATTGTTTTCTATTCATAACAACACTTATATAACTAGGTCAACACATAAAACCCTTGCCACATGTCACCCTTTGATTGGTTCTAGGTTTAATTGACCCAGTCACATTGTGCAAAAGTGTGACTTATTAGGCTCATCACTAATTGGCAATGAGACGTGATATCAACTCTTAATATCATCAGAACTCTTTCTTACCATAAATGATTTCTCTAAATCATTTTATGCACCTCATAGTCCATGGTTAACACCTAGCATAGCATGCCATGGCCACCCAATCAGTAATAAGGTTTACCTTAAATGAACCTATAATCATATGTTACCATGCACTAGAATCTCTCTGTTACAAAATCCCAACTCAAGCTGGAGTCATGGTTTATGTCAAACCCCATTTGCTATGAATATTACATTCTCTTTTAATTCTAGTTCTTGATTAAAAGATTTTCTCATTAGATACTCTTTTCTGATTAAATCTATCAGTCATGGCCAGGAACTTGAAACATCAAGAACAATTAAATGAACATAGGATTTTATTCCTATTTACTTAGAGGAACAGATTTCATCTTAATCAACACCTACCTCTATATATAACTACTAGGAGCCAACACATGCCCATATACCCATACACAGTATAAGTATGAAAGCAGTATCAAACTCAAAGCACCTATATATAAGATAATTGTGTTATTTCAGGTCTAAAGATTATATGCACTTATATGATTTATGACAATACATTGACAAGAGTAAACTCCATGTGCTTGTCATAAGTGTCACTGGTTCGGCCTACTTATCATGTATAAGTGCCTATCATGTTTGTTATATGGCATGAGACTCACCATTTCATCTTATTTATATCTCATATAAATAACTTGGGAACAAATATGAATACAATCTTTCTGGATAAGTCATGTCCTTATTATGAAATATCCTCCATTGTGAACCTATTTATGATACTTTGTACTAAAAATACTGTCACTCATATTCTTAACAACTTAAGAATAGAATTTCTAACAAAATATCAATGGACCTTTTCTATTACATATAAATATATTATGTAAAAGGAAAAGTGGAAATGCCTTTTATTAATAAAAACATGTACAAGATACATACTAAATAATATGCTCTAGGGCATACTACTAACAATCTCCCACTAGCACTAGAGCCATTCATTATAATATCTTAGACCCATCTTCTCAAGATGTCGGTCTAGCTGAGTCTGTGACATAGGCTTAGTGAATGGATCAGCTAGATTTTCAACTGATGCTATTTTTTGCATGGCTACATCACCTCGCCCAACTATTTCTCTGATAATGTGGTAGCGCCTTTCTATGTGTTTGGATTTCTGGTGAGACCTGGGTTCCTTAGCCTGTATAATTGCTCCATTGTTGTCACAGTGAAGTGGAACTGCTAACTCAATGGAAGGAACTACTGCAAGTTCTGTCACGAACTTCTTTATCCAAACTGCATCCTTTCGAGATTCGATGCAAGAATATACTCGACCTCTGTAGTGGAATCTGGCCGCGTACTGCTTGGAACTCTTCCAACTAACTGCACCTCTATTACAAATGAACACATATCCAGAGGTAGACTTTCTATCATCGATATCTGATTGATAATCAGAATATGTATAACCATCCAATTGCAAGTCTCCACCTCCATAGATCAAGAATAAATCCTTAGTTTTTCTCAAGTACTTAAGGTTATTCTTGACAGCTATCCAGTGTTCCAAACCTGGATTGGATTGATACCTGCTAGTCAAACTAACAGCATATGTGATATCCGGCCTAGTACACAAAATTGCATACATTAAACTTCCAATAGCTGAAGCATATGTAATCCTGGCCATTTTATCTCTTTCTTCAGGTGTCTTTGGAGACATCTCTTTAGAAAGGTGGATACCATGTCTCACTGGTAATAATCCTCTCTTGGAATCAAGCATATTAAACCTCTTTAACACCTTTTCTAAGTATAGACTTTAGGATAAACCAATTATTCTTTTCGCTCTATCTCTATAGATGCGAATTTCAAGAATATAGGTTGCCTACCCTAAGTTTCATGGAAAATGTATTTGACAATCATACCTTTACAGTTGCCAACATACCTGTGTCATTACCCATTAACAGTATGTCATCCACATATAAGACAAGGAAAGTGATAGCACTGTCACTAATCTTCTTATATACACATGGCTCATCCTCATTTTTGATAAAACCAAATGATTTAATGGCTTCATCAAAACAGATGTTCCAACTCCTCGAAGCTTGCTTCAACCCATAAATGGATCGCTTTAGCTTGCATACTTTGGAGCCATCTTAGGATTCAAAACCCCTAGGTTGTTCCATGAAAATGTTTTCTTCAATGTATCCATTGAGAAAAGCTGTTTTGACATCCATCTGCCAAATCTCATAATCATAGTATGCAGCTATTGCTAATAAAATCCTAATTGATTTAAGCATGGCAATAGGCAAGAAAGTCTCCTCATAGTCGATTCCTTGCCTTTGGCGAAACCCTTTTGCTACTAGCCTTGCCTTATAGGTCTCTACCTTTCCATCAGAACCAATTTTCTTCTTGAAAACCCATTGGTTCCCTATAGGTACAATACCTTCAGGTGGGTCAACAAGATCCCAAACTTGATTCTTATACATGGAATCAATCTCGGATTTTATAGCATCAATCCATTTTGAAGAGTCTATATCTGATATAGCTTCTTTATAGGTAAGTGGATCATCTCCATGATCTACTTCTTCATGAGTAGACAACTCTTATTCTTCTTCATAAAGGAAACCATATCTCACTGGTGGGTGAGATACCCTGGTTGTTCTATGAGGAACAACTGTAGATGTTTCATCAATGGGTGTAGGTTGACTAGATGGATCTATATCCATCTGATCTGTTGGTTCATCAGAATTCTCCAATTCTAACTCTATTTACCTTCCTTTGCCTCCTTCTTGAACAAACTGTTGTTCAAGAAATGTGGCATCTCTACTTATCACAACCTTTTTTGAAGTAGGCAAATAAAAATAATATCCAAAACTATCTTTTGGATATCCAACAAATCGACCTTTTTCTGATTTGGTTTCTAATCTATTAGTGTTCAGCATTTTGATATAAGCTAGACAACCCAAAATCTTAACATGCTTAAGACTTGGTTTTCTTCCATGTCATATCTCATAAGGTGTGAAAGAAACTGATTTTGATGGAATCCTATTCAGAATATAATGCAAATCCCTAAATGGAGATTGGCATATCAGTATAGCTCATCATACTACGTACCATATCCAATAAGGTATGATTTCTACTTTCAGATACACCATTCAGCTGTGGCGTTGCTGGAGGAGTCAGCTGGGAAACAATGTCATGCTCTCTCAAGTATTCATCAAATTCAGTACTCAAATATTCACCTCCACGATCTGATCGAAGAGCTTTAATACTCTTTCCTATTTGATTTTCTACTTCAGATTTAAATTCTTTGAACTTTTCAAATGATTCATGTTTGTATTTCATCAAAGACAAATACCCAAACCTTGATTTATCATCAGTAAAGGTAATAAAGTAATGAAAACCACCTCTAGCCATTTCTTTAAATGGACCACATACATCACTATGTATTAGCTCCAAAATATTTTCAGCCCTTAGCCCTTAGCCCTTATCCAAAAAAGGGTGATCTAGTCATTTTGCCCTGAAGGCAAGACTCATAAGTTGGAGTAGGCTTAGAGCCCAATGAGGAAAGAATCCCTATTTTCTCCAGTTTTGCAATCCTATCTTCTGCAACATGACATAACCTTAAGTGCCAAATATATTTTGAACTTGAGTTGGTTTTCACCATGGCATTACATTCATTTAGATCACTTACATTTATTTCGTGTTTGTCATTATTATCCAAATAATAAAGGCCATCATTCATATAACCCGAACCAACATATTTATTTCCAAAATAAATATTGCAAACATCATCTGTGAACTGAAATTCATAGCCATTTCTAGTCAAACTAGATATAGAAATGATGTTCTTAAAAGCATCAGGTACATATAAAATATTATCCAAACACAAAACATGTCCAGACATGTAAAAAGATTTAGATCCTATGGTAAAGTTTCAACTGTTGAGCCATTACCAATCCGGAGTCTAACATCTCGAGAATGCAAGCTGCTACTATTTGCTAGTTCCTATAAATCATTAAAAATGTGAGAACTGGCACCAGTATCTATAACCCAAGCTGTAGATGAACTATGAGTATCATCAGAATCTAAATAACAAGATATGGACATACCTTCCGAAGGTGTATCCTTCTTGTCCTTCAGAGAAGCAAGATACTCTGGGCAGTTCTTTTTCCAGTGCCCATCCTTCTGGCAGTGGAAACACTTTCCTTTGCCTCCATCAGCTTTAGTTTTCCCTTTCTGTTTAGATATTTTCTTGGAAGGACTAGGAATCTGAGGTTTCTTTTTCTTATTGCCTTTCTTCTTGTTGGACTTTCCAATAGAAGAAGATGCAATCAAAGCTACCTCTTTTCCTTTATTGCTCGGCATATTCTTTTGGGCAATAACCAGCATATTAAGTAAACCAGCCAAGATGCATTCCTGTTTTGTCATATGGAAATTTATCACAAATTCCCAAAAAAACTCAGGAAGGGACTGAAGGATCAAATCCGTCTGTAGTTGGAAATCCATATTGAAGTCAAGATGCTCCAGCTGCTCAATTAGCCAAATCATCTTGTGGACATGATCCCCAACATACTGTCCCTCAGACATCCTCATGCGGAATAACTGTCTAGATATCTTATACCTAGCATTCCTGCTGTGCTCACCATATAACTCTTGTAGGTGAAGGAGGATCTCACTCACACTCTGCATGTTCTCATGCTGCTTCTGTAACTCATTACTCATGGAAGCAAGCATGTAACACTTGGCTCTCATATCATGCTCCTTTTACTTGTTCAAAGTTTCATGTTCCTGTTGAGTGGTCTTTGGAGGTAAGGGACCAGGAACATTTGAGTCTAGAACATATCCTATATGTTCAAGGTTCAGGACAAGTTTCAAATTTCTTAGCCAATCAGAGAGATTAGGTCCTGTCAACCTATTACGATCAAGTATGCTTGCAAGGATATTGGATGGTGGTGGTTGTTCTGTGCTCATTATTATCAGAAAATTAACTACAGAAAATAACCAGATTAATTAGTAAATGTATCATGTAATTAACCAAAATAATTATGGTATTTTAATCAAATTGGTCCTCCCATTAACTTAGCGAATCCTACACTTCCAAAGTAGAAAACTGAAATCCTAGTTGGATGGATTTCTAGTGGGTGATTGAATTCTTATAATTCTATTTATCATCCTCAGGTATATCCATTATTGGAATTACAATAAACTATAAGTGAACAACTCCTTGCCCATCACATCTCATGTGAGGTTCAATCCTTTACCTAGCCCCTAATGCTCAAAATCTCAGGTACATCCATTATTGACTTATCTTGCATTAGTTAAGTTGATCACATTGAGCCAGTAATTATGCAAATAATTTTAATATCCTCAGGTACATCCAATATTGGCCACCAAACCATTTACATATTTATAACATCTCATGCTTAATAATTATTCTTAAGAAAATCTCTTAAATTAATTGTATCTTATGCAACTATTTAAAATTTCTTAAAATAATTACCCTAATGGAGGGCCTATGTTATAATTACTTTAGTTATAGCATTTCCAACTTAATCATTTGTTTGGAAGATTTTATGGTCATCCTAATTACTATTAAGGTCTCACTTTGCACATTATTCATTTAGCATGCATATATCATATACTTGCATACATTCCCATATATCTCATGCATTCATGGATAAACAGTAAATATGGTATGATCATAGACTTTCTAAGGGATTCAATTCTGAGCCACCAAGAATTGAATCAGGACATTCTTAGGTGCATTTCATTCATTCATATTACAAGAGTTGCTGAAGGAGTACATAATAAACACTTGATCTTGAATTCCTCCCACTGGTCCCACCAATGCTCTTGACCTCCTTGAACTTCTTGCAATCCAATTACATAGTAATCCTTGGCATACCAAGGCGAATTTACAAGAACTTAAATAAATGAAATTACAACCCAAAAATTATTACAACCTTAATAATAAATGCCCAAAATAAATTAAAATAAATTAATTAATTTACAATCCCAAAGAAACATAAAAGAAATAAATCCAATCACATTGGTCTTTTATAGTCCATGATCATCCATCATGCATATCACTATTTAACAATTAAATAAAACATACATACTTATATTAAATTGAATATCTCATATTCAACTTAAAAATCTAGATTTGAATATGATTCAAACAAATTTAAAAATTCATATTTGAATCACATTCAAACAAATTTAAAAATTCAGATTTGAATCATATTCAAACAACCTTAAAAATTCATATTTGAATCACATTCAAACTCAACTCAACTCAACTCAACTCAACTAAGCCTTTATCCCAAAAATTTGGGGTCAGCTATATGGATTCGCTTTTTCCACTCTGAACGATTTTGGGTTAAATCCTCAGAAATGTGTAATGCTTCTAAGTCATGCTGTACTACTCTCCTCCAAATCAATTTAGGTCTACCCCTTTTTTTCTTTCTATCCTCTAGCCTAATGTGTTCTACTTGTCTAACTGGAGCCTCCGTATGTCTACGCTTCACATGACCAAACCACCTCAATCTCCCTTCTCTCAACTTATCTTCAATTGGCACCACTCCTACCTTTTCTCTAATACTTTCATTACGGACTTTATCTAGTCTAGTATGACCACTCATCCACCTTAACATTCTCATCTCTGCAACTCTTATCTTAGATGCATACGACTCTTTCAGTGCCCAACACTCACTACCATATAGCATAGCCGGTCGTATGGTCATGCGTTAAAATTTTCCTTTTAATTTATTGGGAATCTTACGATCACATAAAACTCCCGTGGCACGTCTCCACTTCAACCATCCGGCTTTAATCCTATGACTAACATCCTCCTCACATCCCCCATCTACTTGAAGGACTGAGCCTAGATATTTAAAGTGATTACTTTGGGACAGTGCCACTCCATTCAAACTAACTCCTTCCCTATCACCGCTTGGCCTTCACCGAACTTGCAATGCATGTATTCTGTCTTCGTTCTACTTAACTTAAAACCCTTTGACTCTAGAGTACTTCTCCAAAGTTCTAGCTTCCTATTGACTCCTTCTCGTGTCTCATCTATCAGAACAATATCATCCGCAAACATCATGCACCAAGGAATACTCTCTTGTATATGTTTCGTCAGTTCATCTAAAACTAATGTAAAAAGGTAAGGGCTTATGACTGATCCTTGGTGTAATCCAATTGAGGTCGGAAAATCTCTTGTGTCCCCTCCCACTGTGCGCACAATAGTAGTTGCTCCTTCATACACATCTTTCAATACTTGTATGTACCTAATAGATACCCTCTTTTGTTCTAACGCATTCCATAAGACCTCTCTTGGAACACTATCATAAGCCTTCTCCAAATCAATAAAAACAATGTGTAGATCTTTCTTCCCATCTGTATTTTTCTCCATGAATCTTCTAATGAGAAAGATCGATTCCATAGTTGAACGACCTGGCATGAAACCAAATTGATTGAGAGAGATAGAAGTATCATGACGTAGTCGATGCTCCACAACTCTCTCCCACAACTTCATAGTATGGCTCATGAGTTTAATTCCCCTATAGTTTGAGCAACTTTGTATGTCTCCCTTATTTTTAAAAATAGGTACTAAAATACTCTTCCTCCATTCATCAGGCATTTTCTTTGAGTTTAGAATCTTATTAAATAATTTAGTTAACCATGCCACTCCCATATCTCCCAAATACTTCCACACTTCAATTGGTATTTCATCGGGTCCACAGGCTTTACCTACTTTCATTCTCTTAAGTGCTTCCTTTACTTCTAAAGATCTAATCCTTCTAGTATAATTTACATTCTTTTCGATTGTTCTATAATCTATATTCACGCTATTTCCATTTTGGCTATTATTAAAGAGATCATTAAAATAATTTCTCCATCTTTCTTTAATGTCCTCATCTTTCACCAACACTTTTCCTTCTTTATCCTTAATGCACCTAACTTGATTGAGATCTTGACATTTCCTTTCTACTCCTTGCTAATCTATAAATATCTTTCTCCCTTCTTTAGTTCCAAGTTTCTCATATAACTTTTCAAAGGCACGTGCTCTTGCTTGGCTAATCGCCTTTTTGCCTCTTTCTTTGCTATCTTGTACTGTTCATATGCCTCATTATTATCACATTTAGGTAATTTCTTATACCATTCCTTTTCTCTTCAACGCCTTTTGTACTTCCTCATTCCACCACCATCTCTCTTTGAGGGTGGTCCATGTCCTTTAGACTCCCCAAGTACTTTTCTAGCTACTTCTCTAATCTTTGATGCCATCTGTATCCACATATCATTGGCCTCCATATCTAGCTTCCATACTTCAGACTCAAGAAGCTCATTTTTGAACTTCACTTGCTTTACTCCTTTGAACTCCCACCACTTTGTTCGAGCTACACTATTTCTTCTGACCTTACTTGAATTGTTCCTAAACTTGACATCCAAGACCACCAACCTATGTTGACTTGTTAAAACCTCTCCTGGAATGACCTTGCAATCCTTGCATAGAGCTCTATTTGTCTTCCTGGTTAAGAGGAAGTCGATTTGGCTTCTATGTTGCCCACTTTTGAAAGTCACTAAATGTGACTCTCTATTTATAAAGTAGTTATTTGCTAGTATTATGTCGTATGACATAGCAAAATCCGTGATGCTTTTCCCTCCTCATTTCGACTGCCAAAACCAAAACCTCCATGAACATTCTCATAACCTTGCCTATCACTTCCTACATGTCCATTCAAATCTCCACCAATGAAAACATTCTCTTCATTCGGTATGCTTTGCATTAAATCATCCATATCTTCCCAAAACCTTTGTTTACTCTCACTGTCTAGTCCTATTTGTGGGGCATAAGCACTAACTATATTTATTGTTTCTCCGTCTAGTACTAGCTTTACTAGTATAATTCTATCTCCTACTCTTTTCACAGATACTACTGCGTCTTTCAATGTCCTGTCTATGATTATACCCACTCCGTTCTTGTTTCTCTCCTTTCCGATAAACCACAATTTATACCCTGAATTACCCACTTCCTTACTTTTCTCTCCTACCCATTTAGTCTCCTGAATGCAAGCAATATTCACCCTTCTCCTTTCCAAGGTATCCACAAGCTCCATTAATTTTCCTGTAAGTGATCCAACATTCCAAGTACCAACCCTGATCCTCCTCCTATCCTGCTCCTTCCTAATTGGTCTCCTTCTATGATATCTTCTATTATTTTCTATGTCTATCTTGTGTTCTGTTCCACTATTTGTTCTATTATCTGTCCTATGGACTAACTTCTTTACCCACACCCGTCCATGATGTGGGAACCCTTGCTCACTTAACACCACACCCGGGCGCCGGCATGGCGCGTCACTTTCGGTGAACGCCCTACACCCTTGCATATTTATCACTACACCCGGGCTCCGATGTAGCGCGTCGTTAGTAGAGGACGCCCCAACGTTTATATCATTTGAATCCATATCATAGGGTGTGACGAAATTTTTACGCTGGTTGTCACCTACCGCAACCCTCCTCCTTTATCCGGGCTTGGGACCGGCTAAGCACAAACTACTTAGGCGGAGTTTGAATCACATTCAAACAATTTTTAAAAATCAGATTTGAATATTATTCAAACAACTTTAAAAGTTCATATTTGAATATGATTCAAACAACTTTAAAAATTCAGATTTGAATCACATTCAAATAACTTTTAAAATTCATATTTGAATCACATTCAAACAATTTTTAAAATTCTAATTTGAATCAAAATTTAATTGTATGATTAAAACTACTAATTAAACACTTTAATTAGCCATGGGATAGGCCTTAGATCATACAACAATTACAGAATTTAAAACCAAACCTTGCGCCACCATTGGAGGAACATTGTTGCCCCCACCTATGGTGGCTTCACCATGTGTGCCGCCATACATCCTTTGCAATCAGCAATGGATCAATCATCTCATGATCAAATCACACAATTAAATCATATAATCAACAATCTAAATGACAAATATAGTGGCTCTGATACCAATTGAAGGAGCGGAAGCATGAAAAACATAAGTTTATACCATTAAATTCAAAAATTTTCACCTAGGGTCACATGTATCATGCAATATTTATTTTTTTATCTATTTGATTTCAATGATAAACAACATATTAAAACACTTTTAACATGTTTTTGGATCTGTATTTTCCATTTAAGATTTTATAATTAATCAGATTAATTTTAGAACCCTAGATTAGATGAAGAACAAATACACTAACCTCTTGATGCACTGCAGCGTATTTGTACCTTTAGGACGCATCTTTAGGACACCAGATGTTGTCCCTCTAGCTTGTCCACACCAAGTTCACCTATGGCAGCCCTTGAATAGCTTCTAAAACTTTTTCTATTAATTAGAAAATCAAGTTTTGCCTTTTAAGATATTAAAGATGTAAACAGGACACTAGAAATAATTTCTAGTATTTTTAATTCAAGAGATTGTTTGCTAATCTCTTGGAGTAGATGAGAGAAGAAGATGAAGAGAAGGGAGAGCTTCTTGGGTGGCGGCACCAAGGATGTCATCTACTAGTTGTATTGTTTTCTTTTCATAGCAACACTTATATAGCTAGGTCAACACATAAAACCCTTGCCACATGTCAATTGACCCAATCACATTGTGCCGAGTGTCAAACCTATATTTAATCTTAATTTTAATCATCTTACATGATTAAAAGACATTTGGCAAGCTTATGTATAGTGCCATGTGTCACCATCTCATGGTGCCACATGTCACCCTGTGAAATGACAAAAATGCCCATGTGTCTTAATTTTGAGTTCTCAACCCAAAATAATTATTTCTCTTCTTCTAATCAATTTATATCAAATATAAATTAATTAATTAATCTCTATTAATTAATTTCTCATTAATTAAATTCATATTTAAACACTTTAAATATAAATTTAACTTATATAATACATCCAATAACCTAGATTTAGTTTCAAGTCATGCTAGGGACTTTGCAATCTAATTGCAAACCAAACCTATTTAATTAATCAATTAAACTCTTTAATTAATTAATTAAATCATATTTAATTAGGTGATTACTTGTGTATGTGTGTGACTTACTAGGCTCACCACTAATTGGCAATGAGACGTGATATCAACTCTTAATATCATCAGAACTCTTTCTTACCATAAATGATTTCTCTAAATCATTTTATGCACCTCATAGACCATGGTTAATATCTAGTATAGCATGCCATGGCCACCCAATCAATAATAAGGTTTATCTTAAATGAACCTATAATCATATGTTACCATGCACTAGAATCTCTTTGTTACAAAATCCCAACTCAAGCCGGAGTCATGGTTTATGTCAAACCCCATTTGCTATGAATATTATGTTCTCTTTTAATTCTAGTTCTTGATTAAAAGATTTTCTCATTAGATACTCTTTTCTGATTAAATCTATCAGTCCTGGCCAAGAACTTGAAACATCAAGAACAATTAAATGAACATAGGATTTTATTCCTATTTACTTAGAGGAACAGATTCCATCTTGATCAACACCTACCTCCATATATAACTAGTAGGAGCCAACACATGCCCATATACCCATACACAGTACAAGTATGAAAGCAGTATCAAACTCAGACTACCTATATATAAGATAATTGTGCTATCTCAGGTCTAAAGATTATATGCACTGATATGATTTATGACAATACATTGACAAGAGTAAACTCTATGTGCTTGTCATAAGTGTCATTGGTGCGGCCTACTTATCATGTATAAGTGCCTATCATGTTTGTTATATGGCATGAGACTCACCATTCCATCTTATTTATATCTCATATAAATAACTTGGGAACAAACATGAATACAATCTTTCTGGATAAGTCATGTCCTTATTATGAAGTATCATCGATTATGAACTTATTTATGATACTTTGTGCTAAAAATACTGCCACTCATATTCTTAATAACTTAAGAATAGAATTTCTAAGAAAATATCAATGGACCTTTTCTATTACACATAAATATATTATATAAATGGAAAAGTGAAAATGTCTTTTATTAATAAAAACATGTATAATATACATACTAAATAATATACTCTAGGGCATACTACTAACACTAAGTGGCTTCGATATCAATTGGCAATTCTTCTTCTAGTCGATAGTAGGAAAGGTGATTTCTTCTAAAGGTATTGGTTGAGTTAAGTGTTGCTCACTTGCTACAACCATCTTGTTAGCACATCTGCTTCCTCATTTTCTGTTCTTAGGATTTAAAGGATTGTTACCTCTCTAGCATTGGATTGGATGTCCTTCAATAGCCTATGTATCCTTGTTTCATATTTACCCAGATTTGGGTTTTTGACTTAAAAATTTCCCTGGCATTGATTAACAATGAATTATGAGTCACAGAAAATAGTAATGTTTGGTATTCTTACCTCCCTCATTAGGCGGAGCACCATTAAAAGTACTTCATATTCTACCACATTATTAGTGGCCTGGAAAGTTAGCCGGGACACATTATTAGTGGCTTGGAACTTGATGTTATGAGGACCTTCCATGTTAATTCTGATTCCAACCCCTCTTGATCCTATAGCTCTATCCACCCAAATGTTCTAACCTTCCTTCTACTCATCCTCCATTTCTATGGATGCTATCATTTTTGTAATGAAGTCTACTAATGCCTATACTTTAAGAATTATTTGGGGCATGTGTCTGATGTCGTAAGCACCTAACATGATTGACCATGTTGTTAATTAACTTGACATTCCTCGTCGACGTAAGATCTTCCTTAGTGGATAATTAGTTTAGACTTCAACTATGTGGGACTTGAAATGAGGCTTCAACTTTATTGCTACTAATAATACTACAAAAGCAAGATTTTCCAAGGGTGGCTAAATGAGTTTGACAACTTTTAATACCTGGCTAGTGTAGTAAATCAGCCTCTGCTTGCCATCCTCCTCCTAAAACAAAATGGAGCTCATTGTCTCTCTAGTGACTACAAGATAAAAGAATAAGACTTCAACCACCTTAAGTGAGTCAAGCAAAAGTGGGCTAGCTAGAAAAATTTTTAATTCATTAAAGGATACCTGACAATCTTCTCCTTACTAAAAATGTTTTCTCACCTTTAGGGCTTAGTAGAAAGGCAAACATTTCTGAGTCGAATGGGACATGAAACATCCTAAAGCCGTTACTTAATCATTCAGCTTTTGAATCTCCTTGATGCTTCTTAGTGGTTTCATATCCATGATAGCTCGATTCTTTTTTAGGTTTGCTTTTATCCCTCTTTCCAATACCATGTATCCTAAAAACTTACCAGACTTGATGCATTTCTTAGGATTCAATTTCATACCAAATTTATCAAGAATGTTGAAAGCCTCTTCGATGTCTCTAGCATGGTCTTCCATCTTTTTGCTCTTAATGATCACGTCATCCATATAAACTTCTATTATTTTGCTAATCAAGCCTTCAAACATTCTGTTTTCCAACCGTTAATAAGTGGATCCTGCATTTTTTAAATCAAACGATATCACCTTGTAGCAGTATGCCACTGAATTGGTGATAAAAGCAGTCTTTTCCTCATCCTATGGGTCCATCTTGATCTGTTGATAGCCTGAAATAGCATCTACCAATGAACAAATGGCATGTCTTATAGTTGCATCCACTAGCAGATCTATTGTAGGTAATGGATAATGATATTTAGGACAAGCTTGGTTTAGATTAATAAAATCCACACACGTTCGCCATTTGCCATTCACTCTCTAATCAATCCTGCACTCAATAATTTATTCACTTCATCTATCACCACCTATAGCCATCTAGTGTGATTCTCCTTTTCTTTTACTAAATTGGCCTGAAACTCATATCTAAGTTCAGGCTGTGTATCATCACTATAGGCTGTGCCATCTCTACCCTTAGCTCAAGCACTATAAGTGGAAGAGGTAAAGAAGTCTCAACCCAAAGGAACCACATGAGACCAATAAATAGGTAGAACTAAAACCTCTTCCTTCTACTCTAAGGTATGCATTTCTAGACTCAAACTCAAAATATCCTGTTATAATACATGCCAGCCTAACTAGTGTAAAGGAGGTAAAATTTTTAAAGGAACTTAGGACCTATAGTAAAACTATAGGGTACACAATAGAAGATCTTAAAGGGATTAGCCCTTTCATTTGTATGCATAGAATACTTATGGAAGAAAATAGTAAGCCTAAAAGACACTGAACCCTAACATGAAAGAGGTAGTTAAGAAAGAAATTTTGAAACTATTCGATGCAGGTATCATATACCTAATCTCTGATAGTGAAAAGGTTAGTCTAGTACATGTAGTACCTAAAAAGGGTGGGACAATTATCATAAAAAATGAAAACAATAAGCTAATTCCCATTAGGATGGTCACTAGTTGGCATATGTGCAGTGATTATAGAAAACCGAATAGTCCCACCAGAAAGGACCATTTTCCTCTTTCATTCATAGATAGGATGTTGGAAAGGCTAGCAAAACATTTCTATTTCTGCTACTTAGATGGGTATTTAGGATTTAGAGATTCAGCCAGAAGATTAAAAAAAGATCACATTTACTTGTCTCTATGGTACTTTTGCCTATAGGAGAATGCCCTTTGGTTTTTGTAATACCCCAACTACTTTTCAAAGATGCATGATGGCCATTTTTTCTGATTTTATTGAAAATATAATCAAATTTCATGGATGATTTCTCTATTTATGAAACCACTTTTGATGAGTGTTTAGCTAACCTGTCTAAAGTACTACAAGATGTGAGGAGTTAAACTAGTCCTAAATTGGGGAAAATACCATTTTATGGTAAAAGAGAGGAATTGAAGTAGACAAGGCAAAGGTCAAAATAATTAAGAAAATGAGACCACAATTACTAGTCAAAGAAATATGAAGCTTTTTAGGACATGTAAGCTTTTACAGAAGATTTATCAAAGACTTCTCAAAAATAGCTAAGCCATTAACCAACTTGTTAAATCAGGATGTTTCGTTTGACTTTGATGAAAGTTGCCTTGATTTATTTAGCAGGATAAAGAAGGCCCTAATTTCTACACCAATTACACAACCATTAGATTGAGAGCTGCCATTTGAGGTAATATGCGATTAAAGTGATTATGTAGTAGGAGCAGTACTTGGATAGAGAAAGAACATAAAAGTTCATGCCATCTATTACACTAGTAAGACACAGACAAGTTCATGCCATCTATTGCACTAGGAAGACACTTAACGATGCATAAGTCAACTATGCAACCACAGAGAAAGAACCCTAACATTAGTTTTTGCAATCGACAAGTTTAGATCCTACTTAGTCGGGTCCAAAGTCATTATATACATAGACCATGCTGCTATCTGGTACCTCTTGAGCAAAAAGGAAGTAAAACTAAGGTTAATCCAGTGGATTCTTCTTTTATAGGAATTCATCTTAAAATCAAAGACAAAAAAGGGATCGAGAATGTAATAGTTGACCACCTCTCCAAACTCAAATAAGAAGACATAGGGGACTCCATCAAAGAATTGCCAATTGATGACTCCTTTTTGAATGAACACCTATTAGCAATCTCCCAAACCCCATGGTATGCAGACATTGGTAATTATCTTATATGCATAATTTTGCCACCCAACATGTCCTACTAGTAGAAGAAGAAATTTTTACATGACACAAGGGACTATACCTGGGAAGAACGAACCTCTGCTGTGCAACAGATGTAATGATGGGCTGATTAGAAGATGCATACCAGAGGAGGAAATAGAAAGTGTGCTACAATAATGCCTTTCATCACCTTACGGAGGATACTTTAGCATAACTAAAACAGTAGCCAAGATATTATAAGCAGGATTTTACTGGCCTAACTTATTTTAAAATTTGAGAAACTTTGTATTGATATGCAATCAGTGCCAAAGAGCTAGAAACATTTCAAGAAGAAATAAGATGACTCCATGGTATACTAGAAGTTGAATTGTTCGACGTTTAGGGCAAAGACTTTATGGGTCCTGTCACACCCTACTCCTCATAAGATGTAACATGTTCCCTTAGTACACCTAATGAATTACCGTACTTCACCTACCGGTAAGCCATTAAATATACTACAAGGGATTTTAAAACAATTTTCGTTCATTATGGAATTGGTGGATAAAATTTTTTTTTCAAATTTTTAAAAAAACTTTTTTTAAAGTCCAAACATAAATTAAATTCTTAGATATTTAAAATATTCGCAATTTTTACAAAAATTTCGGCAGAGTGCCGTCTGTATTTTGAGAAAACAGTTCTTCAAAACCTGAAAATTAAAAACACTTCTAATATATTACTCAATCACAACTTCATTTGCAACCACCAAACTTCAAATCAACAACAATGGCAACACTTCAACTCAAAATCCAAATTTCAAATCAAAAATTAATAACTCAAAACATTTCATAAACTCATGCACATTGCATTTTAAATATTTAATTTACATTCACTATTTAATTTACAAACACAAAATCTCAAAAATAATATTATTACAATTTTTTCTGTACAACTGCTCAAACTACAGAGATACATATGCATACTATCATATTTACATCAAACTAAACTACCAGGGTATAGGCAATACCCATACAGAATTTCTTGAACCGTGCTCCTCTCTGACTGTAGCAGCTCACTCTACTGCTATGTCCTTTTCTCTATCTGCGACAGCAAGTTAAAGCTATCGCTGAGTATAAAGATACTCAGTGGTGCACAATAAAATGTAAAATGTGTAATTTAAAACATTCATGAACAATTCATAATTCAAATATTTCATAATCATATTTCAAATTTTCAAATCACATTTATAACAAATCATAATTTTCAAAGCTTAACACAACACAACTTTGATTAAATAATTCAATAAAGATAGTGTTGCCAATCAATAACACAACTTAGGCCATGACACAAAATTTCCGAACATTCCATGTGTACATCACGACAAGGCAAACACCCTCACCAATCGAAATCAATAAGAGAGGTGGCTAGCTAGCTAATGAGTACTCATCCAAACTCGCCCCTTAGACTGGGAAGCCAGAGAGGGAGGAAACTGATCAAATATCAAACTCACCCCACAAGTGGATGAGGAACATATTAATATTGCCATGCCAAGTGTGAATTAAAAACAATTTAAAAATATGATGTTCAATTATAATTGATACGATAATTAAACAAGCTTCATTTCAAATCTCCATTTCCAAAGTAGGCAACACACAAATTCTCAAATAAAATTTCCAAAGCCATAACTAAATTCAAAACCATATGGTTCAAATATTCCACACAAATCAATAAATAATTTTCATTTCAAATTTCCATTGTAAAGTAAGCAGCACAACATTCTCAAAATTCATAATGAATAAAACATATTCACAATGTATAACAAATCAATTTTCATTGTGAAAACTATAATTTATAAATTTTTGTGCACAAACCTGGACTTAGTCGCCTCTAGGCTTTTTGGGTCTTTTTCAACTGAAACACAAAATTTATAGTGTTTCAGTATCTTATTTCACAATAAATCTAATAATTAATTCATAAATACTTAATTCTAGCCCAAATATACTTAAAATAACGTTCTTGAAAATTCTCAATTGGGAGTTACTATTCATTACACTATTCAAGTCAAATTGTTGACTTTCTAAGGCTTAATAGGTAGGGGAATTCCAACTTCACCCACGTACCACATTTTGATCACCAAACTTGTTGGTTTTGGTTGTTTACTCAAATTCTAAGTCTTTTAGGCAAATTTGGTAAATTTCAGTTTTGGAGTCCTAAGTTGCACTGTTTATTAGTCACTTTATTGTTGGAATTTGGCAAAACTTTCTTCATAGAAAATGTTTCCTATTGTCATAAGTTTATTTTCCTTTTTCAATCACTCCAATTGGAGTTTTGTAGCTCAAGTCATAGCCAAAATACAGTTACTGTTCATGCTGCAGATTTTTGTTCTGGCAGATTTATTGATCCAACTTGGTTCAGCAATTTGATCAAGTTAAGTCCATAATTTGGTCTAAATTTCTTCATATGAAATGTTCTACTATGCTTTAGGTTTCCATCGGTTCAAGAATCACCTAAATCGGAGTTTTCTAGAGAGAGTTACAGCCATTAAAACTTTACTATTCATATGGTAAATCTGCAGTCTGCAGATTCAGTGATCCAACTTTGCTTAGTAATTTGATTGGGTTAATGGCATAATTTGGGTTTGTGTTCTTCATAAAAGTTTTAGGTCTATATCTCATCTAACTACTGGTAAAATTTCAGGTAATTTTGACCTGCCTAGCTCGAGTTATGACCAAATGAATAAACACTATTCATTTGGTCAGTTTGTGCAGGGCAGCCTGCGATTTTTCAACTTTGGTCAATTTGTTCACTAGGTTTTAGTCACTTTTTGGGCATGCTTCCTAAATGAAAATTGTGTCATTTAGTACCTATTTTCATCCCCAATTGGTCCCATATCAATTGGACTTGTAAAATTCCATTTTTGGTCCCTCAAAGTTGACTTTTGGTCATGCTGCATACCCAATCCGAATTTGGCTTTTAATTTAACACTCCTAACACACCTCTTTAGGTCTCAATTTATCATTTTCCACTTCAAATTAGGTCCAAGACATCTTTTACCAATTTTTTACATTTTTGTCTCTAACCCTAAGTGTCCCAAAACCCTAACTCACAATTTCTCAATTCATGTAAACACATGCTAATCAATTTGTTCATCACAAATACTCATCAATATCACTAATAAACACAAATAATTTCCTCAAAACCATCAAACCACAACTAATATAATGGCTGCTGAAATTTAGAAATTTCCTATCCCTACAAATTTCTTTTAATTTCATATCAATCTAATTTAATTTAGCAAACTTGTCACACTTAGAAAAGAAATAGAAATAAATTAGTGCACTAACCTCTTTAAACAATTCTTGAGCTTGTAGAAACTTTGGAATTTCCTCACTTTTTGATAATCAAAATATTCCTCTTGGTGTGGGGATAAATTTTCTTGAAGGGTGTTTAGAGTTTTAGGGAAGAAAACTTAGGGAAAATCAAGGTAGAAAAATAATAATAATAATAATAATAATAGCATGGAAGAAGAGTGAATCGGCCATGGAAGCCAAAAATGAAGAAGATGACTATTTTTAATGAATTTTGTCTCATTTTAAACTCTTCCTTATCCCTTTTAATTGTGTGTTAATTGCCCATTGGTTACTTTCTCCTTTAATGATGTCATTATAAATAATTCTATTTTTTTTTAATTCTTTCTTTTTCCTTTTCTTTTCTTTTCTTTTCCTTTTTATGTATATTTATCTTATGGAAGACCAAAATATCTAATTAATTGAATTTATTAATTATGGAATTTATGGCATCATGCATGATGTCATGCATGATGTCATCTCCCTAAACCTTTTTCATTTTCTCTTTTTTTTTTTTTTCTATTAGTTGTTTAATTTAATTCCCGACTCCGAAATTTTCTTTTCTTCGATTTTATTTGTGATTAGGTCGAGTCGACTCTTGGTCAATTGACCAAATTGCCCCTCGCCGGTTCAACCCGGTTTGCAAATAATTTAATATTTCTTCCGGCTCCCTGACCTAATTATTTGACTAACTTAACAATTCTTTTTCATGATTTTCTCTTTTCCACTGTGTTCATAAGGGTCCCAAGGACCGCGGCGTCACATTTTACGGTTCGAAATTTGAGTTTAAATCGACTTCGCAGTCGTTCCCGAGGAGATCACCCATCGCTGTGACTCTCGGCTCGTTTAACTTCTTGTGTTCTGTTTTTCTTATTTATACTTAACTATTTGGCAATTACTAATTATTCGTGTTCAAGGCTTCTCTAGGTGTCTTAAACACAGTTCTAATCCTCTTAATTGTCTGGACCGACACCGGTCATCGGAATAGTAAAATATACCAGGCTATGTAAATAGGGGTGTTACAATTCTCCCCCCCTCCCCCTCTTAAAATAATTTCGTCCTCGAAATTTTACCCGGTATTAGTCTCTGAACAGTTGTGGGTGTTGTCTCCTCATGTCTTATTCATGCTCCTTAGTAGCTTCCTAGCCTGAATGATGGTTCCACAGCACTTTAACCTATACTATTTACTCATCAATTGCTCACATCGTGTGCCAAGTTTCTTATGAGCTTCTGTCATAAGTTAGATTCAAATTCATTTCAATTTTAGAGGTAATCAAATCTGTGTGCTAGTGGATCCACTCTTTCTAGAACCTCGTATGGTCCTGTGGGTGAGAACTTAGTTTTACTCTTTTCTTATCAAATCTCTTGATCATTTGATGCAACCTTCAGTTTAGTTTAGAATATTTTAGTCTTTTCTTGTTGTTGTTTTAACAATTATTTTCCTTTATAGTTTTTTTCTTAAATGACCTTGTTGGTCATTTATGAACTGCTTATCTCTTTCTTGGCCATAAGTCTATAACCATTATCTTACTATCTCCATTTATGACCAAGGCCTATGTGCTATTTTGCATTATCTTGTTTGCTTTTGTTTAACTTATTTCCTTCTTGATAAAATAGTTCGGGATATCATTACGCGTCTTAAGTAAGTTGTTTGCCCTGGTGACAAATTCTCATCTAGTATTTTTCTCATTTCTTACTGTTTTATTTATTTCTTTCTTTTTATCGATATTCTATAGCTTATTTTGTACTAATGTGTAATCATTATTTTCTTTTGTACTGAACTATAACCTTGTAATATTCTAACTTTAGAGTTTTAAATCCCAGGTTAGGATTTTCAAACTCCTTTCTAATAAGAAAACTTTATTTTATTATAACTGTACCAAAATAGATGTCGTTTGCGACTATTCTTATCCTTGTATACTATTGGGTAGTACGTAGCTCTACACAATAAATCCCAAGTCAGTACTATAATCTGCAGCTTACAGCACAAACATTAAGAATATTGCATAGTTACTACGATACATCCCAATAGATTAAACTTCCCTATATCTTATTTCTTTCAAATCCACTAATTTCTTAAACTTATTTTGATTATGGTACCCACTGACATCTATCAGCAGTAATACCTTTACCCGCATCTAAGGTAGCTATATTACTATAACTTACTTTTAGGTTCTCTTACCTTACTTAATTAGGCTTACTAATTAACTTTATAAATTCTTTTGTGCTAGCAAATATTTTTCATTAACAAACTCTTCCAAAATTAATTTGAAAAAGACTAGTCACTAACATATCAAAATTATTATTATTATTATTTTTTTTTTAATACATAGTCATATCTTAGTCAAGAATCGAGAAAATACCAGCAACCATGTTAGAAGTTTCATCCTCATTCCTCTGTCGCATAGTATATACTCTCACTGGAGCATCACCTTGTCCTGGTTGATTCACATTACTCTGACTTCCAGGTGTACTACCCCTACCTCTGCCTTTGTCTCTACCAACTGCTGGTGAACTCTTCAGGGTAGAAACTTGAGTTGATCCTTTTGACGTGGTAAATGATCCATAACGGTGTGGACTTATGCAATTCTTAGCAAAATGACCAGTCCCTCTATAATTGAAACATGCTCCTACAGCTCTATAACATACTCCACTATGTGGTTTACCACAAGTCTCGCAAAGTCTATCCGACAGCATTTTTTTGCGTGTCTGTTGAGTTTGCTGATCAGATTGGGATAGTTTCTATCCAGAAGATCCACCTCTACCTGATTGGCGCGAGCTAGACCCTCCAAAATGTTTTCTTTTCCCAGAGCCACTCTCAGTAGCTTGGCCAGTAACCTTTTCAGTTTTTTCTTTCTCTTGTGTACTCTTTTTCACTACCCATTCTGATTCTATCCTTTCCAGTTCCAGGGCTTGTGAAATCAATTCAGAAAAATTCTGGTGTCTGAATCCTACCACTTGCATTCTCAAGCTAGGCCTCAACCCAGCCTCAAATCTCTTACACCGGTCTCTGGGGGTGGAAACTAAGCTTCCAGCATAATAGCTTAGCCTTGAAAAGTCCCGCTCATATTCTGCTACAGTTCTATCCCCTTGCTTTAAACTTAAAAACTCTTGCAGCTTCATGTCTACATAAGTATCGAGGACCCACTTTTGTCAAAATTCCCTTAAAAAGTCTTCCCATGTGAGGACTGGTGGCTCTACCAGACTATAGGGAATGGTCTTTCACTACTCATATGCATCTCCGTGCAGAAGTGATACTGAATATTCGAACTTCAACTCTTCAGCACACTGTAATTTTCTGAAAAACCGTTCCATCCTCTCTAACCACTATTCTGCTTCCAGTGGATCCACTGTTCCTTTGAATTCTATAGCCCCAAATTTCATTAACTTCTCATATTGCCGAGCCGGTGACTGTGGTTGTGCTAAAGGTGCTTGCATCTGAGCTTGGGGTGGCACACTTCTCGCCATTTGTTGAAAGAATGCAGCCATCTGCTGTTCAAACTGAGCAGGGAACTGCGGTGCTTGAGGAGGAGCTGGAGTGGCTGACCCACTCAAATTCTGGAGTGCTGGGGCTTCTCCTTGAACCTCAGCCTCGACAGATTGCTCTACGGAATGATCTCCTCCTTCCATTCCATTTTCCAAAAGTTTTTTACTCTCTGAGAACAAACACAAGGAGGTTGACCTCCGTTAGTGCATATTCACGAAGTAAATATGTCATATGTATCAAACATTTGAGCAGTTGTATTTACCTACAAAATATTTCAAATTCACAGTTCAAAATTTATTTTAAAACCTTTGCTCTAATACCACTAAACATGTCACACCCTACTCCTCGTAAGATATAACATGTTCCCGTAGTACACCTAATGAATTACCATACTTCACCTACCGGTAAGCCATTAAATATACTACAAGGGATTTTAAAACATTTTTCATTCATTATGGAAATGGTGGGTAAAATTTTTTTTTTCAAATTTAAAAAAAAAACTTTATTTAAAGTCCAAATATAAATTAAATTCTTAGATATTTAAAATCTCCGCAATTTTTACAAAAATTTCGGCAGAATGCCGTCTGTATTTTGAGAAAACAGTTCTTCAAAACCTGAAAATAAAACACTTCTAATATATTACTCAATCACAACTTCATTTGCAACCACCAAACTTCAAATCAACAACAATGGCAACACTTCAACTCAAAATCTAAATTTCAAATAAAAAATTAATAACTCAAAACATTTCATAAACTCATGCACATTGCATTTTAAATATTTAATTTACATTCACTATTTAATTTACAAACACAAAATCTCAAAAATAATATTATTACAATTTTATCTGTACAACTGCTCAAACTACAGAGATACGTATGCATACTATCATATTTACATCAAACTAAACTACCAGGGTATAGACAATACTCGTACAGAATTTCTTGAACCGTGCTCCTCTCTGACTGTAGCAGCTCACTCTACTGCTATGTCCTTTTCTCTATCTGCGACAGCAAGTTAAAGCTATCGCTGAGTATAAAGATACTCAGTGGTGCACAATAAAACGTAAAATGTGTAATTTAAAACATTCATGAACAATTCAAAATTCAAATATTTCACAATCATATTTCAAATTTTCAAATCACATTTATAACAAATCATAATTTTCAAAGCTTAACATAACACAACTTTGATTAAATAATTCAATAAAGATAGTGTTGCCAATCAATAACACAACTTAGGCCATGACACAAAATTTTCGAACATGCCGTGTGTACATCACGACAAGGCAAACACCCTCACCAATCGAAATCAATGAGAGAGGTGGCTAGCTAGCTAATGAGTACTCATCCAAACTCGCCCCTCACACTGGGAAGCCAGAGAGGGAGAAACTGATCAAATATCAAACTCACCCCACAAGTGGATGAGGAACATATTAATGTTGCCATGCCAAGTGTGAATTAAAAACAATTTAAAAATATGATGTTCAATTATAATTGATACGACAATTAAACAAGCTTCATTTCAAATCTCCATTTCCAAAGTAGGCAACAAACAAATTCTCAAATAAAATTTCCAAAGCCATAACTAAATTCAAAACCATATTGTTCAAATATTCTACACAAATCAATAAATAATTTTCATTTCAAATTTCCATTGTAAAGTAAGCAACACAACATTCTCGAAATTCATAATGAATAAAACATATTCACAATGTATAACAAATCAATTTTCATTGTGAAAACTATAATTTATAAATTTTTGTGCACAAACCTGGACTTAGTCGCCTCTAGGCTTTCTGGGTCTTTTTCAACTAAAACACAAAATTTATAGTGTTTTAGTATCTTATTTCACAATAAATCCAATAATTAATTCATAAATACTTAATTCTAGCCCAAATATGCTTAAACTAACGTTCTTGGAAATTTTCATTTGGGAGTTACTATTCATTACACTATTCAAGTCAAATTGTTGACTTTCTAAGGCTTAATAGGTAGGGGAATTCCAACTTCACCCACGTACCACATTTTGGTCACCAAACTTGTTGGTTTTGGTTGTTTACTCAAATTCTAAGTCTTTTAGGCAAATTTGGTAAATTTCAGTTTTGGAGTCATAAGTTGCGTTGTTCCATTGGTCACTTTATTGTTGAAATTCGGTAAAACTTTCTTCATAGAAAATGTTCCCTATTGCCTTAAGTTTATTTTCCTTTTTGAATCACTCCAAGTGGAGTTTTGTAGCTCAAGTTATAGCCAAAATACAGTTACTGTTCATGCTGCAGATTTTTGTTCTGGCAGATTTATTGATTCAACTTCGTTCAGCAATTTGATCAAGTTAAGTCCATAATTTGGTCTAACTTTCTTCATATGAAATGTTCTACTATGCCTTAGGTTTCCATCGGTTCAAGAATCACCTAAATCGGAGTTTTCTAGAGAGAGTTATAGCCATTGAAACTTTACTGTTCATATGGTAAATCTGCAGTCTGCAGATTCAGTGATCCAACTTTGCTCAGTAATTTGGTTGGGTTAATGGCATAATTTGGGTTTGTGTTCTTCATAAAAGTTTTAGGCCTATATCTCATCTAATTACTGGTAAAATGTCAGGTCATTTTGACCTACCTAGCTCGAGTTATGACCAAATGAACAAACATTGTTCATTTGGTCAGTTTGTGCAGGGCAGCCTATGATTTTTCAACTTTGATCAATTTGTTCACTAGGTTTTAGTCACTTTTTGGGCATGCTTCCTAAATGAAAATTGTGTCATTTAGTACCTATTTTCATCCCCAATTGGTCCCATATCAATTGGACTTGTAAAATTCCATTTTTGGTCCCTCAAAGTTGACTTTTGGTCATGCTGCATACCCAATCCGAATTTGGCTTTTAATTTAACACTCCTATCACACCTCTTTAGGTCACAATTTATCATTTTCCACTTCAAATTAGGTCCAAGACATCTTTTACCAATTTTTTACATTTTTGTCTCTAACCCTAAGTGTCCCAAAACCCTAACTCACAGTTTCTCAATTCATGTAAACACATGCTAATCAATTTGTTCATCATAAATACTCATCAATATCACTAATAAACACAAATAATTTCCTCAAAACCATCAAACCACAACTCATATAATGGCTGCTGAAATTTAGAAATTTCCTATCCCTACAAATTTCTTTTAATTTCATATCAATCTAATTTAATTTAGCAAACTTGTCACACTTAGAAAAGAAATAGAAATAAATTAGTGCACTAACCTCTTTAAACAATTCCTAAGCTTGTAGAAACTTTGGAATTTCCTCACTTTTTGATAATCAAAATGTTCCTCTTGGTGTGGGGATAAATTTTCATGAAGGGTGTTTAGGGTTTTAGGGAAGAAAACTTAGGGAAAATCAAGGTAGAAAAAAAAAATAGCATGGAAGAAGAGGGAATCGGCCATGGAAGCCAAAAAAGAAGAAGATGACTATTTTTAATGAATTTTGTCTCATTTTAAACTCTTCCTTATCCCTTTTAATTGTGTGTTAATTGCACATTGGTTACTTTCTCCCTTAATGATGTCATTATAAATAATTCTATTTTTTTTTAATTCTTTCTTTTTCCTTTTCTTTTCTTTTCTTTTCCTTTTTATGTATATTTATCTTCTGGAAGACCAAAATATCTAATTAATTGAATTTATTAATTATGGAATTTATGGCATCATGCATGATGTCATGCATGATGTCATCTCCCTAAACCTTTTTCATTTTCTCTTTTTTTTTCATTTGTTTTTCTATTAGTTGTTTAATTTAATTCCCGACTCCGAAATTTTCTTTTCTCCGATTTTATTTTACAGTTAGGTCAGGAGTCAGCTCTCTGGGTCAATTGACCAAATTGCCCCTCGCCGGTTCAACTCGGTTTGCAAATAATTCAATATTTCTTCCGGCTCCCTGACCTAATTATTTGACTAACTTAACAATTCTTTTTCATGATTTTCTCTTTTCCACTGTGTTCATAAGGGTCCTAAGGATCGCAACGTCACATTTTACGGTTCGAAATTTGAGTTTAAATCGACTTCGCAGTCGTTCCTGAGGAGGTCACCCATCGCTGTGACTCTTGGCTCGTTTAACTTCTTATGTTCTGTTTTTCTTATTTATACTTAACTATTTGGCAATTACTAATTATTCGTGTTCAAGGCTTCTCAGGTGTCTTAAACACAGTTCTAATCCTCTTAATTGTCCGGACCGACACCGGTCACCAGAACAGTAAAATATACCAGGCTATATAAATAGGGGTATTACAGGTCTATTCCCATCCTCATTTGGTAATAAGTATATCCTTTTTGGTGTAGATTATGCATCAAAATGGGTAGAAGCAATAGCCTCACCAATAAACGATGCCAGAGTAGTAATCAAGTTTCTCAGGAAATACATCTTTACTAGATGTGGCACACCAAAGGCGATCATTAGTGATGGGGGAAGTTACTTCTGCAACAACTAGTTCAAAATATTACTAAGGAAATATAAAGTGACTCACAAAGTGGCAATACCTTATCACCCTCAAACAAGTGGACAGGTGAAGATTTCAAATATGAAATTGAAGAGGATCCTTGAGAAAATAGTAAATCACTCAAGGAAGGACTAGTCCCTAAAATTAGATGATGCACTATGGGCATACCGCACTACCTTCAAAACTCTTATTGGAATCACCCCATTTCGCTTGGTGTATGGGAAATCATAACACCTCCCTATTAAACTTGAACATAAAGCTTATTGGGCAATTCGAACACTCATTTTTTTTATCTAAAATTTATTGAAGAAAAAAGGCTTTTATAGGTCAAGGAATTGAAAGAGATTAGATAAGATGCCTATGAAGATGCAAAGATCTTTAAGGAAAGGACTCAGAGCTGGCCTGACAAGTATATAACGAGAAGAGAAATTAAGGAAGGAGATCTTATCTTACTCTTTAACTCCGAACTGAAGCTATTCTTAGGAAAGCTGAGGTTAAGGTGGTCTGACCCCTTCAAGGTTATACAAGTCTTCCCACATGGAGCAATAGAAGTATGGAGTGAGACTTTGGGAACTTTCAAGGTCAATGGGCAAAGGCTAAAATCATACTTCTTGGGAGAACCAATAGAAAAAGAAGCCACACACTCCTTTAGCAACCCACCTGCACTACCATGAGCTAAGAGGAATAGTCAAGCTAAAGGCTATAAATAAGCGCTCCTTAGGAGGTAACCCAAGACTTGAAGTTTCTTTAAAGTTTATTTTATCTTTGCTCACTTTGTCTTCATTTTTAACTTTGTAAGATCCCCAAACCCTAACTTTGGACATGTTGGTAGAAGCAAGAGCATAAAGTAAGGAAGGGAAGAAATCAACAAGTCAAAGTAACACAAAAGAGGAAATTAAAAAATCGGGGAAGTGTTCTTGTTGCTAATCTCTATGCGCATCTCATTCATACATTTAGAAACATGTTAGCATCAAAACTTGGAAAGATAAGAAAGGAAAGCACAAAAAATGCTAAAAAATTCTAGGTTAGAAAGTTATATGGGGTACCCCATGCAAAACCATATGGCCCATGTAACTACTGGACTCATGAATACACACATAAATACATTCTAGAAAGTTACAAAAGATGGCTTGTGCAAAGACACATGACCCATTTAACCAAAATGGGAGAAAAAGGAATGGGATTTTAAAGGATAAAAACTTACACGGGGTACCCCATGTACTTATACACGGACCCGTGTAAGTAAAATAGGCTAGAATGGGAAGGAGAAAAGAGAGGTAGAAAGTTACATGATTATAACCCATGTAGTAGTACATGACACCTATAACATGCCATGGTTAGAAAAAAATAAACAAAAGATTACACGGGTTGACCGATGTAGTGACACACGGCCCCATGTAATTCTTCATAGATCTAACACTTAAGAGGCACAAAAAAAATTTTGAAAAAATGTGCCCATCCCTTTAAATACCCCTCAAATATTACAAAACCCATTCAAACTCTATAACTTCTCCAAGAACCCCTCATAAAACCTTTTCTTATGTTGATTTTCTCTTAAAACCCTAACCTTTTCTTAATTTTCTCTCAGTTGTACCGATTAAAAGATCTGTAGGAAGAATAAGTTCTTCCTCAAGGGGGGAGGAATGATTCACAATAGCGAACCCAAAGGCTAAGAACCAGACAAGCTAGGCAAGGAGAACCTTAACCCCAACTATAACCCTAACTAGAACCCCAACCCCAACCTGACTTTTCCTTGGCCTAGCCATTTAAGAGCACTGAACATAGAGATATCTGCTCCAAGTTGAGTAACAGGAAGATAATATCCACTAAATATATGGATACAGAGTTGCTAGAATAACTGAGACTCAAGGACAAGGTTGATAGAATCCTAGACAACATCAAGTGGACTATATTCAACCAATTGTGATATCTGACATACAAGGACACAACCCTAGAATTCTTAGACAGTTTCAGGGCTACCATTTAGGCCACGGACAGAAGCAATGGGGAAAAATTGAATACAGACTATTAGGTATTGTTCGGGTGATAAACATAGATGAATTCAATGTTGTATTTGGATTCTATAGTCAGGGACTCCATGAGATCCCTCAAAATAGGCTAGTATATGGCAGCATTAAATTCTGGAGGACAGTAGTACCAAACACCAAAATATACAACTCTAGCAAATCAAAATCATCTGGATTGACTAGCCCTGCATTGAGCTATCTACATAGGCTTATAGCCCACACCATTATGGGCCACGATGATAGCCTTGGTTTATCAAACACCAATGAGTTATTCTTCCTATGGTGCATGGTGAACGAGAGGAGATGTAGCACTGGATACTTCCTTTGCAATCACCTAAGGAGGATGCTCACCAGGTTATAGGCACATTGTATTAGGGGGCCTCATCACAATGCTTGCTTTGTATTTCAGATTTGTACCAGCGCATCTTAGGTTATGCCCCATTTCAGGTACCACTAAGATAGACTAGACCATTTACATATCCACAGGATTATGCAGAAGAGTTGGGGACACATGCCTCTTACTTGATGTAGAGGGAAACGTCATCCCTAGGAGGGAACCAACAGGAGCATAACAAGGGGACTCCTTTAGAGCACAAAAGTGGAGATAACAGGAGTAACAGGAGGAGTTGGACCCCCTCCTCTAAGGATCACCAGATAGAATCCCTCCACACATCACCACCTGCAGACCCTATACTTGCATAATTGCAACGGATGGGATGACTATACATAATAGGATGAGGAGTCTGGAGACCACCATTGCATATAGGATTATAGTTATAGAGGGTAGTCTCCAAGAGGCCCATAATAAGCTAGACATAATCCTTAAGAGGCAAGATACAGAGGTATCTTCCTCACCATCAAAGACTTTCTAGGCATAGGACAGTAGACTAGGACACATTTTAATGTACTATATAGGCATAGGCATTAGTCTTATTCACCACCTAGCTAGATAGGTTTATTTTGTTTAAACTGTGCTCCTCATGTTCATATTATCATACCTTAATACATGCTATGCCTTTCCATCATGATACGTCTATTGTTTTATCTTTAGATTAAATTTTACACATTATGTTGCCATTGTAGACGATGCCAAATTTGAGTTTGAGGGTACATTCATGCATTGCATATCAACTTTACTATTGCATTGCCTTATTGTATCAGTATCAATCTTGTGTATCAAAAATCCAAAAAAAATTTGAAAATTTTAAATTTCTTCAAAAGTTTTTACCTTAGAATTATAACTAAAAAACACTAACAAGCTAATAATTGAACTCTCTTGGAAAGAGGAATGAATGTAACTGGATAGGCAAAAGGACTTCAATATATTGTTTATGAAAAATTTAATTACCTAAGTGGAGTTAAACTAATTAACCTCTTCACAGCCATTAGTTTGTCACATTGAACTTGTAAAATTTAGAGAAAATTTTTCAAATATGAACAAACCTATACATGCCTCACCAACACTAGAGCATATCTCCTAGACCTATTGAGGCGAAATCCTAACATATGCTTGATAAAGAGATGATTAAGGCATTCTTTGCTTAGAAATCCATCATAGCCTTAGCCACCCCTTTGTAACCAATTTGAGCCTACATATGATTTTTGGTAACCTACAACTCTATCCTAACCCCTAGCATAAACACTTACCCTACCCTATGAGAAGCTAAAATGCATAAATGAAAGGTATACTAAGTACATGAGAAGAGAGAAAATATGGATGGAATGTGCAAAATTCAAGAGAAGTGCAAGTGTACAATAAAAAACATAGAGAAATTATGTTTCTAACCCATAAAAAAGAATGATTTTAGGGATAAGAAAAAAAGGGACACAAGTACAAAATATAGAAAAATAAGCAAAGAAGTATCAAAGTGAGCATGAAGCAAGCATACTTAGCACTAAAAACTAAAAGCCCCTCCTTTTCACACAAAAATAATAAAATAAACTTAGTATATTTGGAACCTATGCATAATAGCAATCCTAACACTTGCATTCCCTAAAACCCTTCATTAGTAGCCAAATCACTACCCTCTAGCCCTATTACAACTCTTTTAAAGACCTTTTGATCTTTAAAAGGTGTATGCTATATTAGTGGAGATAGAGAATTGAGATATGCCTATGGAGTTAGAGATAGAGCATCACAATCATACATAATAGAGGCAATTTTAGGAGGGCAAGTGTTTCTCAAATCTATCTCAATAAAACAAGTCATTTGTGACTTATTAATAGCCTTACAAGTGGAATGATTAGTTGAAGCTCTATAAAGAGGATGAGATTTTAGCAGGCAGTTATTGATATCTTTATGCCTTGAAAGTAGGAAAATTGGTATGAAGGTGTAGAGAGCTCAATTATATGCAAGTTAAGTTTTTGGTTATGTTTCTAAGAAAAACCAAGTACCCTAATGAGTTTTCAAAAGTTTTATTTTACTTGGGGACAAGCAAAAGTTCGAGTTTGGGGGGTATTTGGTACATTTGTATCATATAGGTAATTTAAGGCATAATTGCACTCCATTTCATAGCATATAGGTAGCTAATTGTATGCATTTTACCTAGTTTCATTAGTTTTTGTTAATTTGGTTAATCTCCACTTAAGTTCATGTTTAATGTATCTTTTTAGGTATTTTAAAGAAAGTCCAAGGCATGGGAATCGATTAGATAAGTTTGGAAAGTAGGAAAAGCAAGAAAAGCTACTGCACAATATTACACAAGTTGTGTAAGAATGGAGCTAGACCCATGTAATCTTCTAGCCAGAGAAAATTGAAGTGAACTGAAGAATCCATAGTACACAGGTCATGTAACTGACCCTTTGTGCCTTATAATGACATCATGTAAGTCTTTGGAAACCTAAACCTAAAAAGCCAAAGAAAAGATGATAATACACGAGCTATGTACTTGACCCCATGTGAACTCAAACACCTCGTGTAACCTACTGTCTCCCTCTTGAACGAAGCCTAATTTCATCCATATAATTACACGGCCTAGGGCCATGTACCTTGTAGCAGGCAAATTTTTTATGTGACTCCAACTCCATCGCATGTTTTTCGAATAGACTTCTAAGTCTCTTTATAACTCTAAGGCACCTAATATAAATATCAGGAGACCGAAACAAGGAGTGGACACCTTCAAAAGAAATCTTTCAATTTACGATTAGTTTTAGCTTTATAAACCCTAGTTTTCTAAGCCGTTTGAAGAGAATTTGCATTAGTATTAAGGAAAAGGGCTCTCAACTAAAGTTCAAAAAGTTCAAAGTTGTAGAATCTTTGTTTTGGTTTTTTTTTTTTTGTTTTTTTTTTTCAAATCTCTTTTTATTCTTTTTATTTTAATTATAATATATTTGTTAAACTCACCATGAGTGAGTAGTTTGTTTAATTCTATAATTAGGAGATTAGCACTTTTAATTTTTGTTATGGATGCATACTAAGTTTATTTAATGGATTTGAGTTTTGTTCTTTGATTCAATATTCTATGTTCTCAATGTATACTATGTATTGATACACACTTAGAGATGATACAAGATACTAGTTGAAGGACTGAAATGGGAAGATTAGTATTGGAAATCAGGATCTTGAACGTAGGAAATCTAACCTAGAGATAGGCTAACATCCTTTGTGGAATTTCATAACTAATCAATGAACTTAAAGGATTTTAATTAAGATTGATCACCATGAAAGTAAGGTTCAGATTAATTAAAATACACCTTAGGTGCTTTAAAAGAGGACCCAAGACATCTTAGGATTAATTTTCATGAAAGTAACAATCCTTAATTTGTTAAATATGTAAGGTTAAATCCATAATAGGGTTAAAGTGTGAAATCTTAGTTCTGGAATTATTTAGTTCATGGATTTCTAAATTAAATTTAGAGCTTTATCTTTGTTTAATTTCTAGTATTCATAACAGTAGTTTAGAATTAATCCCTCCACAACTTTGATAGTTTAAACAATCAAAATTGTTGTCTAGCTTCGTACTTACGCTTATAAATTCCTCGTGAGAACGATACTCTACTCATTACTATATTACTTGCTCATGATCTATGCACTTGCAGGGTTGTAAACCAACAAACAAGCACTCTTGCCCTTGACTCATTAAGAGGTTTGTATGTCCGATAGCGCTCTCTTATACAATCATCTTGATCTTGGTTGTATGATCGCCTATCACCACCATAGCTTCTTTTGTCAGATCATATATCATTACTTTGTGTTGATCTTCTTTCTTCCTTAAGGGTGGTCCGTTCATCATCCAACCTAAGCCTTGAATGGCCTCAGCATTAAGCCTTGTGTAACACCCCTATTTGCATAGCCTGGTATATGTTACTGTTCTAGTGACTGGTGTCGGTCCGGACAATTAAGAGGATTAGAACTATGTTTAAGATACCTAGAAAAGTCCTAAATGAAAATAAATAGTGAATGCTAGAAGGTTAAGTATAAATAAGAAAAACAAAACATAAAAGCTTAAATGAGCCAGGAGTCACAGCGATGGGTGACCTTCCCGAGAAGTGACTGCGAGGTCAGTCCCAACTCAAATTTTGAACCAGAAAACGTGACGCCGCGATCCTTAGGACTATTGCGAACACAGTGGAAAAGAGAAAATCACAAAAAAGATTTTTTAAGTAGGTCAAATAATTAGGTCAGGGATCCAGAAGAAATATCAAATAACTTGCAAACCGGATCAGACCAGCAAGGGGCAAATTGGTCAATTCACCCCTAGAGGTGACTCCTGACCTAAAAGTCCAATAAAATTTGAGAAATGAAAATTTTTATATATAGAATTAAATTAAAGAAGTGAGGAAAAAGAAAGGAAAAAGAAAATAAAAGAAAATAAGGATTAATGACATCACCAAAGTGACATAAGCATGATGTGAAAAATAATTTCCAATTAATCAGATTTTTTACTAAGTCAAAATAAGGATAAATACACATAAAATGAAAGAAAAAAAATGTAACATCCTCCCGGTAGCAACTCCGTACATTCTACTGTTCTGGTGATCGGTGTCGGTCAGGACAGCTAAAACGTCCAGAAAAATATTTAAACTAAAGTCAGGAACCATAATTAACTAAAATATTAATAAGAAAAATTTAGGAAAAATTTTAGAAATAAAATACAACCAAGTTAAACGAGCCGGTGCCCAAGCGATGGGTAACCAGAGGGAAGTTGCGGTTCTCGCAACGAGGAGCCCTAGACCCGGGGAAAAATTCATAAAATAATTTTTGGGACTCCAGAGAAGGGTCATTGAGGTTCTTATGGCATTAGAATGCCAAGAAAATATTTAGAAAATTTTTTCAATCGGTACAGACAATTTTGACCCGTTAAGCCAAACGGAGGGTATTTTGGTCATTTCCCCTTCAGAGGCAATTTTTGGCCGACTTGTCCAGTTGAGTAAATAATTAATATGACATAAAATATGAATAAACATTACTAGAAATTAAATTGGAAATGAGTAGTGGAGAAAAGAAAAGAAAATGAGGAAAAAGACTTATTTATGACATCATGGTGATGTCATTAAAAACCATAACCAATCACAATTAAGCAACCATTTGACTAACTAATAAAAGAGACTAAATGAAGACCAAAATAACCAAAAATACAGCAGCCATCTCCCTCCCCAAAAAGCAGCCAAAACCCTTGACCCATCCCAACCTCCATTAAAGCTTCAAGCAAGCTCCCTTTCTCCCTTTGTTACACCACTAAACCCTAACCCCTTTCATTAAAACTTGACCATATCTCTTGGGGAAGCTTTTGGCAGCCAAGAAGAGGAAAGAAAGTGAAGTTTTGAGTTGGAAAAAATCTGCCTACAAGAGGTTAGTGCACCTATTCACTTGAAACTCTTATATTCCATGATAGTGACTTGAATTGAGTAAGGATTTGTAACTTAAATGAACAAAACTTTTGTGTATACATAACATGAATTTCGGTAGCCTTCTTGAAGGAACAATAATGGAGTATTTTGATGGACTTAAAGTGGGTTATAGATCAAGTTTAAACCATGTATGCATGTGATTATTGAAGGAGCTAGTAATTAAGGTGTTGTGAAAACCTATAATGGAACTAGGGTTTTGAGGAGTGAAAATTTGACTTGGCTTAGAAAATTGTTAGAGAACATTTTAGTGGTCAATTAGTGACCATTTTAGGTAAGTTGACCATAAATTGGACTGAAAAATGGCATGGCAAAGTGGAATGGTAGGCTGCCCAATGAGTGCAGCAGGGTGATTGAAATTTCAGTCCACTTGGACTGCCATATCTTTGGCTGTGTTGGTCCAATTGGTGTTTGGCCAATTGGACATGAAACTAGGCTTATAATGGCACATTTTTGCTGAAGAAACCATGCCCAAAAGACCAAAGCAAGAGGACCAAAAGTTGGCTCCAATCCGGATACCCTGCAACAGCACCTGCATAATTGACCAAATGAACAGTAACTGTTCATTTGGCCATAACTCACTGTCGATATGGTCAATTGACCTGAAATTTTTACAGCAACAAGTTAAGACATAGAAAAACAACTTTCATGAAGGAACCTACCCCAAATTATGGCCAGAACCCATCCAACAAAGTGATTCTAGTCACTGTTTATGTTACTGTAGATATGGTAATTCTGCAGTTTTTCCAATCCGGCCAGCTGTGGTTTTTGGACCATATCTGGAGCTACAAAACTCCAAATGGAGTGATTCAAAAAAAGAAATTCAACTATACAAAATAAGGAACAACTTTCATGTTTACCATTTCTTCAAATTCCCACTGCAATAGTGCCCAATGGAACAGTAAAATTGAGCTACAAAAACTGAAAATTCTGCTTCCCTTGGTTTAAACTTTGAAATGGTATAAATGCTTAATGCCAACAAGTTTTGAATGCCAAATGTGGTATGTTGGGAGTGCCAAAACCAATGTACATATTTTCTATCCAAAAGTCAACATTTTTGTTGACCAATGAGGTGAATAGTGACACCAAAACTTGAAATTCAAAATTTAAAATTAGAAATGCATCTAGGGGACTTTAAATTGCAATTGGCAATTAATACTAGCAAATGTAAAACTCAAAATGTGGGATCTTGGTGTAATTAGAATTAATATATCCATTAAGTAAGAAAAAGTCAACATTTTGGTTAACTAGTAAGGTGAATAGTAATCAAAATGATTAGTAAATTAAGATGAAGAACTAGAACCAACTCTAAGCTTAAATGCTTAGAATTGTATGACAAATATGGACTATGCATCCTAGTCAAAATTGTTAAAAAGAAATTAAGGCCATAAATTTTGAAATCCATGAAATATTTATGGATTACTTGAAACATGAAAAAAAAGTCACCTAATTGATGTGAATAAATAGTTAGGGCTTATATGCCCATCACAAATGGAATTCATAAAATATTAATAATTCAACTTGAAATATAAAAATTGTAATTACATGAGTAGATTCTTGAATGTATAAATGAGAAAAGAAAAATGTTTTGAATACAATGGTACATGTGAACCATTGTTTAGAATTGTGATCAATATGAATAACATAATGAATGGATAAATAAACCATATTAATGTATGAATGAGACATTAGTTCTCATTATTGTAGAGAGGAGAAGTATTTTGAGTACAATAGTATAAAAGGATAATTGATGTGAATTGTGATCATATAAATGATCAAATGAATGTATGAATTATAATTGAAATTTATCATGAAATAATGAATTCATAAAACACAATTTATTAATATTTAATGATATTATGTGCCCTTGTATTGCCTAGACACGTGTGTCAGATTGGATAGATTGGCATGCCAATAGGGTATTGTTTTAGCAGTACTGCGAAAGGCTTTATGCCTGTATTCATGGCTTTGTGCCCGTATTCATGGCTTTATGCCCGCATTCATGGCTTTATGCCATCATTCATGGCTTTTATGCCCGATTATGTGTTATCATGGCTTTTTAGCCATACTGACTGCATACGTGGTTGACGCTCAAGGTCCCATGGTATGACGCCCGAGGCACCGCGTGTCTAGTGCCAACGACCGTTATCCAGATTTAGTCACCGTCAGAGGTTACTTGGGAAGTGTAATTTATTGAAATAAATTAAGACTATTAGTAATTAAAAATATTAGAAATCAAACAAATGAGTTAATAAGACTTCAAAAGAATTAGTTACAATTATGAAATGATCCAAACCACATAAAAATTGTTAAGTAAAATGATAAAAGAGTTGCAAAAATAGGTATAACTTAACTAAATATTTTAAATGTACCTTCTATTGCCATATAAATATAAACTGAGTATTTTTATTAATTCTGTATGTTGTACATTATCACTGTGAATTTCAGAATTAAACGCTTCCAAAGCGAAACAAATGAGAACAAAAGATAATTAATATTAGACACATTGTATTGAATTAAATTGATTCTTAAATATTCAAATTATGCTTCGTTCTTTCTTTATTTGTATATTTTATTTTCTTGTTCTATTATTGCACCACTAAGCAGCAATGCTTAGCGCGATGGATTTGTTTCCTCACGCAGGTACTTTGACTAAGATTTTTGGAGTCCAGATCTGCAGAAGTGCCTGAAGTATTCAAGGTTGTCACCTCCTCAGCAATGCATATAGATAGGGCCCATATAGATCCTATTTTGTATTTAGTATGAAATGCTAGATATTGTATTATCATGCAGATTATGAGCAGGTAATTAATAGAAATGTAATGTAATTTAATAAATTAGCTTTTTCATATGTAATTAATTTATATATCATGTAAATTATGAAATTATGTAAATTAAAGAAATCTGAAAATTTTACTTATGTGATTTGAGCATGAATGAGATTGTATGGATTTGAAGACAGATTTGAAATATATAGATAATGCATGGAAATGAATATGAAATCGAGATATATGAATGAGATGTGAATTATGAGATGGTTATGAAAATAATTGATGAGATTTTATTTGCAAAATATTATTGAAACTTTCAAACAGGTAAATAGTAAAATACGTCAACTGGTAATAAAATAGGGGAAACTCCGCTGGTTTCTCCGTCGAAAAATAATTAATATTTAAATATAACGAGATCAAAATATGAAAGGAATAAAGTAAAATAAGATAGGGTGCTCCGGCACCGAATGTAGCACACTTTGCTCGGCTACACTGTAGTCGGGTGAGGGGTGTTACATTTATTGGTATCAGAGCGCGGTTTATGCGTTTCTGGACCTAGATAGATTGCATATCATGCATTGCATTCATATGAGTTGAGGTGACACTAATGCAGATATATTTTCTTGGTTATTTTAGGTTAAGGTATGGACTCAGAATCACAAAGGACAGTAGAAGAAGAAGTAGTAAGCCGTATCCCGACTGAGAGTGATATTGGAAATCGGGGAGATCCTACTCCACCAGTGCAAGAGGTGCCTGTACAACCCCAACAGGCCTTGTTTGAGCAGATGACTGGATTCTTTCGACAGATGACTGGGGTTGTTCCACCATTGTCTCAGCAGAAATCACCTCTAGGAAAAATTAGGAAGTATGGAGTCAAGATTTCAATGGTAAAGGAAGACGATTCTGCTGCAATGAGTATTGGTTAGAAAGGATCGAAGAGTCTTGCAAAGACTCCATTGCACACGAGCGAGTTTGGAGTGTGCAATTTCATTATTATAAGAAGCTGCATATCGGTGGTGGGATGTCGTAACCAAGGTAGTGCCACCAGCTGACGTAACTTGGGAATTCTTTCTGGTAGAGTTTAGAAAGAAATATATTAGCTGTGCTCATGAAGAGGAACAAAAGAGGAGTGGTGATCAGCAAAAGAGGAAATTTGGACAGTCGAGTAATAAGAGGCCGAGAGAACAGTTAAGTCAGACATCTGATCAAAGTAGGAGATCCAAACCCAGACCTATACCCAGAAGAGATCAACCAGAAACACTAGTAGTGAGTGTGCCAGGATTAGCAAGAAAATGTGGCCATTGTAACAAGTGGCATAAAGGTGAATGTAGGGGATTGACTAGAGCTTGTTTTAGATGTGGGGCCATAGACCATCGTCTGAAAGATTGTCCTAAGAGGAATATACCACGGACCCAGACAGAGGCCGTGGAAGGACCAAGTACAATAGTAACACCACTTCCAAATGTCACCAAGCCAGAGAGGAGCAAGAAGCCCCAAATGTGAATTTAAGGTAAAGTATTTCCTTTATGATATGCCTAAGTGTATAATGATATATTCGGAAAGACTAAATGGTACCATATATATAAAAGAAGTAGACAGAGGGAGCAATAGAAAGGTAAAAGAATTATCTTAGATACCTACACCCAGTAAATTTCGAGGACGAAATTTAAATAAGAGGGGAAGAGTTGTAACATCCTCCCGGTAGCAACTCCGTACATTCTACTGTTCCGGTGACCGGTGTCGGTCCGGACAGCTAGAACGTCCGGAAAAATATTTAAACTAAAGTCAGGAACCATAATTAACTCAAATATTAATAAGAAAAATTTAGGAAAAATTTTAGAAATAAAATACAACCAAGTTAAACGAGCCGGTGCCCAAGCGATGGGTAACTGGAGGAAGTTGCGGTTCTACAACTAGGAGCCCTAGAACCGAGGAAAAATTCATAAAATAATTTTTGGGACTCCAGAGAAGGGTCATTGAGGTTCCTATGGCATTAGAATGCCAAGAAAATATTTAGAAAAATTTTTCAATCGGTACAGACAATTTTGACCCGTTAAGCCAAACAGAGGGCATTTTGGTCATTTCCCCTTCAGAGGCAATTTTTGGCCGACTTGTCCAGTTGAGTAAATAATTAATATGACATAAAATATGAATAAACATTACTAGAAATTAAATTGGAAATGAGTAGTGGAGAAAAGAAAAGAAAATGAGGAAAAAGACTTATTTATGACATCATGGTGATGTCATTAAAAACCATAACCAATCACAATTAAGCAACCATTTGACTAACTAATAAAAGAGACTAAATGAAGACCAAAATAACCAAAAATACAGCAGCCATCTCCCTCCCCAAAAACCAGCCAAAACCCTTGACCCATCCCAACCTCCATTAAAGCTTCAAGCAAGCTCCCTTTCTCCCTTTGTTACACCACTAAACCCTAACCCCTTTCATTAAAACTTGACCATATCTCTTGGGGAAGCTTTTGGCAGCCAAGAAGAGAAAAGAAAGTGAAGTTTTGAGTTGGGAAAAATCTGCCTACAAGAGGTTAGTGCACCTATTCACTTGAAACTCTTATATTCCATGATAGTGACTTGAATTGAGTAAGGATTTGTAACTTAAATGAACAAAACTTTTGTGTATACATAACATGAATTTCGGTAGCCTTCTTGAAGGAACAATAATGGAGTGTTTTGATGGACTTAAAGTGGGTTATAGATCAAGTTTAAACCATGTATGCATGTGATTATTGAAGGAGCTAGTAATTAAGGTGTTGTGAAAACCTATAATGGAACTAGGGTTTTGAGGAGTGAAAATTTGACTTGGCTTAGGAAATTGTTAGAGAACATTTTAGTGGTCAATTAGTAACCATTTTAGGTAAGTTGACCATAAATTGGACTGAAAAATGGCATGGCAAAGTGGAATGGTAGGCTGCCCAATGAGTGCAGCAGGGTGACTGAAATTTCAGTCCACTTGGACTGCCATATCTTTGGCTGTGTTGGTCCAATTGGTGTTTGGCCAATTGGACATGAAACTAGGCTTATAATGGCACATTTTTGCTGAAGAAACCATGCCCAAAAGACCAAAGCAAGAGGACCAAAAGTTGGCCCCAATCCGGATACCCTGCAACAGCACCTGCATAATTGACCAAATGAACAGTAACTGTTCATTTGGCCATAACTCACTGTCGATATGGTCAATTGACCTGAAATTTTTACAGCAACAAGTTAAGACATAGAAAAACAACTTTCATGAAGGAACCTATCCCAAATTATGGCCAGAACCCATCCAACAAAGTGATTCTAGTCACTGTTTATGTTACTGTAGATATGGTAATTCTGCAGTTTTTCCAATCCGGCCAGCTGTGGTTTTTGGACCATATCTGGAGCTACAAAACTCCAAATGGAGTGATTCAAAAAAAGAAATTCAACTAGACAAAATAAGGAACAACTTTCATGTTTACCATTTCTTCAAATTCCCACTGCAACAGTGCCCAATGGAACAGTAAAGTTGAGCTACAAAAACTGAAAATTCTGCTTCCCTTGGTTTAAACTTTGAAATGGTATAAATGCTTAATGCCAACAAGTTTTGAATGCCAAATGTGGTATGTTGGGAGTGCCAAAACCAATGTACATATTTTCTATCCAAAAGTCAACATTTTTATTGACCAATGAAGTGAATAGTGACACCAAAACTTGAAATTCAAAATTTAAAATTAGAAATGCATCTAGGGGACTTTAAATTGCAATTGGCAATTAATACTAGCAAATGTAAAACTCAAAATGTGGGATCTTGGTGTAATTAGAATTAATATATCCATTAAGTAAGAAAAAGTCAACATTTTGGTTGACTAGTAAGGTGAATAGTAATCAAAATGATTAGTAAATTAAGATGAAGAACTAGAACCAACTCTAAGCTTAAATGCTTAGAATTGTATGACAAATATGGACTATGCATCCTAGTCAAAATTGTTAAAAAGAAATTAAGGCCATAAATTTTGAAATCCATGAAATATTTATGGATTACTTGAAACATGAAAAATAAGTCACCTAATTGATGTGAATAAATAGTTAGGGCTTATATGCCCATCACAAATGGAATTCATAAAATATTAATAATTCAACTTGAAATATAAAAATTGTAATTACATGAGTAGATTCTTGAATGTATAAATGAGAAAGGAAAAATGTTTTGAATACAATGGTACATGTGAACCATTGTTTAGAATTGTGATCAATATGAATAACATAATGAATGGATAAATAAACCATATTAATGTATGAATGAGACATTAGTTCTCATTATTGTAGAGAGGAGAAGTATTTTGAGTACAATGGTATAAAAGGATAATTGATGTGAATTGTGATCATATAAATGATCAAATGAATGTATGAATTATAATTGAAATTTATCATGAAATAATGAATTCATAAAACACAATATATTAATATTTAATGATATTATGTGCCCTTGTATTGCCTAGACACGTGTGTCAGATTGGATAGATTGGCATGCCAATAGGGTATTGTTTTAGCGATCGCGAAAGGCTTTATGCCTGTATTCATGGCTTTGTGCCCGTATTCATGGCTTTATGCCCGCATTCATGGCTTTATGCCATCATTCATGGCTTTTATGCCCGATTATGTGTTATCATGGCTTTTTAGCCATACTGACTGCATACGTGGTTGACGTTCTGCGTCCCATGGTATGACGGCCCGAGGCACCGCGGTATCTAGTGCCAACGACTCGTTATCCAGTTTAGTCAGCCTGTCGTAGGTTACTTGGGCAGTGTAATTTATTGAAATAAATTAAGACTATTAGTAATTAAAAATATTAGAAATCAAACAAATGAGTTAATAAGACTTCAAAAGAATTAGTTACAATTATGAAATGATCCAAACCACATAAAAATTGTTAAGTAAAATGATAAAAGAGTTGCAAAAATAGGTATAACTTAACTAAATATTTTAAATGTACCTTCTATTGCCATATAAATATAAACTGAGTATTTTTATTAATTCTGTATGTTGTACATTATCACTGTGAATTTCGGAATTAAACGCTTCCAAAGCGAAACAAATGAGAACAAAAGATAATTAATATTAGACACATTGTATTGAATTAAATTGATTCTTAAATATTCAAATTATGCTTCGTTCTTTCTTTATTTGTATATTTTATTTTCTTGTTCTATTATTGCACCACTAAGCAGCAATGCTTAGCGCGATGGATTTGTTTCCTCGCGCAGGTACTTTGACTAAGATTTTTGGAGTCCAGATCTGCAGAAGTGCCTGAAGTATTCAAGGTTGTCACCTCCTCAGCAATGCATATAGATAGGGCCCATATAGATCCTATTTTGTATTTAGTATGAAATGCTAGATATTGTATTATCATGTAGATTATGAGCAGGTAATTAATAGAAATGTAATGTAATTTAATAAATTAGCTTTTTCATATGTAATTAATTTATATATCATGTAAATTATGAAATTATGTAAATTAAAGAAATCTGAAAATTTTACTTATGTGATTTGAGCATGAATGAGATTGTATGGATTTGAAGACAGATTTGAAATATATAGATAATGCATGGAAATGAATATGAAATCGAGATATATGAATGAGATGTGAATTATGAGATGGTTATGAAAATAATTGATGAGATTTTATTTGCGAAATATTATTGAAACTTTCAAACAGGTAAATAGTAAAATACGTCAACTGGTAATAAAATAGGGGAAACTCCGCTGGTTTCTCCGTCGAAAAATAATTAATATTAAAATATAAAGAGATCAAAATATGAAAGGAATAAAGTAAAATAAGATAGGGTGCTCCGGCACCGAATGTAGCACACTTTGCTCGGCTACACTATAGTCGGGTGAGGGGTGTTACAAAAAATACATAATTTGGTCTTCTTCCCTTAGATGTGCCGCCCCATTTCTCTCTCCTCTCTCTCTCATTTTCTTCCACCATTGTTAAAGAATAAAAAAACTTGAATTTCTTTGGTTCCCTTCCATAAATCCCCCAAATCCCAATACTAAATCTCACCCTTAGACCTAGATAAACTCTTTGGGAGCAAGAAGGAAGAGAAAAATTGGAGAATTGAAGAACTAGGGAATCCACAAATTGAGGTAAGTGCAACTTCAAGCTTGGATTCTTATTAAATTCATGAATTTAAGTTTAAATGTGATGAAATTGCATTAGAAATAAGGAAAATCGTGCTTGAATAATGGAAGAGAAAATTTGGTAGCCATGGGGTTATGAGATGTTGAAGTGTTTTAGTTCAATTAATTATGTATGTAAGCCTAATTAGGCATGTAGAGATTATTAGAACACCTTAATTGCATAAATTGAAACACTTAGAAAAAAATTAGGGTTATTGACCTTAGGATTTTGGGGAGAAAATTTGAGAATTTAGTAAATTGATGTACTTTGACCTAAGTAAGGTTTAAAATGGTGAAAAGGTGTAATTTAGAATGTGTTTGAATGGTGAGAAATTAAGTCAAATTCAGATTAGTGAGGGGTCACTACTGGATAGCTTAACCTAGGTCCCTTTCAGGAACCAAAACTGAAAATTTACCAACCCAATTGGTGTAAAGCCAATTGGGAATAAAACTAGACACAAAATGGACCATTTTTCATCTTGGAATCATGCCCAAAAAATGACCATAACTTAGTGAACAATTTAGCCAAATCTGGATTTGGGCACACTGCCCTGCATAAAAATAACAAAATAAACAGTGGTTACTTAAATGACCATAACTTAATCTAGGAAGGTCCAAATTACCTGAATCTTATACCGATGGAAATTTGAGACATAGCCCTACAACTTTCATGAAGAAAACAAACCTAAATTTTGACCATAACCTATTTGAAAAGTCACCTGCGGTCAATACACCAAAATTGCCAGTATCCAGAAAATGCCCAGAATTCTGGGTAACGCCAAATCCAACCAACCCCATTCAAATAGACATATCTTGGGCTACAAAACTCCAAATGGAGTGATTCAAAAAGAGAATTAAAGTTAAGACAATAAGGAAAAACTTCTATGAAGAAAACGTTGCCAAATTCTAACAGCAACATGACCAATGGAACAGTACAAACCAGGACACCAAATCTAGAAAAGTAGAAATTGTGCCTAGGAAACCTAAAAATCTAAGGAGCAACTAAAACCAACAAAATTGGTAACCAAAATGTGGTATGTGGGTGAAATTGAAATCTCTATACCTATTAAGCATAAGAAAGTTAACAAATTGACTTGAATAGTATCGTGAATAGTAACCCCAAAATGAAAATTTCTAAGAACATTAGTTTAAGCATATTGGGGCTAAAATTAAGTATATGTGAATTAATTATTGGATTTATTATGAGATAAGATACTGAAACACTATAAATTACATGTTTCAGCTGAAAAAGACCTAGAAAAGAATAGGGCAAATTGAGTCAAGGCCTAGAGGCGACTCACATCAAGTTTGTACACAATAACTTTTCACTTTCGATTTGCTATTAGAAAATTTATTTTAATACATTTTGGAGCAATTTATGCCAAACAATGCTTTGAGAAATGTTGTGTTGCCTACTTTGTAAATGAAAATTTGAAATGAAAATTGATTAATGTTTTGCATGAAATGTTGAATAATATGATCTTGAAATTGTTTTTTATTCACACTTGGCATGGTAGTCCCTTACTATATTCCTCCTCCACTTGTAGGGTTGAGTTTGATGTTTGATCATTTTCCTCCCTTTCTGGCTTGCCAGTCTGAGGTGAGTTTGGATGAGTACTCATTAGCTAGCTAGCCACCTCCCTCATTGATTTCGATTACTGGGATGAGTTTGCCTTGTCGTGGTGTACAATACGACATGTTTGGAGATTTTGTATCATGGCCTAAGTTGTGTTATTAATTGGCAATATTGTGTTATATTAAGCTTTGAAAATTGTGAAATATTTAAATTGTGATTTGTGATAAATGTGATTTGAAAATTCAAATGTGATTGTGAAATATTTGAACTGTGAATTGATAACAAATGTTTTATATTATGTATTTTATATTTTATTGTGCACCACTAAGTATTTTTATACTCAGCGATAGCTTCTTTTGCTATCACAGATATAAGCAAGGAGAAAGCAGCAGAGTGCGCTGCTGTTGATAAGACTACACTGACTTTTTGTATTGGTATTTATTTATACCCTTGTAAATTTGACTTGATGTAAATAATCTTTTGTTCATATGTATCTAAGTAGTTAAATGAGCAGTTGTACATTAAAGTTGTAATAATAATAATATTATTATTTTTTTTTGTATATTAAGATTTGTGTATGTAAATTTAATTTAATGTAATGTTTATGAGTTTATCGAATTATTTTGAAAATTTTTTGAGTTGTGAATTTTGAATTGAAATTTGGTTGAATTATATTGATTTGAGAATATATTGGCGGTTGGGGTTGAGAAATGAAATTATTGGGAGTGTTTTCACAGGTTTTGAAGAACTGATTTTTCCCAATTATAGACGGTACTCTGCCGAAATTTTTTCAGAATTTGCGGAAAAATAAAATTGGTCAAAAATTTTACATAGCTTTTCAACTTCAATTAAATGTTTTTAGTTCCTACCAAAAATGCTCACCACTTCCAAAAAGTAAGAAAATTGTTTTAAAATTCCTTGTAGTGCATTTAATGGGTTATCGGTAGGTGAAGTTCGGTAATTCATTAAGTATACTATGGGATCATGTTTTGCCTTACAGAGGGGTAAGATGTGACACCTTGAAATTATAATCATGGAGGGAATCTCCTTCCATTTGTTTGACCTTCTTGAGATTAGAATAAAGTTTCCTTAGAGGGATGCAATTGACAAATTTTTCCTTGAAAGTACTCGTCAGCTGATCAAACCTTTCAATCGATCCCACCGGGAGCCATTGGTGCCACTTTTGGGTGGGCCCCATTAACATGGTTGGAAAAACTTGCATAAAATATAATGATTAATGTTTTGTAATAGCATAGTAGTTCATAAATTAACAAGGTGACTTTTGGGATCAATTGTGCCATCATGTTTATCTAGAATATGTAATTTAAATTTAGGTGGAAAAACTTCACCCAAAATTGCTTCATAGAGAGGGGAACCATCTCTCATGCCAAAATCATCATCATTAGGGTGTTTCTTATATTTCTTGAATGCCTTAGCAATCTTCTGACTCAAAGCACCTTTTTCACTTTTTGACCCTCTTCCTTAAGGAACTCCAACTTTGACTTGCCCCTACTGCCTCTAGATCTGACCCCTTGTGAATGATTACCTGAAGGTACAAGGACCATTGTTGGTGGAGGATGGGGTGGTGGTGGTGGTGGTGCTGGCATTGTTGGTACACTCTCTTTGTTAGATTGTTTATATTCCTTTTTCAACACTGCCAACATAGTCTCCATTTCTTTAATTTTTAGGAACATAGGATTATGAGATGAATCTGAAACTCCAGCTATAGGGACTTCTTAATTATGCATGAGCATAGGAGCTTCAGCACTCCTCGCCCAAGCAACGACATTATCAATAGTAGCTTTAGAAACTACTCTACTAGAATGCATACCTGTCTCAACCATTACAAATTAAGAATCAATTAATGACTAGTGGGAAAAAAACAAAAAAATCCAAGAAAACAAATAACAAAACAATGTTATTAGAAATAAGAAAATTAGCCAAAAATGATTGGCTGGGATTCTTGGGTCAGTGAATGGTCCTAGTATTGCCTGTAATGAGAAAAGAGGTGATGCCAGTAACCTAAACAAGACTACTCTGATGCTCAAGTCAGAAAATACCAAAGAAAGAGCAAATAGTGAAAAGTTATAATAGAATAGAATTGCGTACCTTGGTAGCTGTCATGGACCGTATTTACAGGGTTGAATATGATGGCTTTTTTACCCTGTTCAAGATTTTCCAACTCATATCCAATCATTTTCTTCAATACGTTGCAGAAATGTCACTTACAATATAGCGATATTCTTGGTAGGAACATAGTACATCCTATTAACATGCATCTGACTTTTAGATTACCTGAACATCCTATCTTGTCCAAGCTTTCTTCATTCCATCTAAATTTCTTATCTCTTGTCCGAACATAGCATCTTGGCCAAAGACCTTGTGTTTTATCCATATCATGTCTTGACCAAATATCCTTGCCTTATTTGAATATCCTTGTTTTTTTTGGACATCCTTGTCTTATTCGAACATCGTGTGCTTGGCTATAGAAATCTGGATAAGATATGAAGTTCCCTTAAGATTATCTCATATTTTAGGGCATACTATATCAACAAGAAATATCCTTATTGGAAATGGAAATTAAGAACTGATTTATTTCGTTACTAAATAACAATGAATTTTATTAATTTATAGAAAGAAAAACCCTTCCCTTTTCAAATTAGCAAAAGATTTTACAATTGATTGCTAATCAATTGCTAATTTGCATTTATAAATTGCTATTGCTTTTCTTTCCTTTTATCTCTTTCATTTTCATTTTCATTTTCTCTCATTCTTTTTTTTCTTCTCTTCTCTCTCGTTTTCATCATTTTCTTCCTCATATTTTTCTTAATCTATTTTCTTTCATTTTATTATTTATTAGTAAATTAATAAATACAAATTTTTGTAGTAATTTATTTTATTGATAATTCTTTTTTTATTAGTAATAAAAGAATAATTTTTACAAATGTATTTTTTATTAGTAATTCTTTTTAGTAGTCATTTTTATTAGTACTTTTAATTAAAATATATTTATGGTAATGTTTTACTTAAAAATTTTTAGAAGTAGTTTGTTTTCGATAATATTTTATACTAATTGTTGTGTTTTTTTCTTATTGATAATTTATTTTTAGTATTTTTGTTACAATTTATTAATGCTAATTTTTTTATTTGTAATTTATGTTAGTAATTTGTATTTTAAATAATATATCTATAATGATTTTTAGTAATAACTTATTTTTTTATTAGTAATTTATTATTTTAATGAAAATTTATTTTTCTTTTTTTGAATTTTTTAAATTAGTAACGGATTAATAACAGATTGAAATTTCATTATTAAATTAGCAACCGATTGAAATTCCATTGTTAAATTAACGTTGCTAATTTAGCAACTGGTTAAAATTCTATTATTAAATTAGTAACGTATTAAAATCTATGACTAATTAATTTTCATTATTAATTTATTGCTAACTAGCAATGAATTTAAAATTCGGTTGCTATTCTAATTAGCAACAAGCAATATAACAACATAATTTTTTTCGTATCTAATCTACCACTAAAATGAGTTAGCAACAGAATTTTTGAGATTAATAATGAAAAAATCCATTACTAAATTGTATCTTTGTTGTAGTGAGTATGACCATTTGAAATGTTCTATTTGTTTCTAAAAGCTAGTGGAATTTATTGTCCATTTCTATTTAGTTCAATCAATATACCATAAGATTTTCCACTATTTCCATTAGAAGTAGATGGCAAACTGCTTCAATGAAATGAAGGAGACAATGGAAAAGATTGGGATTATTTATATGCTTTTTCACATATAGACACTAAAGATGATGCTTGACTTTGCTTTTCTTTACAATCTAGTTCCTTGTTCATAGGCATATTGTTAGGATGACTTTCATGGACGGGGGCGGTGCTAAATTGCATGATGTGGGCTCAATTGACCCACAAAATTTTCTTAGTTTTTCTCTCATATTTTTAACTTATGTTTTGAAATTTGCTATTATAAATAATAAAGTAAATTTAAACAAACTAAAATATCAAACTATTTATACAATTAATTTAATAAATTATCATTACAAATTTATTATCCTATCCACTCTATAATGCAAAAAAAAAATCCTATAAAAATTCAATTAGATTTATTAACAATTTATTTTATCTTATTTTATTTATTTCTTTTATTTATATTAATTAGTTTAATTTTTTAATTATAAGAAAAATTATTATATTAAAAAATTTTACTTAATAGTTTTTTTTTTTTACTCATTAACTCAAATTCTTAGCTCCGCTGCCGTTCATGAACTAGAAATTCAAGTTGTGTATATGTAGAATATATATTTTCATGGATGTTTAGTTTCAAAATCTTAATATGCATATATTTGTCTTTGCCTATGTTAAGTTGCAATAGATCAATTGTTGGCCTTGTGATCCTAATTCGATGTTATAATAAGGAGACTAAAGACAAATTGCTAATGCCAAAGTGACATTGAATCAAAAGATTAAGAGAAGGAAAGAAAACCTATTTAGAAAACTTAAATTTCTTGATTTTTTAAAAATTTAAGTAAACTCCTAATTAGTAATTTGCAAAAAAAAAATTCCTAAATGATAAACTTTACATGAAAGGATGTAATAATATCTTAGAATTGAAATAAAACTATTACTTGAATTTGAGTTGATTTCTTTGCATTGAGTAAATAAATTATTAGAGGAGGCTTTAGGCCCTAAAAAACAAATTCATCACAATTAATTAATTATAGCTTAAATTTGAGATAATATTTAAGATTTGCCTCCAAATTTATAGTCAATGCTTCTACTTATTCTTATGACGTTATTTCTCTCTTGTAGCCAATTCAATTCACAAGCATCACATTTGAACCAACATCTCAAGCATAATAAAGAACAAGGTACCAGTATATCAAGAACAGGCTACTTCTTTCATTCATTAGTCACAATCGATACAATTAAGTTGGTTGTCCATACATCACTTGTAGGCAGAGGGGAACCTACAAGGAGTAGCGGGACAAGTACTCACCATGCCAGTGGCTAGCTATACCGATCGCTCTATGGTAGTCAACTAGTCCCTCCCCCCTAAAGAGTATTAGGAACACAATGAGGTGTGATAGGAGGAGACATCACTATACTTGAGCCATCACACCCCAAAATTACATAAATAGAAAATAATTACAAAATATCCCCTTTAGTCCCTGAAATTTATATATTACTACTTAAACTTTCTCTTTTTCAATTGTTATTTTATTTTATTTTATTTTTCGCTTTGTACTTGTGGAATTGTGCCCATGGACTGCAGCTTGAAATGCATTTAATAACTATATGGACAATTTTTTCTTTTTTTGTTAATTTTATGCATTTTAATGGGTTGTCATCTGTTTTGCTAATTTATCAGTCTCACTTTGTAGATTATTAATTGGAGTCTCGAGGAAAGAATGTGATTCTCAGGTAGCTAGTTATCTAAGCATCAATTGATTTTTTAGTGCTCTAATATAGAGGGTAAAAGGTGACAATATATTGGATATTTTAGTGCTTTCCATTTATTAAATTTGTGAAATTTATAATTTAATAATGATATCATTTTCTCCAATATTTTATTTATTTTATAGTGTTTATTTTTAAATTAATAATAATAATAATAATAATAATAATAATAATAATATTTTGAGAATTAGTTGGTAGAATTGTGATTGGCTAATATATCCTTAGAATTTCAAATTAATGGCTTTACTATTGTTTTTTATTATTAGTGGCAAAAATTTTGATTATTAGTGGAAAATCAACTGTTGTAATTTATTATAAGTTTTAGTGGCAAAATCTAATTTTACCGCTAATATGAATCATGTTGTGGCTCAAAAATTGCGAATAAAAATATTTTTAGTGGTCTTTTTTTTTTTTTAATTATTAGTGGGAAAAAATACTTTTGTCACAAAAAATATTATTTTATGACAATGTGATAGTTTGGTGCAAACATTTTGCAACACACTTTAGCTTTTGTCGCTAAAATTTTTTGTGGCGAAATTAATTAATTTAGTTGAAATTTCTCCCTACAAAAAGCTAATGGACATGTATATATGCGCGAATGATAATGCAACAATAAGAAAGATTTTTCCAAATGTCATTAATTCTTCCTTAAATAAGAAAAACCACAAAATTTCTTAAGTTGTCAAGTCTTTGGCTTTTTGGTAAAGTTATTATCATATAGCAATTGAGGAGAAAGGTGTTGAGAAGTTATAGAAATTTTCTTTAGAAAAATTTCCTTTTATCAAGTGCAGTATTTTTTGTAATAAAAATATTAAAGAAAAATTTATTAACTACATAAATTCAAATGCCATCGTTTGTTCATCATTTTATTGAAATTTTTTAATTTTGGACAAATTAAATTAATTTTTTTAAAATCAAATAAATTTTATCTAATAGTCAAATTAGAATTTGGTAAACTATATTTAATTCTTGAGATTTGATGAAACCTTATAATTTAGTCCATATATTTTCAAAAGTACATAATTTAATTCCTGAGATTTGATAAAACCTACAACCTAGTCTTTAATTTAAACTTAATATTCAAATAGTACAAAAATATATTATTCTTTATGTCACGATCTGATCTCACGCACCGGATGGATACTAGGACCTGGGTCAGTATAAAACTTTCAAGTCCTGTGGTAAGCCTAAATGTTCCCAAATCCATAATTAGGACAAAAAACTAAGGCCCAATATGTGAATAAAATAAAATAAAATATTAGATTTTTATAGAAAAGATGGACATAAACCCGGTAAGAGTAAAATTTAATCAATTAAATTTAAAAATCTAATATTGACAAAAAATGAGAGTTATTAAATTAATGAAGCTAGATTAAATTAATTAATTAAGATTATGAAAATTAAATATAATTATTAAAAAGTCAAAATATAATGATTATTAAAAAGACCAATTTTGGTAAAATGGCTACAACTTGAGCTACACAAATGCAAATTAAGTGATTCCAAAGCCAAATTAAACATAAGACATAAACCTACAACTTTCATAAAGGAAGTATGGCCAAGTTGATTTTGTATCTTATCCAAATTTATGAGGGAAGTTAAAGTACAAATTCTAAAATTTATGGAACAATCACAAAATGACTTGAATTGTGATTTGTATTTAACACTAATGGTTTGATGAATATATATACCATGTGAATATATGATTGGGACTTATGGTCCCACTATGATTGGAATGCTACATATGATGTGATGATGTGATAATGAGAACATTGAATGACTAAAAATGTTAAATTGCTTATATATGCCTAGACATTTGTGTGTGGCTTAGATAGATCAGCATGCTAAGAAAGGACGAGTTTAGCAGTACTGCCTATGGCTTTTAAGCCCAATTATATTGCATACCTGGTAGACATTTATATGTCCTATGGTATAAAGGCCCGAGACACCAAGTGTCCAGTGCTAGTTATGATATTTCCACATCTATGATTATTTTGGCTCTTAAGCCATTAAATTGCATACCGGATAGACACTATGTGACCGATGGTATGACGACCCAAGATACCGAGTACCCAGTGCTAGTAAAACCTGCGTTTCCAGTCTAGTCAATTCTGTTATAGGTTGCTTGGGCATTAAAAAGAGTTAAGAAGGTTAAATATTAAACAAATGAACAGGAAAAAGATCCCAATGAAACAATTATTTCAAAGATCAACAAAATGTGAAATGACTCACAATTAATTAGAAATACATAAATCTTATGTTACTACAAATATAAAATATTTACTTTTATTTGTATAGTATATTTTTATTCTATTATTGAACCACTAAGCAGAAATGTTTAGCACGATGGTTTCTTCTCGTATAGGTTCAGAAGATAAGGCCCAATAGAGGTTAGACAGGGATTGTTGGGCATAGATCTGTAGTAGAGTCATTGTTACCTCCACTCACCATTTTGGTATAATGCAAGGGCCCTCACATGCATGATTTTGTACTTGTAATTAGGTACATAGTTGTAAATTAACTTTTGAGTTGTAAAACAATTACGTACATATTGTAAATTAATGAAATGTAAGAAATTCATGTATGAAAATAATGGATGGAATGGATTATTTGTATGAAATTATGGAAAGTGATTGAGATGTTAGATTTATGTGTTGAGATTAAGATGAAATTTTAAACAGGTAACTATTTTAACAGGGCAAATATCAATAAAATAGAGGAAACTCTGGTAGTTTCTCTGTTTGAAAATAATTAATTTAAATGTCAAAATAGACTTAAAGTTTATAATGAATAAAACAAGATATAAGAAGGTGCTCCAGCACATAATGTGATATTCCTTGCTCGGCTACATCGTAGATCGAGTAAGGGGTGTTACATAATAAACCTGCAAGGGAGGAAGCAGGCTATTTTGAAAAAGAAATTCTCCTGTAACCTAGAAAAATAGGGTGAACAACAGTGAGCGTTCGACTCACAGAGTAAGATATTGATTTTAAATACAATTTCTATAACTATCTAAAGTTAATGCATCCCTAAGGATAAAATGCAACATCTTCACACAATTCAAATAAGTCAAGTTATAATCATAGCAAAGGCAATATGGAGCACTCACACACCTGTGTGTCAAATCCATACTCACACATATATGTATGGTAGCTGATCTCCTATACAACTTTCTTAGTTTCAACGTCTACCAGTGAGATCAACTCAAAGCCAGACTTTCTTTTAATATCCAAATGCGGGGGCCAACAAGATCAACTCGAGCCGTGCCTACCCCGATTTATCCATAATAAGGATAAGGTCCCAGCGAGTCAAGCTTTGGCTGTGTCTACCCGTCCTACCCATATCTATATACACACCACATGCACACCAACTCACACACGCAGCTTCAGATCGCCATTAAACAATAACCACATCAATGTCATTAAATACAAATGAAATACAAGGCATGCCTAACCAATAACTATGTACATATATCTATAAGTGATGTATGAACATGCCTTAAATACATAATAATATTGAAATTATAAGTAAAATCAATGTCTATTCACAGTACTTCACAAGTCACTGCAGCGGTTAAGTGGAGGAGGAAGGATAGCCCGGCTCACCTAAACAATTACATTATAAATTTTATTAGTACTAATTCAAAACAAAACTTTAAAGAGACAAAAGACGTCCTAATTTATGCTGAAAATTCGGCAGAGTTTTCCCTATACTTAGGATCTATCCAACTTGTAAAGTGGTTCAAATAATACTTCTAAATTACAAATCCCATATCTATATCTCATCAACATCATGTGGCCTCTCCTGGGCCCTCTAAACCAGGCAAAAATCACAAAATTAAAAAAATTATATTTTAGCCTCTAAAACTCAAATGAGCTCTAAAAATTCTAAAATTTTTGCCCCGCGGTCCTTAACAAGATTATAAGACTATTGCAAAAAGAATTATAATTTTCTAATCACCCATGAATATTTTATAAATTTTTGTTCTAAACTCGATACTAGTTAATTAAGGAAACTTAGGGTTTAGGTTTACCTATGTCGATTCTGATACTTGAAATACGTCAGCAGTGTTTAAAAATGCTAGGATTGACTATAATATTGGCTACGTTCTAGGATGGGTTGCCGGGCAGTCGAATTTGGCCAACAACTCGATCCCAGCACCGGTGAGCTATCATCGATCCGATCCCACCTAAATTAAGCCTAAAAATTATTAATAATTATCATGAAATTATTTTTAATTTTTGAAAATTGAAAAAGCTCAAAAATCTCACTAAGAGATCTGGACTGTCCGATTATCGCCTTTTTCAAACAGTGTCCAATCAGAGTAGGGCCGATCCCATCTAGAAGGTTTCATCGCTCTTAGTCTATCGGTGGTCTTGAATTTCTAGTCTGACGATCAGATCGCTGGAAAAGTGATCGAAAAGCTAAAAAACTACCCATTTTCTCTCTCCTCGATATGCGTGAATCTGGCGACCATAGGAGTTGCTACTGGTTAGAGACTATTGCTTGGGCCAAGAGATATCGATCTGGACTAGTGGGTTCACTAGTCACTTGCTAGAATGGCAAAATTTTGGCCAGTCAACATCCCTCTCTCTCTTCTCTCTCTCTCTCTCTCTCTCTCTCTCTCTCTCTGTGTGTGCCACCTGTCGTCATTCATGGCTTTTCAACACTGGTGCTGGTCGTCAGGAGTCTAGTCAACAGTTGGACAGAGCTCATGGTCGAAAATCATGGAGGGAAAAAGGAAAGAAGAAGGGGGAGGGCAGAGAGAAAACGTGAGGATAGGGGCCCGGGGGGCAGGGGGGAAGAGGTTTAAAAAATTATGTTTTAGCCCATAAAACTAACATTTTACAAAAATCACTTAAACGAGCTCTAAAAATTCTAAAATTTTACCCCGTGGTCCTTAACAAGATTATAAGGCTATTGCAAAAAGAATTATAATTTTTTAATCACTCATTAATATTTTATGAATTTTTATTCTAAACTCTATACTAGGTAATTAAGGAAACTTGTTCGAGTTTACCTATGCCTATTCTGATGCTTGGAACACATCGGTAGTGTCTGAAAATGCTAAGATCGACTATAGTACTGGCCTCTAGAACAGCCTGCTGGGCTGACGAATCTGGCCAATAACTTGATCCCGGTGCCGGTGAGCTATAATCAATCCAATCGCACCTAAATTAAGCCTAAAAATTGTTAATAATTATTATGAAATTATTTTTAATTTTTGAAAATTGAAAAAGCTCAAAAATCTCACCAAGAGATCTAAATCGTCCGATGACACCATTGGAGCGGGGCCAGTCCCATCTCAAAGGTTTCGTCACCCTGAGTCCATCGATCGTCTCAAATTTCTAATCTAACGGTCTGATCGCCAGAAAAGTGATATGAAAGCTCAAAAACTACCCATTTTCTTTCTCTCGATATGCGTGAATTCGGCGACCATAGGAGCTGCCATTGGTCAGAGACTATTCCTCGGGCCAAGAGGTATCGATATGGACTAGGGGAGGGGGGGGGGGTGTTCACCAGTTACTGACCGGAATGACCAGATTTTGGCTGGTGAACTTCCCTCTCTCTCTTCTCCCTCTCTTTCCTTTCTCTCTCTCTCTGTCTCTCTCTCTGCCACCTGTTGTCGTTCATGGCTTCTCCGGCACTGGTGCTGGTCGTCAGGAGTCTCGTTGACAGTTGGATGAAGCTCATGGCCAGAAATCATGGAGGAAAAAAGGGAAAGAAGAAGGGAGAGGGCAGAGCGAAAACGTGAGGATGTGGGCGAGTGGGGGGGGGGGGGGGGTGTTCTGCTGGGTTTCAATTTTGATTTTTTTTTTCTTTTCCTTTTCCTGTTGGAACGTCCCTTCAACAACGATCATTGTTTTTTTTATATGAATATTATATTAATATAACTTAAAATATTTAACCTATTTTAATGTTAAAATAATATAAAGCATAATATACTAAAACAATAATGTAAATACACTTAAAATTTTACCCTTCCGTAAATAATAAATTTAAGAATGATTTAAAAAATAATCTTAATATAATACAGAAAAAATTAAAAGTTTCAATTAATGTAATATTTACAATATAAATGGTAAATTAGAATTTTTATTTTTTAATAATCAATAAATTTCAATGCACTTGAAATAATAATAATAGCTATAAAATCAACAATTAAACTAAAATATTACATCTAATATAATAAGTTTTATTTAATATACTTAGCTCAAAGTAATAATTAAACAAAAATTTAGTTTAATACAATAATAAATAAAGATTTTAAATTTAATTTTTAAAATAAAATAACAAGATAATAATAATAATAATAATATCATAAAACATGCTTAAACAATAAAATAATATGAGAATAATATTAAGAATTATATCTTTATATATAAAAGAAAATTCAGGTTGTTGCACTTTACAAAAATTAATTCTTCTTCCTATCAACATTTTTTTCATAATTGTTTGAAATTTTTCTTAAGTTTTTTTAAAATCTTAATATGCATATATTTGTCCTTGCCCTGTGATCCTGATTCGATGTTATAGTGAGGAGACTAAAGACAAATTGCTAATGAAAAAGTGACATTAAGTCAAAAGATTAAGAGAATGAAAGAAAACTTATTTAGAGCATGTTTAGCACTGCATTTGAAAGTTTAAAATTGTTTTTTTAATAAAAGTACCATTTTAAATGCTGCTAGAAAAAGCAGTTGAAAAAAGTTATTTTGTTATTTTAGTATTTTTAAAATTAAAACTTATCAAATTAATTTTAAATTATTTTTTAATACTCTATAACTAGTATATCTAAAAATTTGATTTTTTCAATAGCAGTTCTAATAACAATACCAAATAGACCATTAGAAAATTTAGATTTCTTTATTTTTTTTTAAATTCAAATGAACTCCGAATTAGTATTTTAAAAAAAATCTAAATAATAAACTTTACATTAAAGTATGTAATAATATCTTGGCATTGAAATAAAACTATTACTTGAATTTGAGTTTATTTCTTTACATTGAGTAAATAAATTATTGGAGAAGGCTTTAGGCCCTAAAAAACAAATTCATCACAATTAATTAATTATAGCTTAAATTTAATATAATATTTAAGATTTGCCTCCAAGTTTTGCTACTTATTCTTATAACATTATTTCTTTCTTTTAGCCAATTCGGTTGACTACTTCAATTTTTTTTTACACTTCGTACTTGGTGCTCCATGGATTGCTGCTTGACATGTATTTAATTACTATTTGGATTTTTTTTTAATAATTCTTTGCATTTTAATGGGTTGTCATCTGGTTTGCTAATTTGTCATAGTCTCACTTGGTAGGTTATTGATTGGAGTCTGGTGGAAATAATGTGATTCTCAGATCGCCAGTTATCTAAACATCAATTGATTTTTTAATGCTCCAATTTATGGATGAAAAATGACAATATATTGGATATTTTAGTGCTTCAATTGATATGTACGTGAATACTTTTCTTCCCATATATTAAATTTGTGAATTTAATAATCTAATAAAGATATCATGTTCTCCATTATTGTATTTATTTTATCTATGATTCTTATATCAATTGAGATTTGTATAATGTGGATTTTAAATTATTAATAACATGTATAAAATTAAATAATAATAATAATATTTAAAAAATTAGCTTGTAGAATTGTGATTGGCTAATATATCCTTAGAATTTCAAATTAATGGCTTTACTATTATTTTTTAGTTTTAGTGGCAAAACTTTTAATTATTATTGGGAAATCAACTGTAGTAATTTACTATAAGTTTTAATAGCATTATCTAACTTTACCGCTAGTATGGATCATTTTGCAGCTCAAAAATTCCCATTAACAAGGCATTGTTTTTTTATTATTTTTTTAGTGGCAATTTTTATTTTTATTATTATTAGTGGGAAAAAATATGTTCATTGTTTTGTGGCAATGTGGTAGTTTGCCTCAAGCTTTTTGCGACACACTTTTGTAGTAAATTATTGACAATTTTACTTTTTGTTGCCAAAATTTTTTGTGGTAAAATTTATAATTTTAGTTAAAATTTCTCCCTAAAAAAAACAAGTAGATATGTATATATGCGTAAATAGTAGTAAATATGTATATATGTGTGATACGCAATGCAAGAGTAAGAAAGATTTTTCCAAATGTCATTGCTTCTTCCAAAAATAAGAAAGACCACAAAATTTCGTAAGTCTTTTGAGTCATTGACTTTGTCGTAAAATTAGTTATCAGACAGCAATTGAGGAGAGGTTATGAGAAGTAGAAAATTCTCTTTAAAAAAATGTTCCTTTATTAAGTACAATATTTTTTTTTGTAAAAAAAAATAATATTAGGGAAAAATTTACTAACTATGTCTTTGTTTGTTGCTCATTTAATCCAAATTTTTTAAATTTTGGATATTAAACTAAATCTTTCAAAAATTAAAGAAATTTTATCTAATAATAAAATTAGAATTTGATAAATTATAATTTAGTTTCTGAAATAGTGAAGCCTTAGAACTTAGTGCATATATTATCAAAACTACATAATTTAATCTCTAATATTTGGTAAAACCTACAATTTAATATCTTAATTTAAACTTGATAATTAAACAGTATAAAAACATATTATTCTTTACAAAATTAATGCTTCTTCCTATTAAGAATTTTTCATAATAGTTTGAAAATTTTCTTAAGTTTTTAAATATATTATTTTTAGATTTTAATCAATAAAATTTTATTTCTTGAAATGAAATAAAAAATTTTTACACTAGAAAAATAAAGATCCAATCAGTTTGAGTTTACAGGCTGCGACACAATCCGTGAAATTTCTCCTTCGAATTTTTGATCTACGAGTTTTTAATGGCCATGAGTTTGTTTGGGGACAAGCTGATGGAGGGAGAAATTCCCACTTCTTGATTGGTTTTCTGTACAATTTACACTTTTTTTTTGGTTAATTCAGTCAATTTACTTAAGCATTAATTGGGCAGTTAAATTCTTGACCTGGTCTTAGAGAAAAAATTTCAATGAACCAAGTGGGAAACTTCTTTCTTCAGATGTCGTTTTCCTCAAAATTTCGTAATCTTTAAACTTTCACTTATTATTTTTCTTAATATCTTTAGACTTTGAACTGATTACGGCTATGCGTTCCTATCACCAACATTTCTGAAACTCTCATAAATTCTTGCTTCCTACTTTGAATGATTCCATCTTAAAGTGGACTGGAGGGAGCCTTGATACAAAGGCCTTCCCTTTTATTTTTTTTAGCCTTCTTAATAAAAAAAAAAAAAAAATACATTATACGATTTTATTTTTTTATGAAAAATAATTTCATAAAAAATATTTTTATAGAAAAAATATTTTTTATAATAATATTTTATATTATTTAATTATAATATTAAATTAATAATATATATAAAATATTTTTACATTTTAATAAGATTATTAAAATTAAAAAAAAAAAGAATAAAAAGAGAAAGTAATTTTTTTTTAAAAAAAATAACTTAATTTTCTCTTTTAATTATATATATAAAATTTAATGAGTTTTAATTTAATAATATTTGAGTTATTTTTAAAATTATGAGGTCTCAAATTTCAATTATATAAAAATATATAAAATAATTTAAAACTTCTTTTTAATTTTTTTAATAATTTTCATAATAAAAATAATTTATAAAATTGAAATTGAAAAAGTGATGACTGAAATTTTAAAATACTAAATTTATTCTATATTTAATATTTTAACTTTGGAAATGTATGATTTTATTGGTCTATGTTTTTTACTTGATAAATTTATATATTTACTATTACTTTTTATTTATTTATTTTAACATATTAAATCTCACAATAACCGCATTGATAATATACTATAATTGATATTTTTAATAAATTTGTAATTTCAATTGAAAATATTGATTGTCAAGTAAATATTTAATAAATTATAATCATTCTGGAAATTTTAATTTTATATTATTTTTAATTTTTTTTAGTGTACATTGAACATATTTTGTTTTATAAATAAAAATAAAAAATTTATATTACATTTATTTCACCAAAAATATTTTCTGACTAAAGTGAAAATCAAATTATTTAAAAAAAAATATTTCTTAAAAAGAGAAATTTATTATTATTTTTTAAACTTTAATAATCTTATTAAAATATAAAAATACTTAAAAATAAATATATATTATTAATCTAACATTACAATCAAATAATAAAAAATATTATCGTAAAAAGGTATTTTTAAAAAAAATATTTTTTATAAAAAATATTTTCTATATATAAATTACTTTTTCATAAAATAAACATAGTCTTAATTTATATATTAGTAAACCAAAGTTAAATTTAATTAATAAATTATATATTAAAGAAATAATCTTTTTTTTTATTTACCTTTATTATTTATAAATATCAACGAATTTTAATTTGGCATCCAAAATTAAAGGCCTAGCTCTGCCACTCAACATATAGCCCATCCAATTTTACAGACCCAAACTCTGCTTCTGCAATGGCTTCTTCTCTTGCTTGTCTTCCTTTCTTACTTGCTTTTGCTGCCATGTTTATTGCTTGCTCAAAATAAAGGTAATATGGGGGTGGGAGACTCCCTAACTGCAGGTCATAAGAGAGCGCAACTATGGCTTTCTCCTTCGGGGGATTTTGCTTTTGGGTTTCGCCAACTTGTGAAAAGAGATCTTTACTTGCTCGCTATATGGTATAACAAAATTCCTGACAAAACCATAGTCTTGTATGCCAAAGGAGATGACCCTGCACCAGTATGATCCAAGCTAGAGCTAACTGCTGATCGTGGGCTGGTTCTTACTAGCCCTCAAGGCACAGAGATTTGGAAAGCTGGTTTCAATTTGGGGGATGCTGCCAATGGTTTCATGAATGATACAGGAGATTTCATACTATCAAATTCAGCCTCTGAAATTTTATGGCGGAGCTTCGATCATCCTACTGATACATTGTTGTCTGGACAGACACTGAACAGCTTGTTGCCGGGACAGATACTGGACAGTGGTGGCCAAATGCTTTCTTCTAGACTAACAGAGACCAATTTCTCTCGTGGAAGGTTTCAGTTTCATTTGATTGCAGATGGGAACGCTGTGCTTAATACCATCAATTTGCCTACTGGTTTTGCATGTGAAGCATATTTCTGGAGCAATACTGTAGATTCTGACCCATCAAATGCTGGGTTGCGTGTAGTATTCGATGAGTCAGGTTACCTGTATGTGTTGCGAGCAAGCGGTAAACGAGAACTCCTCATGACAGGAACAGTTGCCCCAGCCGCAGAAAATTATCACAGAGTAACTCTCATTTTTTACGTGGTTTTAGTCCAGTATACGCACCCCATGAATTCCACTGGCAATGGAGGAAATTGGTCTATTATTCGCTCCATGCCAGATGATATCTGCACTGATCTCACTGGACTAAACGGAACTGGGCCTCGTGGTTTTAATGGTATCCGCCAACTTAGCAAAGATCAGCGACCAACCTGTAGCTGCCCACAAAGATTTTCTCTACTTGATCCCAATGACGATTATGGCGGCTGCAGACCCGATTTTTACACTCAATTTTGCGAAGATGTGTCTAATTCTCTAGAAGATTTTGATTTCTTGGAGCTGGAGAATACTGATTGGCCAACATCTAATTACAAGATGTATACACCTTATAATATCGAGGAATGTCAGAAGGCTTGCAGCGAAGATTGCTTCTGCAATGTAATTGTGTTTGTAGGAGGAACATGCTGGAAGAAGAAGCTGCCACTCTCAAATGGTAGGCTAGATGAAAAAGTTAATGGAAAGGCATTTATAAAAATAAGAAAGGATAATTCTACACGAAGAGAACCTCTTTCGGGACCTCTTCCATTCCCCTATGAAAAGAAGAACAAGGATAGTTTGGTCCTTGCGTCGTCTGTGCTCTTAGGAGGCTCTGTGCTTATCGACTTGGTATCGAGTTTTTCTTTTTTCTTCTTCTCCCACAACAAATCCTAAAGGATCCCTCAAGGTATAGAAAGAGCTGCATAATCCAATTTGCGGGGCTTTGGCTTCGAGGAGCTCTTTATTGCAACAGATGGATTCAAAGAAGTGGTAGGAAGGGGATCTTTTGGCAAAGTTTATAAAGGGGTATTAGAAATGGGTACTAAAGTTCCAGTTGCAGTCAAGAAATTGGACAAAATATTTGAAGAAGTTGAGAGAGTTCAGGACTGAAGTTAAAATGATTGGCCAAACCCACCACAAGAATCTAGTCCAGCTTATGGGATTTTGTGATGAGGGACAACATCGATTGTTGGTATACGAGTTCTTGAGCAATGAAACACTAGCAAACTTCATTTTTAAAGAGGCAAAACTCAGCTAGAGCCAGAGGACCCAGATAGCATTTGGAATTGCAAGAGGACTTGCATACCTACACGAAGAGTGTAGCACTCAAATCATTCATTGCGATATAAAGCCTCAGAATATTCTGTTAGATGACCATTATGATCCCAAGATTGTCAATTTTGGATTGGCCAAGCTTTTGCTGCTGGACCAGAGCCAAACGTTTACTGCTATTAGAGGAATGAAAGGGTATGTTGCACCAGAATGGTTCAGGAACATGCCAGTCATAGTAAAGAACGATGTGTACAGCTTCAAGGTCTTATCGTTGGAGATAATTTGTGGTAGGAAATGTGTAGATAAGACTGGGCTTACGATTGCTATGAAGATGGAATAATAAGTGCTTTGGTTGAAAATGATAAGGAAGTCATGAATGATATGAAAAAGCTTGAGAGGTTTGTGAAGGTGGCTATTTGGTGCATTCTGAAAGATCCTGCTCTAAGACCAACCATAAAAATGGCAATCCTGATGCTTGAAGATTTTGTTCAAGTTGCTGCTCCGCCGTGTCCACGCCCATTTACCACTATAGTTGGTTGAAAAACCAGTTATGCTGACTGACTGGCTCTCTGCATCTAAGTTTTTGCATATTGTAATTTAATTGCCTTTACATCTGTTAGAAGAAAGAATACAAGTAATGAAGGAAAGGATTGTGTATTTATCTGTGTATTATTTACAGAGATATTACATCTATTTATACATGAAAATATGAGCTAATTTAGACAAGAATAATAATTACTATAATTATGCTATAAATCTCCTATAATCATGCTAATTGATGTAATTATGCTACACAAATCTCCTATAATCATACTAATTGCTGTAATTATGCTAACACTCCCCCTCAAACTCAAGGTGGTAGCACATGTGCCAACTTGAGTTTGCTTAAGAGATCCTGAAAGTGAGCGGGAGGATACGTTTTGGTGAATATATCAGCGGTTTAGCTGACAGAAGAGACAGGAATCAAACATATGGTGCCATGAGCAACATGATGACGTACAAAATGACAATCAATTTCGATGTGTTTGGTACGCTCATGAAATACATCATTATGAGAAATCTGTATGGCACTTCTATTATCACAATGAAGCATTATGACAGAAGAATGAGTGATACCCAAATCAGTTAATAACCACTGTAACCAAAGTAATTCAGATGTAGCATCAGCAAGAACACGATATTCAGATTCTGTGCTAGAACGTGCAATAACAGTTTGCTTTTTGCTACGCCAAGAGATAAGAGAATTACCCAAGAAGAAACAATAACCAGTTGTAGAGCGACGATCTGTCAGATCACCAGCCCAATCAGCATCAGAGTAGCCAGATAATACTAGGGAGGAGGTAGCGGAAAAGTGCAAACCATGAAAAAGAGTGCCTTTGATATAACGAAGGATTCGAAGTACTGCAGAGAAATGAGTTGAGCGAGGAGCAGACATAAACTGGCTGACCAGATGAACAGCATATGAAATATCAGGTCGAGTAACTGTGAGATAAACAAGACTCCCGACAAGCTGTCGATATAAAGTAGGATCATCAAGAGGAGTGCCATCAAGAGGTGTAAGTTTGCAATTGAGCTCCAATGGGGTTGATACTGTTTTGCTATCAGTGATGCCTGCTCGAGAAAGTAAGTCGGATGCATACTTGGCTTGAGATGGATAATAGCCATCAGAATTTTGAGAAACTTCAAGACCCAAAAAATAGCTGAGAGAACCCAGGTCTTTCATTTCAAAATGCTGATTGAGATAATGTTGCAACTCTAAAATACCAGATGAATCATCTCCTGTTATTATCATTTCATCAACATAAAGCAACAGAATAACAATACCACTGTCAGTTCGACGAGTGAATAATGCAGAATCATGTGGACTAGAGAGAAAACCAAGTTGAACAAGAGTGGAACTAAATTTGGCAAACCAGGCCCTGGGAGCTTGTTTTAATCCATATAAGGCTCGCCGAAGTTTGCAAACCTTATGAGGAGAATGATAACCAGGAGGAGGATGCATATAAACCTCTTCCGTTAAATCACCATGAAGAAAAGCATTTTTGACATCCATCTGGAAAAGTTTCCATTTACGAACTGCAGCAATAGCTAAGAGACTGCAAATAGATGTTAATCGGGCCACTAGAGCAAAAGTTTCTTCATAGTCGATACCATACTCTTGAATGTACCCTTTGGCTACTAAGCGAGCTTTGTAGCGTTCAATAGTTCCATCAGAACGGGTCTTGATTTTGTAAATCCATTTACAACCAATAGGGGTCTTATTTGGTGGAAGATCAACTAAATCCCAAGTATGAGTTTTCTCTAAAGCCTGAAGTTCGTCAGGGTCAGTACTTGCCTCACGATAAGAATGAGGCTCATGAAGGGTTGCAATAGTAGAGTAACAGTGAAAATCAGAAAGATAATGAGGAGTTTCTCTTACACGGGTAGAATGACGAAGAGTAGTGCTAGGAGGAGATGTAGGCGCAGGTACTGGATCAACAACTAGTGCAGATTCAACAAGGGCAGGTGTAGTTGGGCTAATATTGAGCACATCACAATCACCTGGATCAGGACTTGGAAACAACTCTTTGGAGGAGTCAGTGAAAACTAGAGAGTCAGTATTGATAGAGTGATGAAATTTGGAAAAAGAAGAAAACATAGTATTATCTCAAAAGGTAATATGATGAGAGATGCATAACTTATTAGAAATAGGATCCCAACAACGATACCCTTTGTGTTCAATGCCATAACTAAGAAAACAACATAGATGAGCACGGGGTTCTAATTTGGTATGTTCATGAGGTTGTAAAAGAACAAAAGAAACACATCCAAAAGGTTTAAGTATGGAATAGTCAGGAGGTTGTCCAAACAACTTTTCAAAAGGAGATAAATTATGAAGAACCAAGGTAGGAAGACGGTTAATAATATAAACAGCATGAAGAGCTGCTTCTCCCCAAAATTTTTCTGGACATGAGGCAGAAAGAAGAAGAGTACGTACAGAATCAAGAATATGGCGATGCTTGCGTTCGGCTCGCCCATTCTATTGAGAGGTGTGAGGACAAGAACGTTGAACAATGGTGCCTTGTTGACTAAGAAACTGAAGTAAAGAAGAATCCCAATATTCCATGGCATTGTCTGTTTGGAGAATTTTAATGTCACAAGAGAACTGAGTTTTAATCATTTTTGCAAATGTGATGTAAATTTGTGATAACTCAGATCGATATTTCAAAAAATATATCCAAGTAAACCGAGAATAATCATCAATAAATATCACAAAATAACCAAAACCATTCATTGAAGAAATAGGAGAAGGACTCCAAATGTCAGAATGAATTAAACCAAAAGGAGTGTCTGAAATAGTATTATTATGAGAAAAAGATAATGCAGGTTTTTTTGCAAGCTGACAATTTAAACAATTAAATTACTCAAATTTAGTAGATCCTAATAATCCATGAGAAATTAAAGGTTGAATTTTACTGGCAAAAGCGTGACCAAGACGAAGATGCCATTGGTGAATGGAGGAATTAGGGATTGTAGTTGCAGACACAAATCTCTGAGGAAGATGTAAAGATGCAAGCTCAAATAATCGACCCACTCTGCGACCCTCCCCAAGAATCTGTCCCGTTTGTGGATCCTGTACCTGGACACCATGGGGAGAAAAAAATAACATTTAGTCCTTTTTCACACAACTGACCAACAGAAATAAGATTGAGTGCCAAATTAGGGATATAATAGGTGTCAGGGAGATGAAGATTTGAGGTAGACACGTGACCAGTATGTGTGATGTTCATTTTAGTACCATTTGCAGTATGGATTGGTGGTAAGGAAGATACAGGTTTTGCAGAAGACAAGAATTTAAGATTAGTGGTCATATGATTACAACATGCAGAGTCAAAAAGCCAATAAGAATTACCCGGAGTGGCAGACATGGCAGCAGGAGAATTAGAAGAGATAACCTGTTTGAATAGTGCCTCATGATCACTCATGGTGATGGCAGTAGAACCCTCAGTAGCAGTAATAGCAATGACAGAGGAAGATCCAGGCTTTGAGATATTCTTGAATTTAGAATGCCCTTCTTTTGGTCTTGGAGGGCGTGTGGGACAATGTGCAAGAATATGATCGTAACCATGACAATATCTGCATTCTATAGTAGGACAATATGCAAAAGCATGACCAATTTGATTATAATTCTTACAGAGTTGATTGCCAGATTTCTGATGTGAGGATCGAGTAGTTGCAATAGGTTTTGAAATATCAGATTTCTCCATTGATAACAAGATGAGGAGAAAAAAAATGACAGGAATGAAAGAATGAACCAGAACAAGTTGTAGAGAGAGAAGAGAGACCCTAGAAGCTAGAAATAAAAGCTTTATGGCTCTGATACCATGTTACAAGAAAGAATACAAGTAATGAAGAAAATGATTGTGTATTTTTCTGTGTATTATTTACAGAGATATTACATCTATTTATACATGAGAATATGAGCTAATTTAGACAAGAATAATAATTACTATAATTATGCTATAAATCTCTTATAATCATGCTAATTGCTATAATTATACTACACAAATCTCCTATAATCATGTTAATTGTTGTAATTATGCTAACAACATCCTTGATTCCTTTCTAGTCTATTCTAGTTTAAGAAAATTTTAAATAAATCATAAAGTTTGTCCCGTTGCTGATGGGAATATAAATATAATTCTACAGAAATTTAGCAATACTGATTTTATTTCAAGCAAAATTAAATGTAAGTGATTTGTTTATAAAAATTGCAGTTTAGTGACAATATTAAAATTAATTTATGTCCATAAATTGCATAATTTTGATGCATATTCTTTTATTATATATGAAATATTAAATAAATAAATTCTAAATAGTCTTAATATGTAACAGTTAAACAATAATCTCTTTACTATACATCGGATAAATTTAAAATTATTCTTCTTTGAAAAATAAATTAATTCACATTAAACACGAATAAAAGTAATTAGTATATATATATATATATATATATATATATATATATATATATATATATATATATATATATATATATATATATATTTGTTACTTGTTTGATTCCCACGTCCTCAAGCTATTCTAAGTGAAATCCGAAAGCTTTTGAGAAGAATTTTACGGGTGAAATTTGACGGGGCAAACCAAGGCAAAAATATGAGTATAAGTGTGCTTTAATTGGGTGTGCAAAGGTCTTCTCTATCTCTCGTGGTTTGTATTTTTTACTAACAAATTAATTGTTTATACAATTCCTTTATATTTAAAATATGAATTTATGTATATAATTTATTGTTATAATCGGACAGCCTAGTTGGTATTCTGGTAGGGAAGTTTCGAATTCTAGTCTCTTAATCCACCTCTTTTAATTAGTCAACTTTTTGGTGAGATAAGGAGAAAATAGTGGTAGGTAGGTTTTGAATTCTAGTCTCTTAATCCAACTCTTTTAATTAGTCAATTTTACGGTGAGAAAAGGAGAAGATTACCTCTAATTATATAGCCCATTAATTATAAACAGTCCAACATATTTTCGTTGAATTCCGAAAAAAAAATCTATAAATTTCCAATATAAATTAATAATATTTTTATTGCTTATTGTCAAAATCTACCATTCTTTCCGTTGTATAAAAAAATAGTGTTCAAAATCTACTAAGAAATTATCTTTCAAGGGCTTTCACTTGTGTTAAAAACCTACCTCCTCCGTTTGATGGTGCTTTTCATGGAAAATTTTCTCTACACTTAAGCTATTGTAAGGTTGGGACATGATAACTGTGATGGGTCAATATATAAGATAGGTGAGATTTACAATATATTGAATAATTTATTGCTTCAATTGATATGCAAGTGTATACTTTTCTTTCCATAGATTAAATTTGTGAACTTTATGATTTAATAAAGATATACTTTCTCCAATATCTTATTTATTTTATTCATAATATAATTTATAAATTTCTTGTATTGATTGAGATTTGTATAGTGTACATTTTAAATTATTAATAACATGCATAAAATTAAAAAATAATAATAATATTTTGAAAATTAACTTGTAGAATTGTGATTGGCTAATATATTCTCAGAATTTCAAATTAATGGCTTTACTATTGTTTTTATTATTAGTGGCAAAAATTTTGATTATTAGTGGGGAATCAACTATTGCAATTTGCTATAAGTTTTAGTGGCAAAGTCTAGTTTTACCACTAATATGAATCATTTGGTGGCTCAAAAATTGTCATTAATAAAGTTTTTTTTTGTAATATTTTTAGTGGTGAATTTTTTTTATTATATATGGGGATATATAGGGTGAATTTTTTTATTATTATACAAGAGAGTATCCCTTAGTGCATGATGTTTGCGGATGATATAGTTTTGATAGATGAGATGCGAAAAGGAGTCAATAGAAAGCTAGAGCTTTGGAGAAGTATTTTAGAGTCAAAGGGCTTTAAGTTAAGTAGAACGAAAATAGAATACATGCATTGCAAGTTTAGTGAAGGCCAAACTGGTGATAGGGAAGTAGTTAGTTTGGATGGAGTGGTACTGTCCCAAAGTAATCACTTTAAATACCTCGGCTCAATCCTTTAAGTAGATGGGGGATGTGAGGAGGATGTTAGTTATAGGATTAAAGCCAAATGGTTGAAGTAAAGACGTGCCACGAGAGTTTTATGTGATTCCAAGATTCCCAATAAGTTGAAAGGAAAATTTTACTGTACAACCATACAACCGGCCATGTTATATGGTAGTGAGTATTGGGCACTGAAGGAGTCATATGTGTCTAAGATAAAAGTTACAGAGATGAGAATGTTAAGATGGATGAGTGGCCATACTAGACTAGATAAAGTCTGTAATGAGAGTATTAGAAAAAAGATAGGAGTGGTGTTAATTGAGGATAAGTTGAGAGAAGAGAGATTGAGGTGGTTTGCTCATGTGAAGCGTAGATATACGGAGGCTCCAGTTAGACAAGTAGAGCACATTAGGTTAGAGGATAGAAAGAAAAGAAGAGTTAGACCTAAAATGACTTGGAGGAGAGTAGTACAACATGACCTAGAAGCATTACACATTTTTGAGGATTTAACCCAAAATCGTTTAGAGTGGAGAAAGCGAATTCATATAGCCGACCCCAAAATTTTTGGGATAAAGGCTTAGTTGAGTTGAGTATATGGAGAAAATTATTTTCACTACAACCAAAAAGTATTATTCTATGGCAATGTGGTAATTTGTTAAAAAAAAATTTGCAAGGCACTTTTGTGGTAAACTAGTGACGATTTTACTTTTTGTCACACCCTACCCCTCTGTAAGGCATAACATGATCCCGTAGTATACCTAATGAATTACCAACTTCGTCTACTGATAACCTATTAAATACACTACAAGAGATTTTAAAACTTTTCTTACTTCTTTTTACAGTGGAGAGCACTATTTATAAGTGTTAAAAACCTTTTTGAACTGAAGTGAAACAGCTAACACATTTGGACTATTAGGGATTTCTGTAAAAATTTTGGCAGAGTGCTATCTGTATTTTGAACAAAACAGTTCTTCAGAAAACCTGTAAAAAAGCACTTCAATATTTTTCTCAATCTCAAACTCCAACATATTTCAACACAATAAGTTTTTCAACTTGAATCCACAATAATTTTTCAAAGACTGAGATAAAAGAAATACAGTACAATTTTTTACAAGCCAAAATAACTCATAATTTATTTTACAACTTCAATGTATAATTTTAATTTACAACTGCTCAAAATCAAGAACAATATATACATACAGTGAACATTCATTATAGTACAAAATGCAAAATGTGGTATACTCAATATACCCGATGATCTCTCACTGAATGTACTAGCAGCCTACTATGCTGCCCTGTCATTCTGTCTACCTGCGACAACAATGAAAAGCTATCGCTGAGACAATGTCTCAGTGGTGCACAACATTAACCAAATACAACTTTAAATCACAAATCATAAATCATATAAAGAGTGGATATGTAAAACCATAGTTAAATTCAAGACAATGAATGTCATAAGGAATTTAACACAATATCACATTAAATCTCAGTAATCAAAACATAGTTAAATTCAAAAGACAGTGAATGTCAATAAGAATTTAAACTCCATTTCACAATATCACAATAATTTCAATAGTCAAAACATGGTTAAATTCAAAAGACAGTGAATGTCAATAAGAATTTAAACTCCATTTCACAAATTATCAAATCGCATAATAGCATAATTTAGTCGAATAATTTAAGAATACAGTGTTGCCAATTCATACACAACTTAAGCCATGACACAAAATTTCCGATCAATGCCGCATTGTACACCACGACAAAGCAATCACAATCCCACTAATCGAAATCAATGAGGAAGGGAGCTAGCTATATAATGAGTACTCATCCGATCACCTCAACTGGTAAACCAGAGAGGGAGAAAGATAAACGATCACGACTCCATAAATGGAGAAGGAAAATAAACGATCACAACCCCATAAATGGAGAAGGAATGATATGATACTGTCATGCTAAGTGTGAACACAAAATCAATTCCAAACATTTTATTCAAATGATTCGTGAGAATCCAATAAATTTCTAAAGTCATAATTTCATTCACAAAATGGCAACACAATTCATAATTAACTTCAATTTTCACAAATCACACTAAATCAATTTTTCCACAGTTTCAAACCGTTTATAATGCTTTTCAAGCAATAAGTATCCATTCAAACACATTTCCATAATTGAAACAATAATATACAATTAGTCATAATTTATTTCAATTGAAAAATTCAAAAGAAATAACTGTTGTGCACAAACTTCTGATAACTGTCTCCTGGTCTTGACTCAGTGTTTCCTTCCCTTTTCCTGAGTCTTTGCTAACTGAGAAACACAATTTGAAGTGTTTCAGTACTCATTTAAACTGTCTCTAACGATAATGCTTGATAATTAATTCACTGAATTCTAATATTTGCTTAGTCAACCTAATATGTCGACCCTCGATACATTCTAGGTAAATTAGGTTTTAATGTTATTAATATGTCACATTCGATAGTATTTTAGAGTTGGTACATGTTACCAAACTCATTTCCATGTATCTTGCATTTTCTTGCAATTTGCTGGATTCCGGGATACCAGTTTGACCTAGCCGGACGACCTAGTTCCCTCGGTTTTTGGGTTTCGATCAAAACTACAAACTTGTAGATCTATGTCTTATTGCACGTGAGGCAAAATTTCAGGTCATTCTGAATTATGTAGACCAAGTTATGGTCATTTTACTATTGCTGGTCAAATTGCATCAAAATTGGTCACTTTAGGTCAATTTAGGTCATTTTAGGTTCGGCCAGTTTTTGGACCTGAACTTGGGCAAGCTGTTTGACTTGCTTATGGTTATTTCTGGGCTTTGGTGTCTTCATAAGACTTGTAGATATGGGTCTTAACTATTCATGGTTAAAATTTCAGGTCAATTGGACCTGTTTTGAGTGAGTTATGGCCTAAACACTAACTGCTGCCCAAATGGTCAATTTTCAGGCCTTATTTGCACTTAATTCATATTTGGTCATTTTTCAAGCTACCTTGCAAGCAGAATTTTGGCAAGCTTCCTTCATGAAAGTTGGCACATTTTGTGCCTAGTTTCACCTCCAATTGGTCTCATACCAATTGGAGCCACACACTTAAAGTTATAGGCCTAAAACACAAACTGCCTTATTGCATTTCTTTCATACACACAAGCATCACTTTTAACACTTACCAAACTTAACATTCAAGTCAATTCTGGTTGTACCATAAACTAAACATAATTTACAACATATTATAGGTCATTTTAGTAGCTTATAATTACATTCAACAAACACCATAAAGTGCATAATTTTTCAACTCAATTACAACAATTCAAGCACCTAACCATAACACTTTTTTCATATCCAACTTCACACCATCATATATACACTCAAACTGCCATAACATCCAACACAAGTCAACATTAATATACCATAAATCAAGCATGAATTCTAGCATTCTTCAAGAGTCAATAACCTGCCGCATTAGTGCATTTACAATCCATTAATTTCCAAGCTTTAAATTTGAATTCACATTTACATATACAAAGTATACATCACCCAAACAATTTCCTATACAATATACATTTAATCAATCATTTAATTCATCATTTACAAGCAAAAATAAACTTCCTTCAAAGTGTTTCCATGGCTGCCAAAAGTACACTTCTCCATTTAAACATCAAACCTCAAAAATTTCTCCATAAATCAAACACCCATAACATGCTTACAAACTTTAACAAAGCAACAATCAAAAACTCAAACTTACCACTTTGGAAATTCTTCAAAACCTCTCCAAAACTTGGTTTTCTTGTTGCCTATCTACTGCCCATGGTGTGAGGATTAACTTTAATGAAGGAAAGTGCATGGAAAGTGGCTTAGATCAAGCTTGCATGAAGCTTCCACCCATGCATCCATGGAGGAATTCCATTCTTGGTTTCGGTTGCCCTTTGGAAAGGTTGAAGTTGAAGTTTAAATCTGTCCAAATGCATTATAAAGGTGTCCCACAATGTGAGTTAGTGGACCACTAACTTTAGGAAATGACTTATTTAATTAAAGTTACCAAATTTACAATTTTGCCTCATTATTTCCACTTTTATATTATGTACCATATTTTTATTTTTCATTGCATTTTCAAAGTTTAATATCATTTATTTTTAATGGAAATTTAGGTCAAAAGACAACTCGGGATGTCAAATGACCACAATGCCCCTGTTCGGGTTGCATTCCTGATTTTTCGGTAACACCGGGTTTTGTCCGTTTTTCGATTTCTCACTTTTCTTTGTACTAATTATTTAATTTTTCTTTGATATTTCTAATGATATTTATACTTCAATAAATATTTATTTGAGTCCTAAAAATATTTTCTAGGGTTTTCCGCGGTCCAGGGCTAGTCAACGGTCCACGCCGTGACTTCCCGGTGCGGTCACCCATCGCTAGGGTTCTCGGCTCGCTTAACTTGATTGCATTTCTTTACTATTATTTTTTCTTTATTTTTCTTGTATTTTCTTTTCTTGTATTTCATTATTTTATGTCTCATCACTCATATTGAAGTATAGTTCTAGGCATTCTAGCTGTCCGGACAATATTGGTCACAGGAACAGTAGAACGCACTACTGAACTTAGGGGTGTTACACTTTTGTTGCAAGAACTTTTTGTGGTGAAATTTATAGTTTTGGTAAAAATTTCCCCCCATGAAAAGCTAGTAGATGTGTATTTATGAGTGAGCAGTAATGCAAAAATAAGAAAGATTTTTCCAAATGTCACTACTTTTTCTTTAAGTAAGAAAGGCCATAAAATTTCATAAGTCTTTTAAGTCTATGACTTTTTTTGTAAAGTTTTTATCCTATAGAAATTGAGGAGAAAGGTTACCAGAAGTTATAGAAAATTTTCTTCAAAAAAATTTCTCTTTGCCACGGTACTTTTTGTAACAAAAAAAAAATAATGAGAAATCAATAGTCTAGATAAATTTAAATATTTTCATTTGTTTCTCATTTTATCCAAGTCTTTTAATTTTAGATAATTAAACCAAACCTTTCAGAATTAGAGAAATTTTATTTAACAACCAAATTAGAATTTGGTAAATTATAATTTAGTCCATGAGATTTGGTGAAACCTTGCAATTTAGTTCATATATTTTCAAAATCGCATAATTTAATACCTAAAATTTGGCAAAACCTACAACTTAGTCCATTAATTTAAACTTTATATTTAAATAGTATAAAAACATATTATTATTCTCAAAATTAATTCCTCTCCCTTTCAAGAATTTTCCATAATTTTTTGAAAAATTTCTTCATTTTTTCAATATATGTTTTTTAAATTTTAATAAGTGAAAATTTGATTTCTTGAAATAATAATAAAAAAATTCTTGCACTAAAAAAAAAATAAAGACATAGCTAGTTTTGGTTTATGAGTTTGACACAACCCATGAAATCTCTCCCTGCAATTTTGATCTTTGAGTTTTCAGTGGCCATGGATATGTCTAGGGACAAGTTGATTGAAGAAAAATTAAAGACCTAACACATGACCAGTGCATACTTCCAGAGCTAGTTTGCTATATACCTATTAGAATATATAGCATCTCACCTAATAGGGCTTAGAGTAGATGTAGTATGCAACACCCAAGATCATTTATCACTTTCAAATCTCTTCTGATCTCATTCATATATCCTGAGTTCATAATTATGCCTTTATCGCAATATAAACCTAATTAGTTAACCTATGAACACAGACTAATATGACACTTCCAATGATCTTTCTTTTTTCATAATACTCTCAACCTTAATTTAACTTGCTTTTATAGGAATGCCCCTTTAGATCACATCTTACATAGTCTTTTAGCAACACTCTAAGATAGAAAACATTAGCCAAAGTCTTGAGTAAATGATCAGAGTCGTGAGGGTACTAGGTAAAGGTTATTTATACTCTTTAGGGTCTCACGCAATATTAAATAGAGATCACACTTGTATTCCCCTTGATAGACACAAACTACATATGTGGTATGAATCACATGATATGGTTTTTTCTCATTTCCATTGTGTATGTCTTTATCAAATATCATATAGATGATAGTTCAGGCACCCTAATGTCAAACTTTAAGTTCATGTGTCTATTATTTCACATCAAAACTCACATCTAGCATTCAAGACAGATAATGTGACTCAAATCACATGGTCAGTGTAATTACTTAGCTTACAATGACCCTAGTTCTTTATCTCTTTTTTGAGGCAACATTTCATGTTATAAGTTTTGAGCTTTTATTATTATTACATAAATAATAATAAGCTTATAACTATCTCATCCCTATCCACTATTAAAGCTATAGAGGAGATTGCCTGCATGAGAAGGCTAACCTTTTTATCTGTTTGATATACTTCTCAAGTTCTAATATATGTTCCAAACATATATATATGAATAAAAAAAATAAATTAGGCATATGAACATGTTTAGGAAAAATATAATATAAGTACATTAACAACATTTATGCAAACTCAGAGATTTAAAATGTCTATCGTAAACATCTTTTACAATAGGTACAATATCATACATAGATGTGTACTTTATGTTTTTTTTTTCTTGCATCATATCTAACAAAATTATATTTAATATCAATATGTTTTTTGATACCTTAGTATCCTTTTAACTGTTTTTCAATGTTGATGTCTTAGATTGGATTGATATCTATAAATAAGTCCAACAGCATAGTAGATATCAAGTCTAACACACATCATATCATATATTAACTACTAATTAGATTAGCATAAAGGACTTTTTCCATTTATTCCCTTTCGATAAATTAACCAATTCCATTGCCTTATTCCATTTGTCCTTGGCAGAGCATGTGAGGGATATACTTATAATATCTTCTTTCTTCATCTTATGGATTAACTATAAATGCTTCCCTTTTGATCTCAAAATGACTATAGGAAACATAAGAACGACTCAGTCATTAGGGTTGAGATTGATAAATTGACTTGCCAATATTAGAGTTACTCCCACTGGGACTAACAATATCTGATGGATTTACTATAGGTGGTATTTCAATGTCAATGGGAACCAATTTCTCAACAGGTAAAATACTCCCACTTAGAAAAGAATCCATTTTAGGTTATAAAGCTGAAGCATTCTTGTCCATAATTTCATATAGAGATAAATCTTGACTTATCTTGCCCTATTGAAAAAAATTAATTCTTTAAGAATGTGAATCTCATGATTAAAATTTAGTTACCATGCCACTATCTTGTTCACTAATAAATAAATGTCTTTTTGACTTTTATGAGTATCTTAGAATGAACAATATGTATAAAGTATCTTCCTTCCCCTTGGATCTAATTTCCATATTTATGAGAAGGATTGTGAACAAAAACAACATGCCCCTATGGTTTCAAAAAACACTTAAGTCATGCTTTCTATTAGTCTATACGCATATGGAGTTGTAGTAACTAATTTGGATGAAACTAAGTTAAGGATAAATACAATATATTACCCTAATAGGTAATAGATAAATTAAAAGTCTCTTACTCTTTTATGACTTACGGAATTTTCATATTAATATATAAATATAAACTAATATGAGCTTATGCAATAAATCCTAATTTCATATACATAAATATTTGTTTGCTGATCTACAATCCCACAAGTGCATAGATTGTAAGCAAGTAATACACTAATGAGTAGAGTATCATTCCTATGAGGAATTTATAGGCATCAGTACTAAGCTAGACAACAATTTTGACTGTTTAAATTACCAAATGTGTGGAGAGATTTATTATAAACTACTTCAATGAATGCAAAGGATTAAAGGAAAATAAAACTATAAATTTAATTTAGAAATCTATTGACTTAACAATTTCAGACTTAAGATTTCACAGTTTAACCCCATTATAGATTTGACCTTGCCTATTTAATAGATTGAGAATTGTTATTTTGATGGAATTAATCCTAAGATATCTTAAGTCCTCTCTCAATGTACCTAAGGTGTATTTTAATTAACTCGAACCCCACTTTATTGTTGATCAATCTTAATTAAAGTCCTTTAAGTTCTTTGATTAATTATGAGGTTCCATAGAGGATGTTAGCCTATCTCTAGTTCATATTTCCTTGTTTAAGTTTCTGATTTCTAATACTAATCTTCACCTTTTAGTTCTTCAACTAGCATATATTAAGAATATAGAATATTGAATTAAAAAACAAAACTCAAATCCATTAAGTAAACTTAGTATGTATCCATTATAGAAATTAAGACTGCTAATCTCTTAATTCTAGAATTAAAGAAACTACTCACTCATGGTGAGTTTAATAAACATGCTGTAATTAAAATAAAAGAACATAAAGCAATTTGAAGAAATAAGACAAAAGAACCCATAACAAAGCTTCTACAATCTTTAACTTTTGAAACTTTAGCTGAGAGTCCTTTTCCTTGATGTTGATGCAAATTCTCTTCAAATGGCTTAGAAAACTAAGGTTTGCAAACTAAAATTAACTCTAACCTAAACTAAAAAGACTTTTTAAAAGAGCCCCTTGTTTCAATCTTCTAGTATTTATATTAGGTGCCTTAGAGTCATGTTTTAGAGTCCCAAGAGCTTTAGAAGCCTGTTTGGAATGAAGGGAAAGTAATTGGAATCGCAATCGAAGTCTACTTGTAACAAAGTTTTGGATAAGTTCAAGCTTCATTCATATGGAAAACAACAAGTTACATGGGGGTGTTTGGGTTTACATGGGGCTTGGTATATGGCCCATGTACTGTCATCTCTCTTTAGCTTTTCAAGTTTTGGCCTTTAGAGACTTACATGGGAGCATGTGAGGTACACAAGGCCCATTACACGACCCATGTATTGTGCTTCTTCATGTCTTCTTTAGTTTTCCTTGGCCAGAGGGTTACACAGATTAGGCTCTACCTTTACATGACCTATATAAGATTGTGCAGTAGCTTTTATTTCTTTTCCTGGTTTCCAAGCTTGTCCAATCGGCTTCCATGCCTTGGTTTTCCTTTTAAGACACCTAAAAAGATACAAAAAAATAAGAAATTAAGTGAAGAATGACCAATTTAACAAAGACTAATGAAACTAAATAAAACGCATGCATTTAACTACCTAAATACTATGAAATGCAGTGCAATAGTGCTTTAAAATATCTATATGATACAAGTATATTAAATACCTCTAAATTCAAACTTTTGCTTGTCCCTAAGTAAAACAAAACCTTGAAAACTCATTAGGGCACTTTATTTTTCTTATAAACATAACAAAAAACTTAACTTGCATATAATTGAACTCCCTATAGCCTTTATACCATTTTCCTTAAGTTGTAATAGGGCTAGAGGGTAGTAATTTGGCTATCAATGAAGGGTCTTAGGGAATACAAGTATGAGGATTGCTATCATGCACAAGTTCCAACTATATTAAGTTTATTTTTCTGTTTTTGCATGAAAAGGAGGGGTTTTTGGTTATCAGTGCTAAGTATGCTCACTTTGGGACTTCTTCACTTGTTTTTTCTTTTTCCTAAACTTTGTACTTGTGACCCTTTTATCTTTACCTCCAAAATCATCACTTTTGATAGGTTAGAAGGGTAATTTCTTTATGTTTTTTTATTACACTTGCACTTCTCTTGATTTTTGCACATTCCTTCCACATTTTATCTCGTTTTATGTATCTAGTGTACCTTTCACCTATGCATTTTAGCTTCCTCATAGATAGAGTTGTAGGTTACCAAAAATCATAAGGGAATAAATGCAAGTTCAAATTGGCTACAAGTGGTGAAATTTTTATTTTGGGTGACTAAGGGTATGATGAGTTTATGAGCAAAGAATGCCTTAATCATCTTTTTATCAAGCATATGCTAGGATTTCGCCTCAATAGGTCCAAGAGACATATTCTAGAGTTGGTGAGGCATATTTAGGTTTGTTCATATTTTATAAATTTTCTCTTAATTTTTCACGTTCAATGTAATAAACTAATGGCTATGAAGGGGTTAATTAGTTTGACTTCACTTAGGTAATTAATTTTTTTTACAAATAATACATTAAAGCCTTTTTGCTTATCCAGTTACATCCATTCCTTTTTTTAGGAGAGATCAACTATTAGCTTATTAGGGTTTTTAATTATAATTCTAAGATAAAAACTCTTGAAAAAGTTCAAAAATTTCAAAATTTTTCTAGATTTTTTGATACATAAGTTTGATACAGATATAATAAAACAATGCAAAAATAATAAAGATGAAATGCAATGCATGAATGCACCCCCAAACTCAAATCTTGCATTATCCACAATGGCTACATATTATGCAAGCTAATTAAAGATAAAAAAAAAATAAACACAACATAAGGGCTATGCATGGTTCTTGGGGGAACTGAACCGAACCGATAGGAACAGTACCGAACTGAATTTATTTTGATACTTTGGTTTGGTTCTTGTTCTTTACTAATAACTGAATCAGAACTGTACCAAAACTGAACCGTAACCGAACCGAGAACCGAATTTATATTTATGCTTTTCTATATATTTTTTTTAATGTATTATATGCTTTCAATATAATTATATATACTTATGTATGTATATATAATTATGAACTAAATATAACTTAATATTACATTTCATTTTTCTATATTTTTTAAACAATTTTAGTTATAAATACCTTAAATTACCTTATCATTCTTAATTATAAATATACTATTATCTTATATTAATATATATATATATATATATATATATATATATATATATATATACTAATTCTTAATTATATTTGTTTCTTATAGTTAAATATTATATGATTAATAAATAGTTAAAATGTATATTATATGATATACTTATATATTATATAATATATTTAATCCTAAGTTATATATGCACCTTATAAATAAAGATTACATAATTTAGGTATAGCTAAAAGATATATTATATGATATATTATGTATTAATAACTCAATTCAAAACTTAAATGCTAATTCAAGTATGACTTTTTAAGGAAATAATTACATAAAATTATTTTAAGAACCGAGAATCAAACTAGATTCATACCGAACCAAATCGAAACTGAAGAATCGATAACTATACCGAACGGAAACCGAAACAATAAAGAATCAAACCAGAACCATACCAAATTTTAAAATTCTTGTTTGGTTTTGGTTCTTAGGCAAATCCCAAACTGAACTAGAACCGAACACCCCTACACAACATGATAGCAAAGTATAATATATATTAAGGCAAGAGAATATGGACATGAGGAGCATAGTTTGTACAAAATATACCTATTGAGGTAGGTAGTGACTAAGACTAAGGCCTATGCCTATATAGTACATTAAAATGTGTTCTAGTCTACTATCCTATGCCTAAAATGTCTCTAATGGTGAGGAAGGTTCCCCCTCATCCTCCCTCTCAAGGATCATGTCAAGTTTGTTATGGGCCTCCCAGACACTATCCTTTATAGCTTGAATCCTGTCTAAAATGGTGGTCTCCAGGGTCCTCATCTTATTTTTGATAGTTGTCTCCATCTTCTGTAGATATGCCAGGACTGTGTCTGCTAGTGGTGTGTATAAAGGGACTTTGTTTGGTGATCCTTCAAGGAAGGGGTCCAACTCTTCCTGTTGCTCCTGCTATCTCTACTCTTGTGCTCTAGAGGGCTCCCCTTTTTCTGCTTCTGTTGGTGCTCTTCTGGGGATGACATTCCCCTCTACATTTAGTAGTTGGCATGTGTCCCTAACTCTTCTACATAATCCCATAGATATGCAGATAGTTTGGTCTATCTTGGTGGTGCCTAGGATGGGGTGCAACATAACATGCACTGCTACAAATCCAAAATGTAAAGCGAACACTATGATGAGGCCCCCCACTACTATGTGCCTAGTGGCCTAGTGAGAAATCCTCCTTAGGTGTTGGCACAAGAAGTATCTGGTGCTACATCTCTTCCCGTTTACCATGGCCCATGATAGTGAGGGCTGTAAGCCTATATAAGTACCTCAATGCTGTATTTGCCAATCTTGCATATTTTGACCTGTTAAAGTTATATATCTTTATGTTTGGGGCAATTGCCCTCTAGAATGAAATGTTGTCATATTGCAACTAGTTTTGAGGGATCTCTTGAAGTCCCTTAATGTCGAATCCAAATACAGTATTGAATTTATCCATGTTCATCACCTAATCAACACCTAGGTGCCTAAACTCGATCTGTCCCTTATCTTCTCTGTCTATGGCCCAAAGGATGGGCCTGAAACTACTTAAAAATTCTAGGGTGGCATTGCTGTATGTTGGGTATCGCAGTTGGGCGAATCTTGTCCATCCAATATTATCCAGAAGCCTATCCACCTCTTTTTTAAGTCCCAGTTGTTTTAGCAACTTTGTATCCTTGTATTTGGTGGATATGATCTTCCTATTGCTTATCCTAGCACAAATATCTCTATGTTCAGCATTCTTGAAAGGCTAAGCTAATGCAAAGTCAGGTTGTGGTGGAGGTTAGGATTATGGGTGTGGTTGGGGTTATGGTTATGGTTCTTCTTGCCTTGCTTGCATAGTTCTTAGCCTTTGGGGTATGATTATGAATCATTCCTCCCCCTTGAGGAAGAACTAATTCTTCCTATAGATCTTTTGGTAGGTGCCATTGATGGAAAATCAAGAAAGGGTTAGGGTTTGTGAGAAAAATCAAGAGAAAGAGAGTTTTTGTTGGAGGGGGAGGGGGGGGGGGGGGGAGATTCTTATAGAAGAAAGGGTTTTATAACATAGAAATGAGTTTTGTAATGTTTAAGAGGGATTTAAAGGGATTGGCACATTATTTAATAATTCTTTTCACTCCTTTTCAGTATGCAATCTGTGAAGAATTACATGGGGTCGTGTGTCACTACACAAGTCACCCCGTGTAATCTTCTATTATTTTTTTTTTTTCAAATTTTGGCAAGTTTACACAAACTATGTATCACTACATGGGTAAGACCCATGTAACTTTTTCCCTCCCCTTTCTCTTTCTCGTTTAGCCTAACCAACTTATACGGGTCCATCCTTTCCTTGTTTTTCGCTCTTTGTTTTTACCTTCATGTCCAAAGTTAGGGTTTGGGATTCCTACAAAACTTAAAAAAAAAAAAAAAAAAAAGATGAAATGAACTTAAAGAAATTTAAAGTCTTGGGTTGCCTCCCAAAGAGCACTTGTTTATAGTCTTTAGCTTGACTGTTCCTCTTGGCTTATGACTGTGCAAGTGAGTTGCTAAAGAAGTGTGTGGCTCTTTTTTCTATTGGCTATCCTGAGGAGTATTACTTTAGCCTTTGGCCATTGAACTTGAAGGTTCCTGAGGTTTCACTCCATATTTTTGCTGCTCCATGTGGGAAGACTTGTATAATCTTGAAGGGGGTAGACCATCTAGACCTTAGCATTCCTGGGAATAACTTCAGTCTAAATTAAAAAGTAAGACAATATCTCTTTCTTTAACTTCCCTTCTCATGATATGCTTGTCATGCTAGCTTTTATTCCTCTCCTTAAATATTTTGGCACTTTCATAGGCATCTTGCCTAATCTCTTCCATTTCGTTGAGCTGTAGAAGCCTTTCTTCTCCAGCAATCTTCAGGTTGAAATTGAGAGTTTAAATTGCCCAATAGGTTTTATGCTCAAGTTCAACAGGGAGGTGTGATGGTTGTCGATTCCACTAAAAATTAACTGAAATTACTAGTAATGAAATATTTTCTAAATGAATGCAATAAGTGGTAAATCCGGGTCGAACCCTAGAGACTGAATTACTAAATTTTGTGCACTTGTGTAATAGAAAAAGAGCAAATGTGGGGGGGGGGGGGGTGTTGTGACACTAAATCAGAAGAAATCAAATTCAGAGATTAAAGAACTAAATTTAGGCATAAAAATCTCAATTTAAACAAATTTCAGTCCAAGATAATTCACATTTCAATGCATTGATTCGATCATAGGCAAAAGAAATACAATTATCTCTTATTGAATACTTAACGTATATTTACCAAACAGCAAGGTAAAACCCATAACTTCCCTATACTCATCAATTCGAGCCCAGCACTCTTATTGACTCTAATTATTAACTGAATTGGTATTAAGCAATCCGCATCAATTTAATAACTACTTTAAGAATAAGAAGTAGTTAAGCTGAATAATGATTTATAAAGCATAAATCATTTAATTCACCCTATTGTTTCCTTAGGTTATTATCGAAAACTTGGATCATAATCAATAAAACCTAATTGCTACTCACATTCAATCTTACACAACAATTATGGATTATGAAGATGAACTAGCAATTGATCACATCAAACAATTAACTAATAGGCCTTTTTAGCAAACATTCAATAGATAAAAAATAATGAAATCAAGAAACAATAGATATTCAAAAGAGCATAATTTAAATTAAGAACTTGGTCTCACAAATCATGCAGAAGGACTAGAATTCCTTGAACTGAATTTAAAAACTTAGCCGCTCATGTTCATGGCTTATAGAAAATTGAAGAAAAATAAAGAAGAAATCTAAAACTATGGACGTGAATGGAGGATGAGCTCTAAAGGTGTGTCGAAGATCTCAATGTGTGAATTTCAGCTGCTGCTCAAAGATGGCTTTTATACTAAAAAACCTAATCCAAAAATAAGAGCCAAACTTGGAAAAGTTTTGAAATTCAAAAGACAGATTTTCTACTCTGCAATCACGGCCATTTTCCAGCTACTTCCCTTCCAAATCTGTCTCTGACTTCTTCAGGAAAGTTATAGCCCTACTTCTTAGCTTTCCAATGGGTACTCATTTGCCCAATCGGAGATCTACAGCCCAAGTTATTGGCTAAAAACCGAAACTGATTCTAATAGATGATCCAGCCCATAATGACGATTATGCTATTGTTTTTAACTACCAAAACGATGTAGTCTTGTCTTCAGCCCTTCATAGAAGTTGTAGAGGTGGCTCTTAAGGTTCAATTGGGATTTGGTTTGCTTCATTTGGACATCAGGAGCTCCAGATACAAAATAAATACCAAAATTGGTCGTGACACATTAAGTCTGGACTTTTGTATTAGATTCACAGCTAATTTTGACAACCTTAAAGACTGATATGAGCTTTGGTCCCTCTTTGTCATTTGTAGTGCTCTGACTTAGCTTTTCAACGAATTAAATAGCATTAGATTTGGAGAGTCACAACTTTAAAAACACCTGAAAAACACAACAAAGGTCAAATTAATGCAAATGCTGAAAATTTCTCTATTTAACACAATTATTCCAACAACTCTCTAAAAATATGTCTAATTAATAATTATACTTTAATCAATTGAATTAGGCATAAAAATACACTAGAAACACTAAATGTAATGGGAGTAAAATTATTAATTATGCACTCATCAAGGTGGCATGATTTCCCATTTACCTAGCGGAAGCTGGTGGTTCCAATAAGAGTTTTGAAAGTAGTTCAGTAGGCCTATAGTACATCATCTAATTTCAAGGACCAGTCCTCCATAAGCGATTATTGTCTTCTCAAGGATCATCTTCAATTTCCTATTTAAGATCTCCACTTGTCCACTTATTTAGAGGTGGTAGGGTGTTGCCATTTTATGAGTCACTCTATATTTTTTTAGCAAAGTTTAAAACTGGTTATTATAGAAGTGACTTCCCCTATCACTAATGATTGCCCTAGATATGCCACATCTTGTGAAGATGTATTTCTTGAGGAACTTAATTACTACTCTGGCATTATTTATTGGTAAAGCTATTGCTTTTACCAATTTTGATAAATAATCTACATCAACAAGAATGCACTTGTTGCCAAACGAGGATGGAAATGGACCCATAAAGTCTATACCCTAAGCATCAAACAGTTCAACTTCAAGTATTCCATGGAGTGACATCTCATTCCTTCTTGAAAGGTTTTTTACTCTTTGGCATTGATTGCATATCAGTACAAAGTTTCTTATATCTTTGAAAAAGTTTGGCCCCGTAAAAATCTGCTTGTGATAGTTTTGCTACTGTTTTAGATGTACTGAAGTGTCCTCCATAAGGTGATGAATGGCAGTGCTGCAGCACACTTTCTATTTCCTCCTCTGGTATGCATCTTCTAATCAGCCCATCATTGCATCTTTTGTACAACAGAAGTTTTTCCAAGGTATAGTCCCTTATATCATGTAAAAATTTCTTATTTTGCTGGTAGGACACGTTGGGTGGCAAAACTCTACATACAACATAATTAGCAATGTCAACATACCATGGGGTTGGGAGATTGCTAACAAGTGCTCATCCAAAAAGGGGTCATTAATTGGTAGGTCTTCAATAAAAACCCCAATCTCTTTCTGCTCGAGTCTAGAGAGCTGGTCAGCTACCATATTCTTGGTTCCCTTTTTATCTTAATTTCAAGATCGAATCCCTATAGAAAAAGAATCCACTAAATCAACCTTGATTTTACTTCTTTTTTGTTTAAGAGGTATAGAATAGTAACATAGTCTATGTATACAATAACTTTGGATCCAATTAAGTATGATTTAAACTTGTCAATTACAAAGACTATCGCTAAGAGTTCTTTCTTTGTGATTGCATAATTGACCTATCTGTCGTCAAGTGTCTTGCTTGCATAATAGATAGCATAAACCTCTCTATCTTTCCTTTATCCATGTACTTCTCTGACTAGATAGTTACTTGCATTGCACATTACCTCAAATGGCAGCTCCCAATTTGGTGGTTACATTATTGGTGTAGAAATTAGGGCTTCCTTCATCCTGCAAAATAAATCAAGGCAGTTTTCATCAAAGTCAAAAGAAACAACCTAATTTAACAAGTTGGTTAATGGCTTAGCTATTTTTGAGAAGTCTTTAATAAATCTTCTATAAAAGCCTGGATGTCCTAAAATGCTTTGCATACCTCTGACTGATGAAGGTGGTGGCATTTTCTCAATTATCTCTATCTTTGCCTTGTCCATTTTGATACCTCTTTTTGATACAAGGTGACCAAGAACTATTCCCTCTCTTACCATGAAATAGCATTTTTTCCTAATTGAGGACCAGTTTTGACTTCTCACATCTTTATAGCACTTTGGACATGTTAGATAGACACTTATCAAAAGTGATTCCATAAACAGAGAAATCATCCATAAAGACCTCCATAATATTTTCAATAAAATCAGGAAAAAATGGCCATCACGCATCATTGAAAAGTAGCAGGGGCATTATAAAGACCAAAGGGCATCCTCTTATAGGCAAAAGTACCATAAGGACAAGTAAGAATGGTCTTTTTTTGATCTTCTAGGTGAATTAGGATTTAGAAGAATGTTGAATACTCATCTAAATAATAAAAATATGAATGTTTTGCTAACATTTCTAGCATTTGATCTATGAATGACAGAGGAAAATGGTCCTTTCTAGTGGTACTATTCAGTTTTTTGTAATCAATACACATATGCCAACCAATGACCATCCTAGTAGGGATCAGCTCATTGTTTTTATTTTTTATGGTAGTTGTCCCACCTTTTTAGGCACTACATGTACCAGACTAGCCTATTACTATCAAAGATTGGGTATGTTATACCTGCATCTAATAGTTTCAAAATTTTCTTTTTAATTACTTCTTTCATGTTAGGGTTTAGTCTGCTTTGATGTTCAATAGTAGGCTTAATGTTTTCTTCCATAAGTATTCTATGCATACAAATGGAAAGGCTAATCCCTTTAAGGTCTTTTATTATGCACCCTATAGTTTTACTGTAGGTCCTAACCTCCCTTAAAAGTTTTTCATCTCTTAGCCTAGTTAGGCTAGCATTTATTATAATAGGATATTTGGAGTTTGAGTCCAAAAATGCATACCTTAGAGTAGAAGGAAGAGGTTTCAATTCTACTTATTTTTTAGCCTCTTGTGATTCATCCTTGGGTTGTAACTCCTTGAGCTCTTCCACTTGTAGTGCTTGAGCTAAGGGTAGAAGTGGGCTAGCTTCTAAAAATCGTGCATAGGTTGTAATTTCTATATTGTCATCATCTACTATGTTGCTATGCACTATGCATGCTTCAAGAGGATCTTCAGGATACCTCTAGTGGAATTTTTCTTTGACTAGCTTATCTTTATGTCAACCCTCAACCATTCATCAGGATCAAGCTCGTGTTTCATTGCTTTGAATAGGTTAAATTCTACTTCCTCCTCTCCTACTTTGAGAGATAACTACCCATTTTTGACGTCTATGATAGCTTTAGTGGTTGCCAAGCAAGGCCTTCCTAATATAATGGGAATTTGAATATCTTCTTCCATCTCCAATATAATAAAATCAATAAGAATAAAGAAATTGCCAACTTTGATGAGGATGTTTTACAAGATGCCAAATGGGTACTTAACAGACTCGTCTGCCAATTGTAATGAGATGGTAGTTAGTCTAAGCTCTCCAACATTTAGCTTTTGATATATTGACAGAGGCATCAGACTCACACTTACATCAAGATTGTAAAAGGCCTTGTCTATGTTCATGTTGCCAATGAGACAAGGTATAGAGAAGCTTCCAAGGTCCTTGAGTTTTAGAGGCAATTTATTTTGCAAGATGGTGCTGCATTCCCCTATTAAAGCAATAGTCTCATAATCCTTTAGCTTTCTCTTCTTGGAGAGGATTTCCTTTATGAACTTGGCATAGGATGGCATTTAAGATAGTGCTTCTATAAAGGGAATGTTAATATAGAGTTTTTGTAAAACTTTCAAAAACTTCCCAAACTGCTTATCCAACTTTACCTTCTGGAACCTTCGAGGGATAGGTAGAGGGGCTCGTATGGCTCAGGTAGCTTCTTTTTCTTTTTTTTTTCCTCCTCCCCCTTGTCCTTTTTGGTTTTTTTCTCTTCCTCTTTTGATTGGTTATTAGAACTACTAGAAGTTTCATATATTGATTTTTTGTGTGTCTTCTGGTTTTTGATCTTCTACGATTATGCCACTCCTCAAAGCAACTACCAATGGCTTTGCTTGAAGAACTAGCTTATTAGGCAATTTGGTTTTCAAGCATCTTGCTATGAGTAGCCAACTAGTCCATTTTGGAGGCTAATTGCTTTATCATTTCATTTTGTTGTTATTGCACTGCCAAGTAGCTTTCCATCATAGACTCTACAGTAAACTTAGATTCAGATTGCTGAGGTTGAGGACGTGGTGGTGGCTGTGTTAAGTTTTTTCCTCTATTCTGAAAACCACATGTAGTGGTATATATCCATGATACTTGTTTATGGGCTGATTTTGTTGGTTATGTGAGTTTGACCATGCAAAGTTGGAATGATTCCTCCATCCAGGATTATAAGTATTTGAGTATGGATTATTAATCTACCTCTGGCTGAAGTGCCCTCCACTGTTCACATAGTTCATCTGTTCTATGGAAGGCTTACTGTAATTACTACATTCTAAAGTTATGTGGCCTCCTCCATAGTTATTGCAGTGTTGATTGCTTAACCCTACTACAATGGCTTGCATCTTATCAAGTCTCCTCTTAAGTTGGTCAAACTGAGCATTAATCATATTGAGGGCATCTAGTTCTAGGTTCCCTGCAATTCTCCTCATGTCTTCCCTTTCTTTTGACCATTCGAAATTATGATAAGCAACCCTCTTTAGGAGTTCCACAGCTTCATTCAGCATTTTCTCCATGAGATCTCCTCTTGTTGCAAAATCAATTGTACTCCTTATCGATGATAGCAGTCCATTATAAAAGATTTGAACTAAGAGCCAGACTTCTATGCCATAGTGTGGACATTCCCTTTGTAGGTCTTTGTATCTCTACCATGCATCATAGAGTGATTCCCCTTTTCTTTGGCTGAAAGTGTTCAGCTCTATTCTTAGTTTTGCAATCTTTGTAAGTGGGAAGTACCTTGCCAAGAAGTCTTGTGAAAGATTCTCCCAAGTGGTTAATGTTCCACCTGGTTGAGAAAATAGCCACTCTCTTACCTTATCTCTGAGAGAGAATGGGAATGCTCTAAGTCTAATAGCTTTATCAAAGACTCCATTCATTTTAAAGGCATCGCACAAAGTAAGAAAGCATTATAGGTGATAATGTGGATCGTCTGCAGGTAAGCCTCCAAATTGAGTCTGCTAAATCATCTGGAGCCATGCTGGATTGAGCTCAAAATTATTGGCCTCCATTATGGGTCTAGTAACACTGGATTGGAATCCTTGGATAGCTAGGGCTCCATAGTCCCTCAAGGGTCTTAGCTTGTTGTTGTTAGCCATGACTGGATTTTCAAAAGCTACAGGTTCTAGTTATTGATGTCTCCTTCCTCTCTTGATGGCTCTTAGAGTCTTGTCTATTTCAAAATCCAATTTAAGCAATTCGTCTTCAAGCTTTGTTCTGGTCATAAACTAAATAGAGAACCTAAAAACAAAAAACAAAAAGTAAAACTAATGTAAATACTTTAAAATAACAAAAATAAATGTCTAAATCAAATAAATTGCCTATCGCTTAATATTACAAAAAAAATCCTTAACAACGGCACTAAAAACTTGTTTGCTAGTTTACAACCCTGTAAGTGCATGTATCATGAACAAGTAATACAATAGCAAGTAAAGTATCATTCACATGAGGAATTTATAGGCGTAAGTACCAAGATAGATAATAATTTTAACTATTTAAACCATTGAATGTGTGGAGAGATTTATTCTAAACTACTTTTATGAATGCTAAGGATTAAAGGAAAATAAAACTATAAATCTAATTTAGAAATCTATTGACTAAACAATTCCAGAATTAAGTTTTCACACTTTGACCCTATTATGGATTTGACCTTGCCTATTTAACAGATTGAGAATTGTTACTTTGATGGAATTTAATCCTAAGATATCCTAGGTCTTCTCTCAAGGCACATAAGATGTATTTTAATTAACATGAACTCTACTTTTGTGTTGATCAATCTTAATTAAAATTTTTTAAGTTCTTTGATTAATTATGAGGTCCCACAGAGGATGTTAGCCTATCTCTAGGTCAGATTTCCTAGGTCCAAGATTTTGATTTCTAATACTAATTTTCATCTTTCAATTCTGTTGTGAAAAACTACACCCACATAAAATAAAGAATATAAAATTTAACGTGGTTCGGCGTAAGCCTACTCCATCAAACAAATCCACTATCAAGGAAAAATAATTACAATTACTAATTATTTTTCTCACTCTCAAAATCACTCAAACAAAACTCACAGAATTCAACACATCTCTCCACTTTATGGGCTCTCTATAATACATTCTATATAATAGCCAACTAACTATTCATATATATATAGGCCACTAAAATCTAGTCCTTTTAGGACTTTAATTATTAAACTTTATAATTTAAATTCTACTAAACTTTCTAAACTAATTATATTTCCTAAATTAATTATACTTCCTAATTCCAATTGGATTTGGATTCTAACAATCTCCACCTCCAAGTCAAATGGAATTAATCTTCACAATTTCTGCAAAAGTCAATTTTCTCTTGGGTACTTCTTTGCACTCTTGTTTCTTGATGTTGCCTCTTGCTTCCACTTGCATTCTTCCAATCAATGTGCTTCCTTTCAATTTGTAGAGATTCTTTGTACCAATCTTCTCACCCTTCATGATCACAAGAGCACCTCGGTTAACTTTCATAACTCCACCATGAATCAAACACCCATAGCCCAAAGAATCCAATTTACCTAAGAAAATTAAGTTCCTTTCAAATTTAGGAACATATCTCACCTCTTCGAACACTTTTACTTGATCACCATGCAGCTTGATCTTCATTCTTCCAATGCCTTCAACTTCCATCTTGTTCCCATTGGCTAGCTTCACTTTTTCTCCTTTCTTTTCTTCAATCACATCAAACCACTCATTCTTTGAGCAAATATGGAATGGGCAAGCAGAATCTATTAACCACTCATCTTGTAATGGATCTTTTGCCTTTTTCTTATCATTATCCACATTCAAACATTCACTATCAATACCATCATCAATTGCAATTGTAGCAGTTCCTTCTTTTTCTTTTCCACAACTCTTCTTGAATTATTTAAACTCAGCAAGATCTTTATTTATCTTCATACAATGGTATTGAATGTGGCCTTTCTCATGACAGTAGTATCATTCTCTATCTTCATGGTCTACTCGTGATCTCGAACTCGATCTACTATTCCTTCTCCAATTATTTCCATGTGAATTGCTTCTACCACGATTAGGACCAGCAATAAAGGCTCCACCTTCATTACTACTACTTATCTTCTTAAACTTCTCATCATCCAAGATAACTACGGTAACCTCCTCTGCCTTCAAATTCTCCTTCCCAACTGTTACAGCTATCACCAAGCTTTTATAAGAGTGTGGGAGAGAGGTTAAAAGCAAGAGAGCTTTATCTTCTTCATCAACATTCACACCAAAACTAGCCAATTGGGTAATTAATTTATTAAAGATATTAAGATGATCCCTCACATCAGTACCTTCATCCTTTATGAGTTGGTATAACTCTTTCTTCAAGTACAAGCGATTTGTGAGTGATTTTGACATGTACAGGTTCTCTAATTTCTTCCACAAAACAACAGGCGAGGTCTCCTCCAAGACATTGTACTTCACATCTAGGGTTAACGTCAATCTAATCGTACTCATAGCCCTTTGTTAAGCTCCTCCTAATCATCATCTTTCATGGTCGTTGGTTTCTTCTCGTTCAATGCTTTAATTAATCCTTGTTGAACAAGGACATCCTTCACGGTGCTTTGCCATAAACTGAAATTATTTTTCCCATCGAATGGCTCCATCTCAAATTTTGTGCTTGCCATCTTTGACATCTCGAACCAGGCTCTGATACCACTTGTTGTGAAAAAACTGCACCCACACAAAATAAAGAATACAAAATTTAACGTGGTTCGGTATAAGCTTACTCCACCAAACAAATCCACTATTAAGGAAAAATAATTACAATTACTAATTATTTTTCTCACCCTCAAAATCTCTCAAACAAAACTCACAGGATTCAACACACCTCTCCACTTTATGGGCTCTCTGTAATATATTCTATATAATAGCTAACCAACTATTCATATATATATAGGCCACTAAAATCTAGTTCTTTTAGGACTCTAATTATTAAACTTCATAATTTAAATTCTACTAAACTTCATAAACTAATTATATTTTCTAAATTAATTATACTTCCTAATTCCAATTAGACTTGGATTCTAACAAATTCTTTAACTAGTATCTTGTATCATGGCTAAGTGGGTGCTAACATGTAGCATGCATTAAGAACACTGAATATTAAATCAAAGAACAAAACTCAAATCCATTAAATAAACTCAGTATATATTTATAACAGAAATTAAGAGTGCTACTCTCTTAATTCTAGAATTAAAGAAACTACTCACCCATGGTGAGTTTAACAAACATGCTGTAATTGAAATAAAAGAACATAAACTAATTTGAAGAAATAAGACAAAAGAACCCAGAATAAAGATTCTGCAGTCTTGAACTTTTAAAACTTCAGTTGAGAGTCCTCCTCCTTAATGCTGATACAGATTCTCTTTAAACTGCTTAGAAAACTAGGGTTTGCAAACTAAAATAAACTCTAACTTAAACTCAAAAGACTTCTTAAAAGGGTCACTCTCTTTGTTTTAGTCTTTTGGTATTTATATCAGGTGCCTCAAAGTCATGTTTCAGAGTCCCAAGAACCCTAAAAGTCTATTTAAAATGAGTAAAAAGTAATTGGAATCACAACAGAAGTCTGCCTACTATAAAGTACATGGCTCGTGTGGTACTACGCAGCCCTGGGCCGTGTAAGTTTCTAGACAAGTTCAAGCTTTGTTCATATGGGAGAGAACAAGTTACACAGGGTTGTTTAGGCTTACACAAAGCATGGTATATGGTTCGTCTACTATCATCTCTCTTTGGCTTTTCAAGTTTTAGCTTCTAGAGACTTACATGGGGGCATATAAGGTACACAGGGTCTGTTACACGACTCGTGCACTATGGCTTTTTCATGTTCTCTTCAGTTCTCCTTGGATAGAGGGTTGCACGGATCAGACTCTACCTTTGCATGACCCATGTAATATTGTGTAGTAGCTTTTCTTGCTTTTCCTAGTTCCTAAGCTTGTCCAATCGACTTTCATGCCTTGGTTTTCCCTTAAAGGACTTGAAAAGATACAAAAAAAATGCGAAATTAAGCCAAGAATGACCAATTTAGCAAATACTAATGAAACTAAGTAAAAACAAATTTAGAAGCTAAAACTAAATTTCAATAAAGTCAATTAAAACTAATTTTAATTGAATTCATCAAAATATTTGCTTTAGTTTGCCCTACGTAATTTTAGAAAACTTCTTTTCTAAAAAAAACTAAATTAAATAATTTTAATTCTATTTTATGATCATATTAGGAATATTGATTCTAAAATAATTTTAGAACTATTTTAACTAATTTTAACAAGATTAATTAGTACTGATTTTAATTGATTTCATCAAATTAATTTAATTTATCCCATTGTTTACCATTTTTAATCTTAGAAAACAATTTTTCTAAGATTTAATATTGAACTACACAATTTAATTCAATAATTTATTTTTTAATTGCCTTCAATTAATTTTAAAAACCAATTTCTAAAAATTAATGTTAATTAAACATTTTAATTCAATAAATTCTTTATCCAATAACTCTTTAATTAGTTTTAGAAACTAATTTCTAAAATTAATATATAATTAAACGATTTAATTCAAAAAAAAAATTAATGCTACCTTTTAGTAATTTCCAAAAAAAAAAAAATTCTAAAATTAATTTAAATTAAACACTTTTAATTTAAATCTCAATTTTTTGTTCGAATTAAAAATTACAAAATTTAATTTGAATTAACAATTTAATTCAAAAACTAATCTAATTAGGATTAAAAAGTAATTTTATTGGAATTAAACCATTTTAATTCACATCTTAGTTAGAATTTGTGACACCTCTTACCCGTCTACAGTATAGCAGAGTACCGGAATACAGTGTACCGGAATACCCGATTTTATTTCAATCATTTTATTCTTCCTTAATTTATTTTTATCATAGTTATGAAGTACAATTTGTGAAATATAATTCATTTAAGTCATTTATTGAAATTATAATTTATTTGAGGTTCCGCAAATTTTATAGAAAATCTGGTAGAGTGCCTGATAAAAATGGAGAAAACAGTTCTTCGGAACCTGAGAAAAACACTTTCAAAAATTCCCAATTAATCCCAAACTCCATTTCATCATCAAAATCTCAATATTTCTCAAATATACTCCTATTTCTCATTCATTCATTTCATATGAAATTCATATAAAAGTCATAAATAAATATTCACTTGTTCATTCATAAACACAATTTTCATTATTTACATCAATACCAAAATACATTTCATAAGTCTTGATTATGCATGAGAAAATAAAAGTTAATTACAAAATACCAAAATAAAACCTAGTGTCCTACCACTGCACTGATGACGGTGAGATGACACGGACACTATGCAGAGCTGCAGATGATCTCACCCAGTCTGTGGTCTACTGAGCTCTCTATCGGTCTCTCCAGAACCTACGCGTGGCAAAAGCAACGCGCTAAGCAATAATGCTTAGTGGTGCCAATAATAGAATAAAAAGAAATAACAGAAAATAAATATGCAGTGAATGTATTAATGTCTTGTGGAGATAAGTTTTTGATAATTATTTATAGTCTTATTAATTTTGTACTAGTTATATTCAGTATTTCATTAAATTTATCCACTTTTATTTTTGGTTGCCTAAGTAACCTATACTGGATGACTAGACTGGATCAACGGGTAAACTTGCACTGGGTATCAAGTACCGTGAGCCGTCACACCATCGGTCATATATGTATCTCCCAGTGTGCAACAGAACAGATAATAAGCTGTAATAAACATTAGGCACAAGGCCAAGTATCATCATAATGTCAGAATGGCTAAAAGCCATAAAATGACAGAATGGCATAATGACATGTGCAGTTCTGCTAACTGAACCCTATTGGAATGCCAACCTATCCAAGCCAATCTTGCTAGGTGTACGAGGGCATGTTTCACTTTTAAATTTTACAATTCTTGAAATTTAGGTTTAGGTGCTACTATTCATTTCCTTAGTCAACTAAAATGTTGACTTTTGCATAGATAATAAGTACATTGGTTCTAATACTCTCAACATACCACATTTTGCATTCTAAAGTTGTGGGTATTGGTTGCCAATACCATTTCTAAGCTTAGTGTTAATTATTCACAATTTTCAGATTTCAAGCCTTATGTTTACTATTCCATTGGTCATTTATACAGTAGGAATTTAGCAAAGTTGTCTCCATGAAAGTTGTTTCTTATTTTGTCTAGTTACATTTCCTTTTTTGAATTACTCCATCTGGAGTTTCGTAACTCAAGTTATGGCCTAAACACCATAACTGGCCGGATTGGACAGAATCCAAAATTCTAGGCAAAACTGGTTCTACCAGATTTGGTAACCTAAGTTTGGTTGGCAATTTGACTAGGTTATGGTCAGAATTTGGATTTATGTTCTTCGTAAAAGTTGTAGGTTTATGTCTCAAATTTGTGCTGGTAAAATTTCAGGTCAATTGGACCTTTCTACACTGAGCTATAACTAAATGAATAAAAACTGTTCATTTGGTCATTTTGCCCAGGCAGAATGCAAGTCACCCGGATTAGGGCAATTTTTAGGCCAACTTGGTTTGATTTTCTGGGAAAGATTTCTTCACCAAAGTTGTGCTATTATGTGTAGTTTCATGTCCAATTGGCCTTGCACCAATTGAACCTATACAACTCCATTTATGGCTGCCCAAACCTGCTGGACTCACAACTAGTCCTGTAGGTTACCAAGGGCAGCATGCCTAAGTTCAACTCCAACATCCTTACTCACTTCAATTCCTCCTCACACATATTCAAATGGTCATTAATTGACCATTACAAAGTTCATATACCATTACATAAGCAAACCCTAATTTTGTTTAAGTCTCCAAGTTCTCAAAGTTTAATTTATGCATTAAACTTACAATTTCAACTTAGATCATGTTCTTAAACATGAATTGAGTGAGTGAACGAATAAATTGGGCACTAACCTTGATTTAGCTAATTTACAAAGCTTGAGAACTTCTCTTTTCCTCCTTCGTTTTGCTGCCCAAAACTTGCTCTAGGTGCAAGAAAAATTTTTAATGAAAGGAGCAAGGGATTTTATGGTGTAAAATGGTGGGAAAGGAAGCTTGGTTGGGATGGAAATTGTGGAGTCTCTTTGGTGAATGGTCACGCCAAGGAAGAAGATGGGTAAGGGATGCAGATTTCTTTTGTTCATTTTTGTCTCATTTATCCCATTTTAATGAGTTTGCTTAATTATGATTGGTGGAGAGTTATTTAATTACCTCATGTGATGTCAAAAGTCCCATTTTTTTCATTTTTCTTTTCTTTTCTTTTCTACTTAATTTCAATTCAATTTTTAGCAATATTTATTCATATTTTATGTTATACAAATTATTTCTTTAACTGGACAAGTTGGCCAAAAATTACCTCTGAAGGCGAAATGACCAAAATACCCTCCGTTTGGCTTAACAAACCAAAATTGTCTGTACCGATTGAAAAATTTTCCTAAGCATTTTCTTGGCATTCTAATGCCATAGGAACCTCAATGACCCTTCTTTAGAGTCCGAAAAATTATTTTATGAATTTTTCCTCGGGTTTAAGGCTCCTAGTTGCGAGAACCGCAACTTCCCACTGGATTACCCATCGCTAGGGCACCAACTTATTTAACTTTTTATTTCTAAAATTTTTTCTAAATTTTCTTATTAATATTTGAGTTAATTATGGTTCCTCACTTTAGTTTAAATATTTTTCTGAATGTTCTAGCTATCCGGACCGACACTGGTCACCGGAACACTAGAATGTACGGAGTTGCTACAGGGAGAGTGTTACAGAATTTGTAATTTAAAATCAAGTCAAAAGAGAGTCAAAATTGCAGGTGGTAAACTTGTAATTTTAGGCAAAACCAAGGGTAAGGGCACTCAATGGCAGTTTTGTAATTATATAGAAAGACATGGGCAAAAATCTATGCAACTTCTTCAACCCATGATTTCCCAGAATTTCTATTTGATTTTTTTTTTCTCAACTTTAGAGACATATATCTTCCTCACTGACAGTGATAAGAAAACATATATTGTTGGAAAACTCTACATGCCTATTTTCTAATGGCATCAATTATGCATTTTAATTTAATTTGTATAGGAAGATATTGAGACCCAAAATAGGGTTCATGACTACTGATATAAAAACTCCAAAATAAGAAAAGAGAATTCTAGAATCGATTTATTTTATGCTAACACCCTAAAACATGTCATATATATTTTATAGACTAGGAAACAAATATTTAGGGCTCTGATACCGATGAAGAAAAAATTAATAGATCTAACATATGGATTCAAATACATGGATCACAACTCATGTTCATGCAAAATACCTCAGGATCTCTATTATATTTATTTCACTAGTTTACTATATAATTACATGAATAATATGAACTATATAGATTAATTCACAGTCTAAATGTGTACCTTATTTATAAAATAATCAATGATCCACAAATGAATAAAGCAAAAGTCTTTTAAGGATATAGATTTGCACCAACACTTAGTGCACATACTTCACACTTTTATTTATAATTTTTTTTCCTTCTCTATTACTAATGAAGATAAAAAAAAAAAAAAATGGCTATTTATAAGTCATGACACCTTTTGGCGTAACAATTGCATCACTTCATACATGTAACTATTAAAAAGTGTTTAATTCAATATTTAATTTTAGAAAAATTATTTTCTAAGATTAAAAAAAGTAAACAATGGGGCAAGTCTCATTAAAATTAATAGTAGTAATTCCAAAATTATTTTAGAATTAATATTCCTAATATGATTAGGAAATGGAATCAAAAGTGTTTAATTCATTTAATTTTTAAGAAGAGGAGTTTTCTAAAATTACATGGGGCAAACTAAAATTAATATTTTGATGAATTTAATTAAATTATTTTTAATTGATTTCATTGAAAAATAATTTTAGCTTCTAAATTTATTTTAGAATTTTATATCTCTAATTGGATTAGAGAATGAATTAAATTATTTATTTGATGTGAATATGTATGTTATTTTTCATTGTTTTATTTTATTGTGGTGTTATATGTATATTTGTAGGTATTTTTACAAAGTTATTTATGTCACACCTTACCCCTCCGTAAGGCATAACATGATCCCGTAGTATACCTAATGAATTACCAAACTTCGTCTACTGATAACCCATTAAATACACTATAAGAAATTTTAAACCCTTTCTTATTTCTTTTTACAGTGGTGAGCACTTTTGACAGGTGTTAAATTTTTTTTTTAACTGAAGTGAAACCAAATAACAAATCTGAAGTATTAATAATTTCTGTAAAAATTTTGGCAGAGTGCTATCTGTATTTGGAGCAAAACAGTTCTTCAAAAACCTGTAAAAAGCACTTCCAATATATTTGTTCAATTCCAAACTCTAATATGGCTCAACTCAAATCAGTGTCTTCAATACAGTTCAAACTCAATTCAATATCATTTTCAGCAATTCCAAAGATAAATTGCAAAATAACTGAGTATTCAAAGCTGAAATAAGAGAATTGTAATACAACATTTTGACAGGCCAAAATAATTTATAACTTTATTTTACAACTGCTCAAGACTAAGTACAATATATACATACAATTCACATACATTACAATAATATTTACAATGAAGTGGTATACTCAATATACCTGGAAAAATCCCAATGCGAAGTCACAAGCAGCTTACTCTGCTGCTTTATTTGTCTGTCTATCTACGACTGCAATGAAAAAGCTATCGCTAAGTAAAATTTACTCAGTGGTGCACAATAACAATTTAAATGCGGTATATAAAACTTTTATTGACAATTTACAATTCAAATAATTCACAATTTTATGTCACAATTTTCAAAGCTCATATAACACAAATTTGATCAAAAAATTGAACAACACAGTGTTGTCAATCACTAATACAACTTAGGTCATGACACAAATTTTTCGAACATGCCATGTTGTATACCCCAACAAGGCATACTCACCCCACTAATCGAAATCAATGAGGGAGGTGGCTAGCTAGATAATGAGTACTCATCCATACTCACCTCAGACTGGCAAGTCAAAGAGGGAGGAATATAGTCATACTCACCCCATAAATGGAGGAGGAACATAGTGATATTGCCATGCTAAGTGTGAATCAAAAAAAATTTCAAATCACAATATTTAAATATTTCATACAAACCACAAATCACATTTTATCTCAAAATTTCCATTTGCAAAGTAGGCAACACAATAATTTCCAAATAAAATTCTCAAAGCCAAAACAATACAAAATTATTCATAACTCATTTGTCCAAATAAATTTTATAGTAAAAGTAGTGAATATAAAAAATATTGTGCACAGACCTGATCTGAGTCGCCTCTAGGCCTTGACTCAATGTTCCTTATGCTTCTCAATATCCTTTTCAACTAAAATACACAATTTAAAGTGTTTCAGCACTAAGTTAACTTGTTTCTAATAATAAGATCCAATATCTAAATTTTCTTGGTACTATTCTCTTCAATTCATTTCATTAGTCAATCTACAATGTTGACCATTAATACACACTAGGTGAATTAATTTTAATATTCCCAATTTGTCACATTTTATGGTCTCTAAGTGTTGGTATATATTACCAATTTCATTTTAAAGCTTAATGCATTTTATTGCCATTTTTCAGATTTCATGGCCAATGTTTACGGTCTATTGGACCAAGCTACAGTGTAAATTTAATAGATTTCTCTTCATTAAATTGTTTCTCATTGTTTCTTCTTTAATTTCCTTTTTGAATCACTCCATTTAGAGTTGTATAGCTTAAGTTATGGTCAATTAACCATAACTAAGTCAAATCCAAATTTTAGTTTCCTTTTTAGGCATTTTCGGTTCTGATTTTACTAATTTATTTGAACTATTTGTAATCACATTGAGGTCTAGCATTCTTCGTAAGTATTGTTGCCCTATGTCTTAGGGACAACCAAAAATTTTGCTTACCATTTTTCAAGTCTTATAGAATTCTTTATAGATAAATTGCTAACTTAGACTCAAAGGTCCTATATTGGCATGGTCCTCAATTAGGTCAATGGCTTTGACCTTAAATTATGACCTTATACATTTATAATTTGAGGACATTGTCTAGAACAATGTTTTAGGTCTCTTTCTTAGCTTTCCAGATTCGTATAGCTCATTTAAATTGGACACTTCTGGTGGGAGATATGCTTATTTGAATTTTCTGGATTTTATGGTCAAATGTGCTAATTCCAGTTTTAGTGTGCCAACTTAATTAAGTTAATTGACCTAGTTTTCTTGATTTTTGGATTTTGGTCAAATTACCAATATTGTAGATCTATATCTTATTGAAATTTTGGGACTGATTTCATGTCATTTGGAGTTCTATGGACCAAGTTATGGTCATTTTACTATTCACTACAAGAAAATATCAGAATAGAAACCGAATTTAGAAACGGATTTATATCGGTTTATAATTTGAAACGGATTTTGAAACGGAAATCTGGTAGAACAACTTAAATACATTAAAAACCAAATAGCAACTGATTAGAAACCGAAATTAGAAACGGAAACTCGTCGGTTTCTAAATTATGAAGAACATTTTGATGGCAAATTTAGCAACTGTTTATAAACCGATTACAAACCGATTTTTGAAACCGAAAATTTTCCGTTTCTAATATTTGTCATATTAGAAACCGAATATATCGGTTCCTAATTTCTTTCACTTTAATTTAGAAACTGATTTCATTCGGTTTCAAAATAAAAGTATTATCTATTTATATTTAGAAACCGATACGTATCGGTTTCAACATTCATATAATTTCCATTTTATTTACTAAAAATTAAAGTCTGTATAGAAACCGATTCCTATCGGTTTCAATTTTCCTTTGTTATATTTAGAAACCGATTTATTTCGGTTTCAAAATAAATCTAATCATTAATTTTATTTATTAAATTTTAAGGATAAATTAGGAACCGATTCATATCGGTTTCTAATTACCTAAAAATTTAGAAACTGATTTATATCGGTTTCAAAAGTAATGTAATTTCTATTTTATTTACTAAATTTTAAAATAAAATAGAAACCGATTCCTTTCGGTTTCTAATTACTCAATAAATTTAGAAACCGATTCCTTTCGGTTTCAAATTTTACTTAAAACGTTAGAAACCGATTCCTATCGGTTTCTATTTTCTTTTATTATATTTAGAAACCGATTTATGTCGGTTTCTAATTGAAAGTAATTTAGAAACCGATTGCTTTCGGTTTCAAATATTAAATTGTTCTCTAATTATATTTATAATTTCTATATTATTTACTAAATTTTCAAAATAGAAACCGATTATTATCGGTTTCTAATTTTTCATCGATGCTTAGAAACTGATAACTTTCGGTTTCAAAATTTATCGATTATATATTTGATTTAATAAATTTTAAAGTAAAGTTAGAAACCGATTTCATCGGTTTCAAAATCAATGAAATTTTAAAATAAATTAGGAACCGATTTATATCGGTTTCTAATTCTTTTAGTTATATTTAGAAACCGATAGCTTTGGTTTCAAAAATTAAAGTGTTATCTAATTATTTTTATTTAATTTTAATTTTAATTATATAGAATTATATTAATTTTATTTTCATAAAACTATAGGGATAATTTAATTTCAAATATATATATTATATTAATTTTTTTCAACTATATTAATTTTAATACCATTCTAGAGAAATGTCTTTCATAAACTTACGCTATTAAAATAATTTAAATCAATAATTAATTATATTTATAAAAATAAAAAATTATTTACAAGTAAATACTAATTTAATACTAGCTCCATTCTATGTCAATAATTTTTAAAATTTTTTATAAGAATTAAAAAATTATTGGATAAATATTTTTATAAAAATAATATTAAAAATTAATTAAAATTTCTTTATAATATCATTGAAATGTAAAAATATGTGAAAAAAATAAATATATTGAGAATAATAATAATTAAAGTAAAGTTAAAAAATAATTAATATTTTCATAATTTTATAAAATAACAAATAAAATAGAAATTTTTTTTTTAAATGAGAGTGCTAAATTACATAAAACTACGTAGTTTTAAGGATAGGTGACCTTAACAAACCTAAAACGCTCCTCTGTTCTTCATTGCCGCCCCTTGCTTCTTAAAGTTTCGATCACTCCTAGACGCGACGCCCTCAGTTGAACGAGTGTCTTGCTGTCAAGCTTGCTGTTGCATTCCTTCACGAAGCTCATCGTTCAAATTTTGTGCATTTTTACCTCTATTTTCAAGTGAAGCTCCTGTAATTTTCTATTTCCCTCTCTCTCACTCTCTTTTTTTGTTTATTTGTTTTTTTTTTATTCCTTCTTTCTGCGTTTACTCTTTTGTTTTCTCCTATACTCTATGTGGACCACTGTTATCATATTGTAGTTAGGGGTTTTTCTTTGAATTGCTAGATTTGTGCTTGCTTCTTCTATTTTGAGTTCATTGACCATTGATTTGTAGGGAGATTTGTTCTTTTGGGACAATGGTTATAAAGGGAGATTTGGGTTTTGTTGCTTCTTTATGTATTAATTTAGACCTTTAGATTTGGGTTTTGTTGCCCTGGTTCTCAGAGTGGCTTCCACAGTCAGATCCTCTAATATGCTTATCTGATAGCACAGGTTCTTTATTCTGTCCATCTGCCCACCTTCTGGAGTCCATGGACCCAGAAACGTCCCCGCGACCTCCTTCAGTAGAGGTAACAACTTCTTTCAGCTTGTCCTCTCCAATTGGCGTTAACACTGATTTTGACTCTAATTCGATCAAGATCTCAACATTTCGCTCCAAAGATTTAGCATAGGAATCGTCCATCTGCTTGTGTCCACATGAATCACTTACGACTGAAGCGTAGATTTTGCTTCAGGAATTCTGTTCATATGCAGCAAGCAGATTGCCAAGTTGCACCGCTTGTTCTTATCTGGCTCCAAGGACAGAGCTTTCCTGCAAAATATATTTTTTTAATGAAAATTAGCCTATTACATTTAGATTAAAATTCTATTTGTAATTTTAGTTACTGTTAAATTAGAAGTGACAGATGAATTAATTTGATTTGTGAACTCAGATTTTCTCTTTTCTTCTGTTGTCGAGTTTCGATTCAAAATCATTTATTTGATAATTTTCAGGAATAACAAATTCGTTTCTGCTCTATATTTGTTAGTTCTTGTCTTCTTATAGCTTTTTTCCTCGCAGTTATAATCACAAATATGTAGTTTTCTTTTAGGCAGATTGTGTTATAATTCTTGACATGGAGATTGAATTCATCTGTTGAAAGAAGGCCAGTTTTTCCCTTTTTAATTAAGTTTTTAATGGGCTTTGGCTGAATTTTTATGTATCCCCTCTGAGCTTTGTGAGGGTAAATTCTTTATATGTAAATCTTTTGGTTTGGATGGAATTACTTTTGGTTTCTGAATTGGGTTGTCTGTTGTTTAATGTCAAATATTAGATTTGTTGTTAAAACCTTGAAACTAGTCTCCAGAATAGTAGTAAGTTCCTCTAAATCTTGGTACACCTCGTTCATGGTGGATGGTTGCCATGCCCACCTGCCAACACTAGGCACCATAATTGCAATTATCTCTTAATTATCTATAGCAGATAACAAAATTAGGGCTTTTGCCTACATGGTTCATTGGTTCTTTTTGACAGTTGATGCCACCAATTGCTTACATGGTTCTTAAGGAAGATATCTTCTCCTTATTGGTTTCATCACTTGTACTGTTTATCAGATGAATTGAAACTTTCTGTCATTTTATTGTTGTCAATATCTAGTGATTATTTATTTCTTTGATGAGAGTGTAAGACACTTAGCTAGTAACTGCACATGCACAGACTGGTTGATGCAGTATTAGAAGATACAATTTAGAAATTACGTTCCATGTAAAATTAGGAATAGAAGATTTCAATTATTGAAACTGGGGGACTGACGTATTGCAAATAAATGAAACAGTGGTTGATCAAGTAAAGTGTCTTGCGGGTGCTTTGAATTATCAAGGTAACTTACAGTGCAACAGGAACTTCTTTTTATTGGTGTTGAATGCGACTTTGCTGCTTACATGTTATTAGCAAGGGTCTTTGATTGTGGTCTTGTTGTTCTGTATGTGTTTTTGCATTGTGGGTAATTTATAAAATAGCATGTGCATGACTTAGTATAGTCTGCATGTTATAAAGGCCATGTACATTGTCACGGTCCTTGTCTCCAGAGAAAGGTTGTGGAGGGTAGTTGAATAGCCCGCTTTTGAAGCAGAGAACAGGTTAATAAATGAAATTTTGATTTACGAAAGAACATGGAATTGATGTCCATACATTCTATGGAAATTATTCTTATACACACCATCCTAAGTATGTTTGTATCTTGACCATGATGTTCAGATGTGCAATTTATATTTAGCTGGAGTAACACAGAATAAGGTTTTCATTAAACTGAAAATCTTTAGCAAGCCTCTGAAGGGTAAAGGAAGGAGGCTTTTTTTTTTTTTTTTTATTTAAACTACATTCCCACAATTTCATATTAAATATTATCTGTCAAATTTTAATTGTTTATTCTATTTTGAATATTATTGTAACTTTTCACCTCATTCTGTTACTCTCATACTAAATATATTCTAAAAAAAATTAAAATATAGATAAAATAAATTTATTATCTTTAATATATATATATATATGGACTAAGATATATTATAGGCCAAAACTTACCATTTTTACTTTTAAATATAGGTAAAGTACTTTTTTTGTTCATGAGGCTCTGATTGAACTATAATCTGAAACTTTACAATCTTGAAAATAACTTTAATGTCACTAAATTAAAATTTTAATAATTTTTAATTATTAATGTATTACATTTTTATTTTATTGCAATAATTTTTAATTTAAATAATAATAATTATATAATAAAGTATATTATAAATTTTTGTATACACGTGCAACACATATATTTCTAAAACTAGTAATTAAAACTTAGAATTCAAACCCTGTTTGTTTTGTAGGCACTCTCTTATTATCCCAAAGTCTCATTTTTCTTCCTTGGAAGCCACTCCTCCATCTGTAAGTTAATTTCCCCCTCATTTGGTGCAATTATTTGTGGGTCCTTCATGAACTCACAGTATTTTAATGTGTATTTGTTGCAAATTTTGTTGTTATTGGATTAATTGCCTCACAAAATCCTGTTAACTTGTTATTGAGACATTGCATTGTCATTTTCTTTCTTTCAGTACACATTTGCATGTGAATTATCGCACTAAGTTTGAGTTAAGTTGACATTTTCTCTTTGATAGTGGTTTGTGTAGCCATGTGTATTCTAAAGTCTTGAATTAGGCGTGTCTTCCATCAAGGGTCTACTCCTCTTCTTTAAAATTAGTAGTTTGTGGTTTTAGTGGAGAATGACTTGCTATTCCCTTGAAAATCATGACTAAATTAATTAAGTAGTTTGATTGCTTGAGGTAAATGAAAATTGGTGCATGACCTATCCGTATTGTAGAAACATATGAGCTGAATTTTTCTTACACATGACAATAATAGTCTATTTGTCACTCCCATGGTCAAGTTAAAGAAGAAAAAAAATCACCCAATACCTTACAAAAACTCATAGTTTGAATAATGATTTCAAATTCAATTATTGTCTTGCAGTCTCTGCAGTTCATGGCTGTGGTAGCTAGTTTCTGCCCATCTGCCATACACAATCCAAAATTTATTCACATTATTCATGCCATTCTTGCTTTGAGTAATGAGCTGATTGTGCTAATTACAGTATAAATTACTTAATCCTGCATCATAACTGTATATGCTTGATTTAATTAGACATATGGTTAATCACAGTAAGTGAAAGATTATCTAGAATAACGATTCTCCAACAAGGCCCTAGTTAGCGCCGTGATTGAAGGGTTTACTAATTGTCTTTGAGAGACATAGGCTGCAAAAATGAAATTTCATGCTAGTAAGATATCATATATCTTGATGCGTGAAATTTTCGGGGATCTTGGTGTAGGACGAAACATTTGCTTAGTCTTAATGCTAGACATAATAGTTTATTAGTAGCCGGAGATCCAACGAAAGCAGAGCTCTGGTCAAACAATGATGGCCACCACCTTTCTGGATGTAAGAGGTCCACATCATAAGGTGTTAGTTTATGCTGGCCGAAGTTTCATAATATTCCAGAATTAGTAAGCTCTTGGAAGATTTAGCTTGGTTCCTAAACCCTAGACATCTAGTAGATGCGATCACTCACATGGCTTCCTTCTTTTTGTTATCTTGGTGGGAGTAATCCTTGACTCCCCCTTTCATTTGCTTTCTTACTTGCATCTCGAGGAGTCAGTTTATTAATTATTATTATTCTTATATGAAAAACATTTAGGTTTTAAGCATTCTAGTGACGAGTTGGGTGGCGATACATTCAAGATTTCTAAGCCTGTATTCACTGGATATTTTGATCTTAATTATCATAGTTTATTTTTTTGGTATTTAAGAGCAATTACTCAAGTATTATCTTTGTCCACTTTTATTTATTGTTTTCTTAAAAGTTATTTTATTCATAATTATTTATGTGTTGTTCTAAAAAGAGCAAGGAACATTATTTTTTTTTTTAATTTTACCTTATCTTTATTAAACATAGTCTTTCTCTTAATTAGGTTAGATAAAAAGTAATTTAATCAAATTAAAGAGTATTTATTTATAATTTAGGTAATTTAATTACTTTTTTATTATCATGCAAAAATTTTCTATTAGTCAATGTGATGCAATGTGTAGTGTGTAGAGATAATTACATGAACAAATCTTCAAAGAACAGCAAAGGTTTAATCCAAAACTTCAATAAGAAAGAGATAAAAATAAAGTAAAGAAACTTTATTGAAAATTGAAGAAATAAATAAAATTACAAATAAAAGATTGTATGTTTATTTTATTGCTATACTAATATCTATTTTTTCATGTCCTTTAATTTTAATGATTATTATGTTTTTTAATTTTATACTATTATGCCATATAATGTAGTTATTTATTTATTTATTTACTTTGAGGTGTTAAATTTTATACAATAATTTACTGACGGAATTTCTTTTTTTTTTTTTTTGAACTACATCTGTCTCATTCTCTTTTGGTCACTATCTCTCGTTATTTTGTCCCTTGCTTTCAGTATCACACAGGTAAGTAATATTTTAATATGGCGTTTTAATTTGTAGATGCATGCATATCAATTTTTGAGGTGATAATTTTTTCTATTTGTAGAAATTTTGTAACATCTCTCATTGTTCTCTGGGTGCAAATTTTATGTTGTGCACTTGGAGAACTAATGGGAGATGCTGCTGGAATTTTTACAAATATATGACATGTCATTATCTGTCTGTTATTGGTAGAGATGATACAATTCTAATTGGGTTAGGGCCTTACCTTTCAACGCATGATTGGGGATATGATGTAATTCTGATATATGACATATCATTACTAATATTCACTTAATTATTACACAGCTATTAGGAAAATGGGATCAGATCGGAGATGGATGTATGCTAGGTTAAAAGATGGTCTATTGACCTCAGAATTCATAGAAGGTATTGAACAATTCATAACATTTGCTAAGCAACATCCAGAGTGGATGGATGGGGATAAACTGAAGTGTCCATGTAATCATCGAAAGTGTCAGAATCGTAATTATGCTGATGAGAATACAATTCGGTTACATTTGATGAAGCATGGATTTGTGCCATATTATTATAAATGGATTCTACATGGGGAACCCCGCACAAGTAATATTGATAGTCAAAACATAAATGTTATGATAGCGGAGTCTGTTCAAGAGGTTGATAATAGCACAAGCAATACCTATGAGCAAATGGTAATGGATGCAAGAGTCCCGATTTCTTTTCAGATGTAATGGAGGAGCCTCCAAATCCATCACCAAAAATTGTATGACATGTTGCAAGTCGTTAATCAAGAGGTGTGGCCAGGTTGTGAAAGCCATTCGCAGCCTCTCGCTTGTTGCAAGGATGTTGAACATCAAGGCGTAACATCATTTGTCGAAGGTGATTTGATGACAATTGTCAACTTATGAAAGAGGTGTTACCGGATGAAAATTTAATGACTGAAAACTTTTACAGTACGAAGAAGTTGGTTCAAGCATTGGGCCTACCTGTTGAGAAGATTCATTGTTGTACTAATGGATGTATGTTATATTGGGCTGAAGATAGTGAGTTAACGAATTGCAAATTTTGTGACCATCCACGGTTCAAACGACATAGTCGAGGCTCTTCTAATTTTCAAACCAATGTGCCACATAAGAAAATGTACTACTTTCCTCTCACAGAGATTGCAAAGATTATATGCTTCGAATGCAACAGCAAAAGAAATGAGATGGCATGCTGAGCATGACCATGAAGATGGGGTAATGTGTCATTGTTCAGATGCAACTACATGGAAGCATTTTAATAAAACACATCCTTCATTTGCTGCTGAGGTTCGGAATGTAAGGCTAGGACTGTGCACCGATGGGTTTCAACCATTCGGTCAGTCTGGACAACAATATTCATCTTGGCCAGTCATTGTCACTCCTTACAATTTGCCTCCTTGGTTATGTATGAAGGAAGAGTATATGTTCCTAACGGTACTAGTTCCTGGTCCGAGAAACCCAAAAGACAAATTGGATGTGTACTTACAGCCCCTTATTGCAGAGTTGAAACAGTTGTGGGAAGTTGGAGTTGAGACATATGATGCATCAAAGAAGAATAATTTTAATATGAGGGTTGCGTTATTATGGACAATAAGTGATTTCCCTGCATATTCAATGTTATCCGGTTGGAGCACAGCAGGCAAGACTGCTTGTCCATATTGTAGGGACGATTCAGATGCATTCACATTGACAAAGGGTGGTAAACAATCATGGTTTGACAATCACCGTAAATTCTTACCAGCTAACCATCCTTTCAGACGGAATAAAATTGCTTTTAGAAAGAACAAGACAGTTACAAAAAGTGCTCCCCCCATTCTATCTGGTGAGGAAATTTTAGAACAAATAGAACATCTAGGATTAATGTGTGTCACAGATATGGGTGCAGATGAGAATAACGATTGCCAAGCAACAAACACGGGTTGGAAGAGACGGAGCATTTTTTGGGATTTGCCATATTGGAGTACTAACATGCTTCGCCACAACTTGGATGTCATGCATATAGAGAAAAATGTATTTGAAAATATTTTTAATACTGTGATGAATGTTGAAGGGAAGACGAAGGACAACGCAAAATCAAGGGAAGATTTGAAAGAATTTTGTCACCGACCTGAGTTAGAGAGGGATATGGCAACAGAAAGTATCCTAAAGCATGTTACACATTAGACAAACAATCAAAAGCGATGTTGTGTGAATGGCTTAAAAATCTTAGATTCCCGGATGGTTATGTGTCAAACATGGGCAGTGTATAGACATGAGAAAACTAAAGTTGTTTGGGATGAAAAGCCATGATTGTCATGTCTTTATGCAAAGATTACTCCCAATAGCATTTAGGAATTGCTTCCAAAAATGTGTGGCAAGCATTGACCGAATTGAGCAATTTCTTTAGAGAGTTAACTTCAACAACACTTAGAGAAGAAGCCATGTTACAGACTCAATGAAGAGATTCCTATTATATTATGTAAACTAGAGCGTATATTCCTCCAAGTTTCTTTGACTCCATGGAACATCTCCCAGGTGCATTTGGCTTATGAAGCATGGATTCTTTGGTCTGTGCAATATCGGTGGATGTATCCATTTGAGAGGTAACTAGTTTAATGTATTGTTGTATACTATCATTACATGGAGAAATAAAAACTTTGTTGTGACTAAATAGTAAATGGTACAGGTACCTTAGGAAGTTAAAAAATAATGTGAAAAATAAAGCCAAAGTGGAAGGTTCCATATGCAATGCATACTTAGTTGAAGAAGCATCGTCATTCTGTGCTCATTATTTTGAACCCCATGTCAACACAAGGCATCGAAAGGTTCCACGCAATGATGATACAGTCGAACATATGGATGAACATCTAGGGAATCTATCAATTTTCACTCATTCCGGTAGGCCACTGGGAAAAGGAAAGGTTAGATATCTCACAGAACAAGAATTTCAAGCAGCACAAATGTACATCTTGTTGAATTGTATAGAAGTAAAACCGTACATTGAGTAAGTTTTTCTAATATTCAATTATTATAATTGTTGCAATGCCATTATTGATTCCAAACATTTAATTAACTATTTTCATTGTGTGCAGCATTTTTGTTAATGAGTTACACATGGCCAATCCAAATATCAATGATAAACAAGTTGATGAGAAACTAGAGCGTGAATTTGACAAGTGGTTCAATAAATATGTTCACAATCCCTCCAACAATATATCAAGCCAGTTTTTAAAGGATCTATCAAAGGGTCCATTAAGAAGTGTTATGTCCTACAATAGTTATGTAGTTAATGGTTATAAATTTCACACTAAAAGTCATGGTTCGCATAGGGCAACGATGAACAGTGGGGTATGTATCAAGGGGACTAATTACAGTAGTAATGAAAGTGACTACTATGGACAATTAATTGAAGTGCTACGATTGGAGTACCCTGGATTACCAATCAAAAGAACTGTATTGTTTAAATGTGATTGGTTTGATCCAACACCAAATGTGGGAACAAAGATTCATCCAAAATATAAACTTGTGGATATTAATCATAAAAGATCCTTCAATAGGTATGAACCATTTGTTCTTGCTTTCCAAGTCTTCAGTGAATTATTCCATATATCCAAGCTTAAAGCGTGACAAGGATGATTGGTGGGCGTGTTCAAAATCAAAGCGAGATCATTATTGATCTTCCTGAGCAAGTGAATGTGACAACCCCCCCTGCACGGGAAGAACCATTTCAAGAAGATGAAATGGAAGTCCCTTTGATTCAAATTGATGATGATGATGATCAACAACAATATTTGAATGATCAAAATGGTGTACTAGTTGAAATTAATGAAGAGGATGTTGAAGATGAAGAAGAGCTTGAGTTGGACTCAGAAAGCGATGAGGAATGCGATGATGTATATGATAGTGATACTAATTAGAATTAGGTATTTCTCTTAATGAATTTCTATTTCTAAAATTGAAGTATAAATTCTAACCATTGGAAAATTTCATCCATATTATGTATCATAAGTTGAATGAAGCTAACTTGTTAATACAATTATTTATGCAGGATGCGAGGCAACGGTCGCAGGGGAGGTTTGTTGGGTCATTCACAGTCAAGGCAGTTACCTGTGCAGGATGAGTCCAATGATCAACTAGACCAATCTACACAGGGTCAGCCTCAGGTTCCTTCACGATCCACTGGGAGGTCGACACCAGATCCGGAGGGGTCTACTGCTTCAACACAGCATCGAGCTACACCTCCACCTCCACCGCCACCACCTATTACCCCAACTTACGAGCACGCAATTGGATCAACCTCTGGTCATGAAGGTCATTCAGTTGGGGCAGCACCAATATCATCAATGGATGGTCTATCACTCACTACATTTGGAAGAAAGAAACGAATAAAGCTCATTAATGGCACGTAAGTATTAAAAATTAATTAACTTTATCTATGATTTGGTATTACATATCATTGGCAATTGAAGTACCATGTTTCTACATTTACATAAAATCAATATATTTGCTGTCTTTCTTTTGTACAGGTTACATCCATCTGAGGAATGTGCTAAGAAGATGAAGAATATCTTCAAGGAGAGGATGGACCCAGAGGGGCACTGTTGGAAAACTATCACGCCTGAAACAAAAGAGTTTTACTGGGATGAATTTCAGGTAATAAAATAAATATTTAAATATAATTATCTATCAGATAACTAATTTGCATAGTTTATGAAACCTCAAAAAAGAATGTTACAAACAAATATCATTTAAGTGATGAGAATTTGTGAATTAATGTAAAAGAACACAATTGAAGTATATTAATGCTTAAATGTTCTATGTACACTTGTGTGTTGAGGATGTTGAATTTATATATTGTTGTGAGTTTTTGTAGTTGGGGTGGATGTTATTTGTTGTTGAGAATATATGAAGTGTTTTTACAGTGCAATTAATACCTAATAACTAAATTTGGATTGTCCAAAATTAAGGGAAATGTCATCAATTTTTTCTAAAATATTATCATACTAATACAATGTCTTAATTTTTATTTGTTTTATAACGAAATACTTTGATTGGCAAGAGGTGACTCCTTTGGTAAAGGAAGCTTGAGGCGTAAAGTGCAGAGCGCTACAAGGCGCTAATGTGCAATGTCGGAAAGGAAAATCCAAGGTCATCGTGCCTAATAGTACAATGCAAAAATGGAAGGAGGCATGGAGTAGCCTGAGTTTAAAGCCAAGAGCCATCAGTTCACTTTGCTAACATTTGTAGTGAGATAGGGAGTTGGGGCGAGCATCTCTAGACACCACGGGGTTGATTTCACATGCTACTCACGCAGATAGAATGGTAATGATTTCATATTTCTTGGTTTTGTTATTGTCTGTCTACATATTAGTAGCAAATAATCGAACATTATTATAAACATCACTAAAATCATTATATCTTTTCGAAGCCAAGCTTGGCGAAGACCTTTTCCTTATGAACTTTTCCATAAGACCCACACTAGGAAAGGCACCTCCGATATGGTTGATTCACGAGCGCAATCAATTAAGGTAAGTGAACAAGTATTTTATGTCTTTCAATTATACGAAAAAATGAATAAGTGAGTTTGTTTATTCAATTGCCAAGAAAAATAAATTTAAAATATGTGCATTAACTTATGCAGGATGCATTTTTGGCGCTTAAGGAGCAGTCGTCTCAACCACAAGAGGGGTGCAATGACCCTCCTATTGTAGATGAGGTCGCACTATATTATCAAGTTGTGGGGAGAAGAAGAACATGGGTTTATGGCATTGGATCTCAAGCATCAATTTTTACCCTAGCTCATCACATGGATCATCTTCATCGCATCCTATTGCGCCATCGGAGGCAATGGAGGAAGAGATTCAACAATTGCATCGATCGTTGCAACGCTCAAGGATAGTTTGGTTGCAATGGAGGAGAGAGACCGACAACGCGAGTTGATGCTAGAGGAGAGATATAGACAACGTGAGCAGACATCGAGGAGCGCATGCAACAAATGATGCAAAACATGATGGCACAAATGATGCAGAGTACGCAGCTTTGACCCCAACCTGGATGCGACTCATCAGGATGATGGTAGAGAGGCTGATAGTGGTGATGAGTGATGATCTTGTTAATGACAAGTAGCTTGTTTTTTTTGTTATTATGATATTTTATTTTTCCATACAGTACATTATTGTCATAACCCTTCATCACATATTTATATATAATATTGACTGATATTTGATATTTGACAGCCTGATATTGTAAATATTATGATGTTGAGCATTTAAAATTAATATTATATTATATGCTTCAATACAGGAAATAATATATTAAATAAAAAAATAAAAATTTTCTACTAGTAATTTGAAACGGATTAAAAACGAATTTTTCCGTTTCTAATCCAATAACACAAGGATCGGTTTCAGAATTTAGAAACCGATTTGAAACGGAATTTCTGTTTCAAAAAAATTGAAACCAAAATATCCGTTTTTAAATTAAAACGGAATTTGAAACCGAATATATGTGGTTTCTAAATTTGAAACGGAATAGTGGTTTGAAAATAGCTTCAGAATTTGAAACGGACGCCATTTTCCGTTTCAAATTTATTTAGAAACTTGTGGATTTAAAACTGAATATTTCGGTTTCAAATCGGTTTCTAAATGTATTTAGAAACCGATTTTCACTGATTTGAAACCGAATATTCGGTTTCAAATCTCCTTTTTTCTTGTAGTGATTGTTGGTCAAGTTGCACTTATATTGCAAAGTTTAGGTCATTTTTAGGTCAAAGTCAATTCGGCCAATTTTTGTAACCAAACTTTGGCGATCATTTTGACTTGGTAATTGGCATTTCTAGGCTTGGTGGTCTTCACCAAAGTTGTAGCCCTATGTCTAAGCTTTCCAATGATATAAATTTTAGGTCATTTGGACCTGTTTTGAGTGAGTTATGGCCAAAAGACTGATTACTGTTTATATGGTCAAATTGTGGGTTCACATTTTAGGCAATCTGGATTTGGTCACTTTTTAGGTCATTTTCTAGCTAGAATTTTGGCAAGTTTTCTACATGAAAGTTGGCCTATTTTATGTCTAGTTTTACCTCTAAGTAGCCTCATACTAATTGGGATCACATAAATTCACTTATAACCTAAAATGCATATTGCCCTTACTAACCACACTTTGCATTGAAAATTAGCACTTCTAATAGACATCATTCACTTTACATTTTGGTCAATTGTCCAACAACAACTCAATGTAATCAAATATCTAGTAATAACTCAATTCCATTAAATCAATTGTCCCATAACAACTCAATTTAAGTCACATATCCAGCAACACTTAATTCAATTAAATCAATATCCAACACTTATACAAATCTTCAAACTCTAATCAATTGATCAAAACCACTAATGTACATTCCATTAACTCATAATTAACATTAATATACATGAGATTAAAGCTCTCTTAAATACATCAAAGCTGCCCAATTATACATATGTTTCAAATTTCCATATTCAATTCACAACCTCACTTCAAATACCTAATTCAAGCATACACATAACATTAAATTACTAATACATGTAATTGGCCTAATTAACTTCATTACCCATCAATTTAGTATAAGAAAAACTCAAAATCTTTGACTCTCATGGCTGCCAAAAATGGACAGTCCCATAAATCAACCATTTCTTCAAATTTCTTCACCTAAAATACTCCCCATAATCTCAACACAAACTTTAATGAAGCAAGTTAAGAAAATAAGCACTTACCTCTTTTGGAACTTGTGCAAATCTTCACCAAAACCTTCCTTTCTTGTTCACAATCTCTTCCCCAAGGTGTATGGACAACTTTTAATGAAAGAACCTTGAAGATTTTATGGCTTGATCTTGGTGGATGAGAGCTTGAAGCTTTAGCTGTCCATGGAGTTTTCCTTTGGAATTGAATTCAGCTATTTGAAGATGATGAAGAAGAGGAAGACGTGAAGTGGCCAAAACCTTGTCTTCATATGCCTTTTATAATCACTTAGAGAAGCACTAATGTTGATTAAAAGTTAAATTAATCCAAGGTTCCTTTAATTATAATTATGCCCTCATTCTTTCACTATTTATATTATATACCCATTTCTTATTTTTCATGACATTTTCAAAGTTTAATACCACTTATTTTTAATAGAAATTTAGGTCAAAAGGTAACTCGGGGTGTCAATTGACCAAAATGCCCCCTATTCGGTTTGTATTCCTGATTTTTCGATAACACCGATTTTTGTTTGTTTCTTGATTTTTCATTTTTCTTTATACTAATTTATTAATTTTTCTTTGATATTTCTAATATCATTTATACCTCAATAGATGTTTATTTAGGTCCCAAAAATATTTTCCAAGGTTCCCCATGGTCCAGGGCTAGTCAACGGTCCTCGCCGCAACTTCTCGGTGCGGTCACCCATCGCTACGGTTTTTGGCTCGTTTAACATAATCACATTACATTGCTCTTATTTTTTTCTTTGTTTTTCTTGTATTTTCCTCTATTATATTTCATTATTTCATGTCTCCTCACTAACATTTAAGTGTAGTTCCGAGCATCCTAGCTGTCTGGACAGACACTGATCACTGGAACAGCAGAACGCACTACCGAATATAGGAGTGTTACAATTTATATATAAATAACTATGTATATATGACATATATATGTTTACGTGTGTCTTATTAAATATTTCAATATTAGATATTAAATATATTATTGTTAAATTTTTAATTTGAATAATTTAATATTATAGTTCCTTACATAATTAATTATTTTAGCTTTATTACACATAAGAATCTTAGATAATGATTAGGAACTTAGTGAGCTTTCAATTGTGAACTTTCAATTCTATGTCTAATATGAAATAAGTGTTAACATAATTAATTATTGTATAGGATATTTATATATATGAATTTAGGTTTATTGCATATTATCTTATATTAGTTTATATTGATATATCAATAAGAGAATCCAATGTGTCTTGTAAAAGCAAGAGACTCTTAATTGCCTATTACCTAGCAGGGCAATAAATTGCTTGCCATTGCTTTTGTCCTTAACCAAGTTCCATCTAAATCAATTGCCGCAACTTCATATGCGTATGGACTCATAGAAAACCCTAATAAAGTGTTATTGAAACCTTAAGGGCATGTCGTTTTTGTTCATAATCATTCTCATAGACATATAAATGAGATCCAAAGGGAAAGAAATGTATATTTATAAGATACTCAAAACAATCATAGGACAAGTATTTATGGGTGAACAAGATAGTGACTGAGTAATTGAATTTGAATTGGGAGATGTCACACCTTTAGGGAAATGACCTTCCTCAATAGGGAGGGATAGGCAAAGATCCATCTTTATATGAAATTGTGGACCATACTGTTTCTATTATACAACCTCCAATGGATTCTTTTCCAAGCATAATAGTAGTTTATCAACGTATTAACCTTGAAATACCAGCTGTAGTGAATCCATCTGATATTGCTGGTCCTAGTGGAATTAACATTAACATTGATGAATCAACATATCAATCTCAGCCACGATGATCTAGTTGTAAACATTCTCCGCATCATCATTTTGAGATCGAAGGGAAAGAATTTATAGTTACTCCATAAGATAAAGAAAAAGGTGACTGTAAATACATCCCTCACGTGCCCTGCTCCAGACAAATGGATTAATACAATGGAATTAGTTGATTTATGGAAAGGAAGCAAATGGGAAAATCCCTTATGCTAATGTATTCAGTTTTCTGATATATGCTATGGCGTGTTCTAGACCTGATATCTGCCATGCTGGTGGGATGGTTGGTAGAAAATTCAATTTAGGACATCAACATTGGAAAACAGTTAAGAGAATACTAAGGAATGTACAAGCTTATTGATATTAAATATATTTTTGTTAGAGACATGATTGCAAAGAAAGAGGTAAACATGCAGTACATATCTACGCATGATTTGATATCAAATCTCTTTTATGAAACCTATTATAAAAAATTTTTACAATATGTATGTTAAGTCAATGGGTTTACATAGATGTTAATATAATTGTATTATGTATTTTTCCTAAACATATTTATATGCCAAAATTATTTTTGTTGATTCCTATACATATATGTATATATATGTTTGGAACATATATTATAACTTAACAAGTATGTAAGACAAATAAAAAGATTGGCCTTCTCATACAAGCATTGTCTCTATAGCTTTAGTGCTGGATAGGGATGAGACAGTTAAAGCTTACTAGTATTTATGTGATAACAATAATAAAGAGCTCAAAGCTTATAATATGAAATGTTGACTTAGAAAAAGGTAAAGAACTAGGGTCATTGTAAGCTAAGTAATTGCATTGACCATATGTGATTTGAGTCACATTATCTGTCTTAAAATGCCAGACGTGAGTTCTAATGTGAAAGAGTAGACAAGTGATCTTAATGTTAGACATTGGGGTGTTTAAACTATCATCTATATAGTATTTAACAAAGACATACCAACATGGGAAAGGAGCAAGTGCCATAGCATGTGATTCATACCACATGTGTGATTTGTGTCTATCAAGGGGAATATAAGTGTGATCTCTACTTAATATTGTGTGATACCCTAAGTAATCTTTACCTAATACCCTCATGACTCTAATAAAGTTATTCGAGACATAGTTTAATGTTTACTATGTTATGGTGTTGCTAAAGGACTATGAAAGATTCGGTCTAAAAGGGCATTTCTAGAAAAATAATTTAAATTAAGGTTGAAAATATCATGAAAAGAGAAAGATAATTGGAATTGTCACATTAGTCTATTTTCATAGGCTGACTAATTATGTTTATCATTGAGATAAAGACATAATTATAAACTTAGGATATGCAAATGAGATCGAAAGAGATTTGAATGTGATAAATAATCTAAGTTGATGCATATTGTATCTACTTTAAGCTCCATCAATCGAAATGTTATATTACCCTAACAGGTATATAACAATTGAGCTCTCGAAGTAGGAATTGGTTACACGGTCCATTTATGAAATATGAATATTGCATATTTTGAAATGAAAGTTGACCCATCTTGTGTGAGTGGGAGATGTTGGAAAAATGCTCCTGGTCACTCATGTGGGTCAATCCGGATTCATTAGATTTAAAATCCAAAAGTCATGTACATTGTTAAAAGATAGCAATATCCAAAAGTCATGTACATTAGTTAAAAGATATAACTGTATGAAGTGGTGTAACTTTTCTTAATAGTTACATGCATGAAGAGATGTATCTATTGGCCAAAAGGTTAGCACACTTTGAGTAGTATATACAAGAGCCTTACAAGTCATTTGTAATAAGCAATAAAAGGACAAATAAGTGTGTATTTGTGTGTGTGCAAGTTTGGTTTGGTTTTTAATCTTTAGAGGCTCTCATTTTAAACAAGTTATGAAGCAATTTATTTCTGCAAATAAGATACACATCTAGATTGTGAACTAATTTATATAGTTCATGTTATTTATGTGATTATATAGTTAACTAGTGAAACAAATAAAAGTGGAGATCTTAGCGTTATATAAACATAGGTTAGAATGCATATATTGGGTTTTTAATTTTTATTCACTAATTGACGAAGGCGGTCCTAACTTTATCACAATTTGTTATGATTAGATTGAGCAGCGAAACTTGTAGCTTTCTGTTTATCTTTTCTCGAAAATATATAGAGTTAACGGCATTTTAATCATTTTTGTTACAATTAACTGTCAATTGAACAAAGGGACTAAGTTATAAATTTTGCCATCTCAAGGACTAAATTGCTTAGTTTTAAAAATATAAGGTCTAAGTTTTAGGTTTTGCCAAACCTCAGAGATGAAATTGTAATTTACCTACTAAAATTTGGGGATAAAATTTAGATGTTGATAAAATTTCTTCATTTGATACAATTGTTCAATTTTGAACATTTGGCACGATTGTCCAAAATTAAAAGGTTTAGATAAAATGAACAACAAACATAAAGGTTTAGATTTTTTCATCAAAGTGAAAAGTTTTTCCATAACTTTTTATAAATTTTATTGATCAAAGAGTTTTTATTTTTTATTTTTAGTTGACAAAGTTTACTCTTAGTATATATATATATATATATATATATATATATATATATATATATATATATATATATATATCTTAGCATGTTATGCATAGAATCTTCTTACAATTGAACAAATAATGAAGGACACTTCATTTTTGATATGCGGTGGATAAACAGATCAAGAGTAGAGAATTTGATTGCAGAGCTTGGCGCTAAGAGGTTAGAGGCTATAATTTATTTAAATTTTTCTCTAAATTAAAGTTTTGTAGAAATGCCTTGGTACAATGGAACTAGCAACATCACCATAATTCTCACAATCACCTGGAACAAATTAAAAGTAATTTACAAGCTACCAAAAACAACCAAGATGGCTGGGATGGGGAGGTTATATGCCAATTAGAGAAAGATTTGGCCACTGAAGTAATGAATGAAGAGATTTTATGGGCACAAAAAGCACAACAAGAGCGGCTCAAGGCTGGGGATAAAAATACAACATTTTTTCACACGAAAGTTATCCAACAGAGGAGAAGGAATATAATCTGGGGAATTCAAGATAATGAAGGATGATGGAGGAATTCTTTTCAATAAATTGCAAAGGTAGCAATCAACTACTTGCACTCAGTCTACTCTACCATGAGACTAGACAACTTTGGAAATATCACAGATGGTTTTCTACCAATAGTATCACAAGAAATGAATTCTCAACTGATAGCACCTATTTCCAATAAGGAGATTAGGAAGGCTACCTTCTCAATCCACCCTACTAAAGCTCCCGGAGAAGATGGTCTTACCGGTTTATTTTTTCAAAAGTGCTAGACAATTATTGGGAATGACACCTATAAGGCAATATCAAAATTTTTTGAGCATGGCAGATTGCTAAGAAGTATCAATCACACTCTCCTCACGACCAAGTACAAACGATGAAAGATCTTAGGCCAATTGGGCTGTGCAATGTCATATACAAGATCATCTCAAAGATCCTCACTGGGCGTTTGTGGCCTTTTACAGATTCCTTGATTGGGATGGAGCAAAGTGCCTTAATAAAAGGAAGATTAATTTCAGATAACATCCTGGTATGCCATGAAATCATGCACCACCTTAGCCACCACAGATCGGGAAGGAATTATGGCGTGGCCTTGAAGCTTTATATAAGCAAAGCTTACAACTATGCAGAGTAGAGTTACCTCAATCATATGCTCACTTGCTTTAGTTTTCATAGCAAATGGATTGGTTGGCTCATGGAATGTGTATCAACAGTTTCACATTCCTTGCAAATCAATGGACAGAAGGTGGGCCTCATCACTCCAACAATTAGGGAGACCCCCTTTCCCCATGCCTCTTTCTCTTTTAAAAGGAAGGGCTTTCCCATAAACTTAGAACTTCCTCTCTTTCTAGAATTTCAATCTCAAGAAGGGGACCTACTATCTCACATCTATTTTTTGCAGATGATAATGTTATTTTCACTAAGGGCTCAAATCAAGAAGCAGAGATGGTCAAGCAAATTATCCATGATTACTCTTGTGCAAGTGGACAATCAGTCAATTTAAGCAAATCATCTATTTCCTTCGGTAAAAATACTCCAAGGACTATTCACTCGACAATCTCCACCATTCTTCATATTAGTGTAGTGGAAAGCCATGACAAATATTTGGGGCTACCAACCAACATCCCACGGTCTAAGAAACAAATGTTCAACCAGATCAAAAATCAAATTCAACACAAAGTAGCAGGATGGAAAGAACAATTGCTTTCGACAGGTGGTAAAGAAGTTCTTATGAAAGCAGTGGCTACAACAAGCCCAGTCTATGCGATGACTTACTTTAGAATCCCAAGATCGGTATGCCAAAGTATTAATAGTCTCATGGGCAATTTTTGGTGGGGGCAAAAGCAAGATGAATAAAAGATCCATTGGGTTTCTTGGAAGTTATTATGTAAGGCAAAACTGAATGGAGGCCTTGGTTTCAAGGACATTAAAGCCTTCAATATGGCACTTCTAGCTAAACAAGGTGGAGACTTCTGACTAATCCTCACTCCTTAGCAAGACGAGTACTTAAAGGCAAGTACTTCCCCTATTATTCTTTTCATGGGAGTGGCATAGTATCCTTTGGGCTTGTCAGCTTTTTCAAAAAGGAGTTTGGTGGCAAGTTGGAGATGGCCATTCCATACTATGTAAGTTAGATTTATGGATTTCAGGTTCCTATCCTGATCCCCCAGGAATCAAAAAAATCATGATGGAAGGGTTGCTTGGGTGGCACAGCTCAAGCATGAGAGCCAACCTTGTTGGGATATAGACAAATTGCGAGCAAATTTCCATGAAGAAGTTAGGAACATTATGGCAATTCCAGTGCCAATCATTAAGCAGGCAGATTCTATTATTTGGCATCATACATGGCATGGGACTTAGGCAGTAAATTCTGGCTACTATATCGCAAAGGAAATTATCAGACATAATCAACTTAAAGGCCAAGCGGGATAAGAACCGTCATCAACTGCTGAAAATTGCAAATTTTAGAAAAGGATCTAGAAGTTACATCTACCAAAGAAGATGTCCATCTTTCTATGGAAAGTTCTAAAAGAACATCTTCCTCGGAAAGAATTGCTTAATAAGATATTGTCTCATATCCCCAAGGAGTATAATGCCTGTGGAGAAGTGGAATCCATTAGGCATATCTTTTTTAGCTGCCCCAAAGCCTTGGAAATCTGGTTACATTCCCCTCTATATCTTCGCTCTACCTTGCTTCAAAGCCAGAACATTAAAGACCTCTGGATTGAAATTACAATGAAGCTAATCATTAGTGATAATGGGCAGGACATGACAAACATGGTGGTATTTTTCTTATGGCACATTTGGAAATGAAGAAATAAGTTAGCCTTTAAAAACTAGGCAATCAATTTCCAGGATACCATAAATTTGGCAATTAAATGTTATGAGGATTTCTCCTTAGTTCAAGGCTAAATTTAATGAGTCAGTGAGATGCTCCAGCTAATAGAACTTAATTCTCTAGGTCCCCCTGGGAAAAATCAAGCTTAAATTTGATGCAGTAGTGGATGATAGAGACCACTCGGATAAGCCGTGCGGTTGGGCATGTAAAGCCATTCCAGCAATGTCAGATGCCCTGACCCTCGAAAGTTTGGCATGTAGAGAGGCCATTGTCCTGGCAAAAGCTAGAGGTTGGAGTCATATTATAATAGGAGACTGCCAAGTAGTTATCAAGCCCTTACAATGAGAGAATGCACCGATGGACATACAGAATATCATTTATGATATTTCAACTCTGTCTGCCTCCCTGTCGGATGTATCTTTTTCTTTTATTCACAGACAGAGTAATCGAGTAGCGCATAATTTAGCTTCTAAAGCTCTTTCTATACATCTTTTGCTTGTAATTCCTCTTATCGAATATGTTTGTATCTTCCTTTATGCCTAATTAAGGCTTCTATGAAAGTTTTTTTTCGGAAAACAAAAAACAAATAAGTTTTTTTTTAATTGAGAATAATTTTTCTCTCATATATATACAATGGATTTCAATTGAAAATACTTTAATGCTACCCAGTTAAAAGACTCGTTAATTTATTAATTATTTAATTATTTATATATGTGTTATTGTAAGAATAAATTTTTAAAATAAATAAATTTTTGATCCTATAAAAATAGACCACGTAACAAGCAATGTCCGCCTTGATTAGTTATCAGTTAGAAAACAACACATCAAATAGAACACGTCACAAGAAACTCCTTGATTGGTTTTCAGTACAATTTACTTTTTTTTTTTTTTTTTAATTCAGTCCAATTTACTAGATGGGCAGGCAAATTCTTGACCTGGTCTTAGAGAATAAATTTCAACGAACCAAGTAGGAAACTTCCTTCTTCAGATGTCATTTCCCCAAAATTTCGAAATCTTTAGACTTTTTGTTTTTCTTAATGTCTTTATGCTTTAATTGATTACAGCCTGGCTTGTAGACATGTGTTCCTATCACCAACAACTCTAAAACTATCATAAATTATCGTTTCCTCCTTTGAACGATTCGATCTTAAGGTGGACTTTGAGGGAGCCATGGTACAAAGGTCTTCTCTTTTATTTTTTTTTTTTTAGACTTTTTAATAAAAAATATATAATAATACTCTATTTATTTTACAAAAATAATTTATATATAAAAAAATATTTTCATAAAAATTATTTTTTATTATTTAATCATAAAATTAAAGTAATAATATGTGTTATTATGTGTATAAAGTATTTTCACATTTTAATAAAATTATTAAAATTTAAAAAATAAAAAATAATTTTTTTTTGAAATTATTTACTTTAAAAATGATTTAGCTTCTTTTTAATTGAGAAAATATTTTTTATTTACCTATTTTTCTAATGCTCCAAAAGTTAAAAAATATAAAAAATAATTTTTAAAAAAATAATTTTCATAAAACAAACAAGAGCCTAATTTTAAAAATAAATACAAGCTTAATTAATCATTAAGTTTAATCTTTTACTAATTTAATTTTAACTTCCTAAGATAAATTTTATATTGATTCTTTTATATATATATATATATATATATATATATATATATATATATATATATAATTCACTCCGATTAAAACTCAAACTTAATACTTCATAGTCTTAAAAATATATATATATTTGAATGAGTTTTAATCCAATAATATTAGGATTATTTTTAAGGCTATGAAGTATTAAGTTTGAGTTTTAATCGGAGTGAATTATATATATATATATATATATATATATATATATATATATATATATATAAAAGAGAATTTAACTTTTATATATAATTGAAATTTCTTTTTAATGTTTTTTAATAAATTTCATAATAACAATAATTTATAAAAATTAAATTGAAAAGTGAGGATTGAAATTTTAAAACACTCATTTTATTCTAAAATTAGTATTTTAACTTTGGAAAATGTATGATTTTGTTCGCTATATTTTTCACTTCATCGATTTATATTTTTACTATCACTTCTATTTTTATTTATTTTAATATATTAAATTTTATAAAAATCACATTGATAATATACTATAATTGATATTTTTAATAAATTTGCAAATTCAATTGAAAATATTGATTGTCAAGTAAATATTTAATAAATTATAATCATTCTGGTAATTTTGATTTTATATTATTTTTAATTTTTTTGATTAATGTACATTGAAAATATTTTGTTTTATAAATTAAAAATAAAGTAAAAGCAAATTAGAAAATTAGAAGATTTTTCGTTTGAGTTAAATTAAGTAATTAATAAATTATATATTAATAATATAATCTTTTTTTTTTAATTTTCCATTATTATTTATAATATCAACGAATTTTAATGTGGCAACCAAAATTAAAGGCGCAGCTCTGCCACTCAAAACATAACCCATCCAATTTTACAAATCCGAACTCTGCTTCTGCAATGGCTTCTTCTCTTGCCTGTCTTCCCTTCTTCTTGCTTTTGCTGCCATGTTTATTGCTCGCTCAAAATACAGGTAATATAGAGGTGGGAGACTCCATCACTGCAGTTGATAATGGAGCACAACCATGGCTTTCTCCTTCAGGGGATTTTGCTTTTGGGTTTCGCCAGCTTGAGAAAAGAGAACTTTACTTGCTCGCTATATGGTATAACAAAATTCCTGACAAAACCATAGTCTGGTATGCCAATGGAGATAACCCTGCACCAGCAAGATCCAAGCTAGAGCTAACTGCTGATCGTGGGCTAGTTCTTACTAGCCCTCAAGGCACAGAGATTTGGAAATCTGATGTCAACTTGGGGGATGCTGAAAATGGTTTCATGAATGATACAGGCAACCTCATACTATCAAATTCAGCCTCTGAAATTTTATGGCAGAGCTTCGATCATCCGACTGATACATTGTTGCCTGGACAGACACTGAAGAGATTGTCGCCGGGACAGACACTGGAAAGTGGTGGCCAAATGCTTTCTTCTAGACTAACAGAGACCAATTTCTCTCGTGGAAGGTTTCAGTTTCGTTTGATTCCAGATGGGAATGCTGTGCTCAATACTAACAATTTGCCTACTGGTTTTGCATATGAAGCCTATTTCTGGAGCAATACTGTAGATTCTAACACATCAAATGCTGGGTTGCGAGTAGTATTCGATGATTCAGGCTACTTGTATGTGTTGCGAGCAAGCGGTAAACGAGAACTCCTCACTACAGGAACAGTTGCCTCAGCTGCAGAAAATTATCACAGAGTTACTCTCAATTTTGATGGGGTTTTAGTCCAGTATACGCGCCCAAGGAATTCCACTGGCAATGGAGGAAATTGGTCAATTATTCGTTCCATGCCAGATAATATCTGCACAGATCTTGTTGGACAAAAAGGAACTGGGCCTTGTGGTTTTAATGGTATCTGCCAACTTAGCAGAGATCGGCGACCAACCTGCAGCTGCCCACAAAGATTTTCTCTACTTGATCCAAATGACGATTATGGAGGCTGCAGACCCGATTTTTACGCTCAATTTTGCGAAGATGTGTCTAATTCTCCAAAAGATTTTGATTTCTTGGAGCTGGAGAATACTGATTGGCCAACATCTGATTACGAGATGTATACACCTTATAATATCGAAGAATGCCAGAAAGCTTGTAGCGAAGATTGCTTCTGCAATGTAATTGTGTTTAAAGAAGGAACATGCTGGAAGAAGAAGCTGCCACTCTCAAATGGTAGGCTAGATGAAAAAGTTAATGGAAAGGCATTTATAAAAATAAGAAAGGATGATTCTACACGACGAGAAACTCCTTCGGGACCTCTTCCATTCCCCTATGAAAAGAAGAACAAGGATAATTTGGCCCTTGTGGTGTCTGTGCTCTTAGGAGGCTCTGTGCTCGTCAACTTGGTATTGAGTTTTTATTCTTTCTTCTTCTCCCACAACAAATCCAAAAGGATCCCTCAAGGTACAGAAAGAGGTGCAGAATCCAATTTGCGGTGCTTTAGCTACAAGGAGCTCTTTATTGCAACAGATGGCTTCAAAGAAGTGGTAGGAAGGGGATCTTTTGGCATAGTTTATAAAGGCTTATTAGAAATGGGCACTAAAGTTCCAGTTGCAGTCAAGAAATTGGACAAAATATTTGAAGAAGGTGAGAAAGAATTCAGGACTGAAGTTAAAGTGATTGGCCAAACCCACCACAAGAATCTAGTCCAGCTTGTGGGATTTTGTGCTGAGGGACAACATCGATTGTTGGTATACGAGTTCCTGAGCAATGGAACACTAGCAAACTTCCTTTTTAAAGAGGCAAAACTCGGCTGGAGCCAGAGGACCCAGATAGCATTTGGAATTGCAAGAGGACTTGCATACCTACACGAAGAGTGTAGCAGTCAGATCATTCATTGTGATATAAAGCCTCAAAATATTTTGTTAGATGACCATTATGATGCCAAGATTGCCGATTTTGGATTGGCAAAGCTTTTGCTGCTGGACCAGAGCCAAACGTTTACTGCTGCTAGAGGAACAAAAGGGTATGTTGCACCAGAATGGTTCAGGAACATGCCAGTCACAGTAAAGGCCGATGTGTACAGCTTCGGAGTCTTATTGTTGGAGATAATTTGTGGTAGGAAATGTGTGGATACAGAAGTGAGTGCAGAGAGAGCAATTCTAACTGACTGGGCTTACGATTGCTATCAAGATGGAATAATAAGTGCTTTGGTTGAAAATGATGAGGAAGCCGTGAATGATATGAAGAAGCTTGAGAGATTTGTGAAGGTTGCCATTTGGTGCATTCAGGAGGATCCTACTCTAAGACCAACCATAAAAATGGCAATCCTGATGCTTGAAGATTTTGTTCAAGTTGCTGCTCCGCCGTGTCCATGCCCATTTACCTCTGTAGTTGGTTGAAAAACCAGCTCTGGTGGCTGACTGGCTCTTTGCATCTCTAAGCTTTTGCATATTATAATCTAATTGCCTTTGCATCCTTGATTCCTTTCTAGTTGATTTTAGTTTAAGAATTTTTAAATAGATCATAAAGTTTGCCATGTTGCTGATGGGAATATAAATATAATTCTACAGAAATTTAGCAATACTGATTTTATTTCAAGCAAAATTAAATGTAAGTGATTTGTTTATAAAAATTGAAGTTTAGTGACTATTAAAATTAATTTATGTCCATAAATTGCATAATTTTGATGCATATTCTTTTATTATAAATGAAATATTAAATAATTAAATTCTAAATAGTCTGAATATGTAATAGTTAAACAATAATCTCTTTACTTTACTTTGGATAAATTTAAAATTATTCATAATTGAAAATAATTTAATTCATATTAAACAAGATTAAAAGAATTAGTATTTTTTTTTTTTTACTTTTTTGATTCCCACGTCCTCAAACTATTCCAAGTGAAATCCGGAAGCTTTTGAGAAGAATTTTATGGGTGAAATTTCACGAGGCAAACCAAGGCAAAAATATAAGTGTTCTTCAATTGGGTGTGCAAAGGTCTTCTCTATCTCTCGTGGTTTGTATTTTTTACCAAACAAATTAATTGTTAAACAATTCCTTTACATTTAGAATATGAATTTATGTATATAATTCATTGTTATAATCGGATAATACATTAGATTAGTAATATAAATTTTAACACATGAATTATGTGTGATTATAAATTATAGTTTGTTAATGAGGAGATAGTCTAGTTGGTCTTCTTACACCTCTAAGATAGTGGTGGGGAGGTTTTGAATTCTAGTCTCTTAATCTACCTCTTTTAATTAGTCAACTTTATGACTAGTCAACTTTATGACGAGAAAGGGAGAAGATTACCTCTACTTGTATAATCCATTAATTATAAGCGGCCCAATATGTTTTCGTTGAATTTCCAAACAAAAAATAGCCTGTAAATTTAATTTTCCAACATATATTAATAATATTTTCATTGCTTACTATTCAAAATCTACGATTCTTTCCATTGTATAAAACAAATAGTGTTCAAAATCTACCAAGAAATTGTCTTTCATTGGCTTTTACTTGTGTTCAAAACCTACCCCTCCATTGATGGTGCTTTTCATGGGAAAGTTTTCTCTATACCTCAGCTGTTGTAATACACTTTTGTGGTAGACTAGTGGCGATTTTACTTTTAGTCGCTACAACTTTTTGTGGTGAAATTTATAGTTTAGTCAAAATTTCTCCCCATACAAAGCTAGTGGACGTGTATATATGTGTGAGCATTAATGCAATAGTAAGAAAGACTTTTTCAAATGTCATTACTTCTTCCTTAAGTAAGAAAGACCATAAAATTTCTTAAATCCTTTAAGTCTATGACTTTTTTTGTACAGTTGTTATCCTATAGCAATTGAGGAGAAAGGTTACAAGAAGTTATAGAAAATTTTCTTTATAAAAATTTCTCTTTGTCAAGTATAGTACTTTTTATAACAACAAAAACTATTAAAGAAAAATCATTTGGCTAGATAAATCTAAACATTTTCATTTGTTGTTATTTTATCCAAGCCTTTTGATTTTAGATAATTAAACCAAACCTTTCAAAATTAGAGAAATTTTATTTAACAGCTAAATTAGAATTTGGTAAATTATAATTTAGTCTATGATATTTGTTGAAACCTTACAACTTAGCCTATGTATTTTCAAAATCACATAATATAGCCCCTAAAATTTGGCAAAACCTATAACTTAGTTCATTAATTTAAACTTTATATTTAAATAGTATAAAAACATATTATTCTTCCCAAAATTAATTCCTCTCCCTATCAAGAATTTTCCATAATTATTTGAAATTTTTCTTAAGTTTTTCAATATATGTTTTTTAAAATTTAAAAAGTGAAATTTTGATTTCTTAAAATAAAATAAAATAAATTCTTGCATTAAAAAAATAAAGATCGAGCTAGTTTTGGTTTATGGATTGCAACACAACCCACGAAATCTCTCCCTGGAGTTTCGATCTTTGAGTTTTCAGAGGCCATGGGTTTATCTGAGGACAAGCTGATTGAAGAAAAATTAAAGACTTAACACATGACCAGGGCATACATCAAGAGCTCATTTGCTGCATAACTATTATGATAATATAGAATTCATGACTGAAGTTAAAGTGATTGGCCAAACCAAACACAAGAATCTAGTCCAGCTTGTGGGATTTTGTGATGACAAACAACATCGATTTCTTAAATCTTTTAAGTCTATGACTTTTTTTGTACAGTTGTTATCCTATAGCAATTGAGGAGAAAGGTTACAAGAAGTTATAGAAAATTTTCTTTATAAAAATTTCTCTTTGTCAAGTATAGTACTTTTTATAACAACAAAAACTATTAAAGAAAAATCATTTGGCTAGATAAATCTAAACATTTTCATTTGTTGTTATTTTATCCAAGCCTTTTGATTTTAGATAATTAAACCAAACCTTTCAAAATTAGAGAAATTTTATTTAACAGCTAAATTAGAATTTGGTAAATTATAATTTAGTCTATGATATTTGTTGAAACCTTACAACTTAGCCTATGTATTTTCAAAATCACATAATATAGCCCCTAAAATTTGGCAAAACCTATAACTTAGTTCATTAATTTAAACTTTATATTTAAATAGTATAAAAACATATTATTCTTCCCAAAATTAATTCCTCTCCCTATCAAGAATTTTCCATAATTATTTGAAATTTTTCTTAAGTTTTTCAATATATGTTTTTTAAAATTTAAAAAGTGAAATTTTGATTTCTTAAAATAAAATAAAATAAATTCTTGCATTAAAAAAATAAAGATCGAGCTAGTTTTGGTTTATGGATTGCAACACAACCCACGAAATCTCTCCCTGGAGTTTCGATCTTTGAGTTTTCAGAGGCCATGGGTTTATCTGAGGACAAGCTGATTGAAGAAAAATTAAAGACTTAACACATGACCAGGGCATACATCAAGAGCTCATTTGCTACATAACTATTATGATAATATAGAATTCATGACTGAAGTTAAAGTGATTGGCCAAACCAAACACAAGAATCTAGTCCAGCTTGTGGGATTTTGTGATGACAAACAACATCGATTGTTGGTATACGAGTTCTTGAGCAATGGAACATTAGCAAACTTCCTTTTTAAAGAGGCGAAACTTAGCTGGAGCCAGAGGACACAGATAGCATTTGGAATTGCAAGAGGACTTGCATACCTACACGAAGAGTGTAGCACTCAAATCAGCCATTGCTATATAAAGCCTCAAAATATTATGTTAGATGACCATTATGATGCCAAGATTGCCGATTTTGGATTGGCAAATTAAGCTTTTGCTGCTGGACCAAAGCCAAGCGTTTACTGCTATTTGAGGAACAAAAGGGTATGTTGCACTAGAATGGTTCAAGAACATGCCAGTCACAGTAAAGGCCGATGTGTACAGCTTCGGAGTCTTATTGTTGGAGATAATTTGTGGTAGGAAATGTGTGGATACAGAAGTGAATGTAGAGAGCAATTCTAACAGTCTGGGCTTACGATTGCTATCAAGATGGAATGATAAGTGCTTAGGTTGAGAATGATGAGGAAGCCATGAATGATATGAAGAATTTGAGAGGCTTGTGAAGGTTGCTATTTGGCGTATTCACGAAGATCCTGCTCTAAGATCAACCATAAAAATGGCAATCCTGATGCTTGAAGATTTTGTTCAAGCTGCTGCTCCGCCGTGTCCATGCCCATGTACACTGTAGCTAGTTGAAAAACCAACTCTCCGAGTCCTCTACAAATGTAAGTTTTTGCGCGGATTTGATCCATTGGTGAACCTAAAATCCAGAATATATACCAGGATCTACTTATTAAATATATATTGGTTATAAACATAACTTTTCCATTTCTACATATTGTAAGTTAATTTCCTTTTAAGTCCTTTCTAGTTTAGTTTAGTTTAATCATAAAGTTGGCATTTTATTTGGCTCTTAATAGAGTTTTGTCTCGCAAACTTTAAAATCTCTAAGTCTTGGAGATGATTGTAATATTCTAAGATTCTTGAAGTTTTAAATAAAAAAACTTTAGAAAAAAAAACAACATTTTTAATTTTATTAAAAAAATTTTAAAAATATTGTATTATTTTAAAATTTTTGTGATTAAAATATATTAAATTTAATTTTAATTAATTTTAATTTTTAATACCATTTAATTAATATATTTTAAAAAATATATTTCTTAATAGTAATACTAATTTCATATATATATATATATATATATATATATATATATATATATATTATAGCAAAAATATGTGTGGAGCTATTTTTAGTAACGCAACTTCAGCATAAGTTTGCCTGTGGTGTTTATGGAAAATTTAAAATTTTATTTATAGAGCTATGATTGCTAATATTCTAAGATTCTTGAAGTTTTAAATAAAAAAACTTTAGAAAAAAAAACAATATTTTAAATTTTATTAAAAAAATTTTATTATTTAAAAATTTTTGTGATTAAAATATATTAAATTTAATTTTAATTTTTAATACCATTTAATTAATATATTTTAAAAAATATATTTCTTAATAGTAATACTAATTATATATATATATATATATCTAGTGTTTTTGCAGCTTTTTCAAGTCAGGATATAAAGTTAAATTTGTAATAAAATGATATCTTATAATTATGCATCATTATCAAAGTAGGGTTTCTCATCTGATACTATGAGTAAATTGTCTTAATTTTCCCTTAATTTAGGTACTTATTTTATTTTAATTATTTAATTTTAATTTATTAAAATAAAATTCTTAATTTTAGTTTTGTTTCGGAAAAGATCTCTTCAACTTACAATGATAAGTTTTCACGTTCATTTTTTTTAATTTAACACTAAATTAATATTTAATTAAAATAAATTTATAAATTATTGTTTATTGTTTATTATTTTTTATATAAAAACTAAAATATTGACAAAATATCATATATTAATAAAATATTATTTTAAAAATTAAAATTTATGATTATTATTATTACAAATTAAATTTTAATTAATAATATATAAATATAATTAATAATTTTATTAATAAAATTAATTAAAATAAAATTATTTTATTGATAATAGTTATTAATTAATTTAATGAAAGTTAGTTAAGTTATGTAGTTTTCAATGACCTACAAGAAATGGTGTGGAAGAAATTAATGGAAATAAACATCAAGAGAGATATAAAGAATGCATTCATGGAGTCTCTAAAATGGTCTCTCTCAACCCTACATTTTTAGATTTTTTTTTTTAAATTTTGATTCATTATAAATTTAAAATATAAATATATAAGACTCATATACTGAATAAATAGGTCTTACCATCTAATGAATTAGAGAACTACAGGAAAACATGCAAGCACTACCATGTAGAGACAAAAGTGGCTCTAAGAAGAACTTGGTGTGGCGATAATTCTAATCAAGTGCCACCACCAACACTTTGGCATAAGGGCCACAACCATCAGTTGGGCACTTATTACACCCTTAACTGACATAATCAACGATGCTTGAACATAAATTATATTTGGAAAAGGAACACCTAAAAAATATCAAACAATAGTCTTCTTGATGACATATAAACAAAGCCTAACATGTGTGCTCAAAGCTTAAACATCTGCAAAGCAGTGGCGGAATCAGGATTTTAAGTTGGTGGGACAGAATTATTAAATCTATGGTTAATAGTCCTCCATTAACCCAATGTTCATATATTTTTGTTAACTACCTATTTAACTATTTAACTAAAGGCATTTTAATATAATAAAAAGTTGTTATCATCACCATATAATAATAAAGCAATTTATTATAATATGCTAACATTTGAATTAAAAATTATTCACAACAAAATATATTATGATACATAAATTTTCTTAATAATTATATATATGAATGATAATAAGGTAATGATCTCTATAAAATAAATTTATAGAAAAATCATAAAGAGAGAAGTATCTTATTATTTAATTCTAAAACTGAATAATTATTTTAAAATTTGTTTATATTTTTACCATTGTCAATAAAAATATGTCATTAAGAAAATGCAAAAATTAATTCCAATATATTTTTATCATTCACCATCCATCAATTTTTTGCTTAAAATTTTGGAAAATAAATAAGAAATAGTTGATGGTTAATGGTGCCTTTGCTGAAAAAGAAGAATAAGTAATGAAGGAAAAAAAAATGAATGTTATGCATGGTTGAGGGGCGTTCAAAGCGGAGAGAAATAAATTAAAACTTTTACGGCTTATTTACTTGTGGAAAACTAGAGTAATTTTCAGGAAATTTTTATAAGAAAATTGAAAAATAAAGTTTGTGTTCATATATGCTAGTTTTCCAAAATTTAATTAAGATTTGAAAAACAATTTACTATCTTCCTTTATAACAAAATTATATTTTCCACTTGTTTTATATATGGAAAACCGTTATTTTTTTTATAATTAAAATTATGTTATAACTTTTAATTTCTAAAACTGAATAATTATTTAGAAAAATATTTATTTACAATGATAAAAAAATTAATCATATTATTATAAAATAAATTTATAATACATGTTAAAAAATTTTTAAAATAAAATAAGTTTTTAAATATGTTTTATTTTTTTATTATAAAAGATATGAATTATTTTTTTTTAATTAGAAAATCTTTGTTTTTTATTATTTGCTGGTGAACACATTGTTCATGTTTTCCCTTATTTTTCATAGAAAATAAAGACTATGATTTTTTAAAAAAATAGAAAATGAAAAACAGATTCATAGTAAACAAACCCTTAGTGTGTTACAATTGCAAATATAATAAGGCTATATATCATGAATAAAAATAATATCTAATGGTTCATAATGAGCTTCTAATAAAGACTATACAAATTAGTGGATCAAAATGAGACTAAATAAAAGAATTGTGTTTAGATTTTATTGGGTTAATATTGGATCAAAATGAGACTATATTAATGAATCAAAATAAGTAAATAATTAAATTAAATTGTAGGAGGAGGGCTATAAATGAAATGGGGGCCATATCTCCAAGAGCATAGTATTACATTGCAATTTTTTCCGGTGTAAGCGGTAGTGACACTACAAGAAAAAATCAGATTTGTGGTGGAAAAATCCGTCACAAATCCATCACAAATTTAATTTTGTGAGGAATTTGTGATGAAAAAATTGATGTCACAATTTTTCTTATCCCAAATTTTTAGTGACAAATAAGAAAAATATGTTACAAATTTGTGACGGAATTACGATGGAATATCTGTCAAAATTTGTAACGAAATTCATTCATCCGTCACAAAATATTTGCCTGTCAAAACATAAATCCGTTAAAAAATTGAGACGGATTAGTGACGGCAAATCCATCACAAAATATTGTCATTCCGTCACAAAATTTTGAAGGATTAGTCCATCACAAATTTATGACGGATTATAATGAGTCACAAGATTAATGTCTTCAATTTTTTTTAATATTCTAATTTTTTAGTAATAAATAAATAATAATGAATTAAGAATTATTATATTTATATAATTAGTAATAAGCATAAATAAATAGAATAATAAAATTTATAATAATTAGTAAATAAAAATATAATGTATTATATAGAAGTATAAAATTAATCGTACAAGTAACAAGTTTGGCTAACAAATGTATATAAACAATATCAAGCTACAAATTCAGTGTGCTCTGATCATGGGGATAAGCAAAATTACTTGAAGGGCGGGATGATGACGCCGTCTACCTCATCATACGTCTCATCTCCTCCTGCATAGAGCAAAACTACTCTTCATTCTATTGCCTGAGGCGCGATACCTTCTCCTCAACGTGTTGCTGGAGAATCCCTCATGCGCACGATCTCCTCCTCAAGCACTCTAATGCACTCATCAACATCATGATCTATCACCGTAGTTGTCCTGTGTGAAGTGGTAGAGCTGCTAAATAGTCAAGTTTCTAGCTATGATACGAAGACCTACAATCGCAATTACACAGTTAAGTTCAATAATTTTAGTGTTGAAAATGCAAGCAAAAAACATATAGTTAACAGAAAAGTAATTTTAGTTCTTGGAAACGCACAACAAGAGATTAAAAAGTTAGCTACTAAACTTACCAACTATTTTAGAAAGAATTTAGTAGGTAATTTTATTTATAGACTAAATACCGACTAAACGCAAATTATCCACTAATTAAGTTGTAGTAAATTTTACCTACTATCTATTTTTAGTAAGTAAATTACCGACTAAATACCAACCAAATATTAGTGGATAAAATTACCGATCAAAATATTAGTAGGTAATTTGCTAGTACTATCATATTCAAATAGTAGGTTGCGAGGGAATTAGCTATCATTTACCGATCATTTATTAGTCAGTACTTACCGACATAAATTATATAGTCAGTAATTACTATCTAAAATATTTTAGTTGGTAATTATCAATTAAATAAATGGTAGCTAATTTAGTCGGTAATTATTTACTGACTATATAGTAGCTAAGTTTTTATTAATTTTTATTTTAAATTTTATAATATTAAAATAAAATACTAACCACATAATTAGTAGGTTTTTTTGTATTTTTTTAATTAATTACCTCCAAATTTAAATGGTTAGTATTTTTTATTTATATTTTTTTTAATTTTCAAATTTTAAATAATTTTATTATTGAATTGAAATTTAAAAATTCATCAATAATAATAATAATAATAATAATAATAATAATAATAATAATGAAATACATATAATAAACTAATTTGTATATTCAATAACTAACCAGATATCTCCTTCTCTCATGCGTAAATAAAAAACACTTTGCCAGTAATAAATAAAAAATAAGCTCACAAAATTCATTTATTCATACCTCCAAAGTACCTAAAAGTTGCCCTAACATTCTTTTATTTCTGCTAACCAAACTTGGATCCTCATCTTTTGGCAACACCTTTGGCATAGGCTCAACCACTAGAAGTTCAGCCTCCTAACAACAAAATCACAATGAAAGACTATGATTTACTTTGACTAGAAAAACTCAGAAAACAATATGAGATTAAAATTTTCCTTCCTTCTTAGTCTCCGATTGCCATCCCTCCTAGACCAACAGCTCTGTTGTAGACTGTATGGCTTTCAATCACTTTGATCCTATTGTCCCAAAATAGTCCAAGAGGGGGGTGAATTGGACTTTAATAATTTTTTGGCCCTTGCTTGTAGCCTAATGAAAAATTGTGGCTTTGTTCAACTAGATGCTTCTCTATACAAAATGATAGTGATATGTGTTTCAACAATGAGTTCCTAAGTTGCAATTCAAGCCTCAATCAATATATATGGCAATATCTAACAAAACATGCATCATACAATATACAACTAATTTCTCATGTCACTCAATCTATTCTCAAGTTTATCAATTCAATCTATTCAACCAACATTCAATATCATGTATAACAAGAAAAATTTAAATTGCACAAAAGTAAGGAGGTCAAGGTTAGAGAGATCAAACACAATGATTTTTATAGTGGTTCGGCTTAACTAGCCTACATCCACTCTCTCAAAGAACCCTCTGTGAGTCTTCTCTCCACTATTTGCTCTTTTGAAGGCAAGAGACCAAAAGCCCTTTACAACTTTTTAACACCAAGCTTTTACCAAGATAGCTTGAAACCTTCACAAGTGCTATCTCAAGCACTTACTCTCTCAAGCTTCAATAGGTGCTTGTACAACCTCTCTTAAATGCAATTCAATGTTTCAACACTCACTCTTACTCAATACAAATCAAACTAGAAAGAAGAGATGAGTTGATTTGCCAATGGTAGCTCAAATACTTTAAAGCTCTTGAATGAAAGCAATAAATGAAAAGTCAATGTTGGAGTTCAAATGTAAGCTTTCATCAAATGTAAATGAAGTGAAGAAGGTGTATTTATAGTCCCAAATCATTTTAGACCGTTTGAAACCCTTTTGGAACATTATACACACTGCCCAAGATAAAATGGCCGTTATTTTGTCCTTTTATGCGAAGTTGAGCAGCTCTGATCAATTAGCAAACTAATGAAATTTTAGTAGCAGTCAGTAAACTGGTTAGTAAACTAACGTTTTTAGCAAACTTATTAGCAAACTAAAAATTTTAGCAAACCAGTTAGCAAACTAAGTCAACAGCTGCATGTCTCAACTTGCAATGTAAAATGATTTAGACCTTAAAAAAATGTTTCAATAGTAGTGTCCAAGGTCATAATGAGAAAAAGTAATCAGAAAATAAAATTTCATATTTGAGCTCCATTCGACTAAATTCTTATCTATTCTTTTCACAAAAGACCTATGACTCAATCTCTAACACTATGCCTTTCATACCTTTTCTTTGAGTCATGGCTTCCATAGTCTTGTTCTTTTCTCATTTTGGATTTGTCTTGAAATGCCTTTGAGTATCCTTTCTCCTTAGATGCAACTTCAAAGATACTTTAGGAATAAGACAAAGAATCTACACATCACTTGAGAGTTAGGTTAGATAGATTCTCTTTGAGTTTTGTTATCATCAAAATCAATGCTCATTTTGAGCTACACGGGGTCAACAATCTCCCCCTTTTTGATGATGACAAAACTCAATTAAATCAACAATAAAAAATAAAAGTGTATGAAAATTTATGTGAGTATGTAAATCCAAGTATAGTATGCCAAAAATGCTCCTCCTGAATATATGCACACAATTTTCAAGAAATCTATTTTCTGTATATAAGCTCCCCCTGAGTTTATGCTATAAGGCATGTTCACAATATTCTCAAAAAGCATTTTCAGTTGTCACAAGTATAAACACAAGTATAAACACATGTCCATCAACACTAGTATCAACACATTCATATAAACATATATTCACATATCCATATCCATCAACACACATATTCACATATCCATATCCATCCATATCCATCAACACACATATTCTATTCTCCCCCTTTTTGTCATCAATCAAAAAGGAAACAGGAGAAAATAACCCAAAAAGAATCATGTTAGCCCAAATGTAAACGCAGTAAGGTAAACAATAGCAAACTAAAAACCAATAGTAGCAAACAGACTAGTAAACTAATTATGCAGATAGTAAACTAAAAATCCAGATGAGATGCTATTTAAGTCTTTTACTTCTGCGAGTGGATTTGAAAGGCACCATCTTCTTCCTAGGGAGTTTAATAACAGGGGGCTGAGATGCTTGGTCAGCCAATTGATCATCCTTCGGTGACTCATCTTCATCAAATGGTGGTTGAAGGGCAGCAGCTAGTGTCTGATATGGATTTGACATAGTTGATTTGTATCGTTTCTTACCTTTCGTGGCTGCAGGGGCAGCAGCTGCAGATAGTTGAGTTGGAGCACTCTCTTGGTGATCCTTTAGAGAGGCTTCCTTCTGCTGCGTGGGGACAGCTGCAGGTTCAACAGATGGTGCACTTGGAGGTTCAACAGGTGGCTCAATTTCGGGTTCTATAGTCTTTTCATTACCATGCTCAATAGGGACATCAGCTGCAGGCTCAATTTCAGGTTCAATGACTTGGTCACTAGCATGCTCAACAGGGGCTTCTACAGCAGGTTCAAGCTCAGGTTCAGCCACTTGATCACTTTCATGTGCCATAGCAGCTGGAGACTCACCAACCTTATTACTCTCACCCTTATCAGCAGATACTTGAGTAGCAGCCTCAACTTTAGTTGGAAAACCAGTTTCCTTGGCCTGCTGAAGATCTACAATTAGCCTCTTTAATTCCTCATTTTGAGTGAGCAGGTGACTCACTTTGTAGTCAACCACATCCACATATTTTCACAACAGTTCAATGGACTGATGGGTTGAACTAAATTGATCATTAACAGCAGCTTTTAGCCCTTGAATCTCACTCAGAAATTCACTAACAGAATCAGAACCAACCTTAGCAGAGGAAGAACCACCCTTTTCAAATCTTTTCTTTCTTCCATCAGTGTCAGAGTGGATTTCTCTGAGCACAATCAAATCAGTCCTAGAGTTTTCCTTAGAGACATTCACATTGAGCTCTTTAAACACAGCAGTCAAAAGATGTGCATAAGGCAGTTTTCCAATCCCATAAGCTTTGCACATGTTCTTGAAAATCAAGTAAGCCAAATTCATCCTTACTTTATTCACAATGTGCCACATAATACACATGTCCAGGTGACTCAAATAACCATAGCTACCAGATTTAGGACAGAAAATGCAGTTCACCATACTGTGAATGATTTTGATGTGTTGAAGGGCTTTTGTGCTAGTGGACTTTTCATTTGCGGCAGTGTTAACAGGGAACACTTCGTTTTCAAACTCAACCAAATTAAATCCTGCCACCCTAGCAACATCCTTATGTGTGGAAATTTTATTTCCATCATTTGGCAAGTTTAAAGCCGTAGCTATCAATTCAACAGAGACACCATATACACTGTCATTCAAAACTACCTCAAATTTGTCCTCATCATCAACTGTTCTCAAAGTCCTATAAAACTCTTGAACAAGCCTAGGGTAATACCCGTTTGTACATTCACACACATCCATCCATCCTTGAAACTCAAAAAGCTCTTTGAATTGAAAGTTTACCTGATTAAAATACTCCCATTTGATAAATTTCCAATCTAACAGTGCTTTATCCACTGAGCCCGAAGATTTTACGGCGCGCATTTTTCGTTGGGTATCAATCCCTTGCTTTTGTCCCTTCTTTTTCTTTTCTGGCGTCGATATAGTGGGTTCGACACCCTTGCATGGTTCAGAAGACTCACAAGCTGATTTCGATGCAGGTAAGTTTTTCTTCCCTTGCAATTTCTTTCGCAATGTGGCGACAGGGACATCGTCGAAGGCTGAGGAGGAAGACCAGGTAGCCGTAGCAACAGAGGACTTTCGTTTGGCGCGAGTCATAAAAAAAATCTGATAATGGCTTTTCGGTGAGTGAAGAGTGGAAGAGGAAAGGATAGACGAAAGGTTTGATGGGTTAGGGTATATTTTGCCGGAAAGAGAGAATGGGTTTGTTTTGGCAGTGTCATGAACCGAAGCAGAGGAGAGAGAGAGTGATGGTTTCGTGTGGCAGAGGATTTTAAGTTCTCTTGAGTCCCGCGCTTTTCTATTCCAGTGTACTTTCTCTGAACCTGTTTTCTTCCCTTTTTTTTTTTTTTATTTTAAACAAGTCTATCTATCTTTATATCCACAAATAAATATTTCTACATGTCTGACACAGCACTGAGAATGTAATATCAAATGTGAAAAGATAAATGCATAGCTGGACACGCAGAGAATTTCAAGCACAATCACCTTTTGGTTTGAGATTTGAATAGCACACGATATAGTAAACTAATTTTAGTCAAGCAATATTAGCATACAACCTAGTAAGCTAATTTCTAGAGTACACAAACAAGTTAGCTAATATTCTTTAGAAATTTCTTAGCAAACTTATATCATAGCAGATCACACACGCATTAAACAAAATGTAAAAACATGAAATTATTATGACTTAAATTTCAAGCAAGTGGTTCACACATACCAATTTCCCTTCTAATTCTACAAAAGGTTTCTTCATTAAGAGGTTTTGTAAAAATGTCAGCAAGTTGATTTTCAGAGGCAACAAACTCTATTTTGATATTTCCATTTTGAACATGATCTCTAATAAAATGATGTCTGATCTCAATATGTTTTGTTCTTGAATGTTGGACTGGATTTTTGATTAAGTTTATGGCACTTGTGTTGTCACACCTAATTAGAACAAGATTATATTTTAAACCAAAATCTTCCAATTGTTGTTTCATCCATAAAATTTGAGCAACACAACTACCAGCAGCTATATATTCTGCCTCAGCTGCAGATAAAGCTACTGAAGTTTGTTTCTTACTATGCCAAGAAACTAGTGCAAGACCAAGAAATTGACAAATACCTGAAGTACTTTTTCTATCCAGTCTACTTCCAGCAAAATCAGAGTCACTATAACCAACAAGATTGAATGATTCACATTTTGGATACCATAAACCGATTGAGTGTGTGCCAATGAGATATCTAAAAATCCTTTTAACTGCACTTAGATGGGATTCTTTTGGACATGATTGAAATCTTGCATGCAGGCAAACACTAAAGTGTATGTCTGGTCTAGATGCAGTAAGATACAAAAGAGAGCCAATCATACCTCTATAAAGCTTGGTATCTACTTCTTTACCTTTTTCATCACTGTCCATTTTAATTGTTGAACTCATAGGAGTGCCCATGCTCTTCAAATCTTCCATCTTAAATTTCTTTAGCATATCCTTGATGTACTTTGATTGATTTATGAAGATGCCATCTTTCATTTGCTTAATTTGAAGTCCAAGGAAGAATGTGAGCTCACCCATCATGCTCATTTCAAATTCATTCTGCATAATCTTAGAAAATTTCTTGCAAAGAGATTCGTTAGTAGCACCAAAAATTATATCATCAACATAAATTTGCACAATGAGCATATCATTATGATGCTTCTTAACAAAAAGTGTTGTATCCACTTTGCCTCTTTGAAAATCATTTTGTAAAAGGAATTTACTAAGCCTTTCATACCATGCTCTAGGAGCTTGTTTTAAACCATATAAAGCTTTAGTAAGTTTATAAACATGATTTGGATGCTCATGATTTTCAAAGCCTGGAGGTTGTGCAACATACACTTCCTCATCAATATAACCATTTAAAAATGCACTCTTGACATCCATTTGATAAAGCATAAAATCCTTGTAACATGCAAAGGCACATAACATTCTAATAGCTTCAATTCTAGCAACTGGAGCAAAGGTTTCATCAAAATCAATCCCTTCCTCTTGGTTGTAGCCTTGAGCCACTAGTCTAGCTTTGTTTCTAACAACATTGCCTTTTTCATCCATTTTGTTTCTAAAAACCCATTTAGTACCAATAATTGAATGATCTTTTGGCCTAGGCACTAAATTCCAAACTTTATTTCTCTCAAATTGATTTAGTTCTTCTTGCATGGCAAGAATCCAACTTTCATCATTTTGAGCATCTTCAAAACATTTAGGTTTAATTTGCGAAACAAAAGCAACATTACCAAAATATCTTCTCAATTGTGCTCTAGTCATCATCCTCTGAGATGGATCATCAATAATGTCTTCTTGAGGATGGTTTCTATGGAATCTCCATTCATTAGGTAAATCTTCATGTTGAGGCTCATTTACTTGTAATTCTTCCAAATTTGGCATTTCTTCATTGATTTGATCTTCATTGGCATCATGGACATCTATTGTGGTTTCTCCTTGAGTTTCTTCATCTTTGTCATCAATTTGTTCTATTTCTTGACTTGACATTGTATTTTCTTTTCCAAAAACCTACTCATTATTATCATCACAAGCATTTTTCCTTCTAATAGAAGGGTTAGTCTCATCAAACAAAACATGAATAGTTTCCTCAATAACCAAAGTTCTTCTATTGAACACTCTATAGGCTTTACTCTTTGTTGAATACCCAAGAAAGATTCCTTCATCGGACTTAGCATCAAATTTCTTCAAGTTATCCTTCTTGTTATTTAAAATATAGCACTTACAACCAAATGCTTTGAAATATGAGATATTTGGTTTTCTTCCTTTCCATAGCTCATAGGGGGTCTTTTTCAAAATTGGTCTAATCAAAACTCTATTCAGCACATAGCAAGATGTATTAACAGCTTCAGCCCAAAAGTACTTTGGCAAATTATTTTCACTCAACATAGTTCTAGTCATTTCTTGTAAGGTCCTATTTTTCCTTTCTACTACCCCATTTTGTTGTGGTGTTCTAGGAGCTGAAAAATTATGGTTAATTCCATATTTATCATAATATTTCTCAAATAAATGATTTTCAAATTCAGTTCCATGGTCACTTCTTATAGATGAGATGCAAAAGCCTTTTTCATTTTGAACCATTTTACTAAAAGAGGTGAATTTTTCAAAAGTTTCATCTTTGTGAGCAAGGAAGAATGTCCATGTATATCTTGAATAGTCATCAACAATAACTAAAGCATATGACTTCCCACCAAGACTAGTAGGAGATACGGGTCCAAATAGATCAAGATGAAGCAATTCTAATGGCCTAGTGGTAGACACAATATTTTTAGATTTAAAAGATGCTCTAGTATGCTTTCCTAGTGCACATGCTCTACATTGAAATTCATTTTCATAATTAATCTTAGGAAGACCATTAACAAGTTCTTTCTTAGACAATTTTGAGAGTGTATGCATGCTTGCATGACCCAGTCTTCTATGCCACAAATAACTAGAGTTATCAAGAGATACTAGACAAGTACCATGATTAGTTTCAAAATTGTTCATGTCAAGCAAGTAAACATTATTGGATCTATTTGCAATGAACAATGTGTCATTATCTAAGTTATTGATTGTACATAGAGAAGAAGTAAACTTTACCTCAAAACCTTTATCACACAGTTGGCTTACACTTAGCAAGTTGTATTTCAAACCTTCAACAAGTGACACATCTTTAATACAAGGTTTGGTTCCAATTGTGCCATTTCCAATTATTTTTCCTTTTCCTTTATCTCCAAATTTTACATGTCCTCCATCTTCCATTGTAATTTTTGAAAACTTGTCCTTTTCACCGGTCATGTGCTTTGAACAACCACTATCTATATACCATTTTTCACTTTCCTTCATCCCTTTGAAACAAACCTGAAATTTAATCACTGAGCTTTAGGTACCCAAGCAACTTTGGGTCCTTGGGGGTTAGTGACCTTAGGTAAGGTTTCCTTTGGTACCCATACCTTCTTTACCTTAAGATGACCTTTCCTAAGTGCACAAGAACTAATTATATGACCTATTTTATTGCAATAATAACATGTAACATTAGGCAAAGAGGATGTAGATGCTTTAATGAAATAATTCTTGTACTTGTCATAGTTCATGAAACCATCAAAACCAATTCCATATTTCTCATTTGAAATTCTTTGGTTTCCAAGAAGTACATTTAGAGTTTCTTTTCCTTTTGTAAATTTAGCCAAATCATTTGTCAAGGACTCTACTTTAGCTTCAAGAACTTTATTTTTCTCAATGAGCATTTCACAAGTTTCTTTTGAGATTTTCAACTCTAAATATAGTTCTTTAAACAAAGCAATTTGTCCTTTGTAGAATTCATTTTCTTTAGGCACATTGAACATGGCAATATTTTGTGATCTCAATGATTCAATTTCTAAATTCATTTTAGTGCACTTTCTCTTGTAATTTCTATACTCATCATATACTCTAGCAAATGCAAGTTCGAGTTCTTCTACATTAGGAGATTCATAAGAATTTACCTCATTGTCACTTTCTTCTTCCTTTTGTGAACTCTTGACTTTCTCTTCAAGTGCCATCATACAAAGAAGAGCAGCCTCTTTGTCACTTGATTCATCATTTGAAGATTCTTCACTGTTGCTCCATACTACTTTCATAGCTTTCTTGCTCCTATCATCTTTTCCTTTCTTCTTTTTGAGTAATGGACATTTGGGCTTGATATGTCCAGGTTTGTGACACTCATAACATACAATTTCTTCTTTTGAATCTCTGAAATGTTTATCCTTGGGAGTATACTTTTTCAAGAATTTCTTGTATTTGCTTCCTCCCTTCTTGAAAGCTCTTTTAAATTTTCTTGCAAGCATAGCCATTTCATCATCATCTTCACTTGAAGCACTTGAGTTGTCACTAGAATCAGCTTTGAATGCAACTCCTTTCTTCTTATCTTCATCTATGTTTGACTTGAGAGCAATGCTTTTCTTCTTCTTTTGCTCATTTTCAACTTCATCTTTCTTATATACCATCTCATGTGCAATGAGAGAACCAATGAGTTCATCATAGGTGAATGTTTTAAAATCTTTGGTATCTTGGATAACTGTTGTCTTTGCTTCCCAAGATTTTGGAAGTGATCTAAGAATTTTCTTCACAAGTTCGGCTTCTTCAAATCTTTTACCAAGTGCTTTGAGAAGATTTACAAGATCAGTAAACCTTATACTCATACCCGCAATTAACTCCCCTGGCCTCATTTCAAATAGCTCATAATCTCGAATAAGAAGGTTTGCTTTGGACTCTTTAACAACATCAGTTCCTTCATAAGTCACTTCAAGCTTATCCCAAATTTCCTTAGCAGATTGACATCCTGAAACACGATTGTATTCATTAAGGTCAAGTGAGCAATGCAAATTATTAATAGCTTTAGCATTTATAGAAATTTTCTTCCAATCATTGTCATCATATTCATCTTCAAGTTTTGGAACTTTTGTAGTTCCTGGACCATTCTTTTGAGGAACATGTGGACCATTTTTAATAATTCTCCATGCATCAATATCTACAGATTGTATGAAATTTCTCATTCTTACTTTCCAAAATGAATAATTAGTGCCATTGAAGAGTGGTGGTCTAGTGATTGAGTAGCCTTCAGCTAATGGTGCGGGTATACCGGCAGTATTACTAAATGAACCAGCCATTATGGATCACCCTAAGGTTGTAATACCCTAAGCAAGAGAGTCAGGCTCTGATACCAATTTGTTGTCCCAAAATAGTCCAAGAGGGGCGTGAATTGGACTTTAACAATTTTCGGCCCTTACTTGTAGCCTAATGAAAAATTGTGGCTTTGTTTAACTAGATGCTTCTCTATACAAAATGATAGTGATATGTGTTTCAACAATGAGTTCCTAAGTTGCAATTCAAGCCTCAATCAATGTATATGGCAATATCTAACAAAATATGCATCATACAATATACAACTAATTTCTCATGTCACTCAATCTATTCTCAAGTTTATCAATTCAATCTATTCAACCAACATTCAATATCATGTATAACAAGAAAAATTTAAATTGCACAAAAGTAAGGAGGTCAAGGTTAGAGAGATCAAACACAATGATTTTTATAGTGGTTCGGCTTAACTAGCCTACATCCACTCTCTCAAAGAACCCTCTTTGAGTCTTCTCTCCACTATTTGCTCTTTTGAAGGCAAGAGACCAAAAGCCCTTTACAACTTTTCAACACCAAGCTTTTACCAAGGTAGCTTGAAACCTTCACAAGTGCTATCTCAGGCACTTACTCTCTCAAGCTTCAATAAGTGCTTGTACAACCTCTCTTAAATGCAATTCAATGTTTCAACACTCACTCTTACTCAATACATATCAAACTATAAAGAAGAGATGAGTTGATTTGCCAATGGTAGCTCAAATACTTTAAAGCTCTTGAATGAGAGCAATAAATGAAAAGTCAATGTTGGAGTTCAAATGTAAGCTTTCATCAAATGTAAATGAAGTGAAGAAGGTTTATTTATAGTCCCAAATCATTTTAGACCGTTTGAAACCCTTTTGGAACATTATACACACTGCCCAAGATAAAATGGTCGTTATTTTGTCCTTTTATGCGAAGTTGAGCAACTTTGATCAATTAGCAAACTAATGAAATTTTAGTAGCAGTCAGTAAACTAGTTAGTAAACTAACGTTTTTAGCAAACTTATTAGCAAACTAAAAATTTTAGCAAACCAGTTAGCAAACTAAGTCAACAGCTGCATGTCTCAACTTGCAATGTAAAATGATTTAGACCTTAAAAAAATGTTTCAATAGTAGTGTCCAAGGTCATAATGAGAAAAAGTAATCAGAAAATAAAATTTCATATTTGAGCTCCATTCGACTAAATTCTCATCTATTCTTTTCACAAAAGACCTATGACTCAATCTCTAACACTATGCCTTTCATACCTTTTCTTTGAGTCTTGGCTTCCATAGTCTTGTTCTTTTCTCATTTTGGATTTGTCTTGAAATGCCTTTGAGTATCCTTTCTCCTTAGATGCAACTTCAAAGATACTTTAGGAATAAGACAAAGAATCTACACATCACTTGAGAGTTAGGTTAGATAGATTCTCTTTGAGTTTTGTTATCATCAAAATCAATACTCATTTTAAGCTACACGGGGTCAACAGATCTCTGTGGCAACTCCCACATTTTCCTCTTTCATTGATTGCTTCTTCTTCTTCTTCTTCTTCTTCTTCAAATTTGTGATGTTATATTGAAAATCCACAGTATTCTTATTATAAGGGGCCAAAAAACTGATCTTAAAATAAAATTGATTAGCATTACTAATTTTTACAAATTGTTTCCATTGAAGTACAGAACACCTTAGCACCTGGTGAAATTGTTGTCTTTCAACACACTCCTCTCCCCCCTTTCCCCATTTTTCCTTGGTCTAGCAATAAAACCCTCTCCCCAGTACATATAAACATCTAATATAATTTTATGGTATGCTCAATTGAGTTTAATTTCAACTTCTAGTGGTTCTAAATATCAAATCCAACATAGATTACTTTCGAACTCAACTTGAACAAAGGCTCAATAACAATCATTCAAATTTATTCACAACTGCATTAAACAAATTTAATTTTTATTATTATAAACAGAGACACGATCCAACAGCCATAAGGTTTATCAAGAAAGGTGTCTCCTATAATCAGATCTTATGATGAATAAAAACCTAATGCAAATTATTCCACCAGAGAAATTTCAAAAGAAATCTCAGTAAATATGAATTCTTCGATTCACCCAAAAAATCAAATAACAAAATTCAAATAGAACATCTAGGTTTTGGAAATCGAAGGAAAGAAAAGAAAAGTTTACATTCTTAATGAAAAGAAAGTTGGCAATGACCACTGGGCCTATCAGGAGACTCCATTTTTGGTATATCATCTTCTTCCTCTATGGTTTTTACTCATCCAGTCTTCCTCCCAATGCTAAAAGAACAAACCACTACAATTTGCAATTACAACTTTCTTCCCTCATGGATTGATCTAGAAGCTCACACCGACACTATCACAGTGGTGTAGTCTATGAGACGAGCCTAGAAGAGAGAGGAAGGCTTTGGGAGGGTTTGGCTTGGATTGGAAAATGGACCGAAGCAATGTTGTTGGAGAGAAGGGAGTAGCCATCCAAGCTAGAGTCTAAGAATGAGCTTTTTACAGAGAATGAGGTTGAGGAAATGTTTAAGAGGCTTAGAAGGTGAGAAAGAGGAACAGGAGGAAGGAGATTGGCGAGTTTGGGAAGAGGAAGAAACAAATAAGAGGGAATTTTAGAAGAAAAAAATAAGAGGGAATTTTAACTTTTGTTAAAACAATTGGCGTTAGCCGCTGGGTTGTTAAAAAATTGGAATTTTACCGATTAAATTTATTTTAGTTGGTAATTACCAATTTCAGTATAGTTTTGAAGCATTTTAAAATTTTATTCATTAGTTTTTATTTAATTTTCTTTATTACATTCCTTTTAGTTGTACATGCTTTTTAGTTAGTAATTACTCACTAAAATTAATAGTCAGCATCTTTTTTAGCCTTTTATAATTTCATTTTGTATTTTTTTTATTTAATTTTATCTATTAAACTTATTTTAGTTGGTAATTACTAATTACAAACATTAATCGGTATATTTTTTGAGTATTTTATAATTTTATTTCTTAATTTTTTTATTTAATTTTACCTACTAAATGTAAAATAGTCGGTAATTACCCAAACTCACCCAAATCCATTTAAAAAATATCCGAACTCATCACATTAGAGTTTGGGTGAGTCGTGTAAACTTGTATGGGTAATATCCCTAACAATAAAATAACAATATTTTTAATTTACTCAGAACTTAAATTATTTTTAATTAAATGTCATTCTACAATCTGTTCTTGTTCTAAAACACAAGCTGCTCTACATCCATCACCCTAAAAAATCCATTTAAATTAATAAGAAAATAAATAAAATAAATATATGGAGAAAGATAGAAAGGGAGATATATTTTCTTCTTCAGTTTCTGCTAGTGGTGGAGGTGGTCGACAATGCTGACGAGGAAGGATGCGGCGAGGTGGGGAGGAAAGGGAAAAAGAAATAAAGAAGGTCGATTATTTGATTAGGAAATTCTAATTTTTAAACTGAGGTTTTGTGACGAATTAAGTTATCCGTCATAAGTTTTTGACAAAAAACATAATTCCATCATAAATTTTATTACATAATATATTATGTCGTCATAAATTTGTAACGGATAAGTTAATTCGTCACAAAATTGTGACGGAATGTATTTCTGTCGCATATTTGTGACGAAATAATGTATTCCGCCACAAAATTTGTGACGGAATTATATTTTCCATCAAATATTTGTGATAAACAACTATTTTTCGTCACAAATTTGTGATGAAAATACATTCTATCACAAAAATTTTGACAGCAATATTTTTCTGTCATAAATTAGTGACGGATATATCCGTTTGTTACAAATTTGTAACGGCTTAGAGATGGAATATTCCGTCCATCAATAATTAAATTATTAAAAAAATGACTAAAAATTTTGTGACGAATGGTCCGTCACAAATCCGTCTAATGATGTAATCTGTCAAAAATCTGTCTCTAATTTGTGATAGAATCTTTTCGTCACAAAAAATCCATCACAAAATTTTATTTTTCTTGTAGTGTGATGCCCGCCCTCCCCCCCTCTGGCACTAGTTCTACGGATGTCATGAAGTGTGCTATATCCTGTTAAGCTCTTTACAACTATGAAATAATAGGATTTCTTGCCAAGAAAAGAACTAAGTATATAGGAATATTTTTAATTAATTATAATTTTATTTCAGATGATAATAATTATAATTTCATATGATAATTAATTATAATTTTATTTCAGATGATAATAAATAAATAAGTTAATTAATAGAATATTTTTAAAATTATTTGACATATACCAATAAAATAATAAATAAAGTAAAAAAATACATATGCTATGTGCAATTTTTAAAATATCATTATTAAAATTCTTATACTTTAAATATAAGAATTTTTTAAAAATAAATTTTAAATTTTATAAATAATTGTTTATATATATTATAAAATAATTCACCATTTTTCTAATGTAATAAAAAATTTAATTAAAAATAATTAATTTTAGAGATATATAATATGATGAGCAAAGTTTTATAATGTATGAAATTATAAACTTAAGGAATTTTAAAATTCTTAAAAATTAATAGAATATTTTTAAAATTATTTGACATATATCAATAAAATAATAAATAAAGTAAAAAAATACATATGCTATGTGCAATTTTTAAAATATCATTATTAAAATTCTCATACTTTAAATATAAGAATTTTTTAAAAATAAATTTTAAATTTTATAAATAATTGTTTATATATATTATAAAATAATTCATCATTTTTCTAATGTAATAAAAAATTTAATTAAAAATAATTAATTTTAGAGATATATAATATGATGAGCAAAGTTTTATAATGTATGAAATTATAAACTTAAGGAATTTTAAAATTCTTAAAAAATGTAGTAAAGAGAATTTTAGATAATTATTATTTTTATGTTTGAGATAAGATTTTAGTAATTAAAATTTAAAGATATTTAAATAAAAAATAATATTTAATATGATAAATTAATTTTTATATAAAAAATATCAAAATAAAAAAAGATGTGTGACACATGTCACATGTCAATTTTTTAAGTCATCTCAAACTTATATATATATATTATGGGTAAAAGTCAATTGTTAATGGGAGTTACAGTATAGTTATTTGTGAAGTGGGGAGTTTTTGGGGAAAAAAAAGTGGGGAGTTGAGAAGTGCAGAATAGAAGTGAATGGGTTCTAGAGGCTTCTAGTCCCTTTAGGTGAAGCTATAATTATACAATGTTGTAGTACAAAAAGGCCCAACAACTCAACCAATTGACCAAAATCAAACTCAGCAGTCAATCTATTAGTTATTTATATTTTCCAACATTGCATTTAATTTTTCAAACCTTATTATATAATTTCTTTTGCTTTGTAATTAATTCCCAGCAATCAATATAAAAGCTTTTTTTTGTCCAATTCACTTGCTTAATATATGGCATAACAAAATTCCCAACAATACCATAGTTTGGTATGCCAATGGAAATGACCCTGCACCAGCAAGATCCAAGCTAGTTCTAACTGCTGATTCGTGGTCTAGTTCTTACTAGCCCTCAAGGCATAGAGATTTTGAAATTTGATATCAACTTGGGGAATGTTGCTAGTGGTTTCATGAATGATACAGGCAACTTCATAGTATCAAATTCAGCCTCTGAAGTTTTATGGTTGAACTTCAATCATCCGACTAATACATTGTTGCCTAGACAAACACTGAGGAGATTGTTGCTTGGACAGACATTGGAGAGTAGTGGCCAAATACTCTCTTCTAGACTAGCATATACAAATTTCTCCCATGGAAGGTTTTGGTTTCATTTGATTCCAGATGGGAACGCTATGCTTAATACTAACAATTTGTTTGCTGGTTTTGCATATGAAGCTGTTTTAAACTATAATTTAATTTTAATATGTTTGGATCTTAGTTAATTAATTGGTATGAGATATTAAATTAAATTGCCTATTTATTTTAGCCTAGTCCATAGCTCAAGCTGGTAGAAGATCAACAGTCAATGGGTATTAATTTTTTAGAGCTAGAACCAATTAAATAATTGCTTATACAAGTGGGTAGTTATTTAATTAAAAGAGTAGTTATAGATATTTGATATATCCAAAATATCTGTAGGAGATAATAGGCATCAGATAATGGATGAAGCAGTGTAGTGGTTGCAACAAATGAGGAAGTGATGGATAGGTGGTTACAGGTGATTGCAACAAGTGGAGAAAGTGGTGCAAAGTAGTGGGTAGATAAATTCACGTGATTTTTGTGGGAGAAAGCTTGGTGTAGTAACCGAATCAAGGTGCAAAGGCTAGTGTAGAAAGTTAAAATATTGATTCAATTAATTATTTCCTATTGCAGCAAACTTAGCCACCAAACAACTCTGCTTATAAATAGATGTGCTAGGCTTCATTTAAAGGGACAGCCAATACAACTCTTAACAACAAATAGTCTCAATGACTTAGCTTTAATTTTCATCTAATTCAGCCAATTTCTTTGCTTTTTAGCAATCATTTACTTTTTCAGTCTAGTATTAGTTTCAATTCCAACCCTTTATTTTCAATTCAAGCAAGCAATTTATATTTAATCGGTAAATATTTCAATTCCTGTATGCAAGTTCTTCATCTTTCAATGCAATTTAAAACTATCTTGTCTATATTTCAATTCCTATAAATTTGCTTTTAATTTTTAATGTCAATTTACATTACCTATAAATATTTACATTCCAGCAAACAACTCAATTTCCTTTTCAATGCTTAATTTACTTTGCAATCATTTAATTTTCTCAAGCAACTAATTTACATTCCCTTGCACATATTTAATTTTCTTAGTGATCAATTTAATTTTGGATCAAGCTTATTTTAATTTCCTTGTAAATGTTTTCATTCAAGCACTCAATTTACATTTCTTGCAAAAATTTACTTTTTAATCTAGTAATCAATTTAATTTTTCTGCAAAGCAAACAATTTACATTTTTTTGCACCTATTTTCTAACACTCCTCACCCGTCTATAGTGTAGTCGAGCAAGACGTGTCACACGGAGTACCGGAGCACCTTATCTTATCTTATCATATTTCCTAAATTCTCATTTTAGTAGTCCAAATAGCCTTTGTAAGAAATTCATATCATTTTTGGTTATTATTTAAAATATTTCTCAATTTGAGTTTTCACACATTTTATAGAAAATCCGGTAGAGTATCGGCTGTAATTTGAAAAAACAGTTCTTCTGAACCTGTTAAAAACAATTTCCAATATAATACTCAATTTCTCAAACTCAATTTATCTCAACACAATCTCAAAATTTTTCAGAAATCTCAATAGTTTATCATAATCTCAATATTTCCTTCACATTAATTCCACAATTTCATTCATACCATAATAATTTCAAATACATAAAGAAATACTCAAATTTTATTTAATTACAAAACATACATATATTTACATAAACTTTAAATTTCATAAATTTACAATGTACATGGTAAAGCCCAAGTCTGCTACAAAATACAAAATACAAAATGCACCTAATATCCTACCAAGCATGCAATGTAGTGTAGGCGACTCTGGACTTTGAGCAGAACTGACGCTCACCCAGTCTATGGCCTGCTGGACTGTTTGTCTTTATCTCCAAAACCTAAGCGTAGCAAAAGCTACGCACTAAGCAATACTACTTAGTGGTGCCTGTCGACACCATATTTTGGCCGATCCCCAAAACTTTGAAACCGATCCCCAGCACTAGGTCACCCTGGGTCAGCCAATGACATTTCCGATTTCTCTTTATCTTTCTTTACCAGATGACCATATTTCCGAACTCTCCTTAAAAAGGAATTGAATCAATGATAAGTCCTAACATTCCTTAAAACCCTGCCGATCTCTCAAATCATTTACAGATCCCTCAAACCCGTTGTCAAATTTTCGGACTCGTCGAGTATATCCCTGATCTCTGTTAATAAATGAATTGAACTGGCATTAGATCTTTTCCTACCAGTCTTACCGCCGATCTCCTTTTAGGAAGATTAAGAACTAAGGTTTTGGTTCGGTTTAACGAGGGTTCCGATCTTAAGTGTTCAAGTTAAATTTTCAATTTTTAATCAAGTCCCGTTTAGCATTTCTCTCCCACCGATCTCATGCTTATTGTGCTTTCCGATCTTTTATACTTAGATTAATAATTGCATTTAGTTCATGTTTTGCTATGCTCATACAATCAAATACTTAGGCAATTCAAAGATTTTCCAATCACATCCATTCATTGAACAAAAGAGATATTCCATTTCATTTCACTTTTTGTACAAGCTATTCAGCTGGAGGATCACCCCCAGCTTGATTTACATTTTGCTCACTCTCTCTCTCACCCTCGGCTCCCTCCTCGCTGTCCTCCTCGTTGCCTTCAGGAGCCACATCGGCCATCCAAGAGAAGTCTTCTTCTGGGTAACGCTTCTGGAGTGCGGCCAAGAGATCCCTGTGAGCATTCACGTAGGCCTCGGCTATTCCTGTCACCATCTCTTCATCCCTCTCCTTAAGTTCCCTATCTTTCTCCTTAAGCTCCTCATCCTTCGCCTTGAGCTCCTCTATGAGTTGGGCGACCTGAGCAGCTTCGTTGGCATGAAGCGCTTGGACCTCTCCGAGGGCCCGATCCCTTTCATCCAGGACACGAGTCTGTTCGGCCAGCTTGTCTTCATGGTACTTCGCCCGTCCCTCGACTTGAGATATATAATCCCGGGCGGATGAGAGTTGGGATCGGAGGGAAGCCAGCTCCTGATTCTTCTTGCCGACCTCCTTGCAGGCCGAATCTTTTCCGAACCATGGTCCGGTTCACGGACACTCCACGTTTAGGCTCATGGTTCGAGTCAAGATATCATCGAGACCATTACGAGATAGCCTGTCCGATCCTCCCGAAAGAAGATGGTAGACCCGTGACTTTGGCAAAATCGGGGTTCTCCCTGACAGTCCGGTTATTCTTCAAGCAGTCGATCAGTATTTGAGCGCCACGAGAAGAGGTCTTCCCAGAAGCTTGAGTAGGCCCCCCTTCAGTGCTTGGAATAATTGAGAGAGGCGGAGGCTGCTCTTCCGATCTAGGAGGAGATCTGACAGCCTCAGCGGTCGGTGGACCCGAAGGTTGAGGAGGGTCTCTTTGTATCTCCCCAGGTTCGTGACCGGGTGTTTGAAGTCGTTCCGAACGCTTTATCTCCTTTATCTTCCGGGAGATCTCTCTCTCCTTCTTCCGCTTCCTAGAACCCTCACCACCCGCCATACCTGCACAAAGAAAAGGTTAGTGAGATCGCTAAGGTCGTGAGAACTGAGATATAGAAAATACCAATGCCGAGGACAGAGAGCGGAAGTTCGCGATCTTGGCCGGTGAGCAGTTGAATGGTCCAATGGTGCAGCTCGGCAGTCACCGCATCCAAACAAGAATACTTTTTAGTGGCAGCCTCACTCTTCAAATCCATCACTATTAGGCTTTCCTCTTGGCTCAGGGTAATGTGGTTCGGAAGCAAGGGTCCCCTGGTACCACCAGTGCGGAAGTCCTCAAAGCGGCTCGGATCTTTGCTCCTCACAATGAAGAAAAGTTCTTCCAATTCTTAAGAGACGAGGAAGATCGGAAAAGAGCCGCAGCGAGGCTTACTGAAAGAACCAATGGTCATCGTCCTTTCGCGAGTTAGCGGTGCAACTCGTGAACACCTTAGCCGTAGGACTGATTCCCTTAGCTCGGCATAGGCCTCGGAAGGCTACTAAAATCCGCCATGAGTTGGGGTGGATTTGAACGATGCACGCCCGGTGAAGTTTTAAGACCTCCTTGTAGAAGTCATCCAGGGGGAATCGAAGACCGGCCTTTAACTGTTCCTCGTACACCATGACCATGTCATTCTCTTCAAAGGAGTGATCGACACGAAGATCGCTATGGCACTTGATTAGCTCGTACGAATCAGGACTAATATTATACTCTTGGCTAAACGATTGAAGATCGGATTCTCGAAGAACCGACGGTAGCTCGTCTATGGGGAGAGTCTCCCCCCCTGAGGAACGAACATGTCTCGATGGTATGATCCGCCCCCGAGCTGGAGCAGGGACCCTAGGGGGTTCAGGTTGCGCGCTTGGCCCGACCGCCTCTTCTTCATCAGACGATGACCATGAGAACTGAATGGAAGGAGGGCTCACCGCTCTCTGACCTTCGGCACCGCTCATTTTCAAAAGAAACAAAGAACTTAAACAAAAAAGAAGATCAAGGTCCTTACCGGAGTCTGATCGGCGTCGGAGACACTGAAGAAAATGAGAGAACTTCGAAGTTGTGAACAAGAGGTTGAGAAAGGAATGAGAGAACAACTGGCTAGCCCCTCGCCCCTATTTATACTAGTCCGAGCATTTAATGCTCGCGAGGTTCTAAATGCGCATCGATGGGTGGGACTCGACAGCTGTTCTGACATTTCTCTCAAACATCCGAATGTTTTGAGATCGGTTAATTGGAGATCGGCATAATAAGTTAAATATTTTGAATAAAGGATCAGTTAAGTGTCATTCAGGTAAAGAGCCAGATCGGATAACCACCTTAGAGATCGGAAAATAATCAATAATAAGATGATAACCGACAAAATAAAGTCTTTATATTCAAAAGATCGGATTACATCATTTGGGCGATCTCTAGAGATCGGATTACACTAACATTGGATCACATCATTTCTGTGATCTCTAGAGATCGGATTGCATTGAAAACAAAATATACCATTTGGGCGATCTCTAGGGATCGGACTACAATAAAGGTCTAACTACATCATTTGGGCGATCTCTAGAGATCTGATTACATTTTAGGATTACATCATTTGGGCGATCTCTAGAGACCGGTGGAACATCCTATCTAAAAGGCCTATGTCAAAGCCAAGTCTCGTGGCTGAATCAAAAGACGTGTTTGACCAGGAGCCCGGCTATTGACATCGGATAGATGTGCAGCTCAGATGGGGTGACTATGACTCTCATGAAGATGAGAGACATCGTCACCGATGTTACCACTCGAAACCGACCCGCTGTCGGAACACCCAATGTGGAGGAAAGACGCTGTCGGAACACCCAATGTGATGAGAAACCGAATGAACTCAGTTGAGCGACTCGAGATCGGTACAACCAAGGTCCGCAATATAGATCGGTCAAATCCAGTCCTCTCACCTTCGTCAGTTAAGGTCATTCGATCACTGGGATCGTAAATTTTCAATCGGTGAGTAAAGAAGTCCATCGGAAAAAGATCGAAGCCACAATTATAGCCAGAACTTCCACCGGAGCAGCTAGAACAGAGAAAGTAAGAAAGGAAGAGAGGAAAAATAGATGAGAGAAATGTCTCTGTCAACAGGAGTATATATAGGGGAAAATGAGCATTTATTGCTGAGCAGAAAACGAAGCGAACGCTTCGGGAATCGAGGGACAATTAATACTTTGACCAGACCGGACCTGAAGAAGGGAAAAGATCGGAACAGTAGATCGGAAGGTGGGAGACCAGCATGAAAGGTCGGAAAGAACATGTAGAAGAGATCAGAACGAGGAGGGATCGGTAGGCAAAAAGAATAAGACAAATCCCAATAACCGTCGTCAGAATCAGAGCCGAGGTAGTTAAAGCGTTGCAGACGAAATCTCCACCGCACGCCTAAGAATCGCCCACAATGCTGACAGGTGCCAGGGTATGTCATGACAGTCCTGTACATCCCAATCTCCACCGTTGATCTCACTTGTAAGGATGAATCCGGAACCCTTGGATCAAAAGAGAAGACGACAATACCAGCGTTTTTCGCTCTTAGCCCTCAGATCGTTCCGGACAAGAGGATTCAAGACCGTCAGATTAAAAGAAGAAAAGGACAAATGTTCTGAGGAACGATCTCAGCCATTCATCCTGATTCTCTTTAATTCCTGAACATCAGATCTTGTCCTTCAAAATCCTGACCCTCCATCTCCCTCAAATAAATCCTGACCCTTCACGGGGAGCACCCGATTCCTATAAATACCTGCATGAAAAACTGTTCAAGGGGGTGGACAAAAAAGAAAGGCTGTTATTATAGCGGAAGAACTCTGAAAATTTCATTCAGTTTATTATTCTGCTACTTTGAAGTGTTGATTGGAAAGACTTTTGAAACTAGTTTTCTGAAGTGTTTCTTGAAAAGGATTCTGAACACTGGAACTCTACATTTCCAGTTTGTTCATCATCTGGTCACGCCTTCACTTTCAACTCTTTATCATCTTTATTTTCGTTCCTTCTGTTTAAGCTTAACCTCATCCCACTCAGTAGTTATTTCGACCTGATCGCATCTTAGCTAAGTTCCCTCCAGTTCACGGTGAACATCAACTCTCAGGCTAATCAGTCCATTGCCTTATCTCTATAGGCCACCCCATAATTATTCCTACAGCTTCAGCTCCTCCCAGGTAAGAGCTCATGTTACTGTTTTATTAAGTGTTTATGTTTACTTTTTGTAGTTTCTCTGCCCCTCTTACGTATGTGATTTCCTCCAAGTTCATTTTGTGCAAAGAGATCCAAAAGAATATTACTCTCGAGTTATCTCTTTAGTGATTAGTCCGTCATTTCATTAATCTTCGTCATTTCTGAATGCAAGCTTTTGGATTCCCAGTAGTGTACAAATGGTCAGGTAAGACGTAGGTAAACCCCAACCTAAAGATCTCTCTTAAAAGGGAGGGTCTGAACAACACGTCAGGAAAATAGCCAAACTATTAGGCTGACGTAAACGGTAAATGCAGCAAAGAGGCCGTAAAGTGGAATAAAACCAAAGTAAACGAAACAGGATGAACCGGTCATTAATAGGTATTAGAAAAATGTCCACATGGAAGGTCGGTAAATCAGGTCTAGTTCTCCCTATTTAGTCAAAAGGTATCGGGGAGCCTTATCCCTTGTATCTTCGAGCGTCAGAATCCGTAGTTTTAGGCTCTCATGACATGTAGCAGGAATTATTAAAAGGAGATCGGAAAAGTCCTTTTCAGGCTCCTGTCAATCCAAAAGAGACCGGAGGAGAATTTTTATCTGGTCTCACCCCCAAATTCTATTAATTATTAAAAAAGATCGGAGGAGAGTTCTTATCCGGTCTCAACTTAAAATTCTAATAATTATTAAAAGGAGATCGGAGGAGAGTTCTTATCCGGTCTCAATTTAAAATTCTAATAACTATAAAAAGGAGATCGGAGGAGGGTTCTTATCCGGTTTCAACTTAAAATTCTAATAACTATAAAAAGGAGATCGGAGGAGGGTTCTTATCCGGTCCCCCCTTAAAACTTTAATAAATGACTTATAAGAGATCGGAGGAGAGTTCATATCCGATTCTCACACCTGTTCACTAAGGTTGTCTCATTTACTTATGTATCTGGGTAATCCTAATTAGTGAGAAATCAAATGTTCCTTTTGCCAAAAGGATTAACATTCCCATTCGAGCCCTCCTAACTAATTCACAAAGGACGCAAAATTAAATCTACTCACCCTTATTAAGGGACGAGGTGGGGTGCCTAACACCTTCCCCACCCGTTTACGGACCCCGAACCTAGAATCTCTGTTTTGAAGTGGTTTCATTTTTAATCTAACTTCTCAAATGGTTTTCTTTAGTTTCCCTCAAAACTAAGGTGGCGACTCCTCACTTCTTCCCACTTCGGTGAGTGATCGTCCGGGCGACCGCAAAATCCCATTGCGACAGCTTGGCGACTCCACTGGGGACATATCGGTGAGTGTTCTATCTTTCACAGTGCTCTTCATTTCAAAAGGAAAAAAAAAGGAAAAAATGGAAAAATAAAATCCCCCTGAGTTGGGAAGAGGTAAAGGTGTCCCTTCACACACTGAACACTCACGCAATGTCCTCACACACTATGGTCCTAACCCGGGCTTTCTTACCCTTTTAGGAAAGTAGGAGGGGGTCATGTAGCGGTGCCCGTGGGTTTTACCCCGTTAGTATCCGTGAAGGCTTCTGCTCAAATTGAAACTCGTTCTATTTGCCGTGATATCCGTGGAATTTTCCCGACAATATCATGGGGGTAGAATGGGGCTCTACTGTTTACAGTAGGGGCAATTTGGGAACCTGTGGCTATTAGAAAAATTAGATCCTGAGCTAAACCATCACGATAGTTGAAAGCCGTAGTAAACTACCTTATAAGATAGAGCTATCCCAAATAGGTAGCGCTTATCCGGTATCAGGAGTCTCCCTATTATAGGATAAAAAGGGACATGTTTACTCTTACCTTGCTCTGCTTTGATTTCCTTTCGTTCATTTTGTGAGGGTAATCTTGAATTCTACTGAAACGCCTACACATTTTCCTACTTTGATAAATGTGTACGTGTCACCCTGTCAACAGTATGATTCAAAATTACCCTAATTTGTCTTACTAACGAATTTTCCCGCAGGCGTTACCAAACCTAGAGTCTGTAGAAGGATAGGCATCATTTTTATCATGGCATCCTCGAGTCAGTCGGCAGAAGAGGCTCAGCATGCTAAACTTTGGTCCAAATCAGCTCATCGGTCGGTACCCTCACAAAATGATGTTTCCGAGGCACACATTAGCTCAATACCTTCACTGGATCTGGATAAAGTAGAGGTCAAAATGAACAACCTCGAGGGTCTGTCTAATAGATGGAGGTTGCTTCCCGATCAGGTCAAAATCTGATTTGAAGAAAAGTACGGAAGGATTGCAACCTTAATGCAAGTCAAGGTCCAAATCCCGGCGTTAAGAGCCATGTTGTCGGTTTGGAATCCTAAGTACGGAGTATTCTCTTTCAATGACATTGACACGGTCCCCACTATGGAAGAATATCAGGCATTGCTGGGGATCCCATACTCATTGCAGAACCGGATCTACTTACACCTCGAGCATAGGCAGACCTGGAAACGGTTGGCACATATGTTGGGTTCTCCCCCGGAAGAAGTAAAGTCCAGAGAAACAGTCAAAGGGAACACGCATGGATGGTATTGGACGTACCTTGAGAAGCGGTTAGATCATTACCTCCAAGAGAAACAGTGGGATCAAGCTTCCGTGGCACTCGCCTTGGGAATCTATGGTCTGATCCTGTTCCCGGGGCCATTGGGGATCATCACTTGCAGTGCAGTGGAGGTATTTTGGACAGTAGGAAGGCAGGGGATCAATCCGATACCAGCAATTCTTGCCGAAACCTTGTTAACCCTAACTTACTGCAGACAACAGGGGAAAGGGTCCATTAAGTGTTGCTCTCAGTTATTATACCTCTGGACTATCAGTCACATGTGTCCTGTGGAGACAAAAGGATTGACTTGGTACCTTAACTAGACTCCCATCGAGAGAATGACCCGGTTAGTAATCAGTCTGAAGAATGAACGGCAGTGGTGGGAACGGATTCTGAGTTTCAATAGCCATAATTACTGTTGGAGGAAGCTGTGGACGACAGGCCAACCTGTTTTGATCGGTACGGGAGGTAATCAATCGGTACCTCTAATCGGAGTAACCGGATACACGAGTTACACTCCGGCATTGGTAATGAGGCAGTTCGGCTCAACACAGTCTGTGATCAACATTGAAGAATACCACCGAGTTCACTTCTACCATGAGCTCAAGGAAGAGAAAGGGTTGAAACTGGCTCGCAAGTCCTGGGAAAATATCACTCTGGTGGAGAGATCGCCTAAAGGCCCAAGTGTCTCGGGCGATTATCTTAAATGGAGAGCTGACAGGGACCGAGAACACTCTACTGTAGAATTCAAGGACGACAACCCTCGCCAAGACGCCCTATTAGAGGAAGGCGATGTCGCTGGTTGACTCGCTACAAAAGGCAAATACCGAGAACTCACAGCTGCAAGAACGAATGAAACAATTGGAGGACCAACAGCAGAAACTTAAGAGAAGGGTAAGAAAGCTCAAGGAAGAGGCAAGGGCTGAAAGAATAGGGTTCGAAGAGCAAGAGGTACAGTGGGAAAAGGAAAGAAACTCTCTTCAAGCAGAGGTCAAAGAGATGAAAGGACAGAGTAGTAAGCTTCAGGAAAGGATGAAGTACCAAGAGGTACTCGTTGAAGAGTATAAACAGGAAAACAAGAAGAAGAAGCTTGAATTAAAAGAACAGGCACTACTCATCAACGATATCTTGAAAGAGTGTGCTAAAGAGAGAAAAGAAAAAGAAAAACAAGATGCCCTCTATCAAGAACTGAAAGAAAATGTAGACCAGTTGGAAAAAATGATAGCACAGGGAAAACAAGAACTATTACCTGAATCCGAGTATGCTCTGAAAGCGTTCAATCCTGCCAAACAAGAAGAAAGGTTATATGAGTATCTCAGAAGATGTCATCTCATTATAAAGAACCTCCCAGAGCTTAGGCCAATGTAAAAGATACGATGTACAAATTACTCAGTTAATGAAGTGATTTTTGGACCATTGTTTAGCAAAATTTGTGAATGAATAGTATGACTCCCGTAGGAACTTCCTCGCTAGGGTTATGTGAAAAACTGAATGCGCTATATGGACAGGTATCATAAATGCGCGTTCAATCCCGTCATTCGCAGTCAGACTATCGAACGATGCCATGATAAAGTTGATGCGATTATCCTTTTACAGATTTCAACCAGGCTCTCAAATGCCACAGTATCCTTCGTCCAGACCAGGACTTTTAGTTTCTCTGCAAAAATTCAAATTTTATTTAAAATTTTCTTTTTACTCCTCCCAGGAAATCAATATTGATTCAAACAAGGCAAGTCTGACCAAGCACACGGTTCAACCCAAGCGAGTGTACTTAACAAGATCTCGAACAAGAAAGATAATGGAAAATCAGGAGCAAGTACAGAACCTACAGGGGCAGGTCTCCGAGTTGAAAGATCAGCTTTCTGAAATTATGAGACTAATGAAGGAAATGTCTCAGAATAAACCTACTTCAGAGCCTAGCCCACCTTTACCTCCTCCGCCTCCTACAACAAATGATCCTCATCAAGCTTCAACCTCTTTTACCTTTCAGTCTCCCATTCCGGACCCGACAGTCACTGTCAATCCGATGACCATAAATAATGACCCACCTTTTTCCTATTACCCTTTGTCTCAAATGCCGAGCCTCACCCTTCAATCCCGATCCTCCGATTTACTCCACCCCTCGGCTCCCGGTTGGGGCGTATTATCTGATGGAAGGAGAACATAGGCGAAAGAAAGCGAAACTATACGCCTAGAAGAAAGATTGAGAGCGATGAAATTTGAACATGTATGGTTCGATCGATGTGTCATCACTAAGATTGGTGCGGATGTGGTGGTACCACCCAAATTCAAGGTTCGATTTGACAAGTACCGGAAACTCGGATCCCGCATCCACGGCAACCTACATCGCCAAAATGTGCGCTTTGCGAAGGCGATAGACTTCTCAATCACTTCTTTCACGAGAGCCTCTCGGAGCGGCTGCGAGATGGTGCATACAATTGGGCAGAGCAAGTTGCACTCTGGAAGGATTTAGCGATACCTTTCTAAAGCGGTATAAATTCAATTGTGATGCGGCACCCACAAGGAGGACCTCGAACGTCTGAGAAAAGGCGGGAAGGTTTCAAGCAGTACGCCCAACGATGGAGGGAGAAGGCTGCAGAAGTATATCCTCCGGTGACCGACAATGAACTCTGCTCCCTATTCATCGAAACATTGAAGGCTCCCTACTTCAACCTGATGATCGGCAATACCTCTATGACTTCTCGGATATCATCCAAGTGGTGAGAGAATTGAAGCTAATCGAGAATAGGAAGACTACAGAGTTGGTGAGAACCACTGTGAAGAAGGCCGACTTTGGCAAGAAGAAGGAGGGAGATGTGCATTCTGTCACCCGTCAAAATAATTACCCCCAACTTCCCCAAAATAACTACCGGCCATATTCTCCCTCTCATGGCCAAACCATCGCCAACATTCCATCTCCTTTCCTAAATTATCCGCAACCACGCCCACAATATCCCCCACCTACAAATTTTCAACCAAGACCACCTCCTCCTCCCGTTCAACCAAGACCACCACAAAATAACCCAAGACCTCCAAGGAACCCTGATCCACCTCTTCCCCTCCCTCTCAGTGAAATATACCGATACCTTGTCGGTATAAACCAAATTGTACCAGTCCCCTTGGACCCAATCCAGCCCCCATATCCCAGATGGTATGATGCCACTGCTCGTTGTGAATACCATGGAGGAGCACAAGGGCACTCAATCGATAACTGCGGGGCACTTAGAGGGAGAGTGCACGCTTTAATCCGGAACGGGTGGTTGAAGATCGAGGGAAATGGTTCCCTCCCCAATGTCACCTCAAACCCACTACCTAACCATAATGCGGGTGGTGGTGTAAATATGATAGAATCTAAGGGAGAAGGATCAACACCGGAAGTGGACAAGTTGGTCCCTTACTTCAAAGAAATTTTTGCCATATCAGTAAGAGAAGGTCACCTTTGCCCCCAGATAACGGGGTTAGAAGAGGGTACGGGGTGTCCTTACCATGGAGGGGCAGCTGATCATGAGCTGCAAAATTGTGAGGGGTTCAGGCAAGAGGTCCAGAACTTGTTATCTCTCAAGGTTCTAAGATGCCAGACAAAGATGGAAGGGGAAGTGAACACCGCCAGACTCAGCCAAGCTGCTTCTACCTCCAAACCCAAAATCACCTTCTCGTCCCCGGCCTCACGCGATAGATTATCCGAACTCGTCGACTTCCTGTCACCAATACTCACGCTGTCCCTTGGAAATATAATTTCCAAGTTTTTACTCAGGGAACGTCAAGCAGCGCATCCGCCCCTAGCCTTGCCTCACCTCCGGCACCACCAAAACCATGTTTTGCTCCTCACGAGCATTTCAGGATGACTTATGCTGGACCTACCAGCAATATTACTCCCCAAACCAGTCCTCGTCCCGTTATTACAACAAAGCCCTCTCCGCCTGAGCAAGAAGTCGAGTTTATAACTCGAAGTGGAAGGTGTTACGGGAACGAAGAAAGAGAGAAGAGGAAAGGGAAAGTAAAAATGGGAGAGTCATCAAAGAATACAGAAGAGGAGGTTGAGAAAGCAGGGGAAGTAGAGCCTGTTGAGCGTAAAGAAGAGGAGGAGCTGCTGCTCCAAATAATGAAACAGAGCGAGTATGACGTGGTGGAGCAGTTGAGGAAAACCCCCGCCCGAATATCACTGTTATCACTAATCCTGAGCTCGGAAGTCCACCGACAAGCCCTACAAAGAATCCTGGATCAAGCCTTTGTGAACCCCGACATTACTCCGGGGCAGTTTGAGAAAATAGTAGGACAAATCCAGGCATCCAGCTCCGTAGCCTTTTCTGAAGAGGAGGTAGACCCTGCAGGCTTAGGGCACAATAAAGCTCTACATGTAACTGTGAAGTGTAAGGGTTGTATAGTGGCCAAGGTTCTCATCGATAACGGATCGGCCCTCAATGTACTGCCTAGCGCGACCCTAGCCAAAGCACGGTCGACCAATCGCATACACGTCAGAGTGCCATGGTAGTAAGAGCCTTTGACGGCACCAGGAGAGAGGTGCTGGGGGACATTGACTTGCCAATCCAAGTCGGTGCATGTACTTTCAAGGTCACGTTTCAAGTGATGAACATAGAACCGGCTTACACTATGCTGTTGGGGAGGCCGTGGATCCATTCTGCGAATGCTGTTCCTTCGACTTTGCACCAGAAGATCAAATATATTAAGGACGGAAAAATAATCACGGTGAGGGGCGAAGAAGCCATACTGGTCACCAAGCCGCAATCACTTCCCTATGTGGAAGCAGCCGAGGAGTCGTTGGAAAGTTCTTTCCAGGCCCTTGAATTGCAAGATACTGGGAAGGAGGGGGCCATGGCTATGGTGGCCAAAGTAATGTCAAGAAGCGGGTATGAAGAGGGTAAAGGCCTAGGCGCCACATTACAAGGGATTGTCGAGCCTATACCGGCCATTCAGAAGATAGGCCGTTGTGGTTTGGGGTATGAGGAGGATGCCCTTATGGATGGGCGGTTCCGGATGAGGAAAATGCTTCGGGACCAGAGGTTTGACCCGGAGAGGGGAAAGATGAAAAGAGTCCCGGAAATTACGGAGATCTTCACTAAACCGGTCATTCAACATCCGGCAGGTACAGAAGAATCACCCGATGATCCATCCATAGATGTCATCCAACTGGATTCCTTGTATGAGGCCTTAGTTTCGCCAATGGCTGAGGAGCAGGAGCTTGACAACTGGACAACGGAGGATATCCTTGTACTCAATCTCGAGTAAAGTACCTCTGGTTATCTACACTTGATCACTTTGTCCATGGTGACAAGTGTAATACTGTAAATGGACCTTTTCTTATGGCATTAATGTTAATGAATTAATAGCGCATTTTTTAATCCAATACTCTCTTTCTTTCCTTTTTAATTCCATCCTTATAACATGTTCTATTCTTTATTCATTCAGGACCATTCATCAATTAACACCTAATAATCCAATAGACTCAGGAATCCCTCTGGTTAATTTTGAAATCCCCATAACTGCCATTACTTCAAGTGATTCTGAGGAAGACCTTACAGAAGAGAGCAATGAAAAAGATGAACCCTCCCTCGTGCCTTGTGAAGACGAAACGCGCACAGTAAACTTAGGCACAGAAGAAGTAAAAAGGGAACTTAAAGTAGTGGAGAGTGAGGAATTGGGAGATATAATCAGTCTGCTTAAAGAATTCCTCGACGTGTTCTCTTGGAGCTATGATGACATGGTCGGTTTGGACCCCCAGATAGTAACGCACAAAATTCCCTTAATCCCAGGAACGATTCCGGTAAAGCAGAAACTGAGGAGAATGAATCCCGACACACTGCTTAAGGTTCGGGATGAAGTCAAGAAACAGTATGACGCCGGGTTCTTCGAAGTGGTCAAATATCCCCAATGGGTGGCTAATGTCGTCCCGGTAATAAAGAAGGATGGAAGAGTCAGGGTGTGCGTTGACTACCGGGATCTTAATAAAGCTAGCTTGAAGGACGATTTCCCTCTCCCCCACATTGACGTGCTAGTCGACAATGCTGCGGGATTGGGTAGGTGTTCGTGCATTGATGGGGCTTCAGGATACAATCAGATCCCAATGGACGAGGAAGACAAGGATAAAACTGCTTTCATCACCCAATGGGGGGTATTTTGCTATCGGGTCATGCCTTTCGGGTTGAAGAATGCCGGGGCTACTTACCAGCGCGCAATGGTCACATTATTCCACGATATGATGCATAAAGAAGTGGAGGTATATGTGGATGATATGATCATCAAATCCCGGGGAGAAGAGAGCCACGTTAAGGTGATAAGGAGGGTATTTGAAAGGCTCAGGAAATACCAGTTGAAGCTGAACCCTGCTAAGTGCATATTCGGAGCTAAATCAGGAAAACTGTTGGGATTCATAGTAAGCGAGAAAGGGATAGAAGTGGACCCAGACAAAGTTCGAGCTATTCAAGAAATGCCATCCCCAAAAACAGAAAGGGAGGTGCGCAGTTTTCTGGGAAAACTGAACTACATTTCCAGGTTTATTTCCAATCTTACTGCCAAAGCTGAGCCTATTTTCAGATTACTCCGGAAAAACAACCCTACCCAATGGGATTTGGATTGTCAAAAGGCTTTCGAGACAATCAAACAGTATTTGTCAAACCCACCAGTATTGGTCACTTTGTGGCGGCCTCTGATCCTGTACATGGCAATCCAACAGAATTCTATGGGATGTGTTTTGGGACAGCATGATGATACCGGCCGAAAAGAGAGGGCCATTTACTACCTGAGCAAGAAGTTCAATGATTGTGAGTCAAAGTACTCTTTCTTAGAAAAGACTTGCTGCGCGTTAGCCTGGACAGCAAATCGCCTCAAGCACTATATGTTGAATCACAAAACATGGCTCATCTCTAGAATGGATCCTATCAGATATGTATTCGAGAGCCCCTTCGTGCCAGGAAGGATAACCAAGTGGCAGGTTATACTCTCCCAATATGACATAGTCTACATGACCCGAAAAGCGGTGAAAGGTAGCGTGATCGCTGACCTCCTAGAGGAAAACCCTATCCAGGATTATGAAGCTCTGGATTTCGAGTTCCCTGATGAACATATTAATGAGGTAGACTGCAAAGAAGACGAGCCAACCGATGTATGGGAAATGTATTTCGACGGAGCTGTCAATTTATCCGGAAATGGAATCGGAGCTGTACTGGTATCCCCAGACGGGAAACACTTCCCGATAGCTGTCAAGTTGGGGTTTGTCTGTACCAACAATGTCGCAGAGTATGAAGCTTGTGTAATGGGTCTACATGCCGCTATAGAAATGAAAATCAGAAAGTTGGAGGTGTATGGAGACTCGGCTCTGATAATTTATCAGGTCAAGGGAGAATGGCAGACCAAGGATCCCAAGCTAATCCCATATCAGAAGTACTTACTGGAGCTGATCAAGGAATTCGAAGAAATCTCTTTCACTCATCTGAGTAGAGACAAGAATCAATTTGCTGATGCCTTAGCTACTCTAGCTGTTATGGCTCAAATCGAAGAAGGGCAGACGTTTCAGACGTTGAAGATTAAGGTAAGGGATGAGCCAGCCTATTGCTTCATGATTGAAGAAGAGCCCGATGGAAAGCCTTGGTATCATGACATCCTGGTCTACTGTAGAACCAGAGAATTCCCCTCAGGGGCAAGCAAAAATGAAAAGAAGATGATTCGGAGATTAGCATTGGGATACTTCCCCAGTGGAGAAATTCTATACAAGAGAAGCTCCAACGGTGCATTATTGAGATGTGTAGATGCAAAGGAGGCAAAGAGAATCCTTTTTGAAACTCATGAGGGAAATTGTGCCACTCACGCCAATGGACACATGATGGCTAAGCAAATCATGCGACGTGGGTATTTTTGGACCACAATGGAAAAGGATTGCATCGAGTATTTCCCGGAAGTGCCACAAGTGTCAGATTTACGCAGATCCGATAAATGTGCCACCTCACAAGCTGTTCAATCTCGTCTCACCGTGGCCTTTTGCAATATGGGGCATCGATGTGATTGGTCCCATCAATCCTAAGGCGTCCAATGGGCACAGATTCATCCTAGTGGCCATCGACTATTTCTCCAAATGGGTCGAAGCAACGTCCTATGCTCACATCACGCAAAACACGTTTCTCAAATTCTTCAGAAACAATATCATATGCCGGCATGGTCTCCCGAATGAAATTGTCACTGATAACGCCAAGAACCTGAATGGTCCGAAGATTCAGAGGCTGTGTGATCAATACAGAATCCGACATCTCAATTCCTCCCCATATCGTCCCCAGATGAATGGAGCGGTGGAAGCCGCGAACAAAAATCTAAAGAGGATAATCCGGAAAATGACAGTCACATATAGGGATTGGCATGATATGCTTCCCTACGCTCTTCACGCATACCGGACTTCCGTAAGAACCTCGACCGGGGCGACTCCATACTCGCTGGTCTACGGTATGGAGGCAATATTGCCCATTGAAGTTGAAATCCCTTCCCTAAGAATCCTGAAGGAGTCAGGAATTGATGAGTCAGAATGGATCCAGTCGAGGTTGGATCAGTTAAGCCTACTGGACGAGAAAAGATTAGCAGCAGCGTGTCATGGGTAATTATACCAGAAGAGAATGGCTAGGGCATTTGATAAAGGTGTCCGCCCACGCGAATTCCAACCCGGGGACCTAGTACTGAAGAAAGTGCTGCTAAACCAAAACGATCCCCGGGGCAAGTGGTCACCAACATACGAGGGACCCTATGTGGTTAAAAAGGCATTTTCCGGAGGAGCCTTGATCTTGACCCAAATGGACGGCGAAGAGTTTCAGAGACCTGTGAATGCCGACACTGTCAAGAGATACTACGCATGAAAAGGGGAAAGGATGAAAACCCGAAAGGGCGTCCAAAAAAAAAAAAAAAAAAAACCTTCTTGGGGTGAAAACCCAAAAGGGCGTCCCAAGAACCAAAATGGAGAAATAAGGAAGAGGGTATGAAACCGCGGATAGAGAGGGGACCGTCACGGCATGAGGCTTCAGAGAACTTGAAATAATGGTAGTTAAAAGACTTCAAAACCAACTATAAGGACTATGTGAAATCTATCCTTGTACCTTCCCTTTCAAAGTCTATCCATATTTCTCTCAGAGCCATAATAAAGTCATACTTTATTCCATCTGCATTTGTTTTCCTGTTTACTCACCTTTTAATACTATCCTTTCTCTTTGTTTAATGTGCTATTAATTAGTTAATTTTTTTTTGCCATAAGATTTGAATTTAAAATTGATAACCTCACGTACTTTATTATGAGATTTGCAGGGAATGGCCGTCAAAAAAAAAAAAAAAAAAAAAAAAAACTAGAGGTGAAAACCCGAAAGGGCGCTTCTGGTCGAATGGGCCAGCAGTGAAAAACCATAGGGCGCTTTCCGTAGAATAAGAAGAAAGTCGGGAACGGAAAAGGGGCATCCGAAAGAATGAGATCATGGGTCGAGTCTTGCAACTCCTCCTCCATTAATCATCGGTATTCGGTATCTTGTTAAGTACACTTCGTCAGGGAAAGAACTTCATGTGTCAGGGTTAGACTTGCTTTGTAAGTTAATGCAATTTACATTCCACCATCAACCTCTGGTTCCTTGATCTAAGTTGATTTTAATTTCCTGCAATTTAAATTCCTGTTATCAACCTCTGGTTCCTTGATCTAAGTTGATTTTAATTTCCTGCAATTTAAATTTCTGTTATCAACCTCTGGTTCATTGATCTAAGTTGATTTTAATTTCGTGCATTTAAATTCCACCATCAACCTCTGGTTCCTTGATCTAAGTTGATTTTAATTTCGTGCATTTAAATTCCACCATCAACCTCTGGTTCCTTGATCTAAGTTGATTTTAATTTCGTGCATCAACCTCTGGTTCCTTGATCTAAGTTGATTTTAATTTCCTGCAATTTAAATTCCTGTTATCAACCTCTGGTTCCTTGATCTAAGTTGATTTTAATTTCATGCATTTAAATTCCACCATCAACCTCTGGTTCCTTGATCTAAGTTGATTTTAATTTCCTGCAATTTAAATTCCTGTTATCAACCTCTGGTTCCTTGATCTAAGTTGATTTTAATTTCCTGCAATTTAAATTTCTGTTATCAACCTCTGGTTCCTTGATATAAGTTGATTTTAATTTCCTGCAATTTAAATTTCTGTTATCAACCTCTGGTTCCTTGATCTAAGTTGATTTTAATTTTCTGGTACTTCAACTTCTGTTAACAATTTCTAGGTCATTAGTTCCCTAATTTCAAACTCTTAATCGTCCAAAATATGAGTCTGAATCTTTACATAATTCCTACACGGAAATTTCTTTCCTTTAATAGAAATGATGCAAAGAGGGGCAGCTGTCGACACCATATTTTGGCCGATCCCCAAAACTTTGAAACCGATCCCCAGCACTAGGTCACCCTGGGTCAGCCAATGACATTTCCGATTTCTCTTTATCTTTCTTTACCAGATGACCATATTTCCGAACTCTCCTTAAAAAGGAATTGAATCAATGATAAGTCCTAACATTCCTTAAAACCCTGCCGATCTCTCAAATCATTTACAGATCCCTCAAACCCGTTGTCGAATTTTCGGACTCGTCGAGTATATCCCTGATCTCTGTTAATAAATGAATTGAACTGGCATTAGATCTTTTCCTACCAGTCTTACCGCCGATCTCCTTTTAGGAAGATTAAGAACTAAGGTTTTGGTTCGGTTTAACGAGGGTTCCGATCTTAAGTGTTCAAGTTAAATTTTCAATTTTTAATCAAGTCCCGTTTAGCATTTCTCTCCCACCGATCTCATGCTTATTGTGCTTTCCGATCTTTTATACTTAGATTAATAATTGCATTTAGTTCATGTTTCGCTATGCTCATACAATCAAATACTTAGGGAATTCAAAGATTTTCCAATCACATCCATTCATTGAACAAAAGAGATATTCCATTTCATTTCACTTTTTGTACAAGCTATTCAGCTGGAGGATCACCCCCAGCTTGATTTACATTTTGCTCACTCTCTCTCTCACCCTCGGCTCCCTCCTCGCTGTCCTCCTCGTTGCCTTCAGGAGCCACATCGGCCATCCAAGAGAAGTCTTCTTCTGGGTAACGCTTCTGGAGTGCGGCCAAGAGATCCCTGTGAGCATTCACGTAGGCCTCGGCTATTCCTGTCACCATCTCTTCATCCCTCTCCTTAAGTTCCCTATCTTTCTCCTTAAGCTCCTCATCCTTCGCCTTGAGCTCCTCTATGAGTTGGGCGACCTGAGCAGCTTCGTTGGCATGAAGCGCTTGGACCTCTCCGAGGGCCCGATCCCTTTCATCCAGGACACGAGTCTGTTCGGCCAGCTTGTCTTCATGGTACTTCGCCCGTCCCTCGACTTGAGATATATAATCCCGGGCGGATGAGAGTTGGGATCGGAGGGAAGCCAGCTCCTGATTCTTCTTGCCGATCTCCTTACCCAGACGCTGAATCTTTTCCCGAACCATGGTCTGGTTCACCAGACACTCCACGTTTAGGCTCATGGTTCGAGTCAAGATATCATCGAGACCATTCCGGGATAGCCTGTCCCGATCCTCCTGAAAGAAGATGGTAGACCCCAGGACTTTGGCAAAATCGGGGTTCTCCCTGACAGTCCGGTTATTCTTCAAGCAGTCGATCAGTATTTGAGCGCCACGAGAAGAGGTCTTCCCAGAAGCTTGAGTAGGCCCCCCTTCAGTGCTTGGAATAATTGAGAGAGGCGGAGGCTGCTCTTCCGATCTAGGAGGAGATCTGACAGCCTCAGCGGTCGGTGGACCCGAAGGTTGAGGAGGGTCTCTTTGTATCTCCCCAGGTTCGTGACCGGGTGTTTGAAGTCGTTCCGAACGCTTTATCTCCTTTATCTTCCGGGAGATCTCTCTCTCCTTCTTCCGCTTCCTAGAACCCTCACCACCCGCCATACCTGCACAAAGAAAAGGTTAGTGAGATCGCTAAGGTCGTGAGAACTGAGATATAGAAAATACCAATGCCGAGGCCAGAGAGCGGAAGTTCGCGATCTTGGCCGGTGAGCAGTTGAATGGTCCAATGGTGCAGCTCGGCAGTCACCGCATCCAAACAAGAATACTTTTTAGTGGCAGCCTCACTCTTCAAATCCATCACTATTAGGCTTTCCTCTTGGCTCAGGGTAATGTGGTTCGGAAGCAAGGGTCCCTGGTACCACCAGCTGCGGGGGAAGTCCTCAAAGCAGCTCGGATCTTTGCTCCTCACAATGAAGAAACGGTTCTTCCAATTCTTAAGAGACGAGGGAAGATCGGAAAAGAGCCCGCAGCGAGGCTTCGCCTGAAAGAACCAATGGTCATCGTCCTTTCGGCGAGTTAGCCGGTGCAACTCGGCGAACACCTTAGCCGTAGGACTGATTCCCTTAGCTCGGCATAGGCCTCGGAAGGCTACTAAAATCCGCCATGAGTTGGGGTGGATTTGAACGATGCACGCCCGGTGAAGTTTTAAGACCTCCTTGTAGAAGTCATCCAGGGGGAATCGAAGACCGGCCTTTAACTGTTCCTCGTACACCATGACCATGTCGTTCTCTTCAAAGGAGTGATCGACACGAAGATCGCTATGGCACTTGATTAGCTCGTACGAATCAGGACTAATATTATACTCTTGGCTAAACGATTGAAGATCGGATTCTCGAAGAACCGACGGTAGCTCGTCTATGGGGAGAGTCTCCCTCCCTGAGGAACGAACATGTCTCGATGGTATGATCCGCCCCCGAGCTGGAGCAGGGACCCTAGGGGGTTCAGGTTGCGCGCTTGGCCCGACCGCCTCTTCTTCATCAGACGATGACCATGAGAACTGAATGGAAGGAGGGCTCACCGCTCTCTGACCTTCGGCACCGCTCATTTTCAAAAGAAACAAAGAACTTAAACAAAAAAGAAGATCAAGGTCCTTACCGGAGTCTGATCGGCGTCGGAGACACTGAAGAAAATGAGAGAACTTCGAAGTTGTGAACAAGAGGTTGAGAAAGGAATGAGAGAACAACTGGCTAGCCCCTCGCCCCTATTTATACTAGTCCGAGCATTTAATGCTCGCGAGGTTCTAGGCAGCGCATCGATTGGTGGGACTCGACAGCTGTTCTGACATTTCTCTCAAACATCCGAATGTTCTGAGATCGGTTAATTGGAGATCGGCATAATAAGTTAAATATTTTGAATAAAGGATCAGTTAAGTGTCATTCAGGTAAAGAGCCAGATCGGATAACCACCTTAGAGATCGGAAAATAATCAATAATAAGATGATAACCGACAAAATAAAGTCTTTATATTCAAAAGATCGGATTACATCATTTGGGCGATCTCTAGAGATCGGATTACACTAACATTGGATCACATCATTTCTGTGATCTCTAGAGATCGGATTGCATTGAAAACAAAATATACCATTTGGGCGATCTCTAGGGATCGGACTACAATAAAGGTCTAACTACATCATTTGGGCAATCTCTAGAGATCTGATTACATTTTAGGATTACATCATTTGGGCGATCTCTAGAGACCGGTGGAACATCCTATCTAAAAGGCCTATGTCAAAGCCAAGTCTCGTGGCTGAATCAAAAGACGTGTTTGACCAGGAGCCCGGCTGTTGACATCGGATAGATGTGCAGCTCAGATGGGGTGACTATGACTCTCATGAAGATGAGAGACATCGTCACCGATGTTACTACTCGAAACCGACCCACTGTCGGAACACCCAATGTGGAGGAAAGACGCTGTCGGAACACCCAATGTGATGAGAAACCGAATGAACTCAGTTGAGCGACTCGAGATCGGTACAACCAAGGTCCGCAATATAGATCGGTCAAATCCAGTCCTCTCACCTTCGTCAGTTAAGGTCATTCGATCACCGGGATCGTAAATTTTCAATCGGTGAGTAAAGAAGTCCATCGGAAAAAGATCGAAGCCACAGTTATAGCCAGAACTTCCACCGGAGCAGCTAGAACAGAGAAAGTAAGAAAGGAAGAGAGGAAAAACAGATGAGAGAAATGTCTCTGTCAACAGGAGGATATATAGGGGAAAATGAGCATTTATTGCTGAGCAGAAAACGAAGCGAACGCTTCGGGAATCGAGGGACAATTAATACTTTGACCAGACCGGACCTGAAGAAGGGAAAAGATCGGAACAGTAGATCGGAAGGTGGGAGACCAGCATGAAAGGTCGGAAAGAACATGTAGAAGAGATCAGAACGAGGAGGGATCGGTAGGCAAAAAGAATAAGACAAATCCCAATAACCGTCGTCAGAATCAGAGCCGAGGTAGTTAAAGCGTTGCGGCATTTAAATCTCCACCGCACGCCTAAGAATCGCCCACAATGCTGACAGGTGCCAGGGTATGTCATGACAGTCCTGTACATCCCAATCTCCACCGTTGATCTCACTTGTAAGGATGAATCCGGAACCCTTGGATCAAAAGAGAAGACGACAATACCAGCGTTTTTCGCTCTTAGCCCTCAGATCGTTCCGGACAAGAGGATTCAAGACCGTCAGATTAAAAGAGGAAAAGGACAAATATTCTGAGGAGCGATCTCAGCCATTCATCTTGATTCTCTTTAATTCCTGTACATCCGATCTCGTCCTTCAAAATCTTGACCCTCCATCTCCCTCAAATAAATCCTGACCCTCCACGGGGAGCACCCGATTCCTATAAATACCTGCATGAAAAACTGTTCAAGGGGGTGGACAACAAAGAAAGGCTGTTATTATAGCGGAAGAACTCTGAAAATTTCATTCAGTTTGTTATTCTGCTACTTTGAAGTGTTAATTGGAAAGACTTTTGAAACTAGTTTTCTGAAGTGTTTCTTGAAAAGGATTCTGAACACTGGAACTCTACATTTCCAGTTTGTTCATCATCTGGTCACACCTTCACTTTCAACTCTTTATCATCTCTATTTTCGTCCCTTCTGTTTAAGCTTAACTTCATCCCACTCAGTAGTTATCTCGACCTGATCGCATCTTAGCTAAGCTCCCTCCAGTCCACGGTGAACATCAACTCTCAGGCTAATCAGTCCACTGTCTTATCTCTATTGGCCACCCCATAATTATTCCTACAGATTCAGCTCCTCCCAGGTAAGAGCTCATGTTACTGTTTTATTAAGTGTTTATGTTTACTTTTCGTAGTTTCTCTGTCCATTTTACGTATGTGATTTTCTCCAAGTTCATTTTGTGCAAAGAGACCCAAAAGAATGTTACTCTCGAGTTATCTCTTTAGTGATTAGTCCGTCATTTTATTAATCTTCGTCATTTCTGAATGCAAGCTTTTCGGGTTCCCAGTAGTGTGCAAATGGTCAGGTAAGACGTAGGTAACTACAACCTAAAGATCTCTTTTAAAAGGGAGGATCTGAACAACACGTCAAGAAAATAGCCAAACTATTAGGATGACGTAAATGGTAAATGCAGCAAAGAGGCCGTAAAGTGGAATAAAACCAAAGTAAACGAAACAGGATGAACCGGTCATTAATAGGTATTAGAAAAATGTCCACATGGAAGGTCGGTAAATCAGGTCTAGTTCTCCCTATTTAGTCAAAAGGTATAGGGGAGCCTTATCCCTTGTATCTTCGAGCGTCAGAATCCGTAGTTTTAGGCTCTCATGACATGTAGCAGGAATTATTAAAAGGAGATCGGAAAAGTCCTTTTCAGGCTCCTGTCAATCCAAAAGAGACCGGAGGAGAATTTTTATCTGGTCTCACCCCCAAATTCTATTAATTATTAAAAAAGATCGGAGGAGAGTTCTTATCCGGTCTCAACTTAAAATTCTAATAATTATTAAAAGGAGATCGGAGGAGAGTTCTTATCCGGTCTCAATTTAAAATTCTAATAACTATAAAAAGGAGATCGGATGAGGGTTCTTATCCGGTTTCAACTTAAAATTCTAATAACTATAAAAAGGAGATCGGAGGAGGGTTCTTATCCGGTCCCCCCTTAAAACTTTAATAAATGACTTATAAGAGATCGGAGGAGAGTTCATATCCGATTCTCACACCTGTTCACTAAGGTTGTCTCATTTACTTATGTATCTGGGTAATCCTAATTAGTGAGAAATCAAATGTTCCTTTTGCCAAAAGGATTAACATTCCCATTCGAGCCCTCCTAACTAATTCACAAAGGACGCAAAATTAAATCTACTCACCCTTATTAAGGGACGAGGTGGGGTGCCTAACACCTTCCCCACCCGTTTACGGACCCCGAACCTAGAATCTCTGTTTTGAAGTGGTTTCATTTTTAATCTAACTTCTCAAATGGTTTTCTTTAGTTTCCCTCAAAACTAAGGTGGCGACTCCTCACTTCTTCCCACTTCGGTGAGTGATCGTCCGGGCGACCGCAAAATCCCATTGCGACAGTGCCAATATAAAATAAAAATAAACTAAAATAAAATAAAATAATTGTTTATGCAGTTTTGATGTTAATATCTTGTGCAGAATAAATTTTTAGTAATTTTTTTTATTAAGATTATTAATTTAATACTTTTTATGTCTTATTTGGTAATAATTTATTAAGACTTAATTTAGTTGCCCAAGTAACCTAAACAATTGACCAGACTAGATAAATGGGTAAACTGGAACTGGATACCAAGTACCTCGGGCCATCACACCATCGGTCCACAATGTCTCTCGGTGTGCAACAGAATGGCTAATAAGCCACATAAGTCATTGGGCACAAGGCCAAGCATATTAACATAACTAGATCAGCCACAAGCTATTATATTACAAAATGGCATAATAGGCCACAAAACACAGAATGGCATGAAGCCACATGCAGTACTACTATCGAAACCCTCATGGCATGCCAAATTATCCAAACCAATGATACTAGGCATACTAGGGCATGTTAAAAATTTTAATGTGTAATTCTTTGTATTTAATTTTCATTGGTTACTAATCAATTTGCTAGTCAACCAAAATATTGACTTTTCATACAAAATAGGTAAATTGGTTCTAATATCACCAATATATCACATTTTACATTCCCCATATATTGGCATTTGTTGCCAATTCCATTTCAAAGCTTATTGCATTTTATTTCAATTTTTCAAATTTTTGTATACTGTCTTGACCTAACTAAATGACCTAATTTCCTTGATTTTTGGGTTCTGATCAAAATAGCAATATTATACGTCTATGTCTTATTAAAATTTTGACACTAATTTCATATCATTTAGAGTTCTATGGATCAAGTTATGGTCTTTTTATCAAAACTGGACAGATTGCATTTGTTTAGCAAATTCTGGTCAATTTCAATTATGGACAGATTTGGTACCCCAACTTGGGTAAGCAATTTGACTTGGTTAATGACATTTTTGGGCTCTGGGATCTTCACAAAAGTTGTAGCCCTATGTCTAGGCTTTCCAATGGTATAAATTTTAAGTCATTTGGACCTGTCTATAGTGAGTTATGGCCAATTGAATGAACATTGTTCATTTAGTCAAAATTCTGGGTTTACAATTGGCAATCCGGATTAGGCAAAATTTAGGCCGCTTTTTAGGAAGAATTTTAGCATGGCTTCTACATGAAAGTTGGTCCATTTTAGGTCTAGTTTTACCTCCAATTGGCCTCATACCAATTGGAGCCACACAAATTAGGTTATGGCTCAAAATACACATTGCCCTTAATAATTTCTCAACCTGTCAAGAAAATTTCACTTCCAATAAAATTTCTCCATCTCCCAAACTACTATTCTGCATTCATAGTACTTCTAATATCATTCATCAATTTTCAAATTGGTCAATTTCTAGCAGTTTATACAAGTCCTCAATATTCAATATAAAACCCTAATTCAAATGGTCAAAGTCAACATACACATTCCATTAAATTGTCTAATACATCAAGCTTCAATCCTCAACATTTAACTCATTCATCAATACCAATAATTAACATTTACATACATGAAATTAATAATCTCTTAGGTACCTCAAGGCTGCCAAATTGCATCTTTGCACAATCTTTCAATATTCATTCAAAACCCTACTTCAAAGTATCAACTTCAAACATACACATGAAATAAATTTGCTAACACATGTAATACCTTAATCAACATCACTACCTATCCTTTATATGTAGAAATAAATCAAACCCCTTTAGTTTCCATAGCTGCCGAAATTGAAGCTCATGAATTACTCATCAAAATCTTCAAATTCCTCAACATATCAACTCATTACAACCTTAATTCAAAGTTTAATTAAGAAAGGAAGGGAAAATTGACACTAACTTTTTCTTTAGCTTGATAAAACCTCACCAAATCCCTTTCTTTTTGCAGCCTATATTCTTCCCAAGATGTGAGGACCCAGTTTAGTGAAGTGAATTGCAAGAATCATGGCATAAAATGGATAAATGGAAGCTTGCATGGTGACGGGCCATGGAGGATTTAGGGAGAGGACAATTCGGCTAAGGGACTGAAAATGGGAAGAAGATGATGAAATTGTTGTTCTCTTGTCCTTATGTGCCTTATATACCTCCACTAAGTTTAATTAAACATTATAATAATTTAAAGTTTCCATATTTGCAATAATTCCCTCATATTTCCTTAAATTACATTAAATGTAAAATTTCTTATCTTCATCGTATTTTCAAAATTTTAATATCATTTATTTTAATGGACATTTAGGTTAAAAGTCAACTCTAGATGTCAAATGATCAAAATGCCCCTCTTCGGGTTATAATTAGACTTTTTTAGCAATACCGATTAAATCCCTGATTCAACGGTTCCTTAAATTTTCGTTTTCGTCTGTACCGATTCACTAAATTTTCTTTGACATTTTTAATGTCAATTATACCTCAGTAGACTTTTAATTAAGTCCCGAAAATATTTCCTAGGGTTCCCCAAGGTCCTGGGGTTAGCAACTGTCTTCGTCATGACTTCCCGGTGCAGTTACCCATCGTGCTACGGTTCCGGCTCATTTAACCTAGTTACATTTTATCTCTTTTATTTTTCCTTAAATTTTCTTGTATTTTCTTATCATTTATTTCATCATTTTATGTCTCTTCACTATCAATTAAGTATAGTTCCAAACATCCTGACTTATCCGGACAGTCATTAGTCACCAAGACAGTAGAACGTACGGACTACATAAAGCGAAGGCGTTACAATTCTTCCCCTCTAAATAAAATTTCGTCCTCAAAATTTACCTGATGTGAAGAGCTGGGGGAACTACTGTCTCATCATCTCCTCGTTCTCCCATGTTGCTTCTTCTGTGTTGTGGTGTCTCTATAGGACTTTCATTAGTGGAATTCTCTTGTTTCTGAGTTCTTTTACCTCTCGTGCCAAGATTCTAATTGGTTCTTTTTCATATGTCAAGTCAGGTTGCACAATGATCTCTTCTGCTGAGATGACATGTGAAGGATCTGATCTGTATCTCCTGAGCATTGATATATAGAACACATTGTGAATCTTGTCCAGCTTAGGTGGTAAGGCTAACCTACAGGCTACTGGACCCACACGTTCAATAACTTCATATGAACCAATGAACCTAGGGCTTAACTTACCCTTTCTTCCAAATCTCAGTACTTTCTTCCATGGTGACACTTTGAGGAACACCTTCTTGCCAACTTCATATTCAATGTCTTTTTTCTTCAAGTCAGCATAAGATTTCTGTCTGTCTGAGGCAACTTTCAGATTGGCTTTTATCAGTTTTACCTTCTCCTCAGTCTGTTTTACCAGGTCTGGTTCCACAAGTTTATCTTCAACCAACTCAGTCCAACACACTGGTGTTCTGCACTTCCTCCCATACAGTGCTTCATAGGGTGCCATTTGTATGCTAGCTTGATAGCTATTATTGTATGCAAATTCTGCAAGTGGGAGGTATCTATCCCAACTCCTCTCAAATTTAATGACACAATTGCTCAGCATATCCTCAAGGACCTGAATTACTCGTTTCGACTGTCCATCCATCTGAGGATGATAAGCTGTACTGAAGTGCAGTTGAGTGCCTAATGACTCTTGTAGCTTCTTCCAAAACCTCAAAGTAAACCTCGGGTCTCGGTCAGATATGATCGATGTCGGTACTCCATGTAACCATACTATTTCAGCTATGTAAATTTCTGCTAATCTTTCTAGTGAATAGTTAGTTCTGATAGGTAGGAAATGAGCTGACTTTGTTAACTTGTCAATAATTACCTAGATAGTATCATGTTTCTTCTGTGTGGATGGTAGCCCAGTTACAAAATCCATGGTGATGTGGTCCCATTTCCACTCTGGTATAGATATAGGTTGCAACAACCCTGATGGAACCTGATGCTCAGCCTTAACCTGCTGGCATGTCAGACATCTGGTCACAAAATCACCAATCTCTTTCTTCATTCCAGGCCACCAATAATGTGCCTTTAAGTCATGATACATCTTGGTACTTCCTGGGTGCATAGCATACACACTGTTGTGTGCTTCTCTTAGAATACTGGTCTTCAATTCCCCATCATCTGGTACACACACTCTTCTCTTGTAGTACAGACACTCATTTTCTTTCACTTCATACTCAGTTTCTTTCCCTTTTATCATTCTGCCCATTATAGCTATCAACTTCTCATCAGTCTTTTGCCCATCTCGTATTTGTTGTAACAAATTCGGCTTCACTTGCAACTCAGCCAAGATAGATCCATTATGAGCTAAGGACAAATGGGCATTCAAAGATCTCAAAGCTGTGATGGACTTTCTACTCAAGGCATCAGTAACTACATTCGCCTTCCCAGGGTGTTAGTCTATTACACAATCATAATCTTTCAGGAACTTTATCCATCTTCTTTGTCTAAGGTTGAGCTCCTTCTAGGTTAGCAAATATTTCAGACTTTTATGGTCTGTGTATATGTAGCACTTTTCACCATACAGATAATGCCTCCATATCTTCAATGCAAAGATGATTACGGCTAATTCCAGATCATGAGTAGGGTAGTTCTTTTCATGTGGCCTTAATTGCTTGGAAGCATAGGCGACCACTTTCCCCTCTTGTATCAGAACACACCCTAACCCATTATGTGAGGCATCACTGTAGACCATGAAATCCTTTCTCGACACTGTCAGCACTAGTGCCTCTGTCAATATAGCCTTTAGCCTCTCAAAACTGGCTTGACACTTGTCATTCCAGTTAAATTTTACATTCTTGTGTAGCAACTTGGTCATTGGAGCAGCTATCAGAGAAAACCCCTTTACAAATCTTCTGTAATACCCAGCCAGCCCCAAGAAACTTCTGATCTCAGTTGCATTTCTGGGAGGCTTCCATTCCATCACTGCTTCTATCTTCTTGGGATCTACTCTAATCCCATCGGCTAATATTACGTGTCCAAGGAAGGAAATCTCACTCAACCAGAACTCACACTTGAACAACTTAGCATACAGCTTCTTCTTTCTTAGAGTCTGCAGAACGATCCTCAAATGTTCATCATGTTCTGCTTTATCCTTGGAATACACCAGGATGTCATCTATGAAGACCACTACAAACCGATCTAAGTATGGATGAAAGATACAGTTCATAAGGTCCATGAAAGCTGCTGGTGCATTTGTTAACCCAAACGGCATCACTAGGAATTCATAGTGCCCATACCAGGTTCTGAATGCAGTCTTAGGCATATCTGCATCCTTTACCCTTAGCTGATGATACCTCGATCAGAGATCAATCTTAGAAAATATGCTTGCTCCCTTCAACTGGTCAAACAGATCATCAATTCTAGGCAATGGATACTTGTTCTTCACTGTTACTTTATTTAGCTGTTAGTAGTTGATACACAACCTTAGTGTCCCATGCTTTTTCTTTACAAATAGCACCGGAGCTCCCCACGATGACACACTGGGGCATATAAACCCCTTGTCCAGTAATTCTTGCAACTAGATTTTCAACTCCTTTAGTTCAGTGGGTGCCATCCTATAAGGAGCAACTGAAATAGAAGCTGCACCCGACAAAATCTCAATGGCAAATTCAACTTCCCTTTCTAGTAGCAAACCAGGTAATTTCTCAGGGAATACCTCAAGGAAGTCACTCACTGTAGGTATGTCAGACAGGTCAAGCTTACCCTGCCTAGTTTCAACCACGTGTGCCAAATAGGCTTCACAGCCTTTCCTCATCAATTTCCTTGCAACTGTGGCTGAGATGACATTGGACAAAAAATCTGTCCTTTCACCCACAACTGTTACCTCTTCATTCTCAGTAGTTTTCAGAGAAATTCTCTTCAATTTACAATCCACTATTGCCTGATGACATGACAATCAGTCCATTCCCAAAATCACGTCAAACTTATGGAAAGGTAGTTCAATTAGGATTGCCGGAAACTCTTTCCTATGAATCCTCAATGGGCAACCTTTATATACCTTATTCACTACCACACTGTGGCCTAGTGAATTAGTGACCAGAATGTCTTGGTCACTCTCATGTACTTGTATCCCCCTTTCTACGGGTAGCTTGATGCAAATATATGAATGGGTGGATCCTGGATCCACCAATGCATGCATAGATGTGTTGTAGAGAAGGAACATACCCCTTATGACGTCTGAAGCATCCTGCTCCTCCTAAGCCCTCATGGCATAAACTCTAGTTGCTACTCTAGCCTCTACTCTCTCCACTGACTCTGATATAAGCCTCTGTGAAGTATCGGCTGCCTCAGCCTTACCTGGCCTTCTACCCCTTGGAGCTGCAGGGGTGGGTCTGACAACTGATGCCAGAGCATATGTAACAGTCCTCTGGGGGCAATCTCTGATTCTATGCTCCATAGATCCACACCAAAAGCAACCCCCAGTTGTTCATCGACATTCCCCCTTGTGCCACCCTTGGTAGTGTGGACAAGCAGCAGAAACTACTAGGGCTGGTCCCCTGAATAATGTCCCTGGAGAGCTATCCACTGAAGGTGTGAACTGGCTCTCCTTGGTGTGAACTGAGATCTCGGCCTCTGTGTCTGACCGTAACCTGATGCCCAACTGATACTCTGAGCAGGAGGACCCCTAAACCTCTTACTGGGTGCAGAAGAAGAACTGGTCTGACCCGGACCCTTCTTCTGTTGTCTGTCCCTTCTGCTCTGTTCATTCACTCTAACTTTTTTCACCTTTAATGCGGCTTCAACCAATTTCACAAAATCGGTAATTCCCAAGGCTGTTATCATAAGCTTGGTGTTGTCATGTATCCCTTCTTCAAACCTCCTACACCTCCCAACCTCGTTAGGGACTATTTTTCGCCCATACCAACTTAGTCTGATAAACTCTCTTTCATACTCTGCCACTGTTAGCTGTCTCTGTCGTAGACTGATGAACTCTCTTCTTCTGTCCTCCAAATATACACTACCCACATACTTCTCTCTGAACTCTGTGATGAAGAAGTCCCAGGCTATCTGTTATGGCTGCACTTCACTGAATACTGTGTCTCACCACTGGTATGCATCATCTTGAAGTAGGGACACAGCACCCTCCAAGTTCTGCTCTAAGGTGCAGTGAATTTGTTTTAGGACCCTTCCTATTCTGTCCTACTAGTTCTCAGCTGCCACTGAGTCATCTTCTCTCTTATCCAGGAAATCCATAGCTCCAAACTTTCTGAGCTTCTCCAGATGAGATTTCTACTGTGGAGGTGGTGGCAGTGGCATAGCTCCTACCATTTATCTGAAGAATTCAACCATTTGCTAAAACATGGCCTGCAGAGGCTGTGCAGGTACCTCTTATGCTAGTGGAGCAAGTTCCCCCCTGTCTCCAGCCGTAGTCATAGGTGGAGCATGACTCTTCACTTCTTCATCTACTGCTCATTGCGATATTGAGTCCATATTCTAATCAAAATAACCAAAACAACAGATCTGCATTAGAGTCACCTCAATACTTATAATGCAATGCATGATATGCAATCTATCTAGACCCAGAAATGACTAAACCGTGCTCTGATACCACTAAATGTAACACCTATCACCCGTCTACAGTGTAGCCGAGCAAGACGTGTCACACGGAGTGCCAGAGCACCTTATCTTATCTTATCATATTTCCTAAATTCTCATTTTAGTAGTCCAAATAGCCTTTGTAAGAAATTCATATCATTTTTTGTTATTATTTAAAATTTTGCTCAATTTGAGTTTCCACACATTTTACAGAAAATTTGGTAGAGTGCCAGCTGTAATTTGGAAAATAGTTCTTCTAAACCTGTTAAAAACAATTTCCAATATAATACTCAATTTCTCAAACTCAATTTATCTCAACACAATCTCAAAATTTCTCAGAAATCTCAACAGTTTATCATAATCTCAATATTTCCTTCACATTAATTCCACAATTTCATTCATACTATAATAATCTCAAATACATAAAGAAATACTCAAATTTTATTTAAGTACAAAACATACAGATATTTACATAAACTTTAAATTTCATAAATTTATAATGTACATGGTAAAGCCCAAGTTTGCTATAAAATACAAAATACAAAATGCACCTAATATCCTACCAAGCATGCAATGTAGTGTAGGTGACTCTGGACTCTGAGCAGATTTGATGCTCACCCAGTCTGTGATGTGTTGGGTTCTTTGTCTTTATCTCCAAAACCTACGCGTAGCAAAAGTGACGCGCTAAGCAATACTGCTTAGTGGTGCCAATATAAAATAAAAATAAACTAAAATAAAATAAAATAATTGTTTATGCAGTTTTGATGTTAATATCTTGTGCATACTAAAATTTCAGTAATTTTTTTAATAAGATTATTAATTTAATACTTTTTATGTCCTTATTCGGTAATAATTTATTAAGACTTAATTTAGTTGCCCAAGTAACCTAAACAACTGACCAGACTAGATAAATGGGTAAACTGGCACTGGGTACCAAGTACCTCAGGCCATCACACTATCGATCACACAGTGTCTCTTGGTGTGCAACAGAATGGCTAATAAGTCACATAAGTCATTGGGTACAAGGCCAAGCATATTAACATAACTAGATCAGCCACAAGCTATTATATCACAGAATGGCATAATAAGCCACAAAACACAGAATGGCGTGAAGCCACATGCAGTACTGCTGTCAGAACCCTAATGGCATGCCAAACTATCCAAACTAATCATACTAGGCATACTAGGGCATGTTACAAATTTTAATGTGTAATTCTTTGTATTTAATTTTCATTGATTACTAATCAATTTGGTAGTCAACCAAAATGTTGACTTTTCATACACAATAGGTAAATTGGTTCTTATATCACCAATATATCACATTTTACATTCCATATATATTGGCATTTGTTGTCAATTCCATTTCAAAGCTTATTGCACTTTATTTCAATTTTTCAAATTTTTGTATGCTGTCTTGAGCTAACTAAATGACCTAATTCCCTTGATTTCTAGGTTCTAGTTAAAATAGCAATATTATAGGTCTATGTCTTATTGAAATTTTAGCACTAATTTCATGTCATTTGGTGTAATACCTCTCACCCGTCTACAGTGTAGCTGAGCAAAGCATGTCACACTGAGTGCTGGAGCACCTTATCTTATCTTATCTTATTCTCCAATGCTCATTTTATTGATTAAAAAGGCTTTTATATGAAATTCATACCATTTATGTGATTTAATGAAATTTTATTTAATTCAGAGTTTCCGCAAATTTTATAAAAAATCCAACAGAGTGCCAGCTATAATTTGGAAAAATAGTTCTTCTAAACCTGAAAAAGAACACTTCCAATATATTTTTCAAGTCCACAACTCCAAATAATCATCAACAAATTCTCAATTGTCTCAATTTTTCAACACAATTCCACAATTTCATTTCATTCAGTTCATGTCACATTCAGGCTCAAATTTAATAAAAAATACTCAAATTTTTATTAAATTAACAAAATATTACAGTAGATTACACAAGTACAAAATTACACGAGTTCATAATGTACATGGAAGTTTATAGGCTACAAAACAAAAACTAATATCTAATACTAGATGCAAAATACAAAATTTCAAAAGATGCCTAAGGGTCCTACTAATGATGCACTGCAATGGAGGTGACTCTGGACACAATGCAGATCTGAATAACCACTCAGTCTGAGGTCTACTGGGCTCTCTAGTCTCGTCTCCAGTACTTACGCGTGGCAAAAGCGACGAGCTAAGTAATACTGCTTAGTGGTGCCAATATAAAATAAAAATAAACTAAAATAATTAAATATGCAGAATTCATATTATGATTATGAGCAGACTGAAATTTTATGTAATTATTAATAGTATTATTAATTTAATACTTTTATGTTCATTATTTGGTAATAATTTATTGAGGCTTAATTTAATTGCCCAAGTAACCTATACAATTGACCGGACTAGATAAACAGGTAAACTGGCACTGGATACCAAGTACCTTGGGCCATCACACCATCGGTCACAAAGTATCTTCAGATGTGCAACAGAACAGCTAATAAGCTGTAATAAGTATCAGGCACAAGACTGAGTGTATCAAGTGTATCAAAATGGCCAAAAGCCATAATATCACAAAATGGCCACAGGAGCCATAAATCACGAAATGGCATAATACCATATGCAGTACTGCTATCGGAATCCTATTGGCATGCCAACCTATCCAAATCAATCATACTAGGCATACTAGGGCATTTTACAAAGTTAATTGTGTAATTCTTTGTAATTGAGATTTAATGGTTACTATTCACTTTACTAGTCAACCAAAATATTGACTTTTTCATAGGCAATAGGTATGTTAGTTCTAATACCCCCAACATACCACATTTTGAATTCTACAATTGTTGGAATTTATTATAATTTCCATTTCAAAGCTCATTACATGTTATTTCAAAATTTCAGATTTCATGACTTGTTTTCACTATTCCAATGGACATTGCTACAGTAAGAATTTGGCTAGACTCTCTTCATCAAAGTTGTTCCTTATTGTGTCTTCTTTAATTCCCTTTTTGAATCACTCAATTTGAAATTTTTTAGCTCAAGTTATGCTAATTTCATTAGGGCTGGCCAGATTGACCTTTACCCAGAATTTTTGGGTAGAAAAGGGTGCTAGCAGTTTTGGTATCCTAATTTTGGCCAGCATTTCGGATGGGTTATGGTCAGAATTTGGGTTGGTGTTCCTCATGAACGTTGTTCTAAATTATCTAAGATTTCCATTGATAAAAAATTCAGGTCATTTGGACTTTTCTACACTGAGTTATGACCATTTGAACAAACACTATTCATTTGGTCAATTTTTAGGGACAGCTTGTGTGTTACTCGGATTGAGGCAATTTTTAGGTCAACTTATGTTGGTTTTCTAGGCAGAGTTTCTTCACCAAAAATGTTGCATTATGTATCTAATTTCACCTCTAATTTTTCTTGCACCAATTGGAGCTACACAAGTCTAACTATGTCTATCCAAACATACTGGACTCCAAGGGTCCATAATTCACCACACAAGGCAATCCATAATTTCCCCAATCCCATGACACAATTCACTCCATTTTATGTTCAAACCTTACTAAATGGTCACTAATTGACCATTAAAATGTTCATTTACCATTACATGAGCAAAACCCTAATTTTGCTCAAAAACCCTAAATCCCAACATTTCAATTCTTGCATTGCACATACCATTCAATGTTCTAATCATTCAATTCATGTCAAGAGGTCATCAATTACCATTTCAAGTTCAATAAAATCATCAAAATCCTAATCTATACAAGGCTGCTGAAATTAGGGGAGATGCATACAAGCGGTTTGCGTTCAATTTTCTTATAATTTCCAACTTAAATCAACTCCCTAAACATGAATTAAGAGAGAGAGAGAGGGATTGGTCACTAACCTCTTGTGAAGACTTTTCCCAATGCTTCTAAGTTCACTTTTCTTGGTTTTCTTGGCTGCCAAACACTTTCCCAAGAGGTAATATCAAGTTTTTATGAAGAAGATTAGAGGTTTTATGGTGGAATTGAGTGGGAGAATGAAGCTTGAATGAAGAATTAATGGAGGAAGAGAGAAAGGGATGGGTTCGGCCAACTGAAACAATGAGGAAGACAACAGAATTTTTTTTGTCAATTTTATCTCTTTTTAATGGTTTAAGAACGCTTGTTTCATTTTGATTGGTTGGAGTGTTTTAATTGCATCATGCTTACTCAATGCTTGTGTCATAAATCTAATTTAATTTTCTTTTCTTTTCTTTTCTTTTCTTCTTTACTCATTTTTAATTAATTTTCTATCAATATTTTTTCATATTTTATGTCATATAATTTCACTTACTTAAATGGACAAGTTGGTCAAAAATCATCTGTGAAGGTGAAATGACCAAAATGCCCTCCGTTTAGCTTAACGAGCTAAAATCGTCTGTACTGATTTAATTTTCCTTAGGTTTTCTTAACAATCTATTGTCATTAAAACCTCAATAATCCTTCTCTGGAGTCCCAGAAATTATTTCACAGGGTTTCCCTCGGGGTTAGGGTTGCTAGTTGTCTTCACAGTAGCTTCCCGTTAGGGTCACCCATCGCTAGGGCTACGGCTTATTTAACCTTAATGCAATTCATTTCAAAAATTTTTTCCTTAATTTTTCTTAGTATTATTTGGATTATTTATGACTCCTCACTCTAGTCTAAATATAGTTCTAGACATTCTGGCTGCCCAGACTGACATTGGTCATCGGAACAGTAGAACGTACGGACAAGCTAAAGTGAGGGTACTACAAAGCTTGGTAGAAGTATGGAGCTATTCAAAGAGTCCCAATATCAGATTTTTATCCTATTGTAATGCCATGGCCATTAGAGGTTGGGCTATTGATCTTATTGGCAAGATTCATCTAACTTCATCAAAAAGGACATAGCCAAATTTTGGTAGCTACAGACTACTTTTCAAAGTTGGTAGAGACAATCCCTTTGGATAATGTAGATCAGATAAATGTTATCAAGATCATCAAAGAAAACTTGGTATATCACTTTGGGATTCTTGAGACAATCACTACATATCATGGTACTATGTTTACTAGGAGTATGGTCAGGGATTTTACAGAAGATTATGAAATCAAGATGTTGCAATCATCACTTTACTACGCCTAAGCCAATGGGTAGGCTGAGTCATCCAATAAGGTCATTATTGGTATTTTGGAAAATAATCCTAGGGATTGACACCACATCCTTTTAGAGACTTTATGGGCCCATAAGAGAACTAAGAGGTCAAGTACTGGAGTAAGTCTTTTTTTCTTTGGTTTACAGTTATGATGCTATCTTGCCTATAGAGGTGATAGTGTCGCCTCTAAGGGTGGCACAACAACATGATTTGACTCTAGATGAGTATAATGAGGCTATGACTATAAAGCTTTGTTGTTTATAAATAATACATATAAATAAATATCATATAAAAATAAAAATAGTTATATTTACAAATTATATAGAATCACGTTTATGCACATGCAACGCACATGCTAATAACACTAGTATATATAAATGTATGAATAATAGATGAATTTTTGAATGAACACAAATACCCTTAATTTTTAAAATATTTATAATTTTACAAATAATTTATTATAGTTTGTTTAAATTAATTTTGGAATTTGTATAAATGTAAAATTCATAGTCTTAATTGTAGTTAACTTCTACTTGATATTTTTTTTATTGCAAGAATAAAATTTTATAAATATTAATTCATTAAAATCATAAATTCATTTTTCCATAAAAAATTGTAATTTTCATGTTCTTAAAAAAATTGATTTTTATAAAAAAAGCTAAAATTTAGATATCTATACATTTCTAAATATAATTATAATAAAACTTAGAATTACAATATAAATCAAACTCAAGATTTGTTTTGATGCAATGTTTTTAACATCTTTTAAAAGTATCTCTTTAGCACTTTTACAGTCAATCCTTATAAGGAATTTATGATTTAATAAATCATATTCAAACTTTTGAACACAAAGAACTATTGCTAATATTTCTTTTTTGACTGTTGAGTAATTAACCCTTGGTCCAGTCCAGGTTCCACTAGTGTAGTGGACTAAGGACTCTTTGTCGACAATCCTTTGCTTTAGGATTCCTCCATACCCTTAATCAGAAGCATCTGTTTCAACTATCTTAAAGGCTTTGGGATGAGGTAAAGCTAGGCATGGTAGGGTTTTAACCCTTTCTTTTATTTTTTTTACAGCTAAGCTATGATTTTTATTCCAATCGGGTGGATTTTTTTAGAGTCTTTGAAAAAGAAGTATGATATATTGGGCCAAGCTTTTATAAAAGTCAATAACATAATTAAGACTTCCTAAGAATATCTGTAGCTGGGTTTTTTCTTTTATTTCATTAGGAAATTTAAAAGCGAATTCAATGGCTCGATCTATAGGAATAATAGATCTTAACTGTCTTTAAAGTACTGTCCATCCATGTCAGTGTCAGTGTCACTGTTTTCTTTTTCTTTTGCTTAAGAGCACTGACCAGATTCTTTACTTCTAGCTTTTGAGCTGGAGGCTTCGTCTCCTTCTGCTAGTGCGCTGAAAAGCTATCTTCTCAACTCTTCTTTTGGTACAGATTTTAACAAGTCTTTAAAAAGATCTGTTAAATTTGTAGTTGGAGACGGACTTAGTACAACTGGCTTTTTAGCCAAATAGATCAGTCCTTTTGATAAGTAGACTGATGGTGGCTCGAAGAATTCACATTTGTCCCACTATTTAATCAGAACTCTTCTAATTAGCCATGGAACATGTTATGTTGAGAACTCAGAAAATTTTTTATTTTTCCTTGTGGAGATAATATAATCCCATCTTACTATCCAGGGAACTTTATAGAGGATAGTAAACAATAGCCTTCCATCCTTTAAGGATTTGTTTGAATAAACAAATTTTTCATAAATATCTCTAACCATATTAGGTAGAGAAATTGGAAATAATCCCCAAAATTAGATCTTATAGACAAGATAGAAGACCCAGATGAGAAAAGAAAAAAGTTAGAGGAATACATGACAATGTATAAAGAAAAGAGTCCTTTAGAAAGAAAATTAGAAGAAAAACAAAATCCTTATGATCTAAAAGAGATCATGGATAGAATAAAAGGGGCTAAAATGCCTAGAGAACCAACAATAAAAGAATTAAAGCAAGAGATAAATTCAGTCAAAGCTGAATTACAGATTATAAAAGAAAAAATAATTCTTATAGAATTACAAAATCAAAATATGCCTTTAGAAAAGGAAGAAGAAATAATTGAAGAAGAATTGATTGCTAATAGCATTAACAATCTTTAACATGTTAATAGAATAGATAGAGTTATTACTCACAAATGGCACACTAAAATAACAGTAGTTGTCCATAAAGAGTATGTATTCAGTACTATCACCTTAATAGACTCAGGCACTGATCTCAACTGTATAAATGAAGGACTAGTACCTTCAAAATACTTCTCTAAAATAGTAGAAGAATTACATACTGCAGATAGCAGTAAGATGAATGTAAAGTTTAAACTATCAAACACAGTCATTTGCAATCAAGGAATCTGTTTTGAGGTTTCATTTATCCTAATAAAAGGATTATCTCATCTTGTTATTTTAGGAAATCCATTTTTACATATGCTATATCCGATTAAAACTATATCGAAAAAAGGTATTGTTACCTCTGTAGATGGAAGAGAAATTATTTTTGAATTTATTTCTCAACCAAAAGTAAAAGAGATAGACGTGCTTAAAAGCACCCTTAAGCATAAAGAAAAATTTATTAACTCCTTAAAAAAAGAAGTGACTTATATGACAATAAAAGAAAAAATTAATACACCTCAAATGAGAGAAAAAATAAATACATTATAAAAAGAGATGCTTAATAGTATATGTGTAGAGATTCCTAATGCATTTTGGGATAGAAAGAAGCGTATGGTTAATCTACCATATGAGCCAGATTTTAATGAAAAAATGATACCAACTAAGGCCCGACCCATGGCAATGGGTCCAAGACATTTGGAAATATGTAAAGCAGAAATTGCTAACCTCAAGAAAAAAGGGCTTATTAGAAAAAGTCTTAGCCCATGGAGTTGTCCAGCCTTTTATTTAGAAAATGCTACTGAACTAGAACGAGGAGTACCCAGGTTAGTAATTAACTATAAGCCTTTAAATAAGGCCTTAAGATGGATAAGATATCCATTGCCTAATAAAAGAGATCTATTAAATAGACTCTAAGAGGCAAATATTTTTTCAAAATTTGATATGAAATCAGGTTATTGGCAAATTCAAATAGCCGAAGAAGATAGGTATAAAACTGCCTTTACTGTACCATTTGGGCATTATGAATGGAATGTAATGCCATTTGGGCTTCAAAATGCCCCATCTGAATTTCAAAAAATTATGAATGAAATATTTAATGCTTATAAAGCATTTGCGATTGTTTATATTGATAACGTCCTTATTTTTTCCTGTGACGCCTCTTACCCGTCTACTGTATAGCCGAGCAAGAAGTTCCACATCCGGTGCCGGAGCACCCTATCTTGTTTTATCATGTTCATTGTAAATCTTTAATATCATTTAAAGTCAGGTAATCTATGTGTAAAATTTTTTTTTTTTTTATAGAAACTCGGACAGAGCCTCCTCTGTTTTGTTAGCATCTAGCGAGTTCCACTAATCACCTGTTATCATGTTCATGTTCATATTCATTTCACACATTTCCATATCATATTCTCTTTTATCATATCATTCACAATTATTTATGAGATCTCAAAAAAAGTATCATCTATTGCATTTATATAGAAATTCATAGATAATAAATTACAAGTTTTCATTACAATTTCAAAGTTTAATTACAATCCAAAATGAAATACATCAAGTGTTTGTGTACAATGAACAAAAGAACAAAATCTAGACGTACATGGGCCCTACCAACAAAATACAAAAGACTGAGGTGATTCTAGACGGTGGCAGATCTGGTCAGAGCTCTGTCGGCACTCATCTTCTGCCTTCACACATGATCGCCGATCGGTCTCCAATACTTACGCGATGGAAAACCAACGCACTAAGCATAACGCTTAGTGGTGCATAATTTATAATAACAATAACTAACAATTGAAATAATAATGGCAAGTCATAATTTCTGGGTCTTTTACATTTTCATTGCACTTTGGAAATAATTAAAATTATTGGGATCTTTTCTATTTGCTTATTGTATATTTAGTCTTAATTAATCATTATCAGTGCCCAAGAAACCTATAACAAATTATAAAAGCTGGATACACAAGAGTATACTAGTTAGACAACCATATGTCTATCCAGTATACGTCGGTCATGTCAGGCATGAAGCCTGCGGGCAGGCATTTAAGCCAGATATAATATTAGGCACATTTGCTAATGGGCAGGCATAAAGCCTGTAGAACAATCATATCCGACATATTTTATCTGTTAATGATTATTCCTATGGGCAGTACTGCTATCTATAGTCCCTAATTGGTATACCAATTGATCCAAACTAAATAAATAAGTCTAGGTATACTATGGGTAATTAAACATTATTACTTATTTACTTAAAATATTCATATCACTTTATAGTGGGAAAATAGGTCCCACATACCCCTTTCATGTGGTTTAGTGTTTAATGGCTTGTTAGGGTTAAATTACTACCATAGGATAATTTATCTCATGAACCTTTTTTTAGGTCCAGTTTTTGTGTCTTACTTTTACCTATCCATTTGATCAGTTTGTAGCCACTGTTTGGCTACACTTCCTCCATGGAAGTTGTTCCCCTATGTCTTATCTTTATTTTACCTTTTGAATCATGTCAATTTGATTTTTAGAACTTAAGTTATGGTCGGATAACCATAATTGATTCATTTCCAGATTCTGTTTCCTTAACTAGGCAGCTTTTGGACTTAAACTTTACCTAATTAATGGAACATGTTGCAGTCACTTTTAGGCATGGTGATCTTCATAGAAATTGTTGTCCTATGTCTTATGATCATTGAGAAATTTGTATCAAAATTTTTCAAGTTTTGTGGAATTATTTATGGCCAATTAACTAACCTGGACTCATGTACCCTGTGCCAACATGTGTTCAGTTCAGGTCAGTGATTGCAGATCACTTTTTGAGGTTCTTAAATTCATAATTTGATGAAGGTTCCTAAAAAAAAGTTGTAGCCCTATTTCTCAGGTTTCTTGAAAGGTATGGCTCATCCCAATTTGATGTTTCTAGTGAGAGATATGATTAAAAGACTATTCTTTGGTCAAGTGAAATTTGGTCAGATTCCAGGTTTTGATACAGTGAGTTGTTCTAACTATTTGACCTAGATCTCTTGATTTCTAGGTGTTGTTCAAAATACCAATTTTGTAGGTCTGTGTCTTGTGGACATTTTTCCACTGGTTTTATTACATTTGAGTTCTTGTAGATCAAGTTATGATCATTTTACCAAAACTGGTCGGGTGAGTTTATGTCCAGCAGTTTCTGGACAACCTAATTCTGGGTAGTTTTGTGACTCAACTTGGGCCAGAAATTTGGTTTGGTTTTTGGCATTTTTGGGTTCAGTGGTCTTCATTAAAATTGTAGTCATATATCTAAGCTTTCCAATAGTAAAAATTCAGGTTATTTAGACTAATATAGAGGGAGTTATGACCAAATGAATATGCATTGTTCATTTGGTCATTTTCTAGGTTTTGTGCAGGGTCATCCGGATTTGAGTAGTGTTTAGGTTAAGTTTTGGACAGAATTTGGGCATAGTTTCTTCATGGAAAATGGGCTATTTTGGGTCTAGTTTCACCTCTAATTGGCCTCATACCAATTGGAGTCACAAAATTTTAGTTATGATTCATCAAACACATTGGACTCTTTAAGTCCCAACCTGCAGAAAATAAGCACTCCCAATTTTCAATTTCCTCCAACTTCTTTACTTCAATTAGCATGCATAGCACTTCTATAAGCAACAATCTTAACTCAATTAGGTTAATTTCAAGCATTTAGATAAAGTCCTCAAATCATGTACATAAACCCTAATTCCAATCACCCAATTTACACAAACTCAACTCATTTACCCTTCTAATTATATCAACTATTCAAACATCCTCATGGAACCATTTTTCATCATTTAAAAGCATCAAACCTCAAGGGTTCCATGGCTGCCGAAATTAGGGCATTTCATTTTCTTACCATTTGTTTTCATTTTCATGTGATACTCACTCATCTCATCATTCTTACAAGATTTAAAGAAGAGAGAAAGTGGTATCTTACACTTACCTTTGTAATCCAACTTGCAAACTTCAATTTCCCTTCTTCTAATGGCTATCTAAAGCTTCCTTATGGAGTGGGGAGGATTTTTTGTGGAGAGAGCTAAGAGTTTTAGTGAGGAAATGAGGTGGGATTCAAGCTCAAAGCTTGAACAATAATGGTGGAAAAGGAACCAATGCAGCCAGCTCAAAGAGAGGGAGAGAGAAGAAGTGGAGTGGAGAAGATGAGTTAGGTTGGTGTGTTTTGTCTCTTGTGAGTATTTATATATTCTATATGTTGTACGTAAATTTTTAAAATTTCATAAGCCTTTCTTCTCTTTTCTTTTCTTTTCTTTTCTTTTCTTCTTCTTCCTAATTCAATTCATAATTTTTAACTTATGTTAATTATTTCATTCTCTAAATTTTTAATTTGACATTTAGGTTAAAATTCACCTTTAGGGTGAAATGACCAAAATGTCCTTCATAGTGCATATAGGGTTATTTTTATTATTTTATACCAATTAATAAATTCTCTTAAAATTTATTTTATTTTCTCTAAATTTTTCCTATATTTTTTTAACATTCATTCCATCAATTTATGCCTTCTCACTATAGTTTAAGTGTAATTCCAGACATTCTGACTGTCCAAACAGACATTAGTCATCGGAAAAAGTAGAATGTACGGACTATCTACGGTGAGGGCGTTACATTTCCAGAACAATAGATCAATATTTTAAACACTTAAATGTATTCATAAAAATAGTAAAATTAAATGGATTGGTAGTCTTAGCCAGGAAAATTAAACTTTTCAGACAAAAATTAGATTTTTAGGACACAACATTGAGAAATGATCTGAAAGTGCTTTTAATTTTATTTTTTCCTTTTTCTAAGGTTTGAGTTTTTAATTAGTTATTAAAATTTATTACCTTATTGTAATATATGAAAAATATAAATGATAAAGTGCTTATTTTTTTTTATAATTCTATCATTAATTAATAATCTATAATCCATAATTTATATTTAATTAATTTAATCTACCTATATCAATAATCTATAATATTAATATATAATGTATAAATGAGGAGATGAACTTTTAATCGAACAAAAACACCCTTAATTTTTATATTATTTGCAATATATATATATATATATATATATATATATATATATATATATATATATTCACCCAAAAGTTATAAATGACCCACTTAAAAATTAATAATAAAAATATTCATTCGTTTTTTTTTAGAAATAATTATATAAAACCGAAATATCATCATATAAAGCAAAGACAAATTTAAAAGATTTTTTTCCCTATATATTTATGTAAAATTTTAATAAGTCAATTAAAATTTTAAAAAATCGTCTTAATATTACTTCAGTGCTATTTTTCAACACTTTCTCCATTTCATTTTCACAAGAGTTACAACTTTTTTCTTTTTTCATCTCTATTTTTTATTTTATATCTATTAATTATTTCTTTTTTTTTAAATTTTTGTGAAAAATGCAATATAATTATTTTTAATATGAATGATTTGTTTTAAATTAAAAAAATCACATCAAAAAAATTATATATATATATTAATTTAACTTGCTTATAAAATTGGTATTGAAACTACTTATTGCAACTCCAAGCATTGAAACGGACTACTGAATCAAATTATAATTAATTAAATTATTTAATAATTATTAAGAAAGTTGTTTTTGATAGAATTGATAATAAAGAGATTATGCAGAGAATAAAAATTCACCAATAACAATTATAAATTTAAACTTACAGTGAAAAATTGTTATTTGTATGAAATTATTTCTCTTTAATTTTTATTTTATTGTTGTTATATGTAGAAAATTTTCATGAATTATATTTTTTTTCCTCTCAATAGATAGTTTATTATTATCTATAATATATTTTTTTAATTTGAAATGAGTTTAAAAAAAATTGACCCGACTGGCTACAGTTATATTATTTTTAACTATTTATATTAATTTTAAAGTTTCCATAAATTTAAAATTTCTAACCTTACTTATAATAATTAATAATTTCATATTTCTTTAAAAAATTCATAAATTTATGTTAAAAAAATCAATTCCCATTTAAATAGTTTGTAGTTATACTAATAATTAATACTCTAATTTTAATTAATAAAATTTCATATTTCTCAATTCTATTCCAATTTTGAATAGTTAGGCTTACTACGGGCCTCGGGGGCTTTAGGCTGGCCCAGGTCCTAGTGTCGATCCGGCCCATAGGTTGGGTCGTGACAAATGTGGTATCAGAGCTTAGGCTCCAGATTCTTAGGGAATGTTCGTCTAAAATGTTGGGAAGAGTCTAATAGGAGTCACATGCGGAAAATAGGGTCCACATTCGTCTTGCATTGTCATCTTTGCTTCTAGTCTCTGCTTCATATATTGTGTGTAAATATGAGTCTATAGAGCTATGTAATGTGCAGTTTTTAATTTTGTGGGCTAATGCTGCTGAATTTCAGGAAAATGCGTAGAAGCAGGAGAGCTGCCACTGCACCAGAACCAGATGTGCCTGACGAGGTGTCGGCACAGGATGAGGCGCCTGTCCCGAGGAGGCGGGGTAGGAGGCCTAGAGCTGCTCAAGTAGAAGAGCAGCTGCCACCAGTACAAGATCAGTCTTTTATGGCACAGGGTCCCATGGACCCCATGGCAGCTACTCTAGCTGGGTTGCAGAGAACCATCGATATGATGGCGCAGTATATGGTCCACTCTCCACAGCAGTAGCAGTCCACCGCATCAAGAAGGGAACCTTACAAACAGATAATCAATTTCAAGAAGTTGGTGCCTGGTACTTATGATGTGTTAGACGATGCATATCGGTTTTTGGATTGCTGCAGACAGGCAGGAATAGAATTGCAGTTGACTGATAGAAGACTTATAGAGTGTATGCAGCATGTCATGGGGCCTATGCCTAGACAATGGATGAATGACTACGTGTTACCTCGGATGGAGGGTTTGTCGTGGACTCAGTTTGTGGAACTATTCATCAATCGGTTTGTGCCAGAAAGCTTCAGAGATCAGAAGCAGTGAGCCTTTGAGGCCTTAAGACAGAATGGCAGGTCTGTAGATGAAGATGCTACAGAATTTCTGGAATTGAGCAGATATGCCCCTACAGCAGTAGCTACAGAAACTATGAAGGTGAAGATATTCCTAAAGGGGCTTGACAGGAGGTATGCAAACCTGGCCATGATGTCTGATCAGTCTTTTGATGTAGTAGTTGATTGAGCCAGACAGATTGAGATTAGCTATGCTGTGGATGACAGCGGAAGAGCAAAGAAAAACAGAGCAGAGGGTTCTACCGGTGTTCCCCAAATGGGTACTCCGGATAGTGGTGGCCAAAGTAACTACAGAGGAAAGAGTAGTAATAAGAAGAGTGGTTTTAGACACAAACCTCGAGGATCTGCACTGTGGTACGGATCCAGAAGTGGTCACGCCTGGGTACAGCAGCCTGGTCCAGTTCAGGATCCTCCTTGGCACCTTGTGCACAGTGTGGAAGAGGACATTCAGGACCTTGTTTGATGGGTTCAGGAGTATGCTTCAGGTGTGGCCAACTAGGTCACTTTGCTAGGGAATGCCCCGTGTTTAGCGAGCCACAGATGGGGTCACACGGTTTTGTTGCAAATGTTCCTCGACAGTTGTATCCTGGTGCTTCCAGCATGGCAGGAAGTCAGTTCAGTGGCCAACAGGGCCGAGGACAAGGGGGACGTGGATTTGGAGGCAGATCAGGAGGTAGATGTCAGTATCAGGGTTCTGTCACTCAGGGTAGGGGTCAAGCTCGGGTTTTCACCCTGACCCACCAGGATGCTCAGGCTTCAAATGCAGTTGTGGCAAGTATTCTTCTGGTCTGTTCCCATGAGGCTCGTGTTTTGATAGATCCGAGTGCTACGCACTCATTTGTCTCCCCTGTGTTTGCCATGAGATTGGGTAGAAACCCTACCACTTTAGAATGCCCTTTGTCGGTAGCTACCCCACTTAGCGACAACATAGATGTAGATATGGTTTTTTTGGGTAGTCCAGTGGTAGTGGATGGAAAGATCCTCCCAGCAGACTTGGTTCCTCTACCGGTAATGGATTTCGATGTAATCTTGGGGATGGATTGGTTGGCAACTCATTATGCCACTTTAGACTGCAGGAACCAAAAGGTGTATTTCCACATACCTGGTGTGGAAGAGTTTAGCTTTGACGGTGACAGGAGCGTGGCTCCATATAATTTGGTGTCAGCAATTAGTGCTAGAAAAATGTTGAGGCGTGGATGTCAAGGGTATTTGGCATTGGTGAGAGATACATCTGTAGAAGGTGTCAGCATGAAAAATGTTCCTATTGTCAGAGAATTTATGGATGTCTTCCCAGAGGAGCTTCCAGTGTTGCCACCAGGAAGGGAAATAGAGTTTTGCATTGATGTTGTGCCAGGTACAAATCCCATATCAATGCCGTCTTACAGGATGGCACCAGCAGAATTGAAAGAGTTAAAGGAGCAACTACAGGAGCTTTTGGACAAGGGTTTCATACGTCCGAGCACTTCACCCTGGGGTGCTCCTGTGCTATTTGTAAGAAAGAAAGATAGGTCATTGAGGTTGTGTATTGACTACAAACAGCTGAACAAGGTGACTGTGAAGAACAAGTATCCACTTCCTCGGATCGATGATCTGTTTGATCAGCTCCAAGGAGCTAGATTCTTTTCCAAGATAGACCTGCATTCATGCTACCATCAGTTGAGAATCAGGAATGAGGACGTGTCCAAAACGGCATTCAGGACAAGATATGGTCATTATGAGTTCTTGGTGATGTCTTTTGGACTCACTAATGCACCAGCAGCCTTCATGGACTTGATGAACAGGGTGTTCAAGCCATTTTTGGACCGTTTTGTCATCGTATTCATAGATGACATTTTGGTATACTCTCGGACTGAGGAAGAGCACGTGTGACACTTGAGGATGGTGTTGCAGACTTTGAGGGAGCACCAGCTATATGCCAAATTTTCAAAATGTGAATTTTGGCTGGAAAGCATCTCATTCTTGGGACACGTGGTTTCTAGTGAAGGTATTCAAGTGGATCCCAAGAAAATTGAAGCTGTAACTGATTAGCTTAGGCCTACAACAGTCACTGAGGTGCGAAGTTTTCTGGGGCTAGCTGGCTACTATAGGCGTTTTGTGCAAGATTTTTCCAAGATAGCGGCTCCCCTAACTAATTTAACCCGGAAGAATGTTCCGTTCATTTGGACAGATGACTGTGAAGAGAGTTTCCAGAAGCTTAAGGAGTGTCTAACCACTGCCCCTGTGTTGACACTACCTATGAGTGGTGAAGGATATACCGTGTACTATGACGCCTCCAGAGTTGGCCTAGGGTGTGTTTTGATGCAGAATGGAAAAGTAGTGGCTTATGCTTCAAGGCAGTTGAAGAGGCATGAACAGAACTACCCCACCCATGATTTGGAAATGGCGGCTGTAGTCTTTGCACTAAAAATCTGGAGACACTAACTGTATGGTGAAGTGTGCGAGATATACACCGACCATAAGAGTTTGAAGTACATCTTCCAACAGAGGGATTTAAACTTGAGACAGAGGAGATGGATGGAGCTTCTAAAGGACTATGATTGCACCATCCAGTACCACCCTGGGAAAGCCAATGTAGTAGCAGATGCTTTGAGCAGAAAATCTTCTGGCAGCTTGGCGCACAGTTCAGCAGAGAAGAGACCGTTGATTCAGGAAGTACATGAGTTGATGGATCAAGGTTTAATCCTAGATCTTTCAGATGAGGGGGTATTGTTGGCTCATTTTTCAGTGAGGCCAGACTTGCGAGATAGGGTCAGAGTTTCCCAGCACAGAGACCAACAATTGATGAAGATCATAGAAAGAGTACAGTAAGGTGAAGGTGGTGAGTTTGGATTTGCCAATGATGGCACCCTGGTGCAAGGTTCTAGGATATGTGTGCCCGATGTGGACAATCTCAGAGATGAAATCATGCGAGAGGCACACTATACACTATACAATGTCCATCCAGGTTCCACCAAAATGTACCATGATGTGAAAGATACTATTGGTGGAAGGGCATGAAGAGAGACATAGCAGATTTTGTGTCCAAGTGCTTGACTTGTCAGAAGGTGAAGTTTGAACACCAGAGACCGTCAGGGAAGCTGCAAGAGCTTCCTATCCCAGAATGGAAGTGGGAAATGATTACTATGGATTTTGTGACTGGGTTGCCTCGTACCACGTGAGGATATGATTCGATATGGGTAATTGTAGACCGCCTAACCAAATCAGCTCACTTCTTGCCTGTGAAGACTACATATTCTATTGCACAGTACGGCCGACTCTATATTCGAGAAATCGTCAGATTGCATGGAGTTCCGGCTTCCATAATATCTGACAGAGGGCCCCAGTTCACTTCTCGATTTTGGAGAAAGTTGCAGGAGGCACTTGGCACATAGTTGAACTTCAGTACGGCTTTCCCCCTCGCATGCATTTGACAAATTGAAAGGACAATCCAAACACTGGAGGACATGCTTCGCATGAGTGTTTTGGATTTTGAAGGTCAATGGGATGATCAGCTAGCTTTGGTGGAGTTTGCCTACAACAACAGTTACCATTCCAGCATAGGGATGGCACCCTGTGAGGCACTAAATGGAAGAAAGTGTAGGTCTCCTCTGTGTTGGACAGAAATGGGGGAAGCAAAGGTGCATGATGTAGACCTAGTGCAGTACACTTCAGAGATAGTTCCTTTAATCAGGGAATGATTAAAAACAGCTTTCAGTAGGCAGAAGAGTTATGCAGACCCCAGATGGAGGGATGTGGAGTTTGCAGTGGGCGACTATGTATTCCTGAAGGTTTCTCCAATGAAGGGAGTCATGAGATTTGGAAAGAAGGGCAAGTTGGCACCTCGGTATATTGGACCTTTTGAGGTTACAGATAGAGTTGGAGCAGTTGCCTACCGATTGGAACTACCACCCAACCTTTCTCACGTTCATCCTGTGTTTCACATCTCCATGCTCAGGAAATACATTCCAGATCCTTCTCATGTACTACAGCCGGATGTAATAGAACTAAAAGAGAATCTGACATTTGAGGAGCAACCTGTAGCCATAGTGGACTACTAAGTGAGACAGCTAAGATCAAAACAGATCCCAATGGTTAAGGTTTTGTGGAGGAGCCAGTCAGTGGAAGAGTGCACCTGGGAGTCAGAACGGGACATGCGTAGCAAGTACCCTTATCTATTCAATGTGTAATCATGTACTTTATTCTGCCTTGTGTAAAATTCGAGGACGAATTTTCTGAAAGGGGGGAAGAATGTAACACCCCAAAAATTTTAAATTTATTATCTTATGAGTAATGTTGATATTTTAATTTTATTTAAATTTTAGGAAATTTTTTGGAGATTTTTCAGATTTTAAAAATCGGGTTCGATTTTCCGAAAATATAAACTTTGATGATTTTTAAAAATTTATTTAAAGACCACGTGGTAAAACTAAAAATATATTTGGAGTCTACGAATTTTTCTGAATTTTCTGAAATTTTTTCGAAATTTTTGGACCTCGTTTTCGGTCCCGAGGCAGAGTAAAAATTTAAAATTTTGTATTCTGAATCGAACCGATCAAATCGAATCGGACCGGATCGGACCGGTCGAATCGGACCGGTCTTCTTCTTTTTCTTCCTCCTCCCGCGCGCGTCTCCTCCTCCTTCTCTCTTTCTCCCGTTTTCTCTCGTCCCGCCCCAACCCGCCGGCCAGCCACCTCCCTCGCCACCCTAGTTCACCGGCGCGCTGCCCCACCCCTCCCCCACGGCCGGCGGCCGCCCCAAACGGCCGGAAAATGCGCGCGAACGCCCCTCCCTTGCGCGCGCGACTCTTTGACTTCCCGGCCAAAATCAGGCCGATCCGGCTACCAATCGGACCGGGTCTTGTGTCTAAACTCATCTACTCGTTGAGAGCTTTCCATAGACACCAATAACACCGAAATCCATCGAGCGGTTTGTCCAATTTTTGTCTGGGAAGTTTTAGCCCATTTTGACTTTTGGGCTAGATTTCTCACAAACCGTAAGCCCCACGAGAAAACCGAGAGTACCAGAGCGCTCCACTCGTCGAGAGCTTCGCGGCGACATAAATTTCGAATTTTTTCGACACCGTTTTTTGGTGGGTCACACGGAACTTCGCAGTGTTTTTCCGAGCATTAAATGAGCTTAGAAAATTCTGAAAAATTTATGTGCTAACCCCCGTATTATGGGCTTCGTGTAGGTATCCTCAATTCGCAGAAATTCGACAGTTGTCCGGGTTTGTGAATTTTCAGCCAGACAGACCCGTTACTGAAAAAGTCTCCGAATTGGATCGAGGTTTTGGCTACCCCCCCATTGTCAGATGTCCCGAGCGCGTTTCAGAAGTCAGAATCGGCAAAGGTAAACCCGAACCTTGCTTTTTCATAATTTTCTAGTATTTAAATAGGATTAAAAATCCATAAAATATTCATGGTAGCTCAGAAAATTATGATTCTTTTTGCAATAGCCTAGTAATATTGCTAGGGACCGCGGGGCAAATTTTTAGAATTTTTAGAGCTTGTTTGGGCAATTTTTGCAAAAATGATCAATTATAAGGACTAAATTGAAATTTTACATATTATGATGGATGATTGATTTGATGGGCCCAGGAGGGGCTGTGTGATGTGATTGAGTTGTGAATATATGGATTGTGGATATAGAAGTGTGTTTTGAGCCCTTTTGCAAGTTGGGTAGGTCTTAGGTATAGGGGAGACTCTGCCGGATTTTCGGCACGACTTAGGACGTATTGGGTCTTTTCTTGATTTGTATTGAGTCATTTGTATTAAATAATTGTAATGTAATTATCAGGTGAGCCGGGACAGCCTTCTTCCTCCGCCCAGCTGCCACAGTGATTGCCGTCAAGTCTGTGAGTAAAATATTAATTTTAATTATAATTTCGATATTATTATATGTTCAAGCATGCCCATGCATCACTTATATGCATATATTTATGTAGTTAAACTCTAGGCACGATTTATGTTGCATTCATAACTGTTAAAGTGCCATGGAAGTTGTTGTGGTAATTTGGAGCAATGTGCGTGCGTTGGCGTGCGTGTGATGTGGTGTGGACTATGGACAGGATGGGTAGTCACGGCTTGAGTTCTTCGCTGGGACCCGATCCTTCGGGGGTAGTCACGGCTTGAGTTCTTCGCTGGGACCCCGATTTGGTTTATTAAGCGAAAGTTCGGCTTGAGTTCTTCGCTGGCACCAGGTTGGATTTAAGAGGGCTGTATAGGGGATCAGCTCCCATATATTATGATTGATGTTACAGGGTGCGTGAGTGCTCCAAATTACCTTTTTGATGTTATGATGTGAAAATGTTGTTGATGTTGCATTTCACTCTACAGGGTGCATTAGTTTTAGATAGTTATAGAGATTATGGTTAAAATTGATATTTTACTCTCTGAGTCGAACGCTCACTCCTGTTAAATATTTTTCCAGGCCACAGGAGGATATTTTTTGAGGTTAACCTGCTTTTCTCCCTCGCAGGTCATCTATTTATGTTTGTGTAATTCTCTTCTAGAATTTTCGCATGTGATAGAAATATTATTTGAATTGGGTCTGTAAACTAAATTGTTATTTGGGACCTGTAAACTTAATATTCTATGCATGTTTGATGGATTGGATGAGGGAGCTGAGCTCCCATTTATTTTTATGCTGATATGAGTATATGGAGGGTGAGCTGAGCTCCCCAATTGAGTATTTATTGTGTTTACAGGTCGGGTGAGTCAAAAAAAAAAAACCCCCCGTTGGAAGGTCCATTTTATGGCCGGACTCTGTCCGGTTGTTTTCTTGAAATTGGGCCCAAAGGGGCCTTAGAGTTGGGTTAATGAATAGTTAGGCTTACTACGGGCCTCGGGGGCTTTAGGCTGGCCCAGGTCCTAGTGTTGGTCCGGCCCATAGGTTAGGTCGTGACATTATTTTATTGTAACACCCTGAATTTTTAAATAATTATTTTGTGTAGGTATTTGAGTATTGTCTAGTTTGACGGGCCTAGGAGGGACCATGTGTTGTTGATGAGATGTGGAGATGGGATGTGTGATTTTAGAAGTGTGACTTGAACCCTTTTGCAAGTTGGGTAGGTCTTAGGTATAGAGGAAACTCTATTGGATTTTCGGCATGACTTAGGATGTCTTTGGTTCTTTTTAAGCTTATATTGAGTCAATTATATTAAATAATTATAATGTAATTGTCAAGTAAGCCAGGATAGGTTTCCTCCTCCGCCCAGCCGCTGCAGTAACCTCGGTTCACGTCTGTGAGTAAAATATTAATTTTAATTATAATTTCAATATTATTATATGTTTAAGCATCCAATGCATCACTTATAAATATGTATCTATGTAGTTAGACCCTAGACACGTTTTATATTGCATTCTTAATTAATGAAGTGCCATGGATGTTGTTTATGATAATTTGGAGCAGTGTGCATGTGTTGGCGTGCGTGTGGTGTGTGGTATTGGATATGGATAGGATGGGTAGACACGGCTTGAGAGACACTCGTTGGGATCCGGTCCTCTTATGGATAAGTCAGGGTAGGCACAGCTCGAGAGAAACTCGCTGGCCCCGCATTTAGTTCATTAAGTGAAAGTCCAGCTTGAGAGACACTCGCTAGCAGAGATTGGATTAAGAGAGCTGTATAGGGGATCAGCTCCCGTATATGTACAGTTTGAATATTATTGGGTGTGTGTGTGCTCCAAATTACATTTTTGCTGTTATGATGTGACTTGTATGGATATGTATGATGGTGTTGCATTTTATTGTTACGACGCATTAGTTTTAGATAGCTATAGAAATTGTACTTAAAATTGATATTTACTCTCTGAGTCGAACGCTCACTCCTGTTCATCTTATTTTTCTAGGCTATAGGAGGATTACTTGTTGTGACTAACCTGCTCCTCTTCTTCGCAGGTCAATTAGTAATATCTAATGTATTTTGTATAATTTAGCAAAAATTTTAGACTCCGCATGTATTAGGAGTATTTTAATTAATTTGGGACTGTAATATAATATTATGTTGAATTTGTAAGAACATTAAATGAATACATGACTGGATTGGATGAGGGAGCTGAGTTCCCATTGGATTTTATGATATTATGAGTATGTGGAGGGTGAGCTGAGCTCCCCAAATGATTATATATTGTGTTTACAGGTCGGACGAGTCAAAAACTCCCCGTTACATGGTCCATATTATGGTCGGACTCTGTCCGGTTGAAATCTTGAATTGGGCCTAAATTAGGCCTTAGAATTAGGTTAAGAAATAGCTAACCTTACTACGGGCCTCGGGGGCTTTAGGCTGACCCAGGTTCTAGTGCCGGTCCGGCCCATAGGTTGGGTCATGACATTTATGTTATTTTTTTTATAAACTCTGTAATTTTTTATGTTGAATATGATTTATTAACATATAGTTTTTGGTGTAATATTTCTCAATTTAAGTTAATATATAATTAATTATTTAAATTTTATTATTCCTTAATATTTTCATAATTAGATGAAATTTAAATAAATTAAAATAATTTTTTAATAAAAAATTATAATTCAAAACACATTAAAAATATAAGACGCACGTGTAATGCACGATGCCACAAAACCTAATATTTTTAAATAGGGTTTTAATTTTAATTTTTAATAAATCATTATCAAGCTTAATGCTACTTGTAGAAGCTTATGACAGATTTTTTAATAATTAAAATTAATTTTTAATTTTCGTGATTTTTCTCTTTAATTCATTTTAATTTTTTAGTGCATTAATTCGATAAAAAAAAATCGATGTATCATTAATAATAATAATAATAATAATAATAATAATAATAATAATAATAATAATAATAATAATAATAATTTCTAATCTCAAATTAGTTGGATTGACTATATCAATTATTTTTGTAATTTAGCACTATTTGATATTAATTTTTTTTTATTAATATTCATATATTATAAATATTTTGATACTATTTTTTATCATGTCATTTTAGATATCCTTTTTTTCTTTTTAATACCTTCTATCACTAAATAATTTAAATTATTTAAAATTAAACTTTCAATATTTATTAACTTATATTTATGGTTTTTTAATTTTATGCAAAAATATTCAATTTTGAGTATTACTACTAAATATTTTTTTATATTTATTAATACATAAAAATTTTTATAAATGTGTAACCATCCTTTTTAATATTTATGGCATATTAATTTATAAAAATAAATATATTATTCTATAAACTTTATTGTATAAATAAAAAAGGTATAGTTATTTGCTTGCAGAAGTGAGATTATATTAGTGGCTAGTGGTGGGTTGTGCTTTTAATAAGAGGACTATCTTATCCCAAATTAAATTTTAAATATTTAATAAATTATTAAATCGTACTAGAAAAATTAAATGTATATAATTTATTAAGATTTAAAATTTAAATTTATTAATGTTGTATAATCTACGGCAAAGTCCGTGAACTTTATTTATTATAAAAATAAAATAACATAAAATTGATTTTTCAGAAAAAAATATAAATAATTTTAATATAAAATAAAAATAATTTTAATATATATATATATATATATATATATGATGACTTAGTTGACATAAAATAATATTAAAAGGAAATTTTGTAATTGAATAATTCTTGTGGAATAAGCGATATATGTATATTTTGCAATGAATTCTCTCTACTAACACACTTGAAAAACCTTTTCGCTCCTATTGACAGGTCTGACCGGCTGTGTCAAACAGGTCACATCTGATATTTTTATATAACCCTAAATTTTTAAAATATAAATTTTATAAATATTAATATTATTTTAATTGATAAAAAAGCTCCTTATAAATAAAGATTATTTCATTAGACGTTATATCTTGATTTAATTGTTAATTTAATAATTATTATTATTTTTATTTATTTGGAAGGTAAATTAAGAATGTATTAAAATTTGATTATGTAAATATTTTGATTATGTTAGTAATTTAATTCAAAAGAATTATTATTGTTGTTATTTGTATTTTGATAATTAAATTATATATTTTATTATATTATACTGTAGTATATGATTAAGTACATAACACTATTTGAGTTATTATTATTATTATTATTATTATTATTATTATTGATTGTTTTATTTAAAACTTGATTTAAATTAATCATAGTAGAATTTGACTTGATTGAAGAACTTAGAAAAGTCTAAGAGTCATAAATAACTTATAAACGCGTTTGCCTTAAGATGCGAGTCATAAATAATTCTCATAAAAGGCGGGACATCTAATACAATATAAATCATTAGGGTGACGTGTAGATAAAGTACACAACCACATGTAGGTCGAATGATATGACCTGTAAGGAAGTATACGATCAATCTGAGGTATATACGGCCATTATCCTAACCATTCATCCACCTGATAGTCATAGAGGTCGATTAACAAGTTGCAAACAATCCAACGACCCGAGCCCCACAACTTGAGCCAATTTCTGACCTAATTAATGCGTCTGGCAAGCCTACCTGTAACAAATGTGTATCCTCCGCCTAAGTCAAAGGTACCTTGCTCAGTAAGACTTTTCGAGTCAAGTAAGGTTGCGCAGGTAACTACAGGCATTAAATGCACTGAAGTTCTAAACACTTACTCACCGGCTACTTATTCTAGAGTGGGATTCCTTCCAATGGCTGCTAGAGAGACGGTCTCCTTTTAATATTACAAGGCCTGCCCTAATAGGAGGAATAGAACAAGCCTATAGAACTTATTTCTGTGGATAGACTCCGACTTGTTTTGATAATAGCACATGGCACTCTTGTATTGGCCAAGAAAACATATATTTCCTATAAGTCGTACGTATGCACTTTACAATCCCCAATTCATTTACTCCATGCATTTATATATCCTCACAAACTTAAGCACCAGAGTACCAAGTAGGGGAGTCCCACTTGGCTCTCTAATCCTTATTTGTGTCATGGATGCCCGTGTCCCAACCAAACTAATGGTCTTAACCGACGGAGGAAGAGACCATAGAGTGCATATCTGGGTCGAAGACGATTGTTGAGTGCCATACTACTGACTCACATTACCGCTTACATGTGGCATTCATCTGAACACCCTCGAATCTCAATACTATCAAAGTTTATTAATCATTGGTCATTGATATCTTGTACCTCTTTACTTAGATATTCATTGGTCAAAGATTCAACTCCAAAATATTTCCAAGATAAATTGGCTTTAAGGGAGGTTTCGAAATAGGATTTTAGAAATGCATATAAAAATTGCATGGTGGATAGCTATCCTAATTATGCTTCTGAAACTCTTCCACTAAACTAGCATTGTCTGACAGATAGAATTAATTGACACTAGTTGTTGTAGTTAGAATTGAATTGTTCGATAATAGTCAATACAAGAAATATCCATATCAACAACGGAAATTAGCAACGAATTTATTCTGTTATTAATTAAAAATTAAATTTTAGAATTTGTTGCTAATTTATGAAAAGAAAAAGTTCTTCTTTTCTTTTTTTATTTTTTTTCAATAAGCAATGGATTTTGCAATCCATTGCTAGTTAGTTGCCAAATCACATTTATAAACTGCTATTGCTTTTTTTTTTTTTTTTTCCTTACATCTCTTTCATTTTCATCTTCATTTTCTCTCATTCCTCTGTTTTTTCTCTTTTCTCTCATTTTCATCATTTTCTTCCTCATTTTTTTTATTTTTCTTTCATTTTATTATTTATTAATAAATTAATAACTAGTAATTTTTGTAGTAATTTATTTTACTGATAATGTATTTTCTATTAGTAATAAAATAATATTTTTACTAATGTATTTCTTTATTAGTAATTCCTTTTTAGTAGTCATTTTCATTAGTACATTACTTTTAGTAATTTTTAATTATATTATATTTATGGTAATATTTTAATTAAAAATTTTATTAATAATTTGTTTTTGATAATATTTTTATATTAATTTTAGTATTTTTTTCTTATTAATAATTTATTTTTAATACAATTCATTAATGCTAATTTTTTATTTGTGATTTATGTTAGTAATTTGTATTTTAAATAATATTTCTACAGTGATTTTTAGTAATAATTACTTTTTATTAGTATTTTATTATTTTATTTAAATTTTATTTTTTATAATTTTTTAAAATTATTAACATAGTAACGGATTGAAATTCCATTGTTAAATTAGCTACTAATTAAAATTATGTTGCTAAATTAGCAATGGGTTAAAATTTCATTGCTAAATTAGCAACAAAAATTAAAATTTCATTGTTAAATAAATTTCATTGCTAAATTAGCAACGAGAATTAAAATTTCGTTGTTAAATGAGCAACGGATTGTAATTTGTTGCTAATTAATGGAAAATTTCGTTGTTAATATATTGCTGACTAGTAACGGAATTAAAATTCAATTGTTATTCTAATTAGCAACAAGTAATACAACAACATAATTTTTGCATTGCTAATCAATTGCTAAAATGAATTAGCAACAGAATTTTTGAGATTAGCAGTAGAAAATCTGTTACTAAATTGTAATTTTATTGTAGTGAGTGTGACCATTTGAAATGTTCTATTTGTTTCTAAAAGCTGGTGAAATTTATTATCCATTTCCATTCCGTTCAATCAATATACCATAAGATTTTGCATTATTTCCTTTAGAAGTAGTTGGCAAACTGCTCAACTGAAATGAAGGAGACAATGGAAAAGATTGGAATTATTTATATGCTTTTTCACGTATAAAAACTAAGGATGGTGCTTGACTTTGCTTTAATTTCTGATCTAGTCCCTTGTTCATGGGCATATCATTAGGATGACTTTCATGGACTGGGGCAGTGCTATATTATATGATGCGGGGTCAATTTAAAAGAGACACATATATTAGATAAAATTTATATTTTAACTCCATTATAAATTAATTATGATCCACTAAAAATTAGCAATAAAAAATAACTTCACTCATTTTTTTAAGTAGTTACATAAAAATAAAATAGGAAAAAAGGAGGCAAATTTGAAAGATTTCCACCATTTGTGCATGGACTTTTAAGCTAACTGATATTAAAAAAAAATCTTCTTAGTTTTTCTTTCATATTTTTAACTTGAGTTTTCGAAATTGCTATTATAAAGAATAAAGTAAATTTAAACTAAAATGTCAAACCATTTATACAATCAATTTAATAAATTATCATTGCAAATTTATTATCCTATTCACTCTATAATGCAAAATAATAGTAATAATAATAAATAAGTAAATTATCCTACAAAAATTTAATTAGATTTATTAACAATTTTTTATTTTATTTATATTAATTAGTTTAATTTTTTAATTATAAGAAAAATTATTATAGTAAAATTTTTTTATTTAAATTTTTTTTTACTATTAACTCAAATTCTTGGCCTCACCACTGTTCATGGACTAGAAATTCAAGTTGTGTATATGTAGAATATTTTCATGGATGTTTAGTTTCAATATCTTAATATGCATATATTTGTCCTTGCCTATGTTAAGTTGCAATGGATCAATTGTTGGCCTTGTGATCCTAATTCGATGTTAGACTGAGGAGACTAAAGACAAATTGCTAATGCCAAAGTGACATTAAGCCAAAAGATTAAGAGAAGGAAAGAAAACCTATTTAGAAAACTTAGATTTCTCAATTTTTTTAAAACTTCAAGTAAATTCTTAATTAATAATTTACAAAAGAAAAAAAAATCCTAAATAATAAACTTTACATGAAAGTATGTAATAATATCTTAGTATTGAAATAAAACAATTACTTGAATTTGAGTTTATTTCTTTATATTGAGTAAATAAATTATTAGAGGAGGCTTTAGGCCCCTGAAACAACAAATTCATCACAATTAAATTTGAGATAATATTTAAGATTTGCCTCCAAATTTATAATCAATGCTTAATTCTACTTTTTCTTATAACATTATTTCTTTCTTTTAGCCAATTCGGTTGACTGCTTAAATATATATATATATATATATTTTTTTTTTCATTTGTTATTTTATTTTATTTTATTTTACTTTGCACTTGTGGATTGGTGCTCCATGGATTGCAGCTTCACATGCATTTAATAACTATTTGGACTTTTTTTTTTTTGGTTAATTCTCTTCATTTTAATGGGTTGTCATGATCTGTTTTGCTAATTTATCATAGTCTCCCTTTGTAGGTTATTAATTGGAGTCTGGAGGAAAGAATGTGATTCTCAGATAGCTAGTTATCTAAACATCAATTGATTTTTTAGCTCTAATATAGGGATGAAAGATGACAATATATTGGATATTTTAGTGCTTCAATTGATATGTAAGTGTATACTTTTCTTTCTATCTATTAAATTCATGAAATTTATAATTTAATAATGATATCATTTTCTCCAATATTTTATTTATTTTATCTACTATGCAATTTTAAAATTTCTTGAATTAATTGAGACTTGTGTAGTGTGTATTTTTAAATTATTAATAATATGTATAAAATTAAATAATAATAATAATATTCTGAGAATTAGTTGGTAGAATTGTGATTAGCTAATATATCCTTAGAATTTCAAATTAATGACTTTATTATTGTTTTTGATTATTAGTGACAAAAATTTTGATTATTAGTGGGAAATCAACCGTTGTAATTTACTATAAGTTTTAGTGGCAAAATCGAATTTTATTGCTAATATCAATCATTTTGTGGCTCAAAAATTGCCAACAAAAATATTTTTAGTGGTGAATTTTTTTTATCATTAGTGGGAAAATATATTTTTGGCACAAAAAAAAAATTATTTTATGACAATGTGGTAGTTTGCCGCAAACATTTTGTGACACACTTTTATGGTAAATTAGTGAAAATTTTACTTTTGCCGCTAAAATCTTTTGTGGCAAAATTTATGATTTTGGTTGAAATTCCTCCCTACAAAAAGCTAATGGATGTGTATTTGTGTGATTGGTAATGCAACAGTTAGGAAGATTTTTCCAAATGTCATTATTTCTTTCTCAAGTAAGAAAAAACCACAAATTTTTTTAAGCCTTCAGCTTTTTGGTAAAGTTGTTATCATAGAGTAATTGACAAGAAAGCTTTCGAGAAGTTATAGAAAATTTTCTTCAGAAAAATTTCCCTTATTAAGTACAGTATTTTTTGTAACAAAAAATATTATAGAAAAATTTATTAACTACATAAATTCAAATGCTTTCGTTTGTTACTCTTTTTTTTGAAATTTTTTTAATTTTAGACAATTAAGTCAATTCTTTTAAAATCAAATAAATTTTATCTAATAGTTAAATTAGAATTTGGTAAATTAGAATTTAGTTCTTGAGATTTAGTGAAACTTTATAGCTTAGTCCATATATTTTCAAAACCACATAATTTAATCTCTAAAATTTGGTAAAATCTACAACTTAGTCACTTAATTTAAATTTAATATTTAAATAATATAAATACATATTATTCCTTACAAAATTAATTCTTCTTCCTATCAAAATTTTTTTCATAATTGTTTGAAATTTTTCTTAAGTTTTTCAATATATGATTTTTATATTTTAATAAGTGAAATTTTGAGTTTTCAAAATAAAATAAATAAATTCTTGCACTTAAAAAACATAGATCTGGTCAGTTTGGATTTACGGGTTGTGACACAATCCGTAAAATCTCTTTCTGGAGTTTCGATCTTCAAGTTTTTCAGTGGTCATGAGTTTGTCTAGGGACAAGCTAATGGAAGGTGGCTGATCTTGACTCGATCGTAATTTCTAGTGACTAGATTGAGTAGGGCTGTGCACGGTTCTTGCGGAAACTAAACCGAACCGAAGAATCGTACTGAACTGAATTTATTTTGATACCTTGGTTCGGTTCTGGTTCTTCACTAAGAACTGAACCAGAATCGTACCAAAATCGAACCAGAATCGTATCGAACCGAGAACCGATTTATATATATACTTTTCTATATTTTTTTAGATGTATTATATATTTTTAATATAATTATATATACTTATGTATGTATATAAAATTATAAACTAAATAGAAACTAATATTATATTTCATTTGTCTATATTTTCTTAATAATTCTAGTTATAAATACATTAAATTACTTTATCATTCTTAATTATAAATATAATATTATACATATATATATAAATTTTTTATTATATTTGTATCTTATAGTTAAATATTATACGATTAATAAATAGTTAAAATATATATTATATAATATATTATGTATTAATAACTCAATTTAAAACTTAAATGCTAATTCAAATATGATTTTTTTAATAAAATAATTACATAAAGTTATTTTAAGAACTGAAAACTGAACCAGAATCGTACTGAACTGAACCAAAACTGAAGAACTAAGAACTATACCAAACCAAAACCGAAACAATGAAGAACCAAACCGAAACAATACCGAAATTTCGGTTCAGTTTCGATTCCTAGGCAAACTCCGAACCGAACACCCCTAAGATTGAGTAGGGAACCTTGTAGCTTCCCATTTCTTTTTTCTTAGAAAATCATATAAAGTTAAGGGTATTTTGATTAATTTTATTATAATTAAAAATTAATTAGATAGTGAGACTAAGTTATACATTTTGCCATCTCAGGTGCTAAATTGCTTGGTTTTAAAAATATAAAAACTAATTCATAAGTTTTACTAAATCTCAAGAACTAAATTGCTTGATTTTCAAAATATAAAGACTAATTGGTCATACCCTATAACTATGTTTTTGTTTATTGCTCATTTTATTTAAATTTTTTTAAATTTTAAACATTAAACTAAACCTTTCAAAATTAAAGAATTTTTATCTAACTATAAAATTAGAATTTGGTAAATTATAATTTAGTTCCTAACATGGTGAAACCTTACAACTTAGTCGATATATTTTCAAAACTATATAATTTAATCCCTAACATTTGGTAAAATTTACAACTGAGTCCCTTAAATTAAACTTGATATTTATATAGTATAAAAACATATTATTCTTTATAAAATTAATTCTTCTTCCTATTAAGATTTTTTCATAATTGTTTGAAATTTTTATTAAGTTTTTAAATATATGATTTTTAGATTTTAATCAATGAAATTTTATTTCTTGAAATAAAATAAAAAAATCTTGCACTAAAAAAAATAAGGATCCGATTAGTTTGGGTTTACAAGTTACGACACAACCCACGAAATTTCTCCTCGAGTTTTTGATTTTCGAGTTTGTAGTGGCTATGAGTGTGTTTAGGGACAAGCTAATGGAGGGAGACGAGTTCCGACTCAATCGTAATTTGTGATAACTAGATTGGGTAAGGAACCTCGCAGCTTATCATTTCTTTTTCCTAGAAAATATATAAAGTTAAGGGTGTTGTGACACTCCTTACCTGTCTACAGTGTAGCCGAGTAAGATATGTCACACAGTGTGCCGGAACACTATATCTTAACTCATTGATATTTATCATTTTAAAATTTATTTATTTATGGGTCACTAAGTGAAACTTATGAAATTGCTATCATTTACATCATTTATTGAAAATTTTGAATTAATTTGAGGTTCCGAAAATTTTTCAGAGGATCCGGCAAAGTGCCGGCTAAAAATGGAGAAAACAGTTCTTCGAAACCTATGAAAAACACTTCCAAATATTTTTCCAATCATTCTCAACTCCAAATAAGCAATATCATCTCAACATTTCTCAACAATTTCTCAACAGTTTTCATTCATTCAATTCATACCATATATAATTCAATTCGAACTCAAATTTATGAAGATAATACTTGATTTCATTAATTTACAGTACAAAATAATACAAGTGTTTATAATTTACATGATAACAGGAAGATCTAAATATAAAATTCAATTTACAAAAATACAAAAGAGAATCCTAGTGCCCTACCAAAATACACTACAGATGAGAGGTGACACAGGACACTGGCAGATCTGACTCTCACCCAGTTTGGGGTCTATTGGGCTCACGCTCCGTATCTCTTGTACCTACGTGTGGCAAAAGCAACACGCTAAGCAATACTACTTAGTGGTGCCAATAATAAAATAAAAATAACTAAAATGAAATAAACATGCAGATTGTATGCTGACATTTTATGCAGATCGAGCTTCTGGCAATTATTTGCGGTAATTTGATACTTTTTATGTTAATTATTTGATTAAAATTTGGTAAGATTTATTTTGATTGCCCAAGTAACTTATACTAGTCGACTGGACTAGATAAATGGGTACACTGGCACTGGGTACCAAGTACCTCAGGCCATCATACCATCGGTCACAATGTGTCTCCCAGTGTGCAACAAAATAACTAATAAGCTGTAATAATTATTAGGCATGTAACCAAGTATAGTAATCTCAATCAAAATAGCCAAAGGCTATTATATCACATGATGGCACGAAAAGCCATAAAACATAAAATAGCATAAAGCCATATGCAGTACTGCTAACAGAACCATATTGGCATGCTAACCTATCCAAACCAATCTTACTAGGTCTACTAGGGCATATTATAAAGCTCTTAATTGAATATTTGTGTTTAACATGTAAGTTTACTATTCATTTTATTATTCGAGTCAAAATATTGACTTTCTCATACATAATAGTTACATGAGTTCTAACCACATTTTATTACCACATTTTGGTTCACAAAAGTGTTGGTATTAGTTGCCAATCAATACTTAAAACTAATAGGAAATAAATCAAAATTTTTAGTTTTAGGTACTAGAGTTCATTGTTCCATTAGGCAATTCTATAATGAGAATTTTACCAAATGGTCTTAATCAAAATTGTTTCTTTATGTGTCTTCTTTAATTCCCTTTTTTAGTCACTCCATTTGGAGTTTTTTAGCTCAAGTTATGCTAATTTCTTTAAGGCTGGCCGGATTAATATCTACCTAGAATTTCTGGGTAGAAATGGTTATGGCAGTTTTGATACCCTGACTTTGGTTAACAATTCAGATGGGTTATGGTCAGAATTTGGTTTAGTGTTCTTCATGAAAATTGTTCTAAATTGTCTAAGCTTTTCATTGATATAAATTTTAGGTCAATTGGACTTTTCTACACTAAGTTATGACCATTTGAACAAACATTGTTCATTTGGTCATATTCCAGGGACAACATGTTGGTCACCCGGATTAGGGTAGTTTTTAGGTCAACTTGGGTTGATTTTCTAAGCAGGGTTTCTTCACCAAAGTTGTGCCATTATGTGTCTAGTTTCATGTTCAATTAGCCTTGCACCAATTGAACCTATACCTTTCAAGTTACAGCTACCCAAACTTGCTGGACTCACATCCAGCCCTGCAGGACACCTAAGGCAACATACCTAACCTCAATTCCATTGTCACAAATCACTTCAATTCCTCATCACATATAGCCAAATGGTCACTAATTGACCATTACAATTTTCATATACCATTACATGAGCAAACCCTAATTTTGCTCAAGTCCCCAAGTTTTCAAGTTCCATTCATGCATTAAACTTACACTTAAATGTTCAATTACTCAACTCATGTCAAGGGTAGCTCACATTGTAACATCCTCATTTTAGCTAGTCCGTACAGTCTATTGTTTCGGTGACCAGTGTCGGTCCGGACAGCTAGAACGTTCAGAAAAATATTTAAACTAAAGTAAGGAACCAAAAATTAACTCAAATATTAATAAGAAAAAAATTTAGAAAAAATTATAAAATAATATTTGAGACTCCAGAGAAGGGTCATAGAGATTCTTATGGCATTAGAATACCAAGAAAATACTTAGAAAAATTTTTCAATCGGTACAGACAATTTTGGCCTGTTAAGCCAAATGGAGGGCATTTTGGTCATTTCGTCTTCAGAGATGATTTTTGGCCAACTTGTCTAGTTAAATAAATAATTAATATAATATAAAATATGGATAAATATTGTTAAAAATTTAATTTCAATTAAATAGACAAGAAATGGAGAGAAAATGAAAGAAAATGGATTTATGACATCATCATGATGTCATTAAAAATCTCCCAACCAATCCAATCTTGACACATGGCATAACTTTATATACAAGAGACTAAATGGGCTGAAAATGAAAAAAAAAGTCAGAACACCTTCTTCTCCTTGACGTTAACCCCTCCCCCATGGCCACCATGAACAAGCTTTTTCAAGCTTGATTTTCCCTAGCTTTCTTCCACCAAAAACCCTAATTGTCAACACAAAAACTTGCTCTTACACCTTGATGATTCTTTTGGGAGCAAAAAGAAGAGAAAAATAAGAGCTTTAGTAAGAGGGAAAATCTCACTCCATAGAGTTTAGTGACCTAACCATGAATTTTACTTTAAATTCATGTTAAGGATTTTGAATGAGTGTAAATTACAAAGAAAAAAATTGTTGAATACCATTAGTATGTAAACCCTAGATTTTTGGTAGCCATGGTTAGGGTTTGATTGTGTTGAGTTTAATGAAATTAAAAGACTATCATGGCTGCCCATAATATATATTTACTAAGTGGATTGATGAAATGAAGTGAAAATGCATGTGTGTTAATGTTTGAGTTAGGGTTTGGAGTGGAAAAATGGGATTTTGACTATGTGATGATGAAAATAGGTTTTAATGTTCAATTAGTGACCATTTAGTTCTGTTTAAATAAAAAATAAAGTGTGTTGAGTGATGGGATTTGGGTTGGTGTGGCTGCCATTAGAGTGACCTGCAGAATTGGAGTGACCTGCGGAATTGGGCAGCCATAACTTGAATTGTAGAGGTTCAATTGGTGCAAGGCCAATTGGATATGAAACTAGACACATAATGGCACAACTTTGGTGAAGAAAACATGCCCATAAAACCAAACCAAGTGGACCAAAAGCTTGTCCTAATCCGGGTGATCTGTAGTCAGCCTGGGCAAAATGACCAAATGAACAGTGTTTGGTCATTTGGTCATAACTCAGTGTAGAATGGTCCAATTGACCTGAAATTTTACTAGCAATAAGCTGAGATATAGACCAACAACTTTCATGAAGAAACCTAACCCAAATTATGACCAGAACCTATCCAACAAGTGAGTTGCATTCACTGTTCATTACACTGTAGATATGGTTAGTCTAGAAATTCTGGACAGAATTTCAATACGGCCAGTTGTGATTTTTGGACCATAACTTGAGCTATAAAAATCCAAATAGAGTGATTGAAAAAAGGAAATTCAACTAGTCAAAATAAGAAACAACTTTCATGTTGATCATTTTGCCAAATTCCCACTGCAAGAATGACCAATGGAACAGTAAAAATGAAGCATGAAAACTGAAAATTCTTCTCAATTAGCATTAAACTTAGGAATGGTATGGGCAACCAATACCAATAAATTTTGAATGTAAAATGTGATATGTTGGGAGTATTAAAACTAATGTACCTATTGTCTATGCAAAAGTCAACATTTTGGTTGACTAATGAAGTGAATAGTAACACCAAAACTTGAAATTCAAAAATTGCAAAACTTAAAAATATAATATGTCCTAGTATACCTAACAAGATTGGTTTGGATAGCTTGGCATACCAATAGGGTTCTGTTAGCAGTACTGCATATGGCTTCATGCCATTCTGTGTTTCATGGCTTTCCCATGCCATTCTGTGAAATAATAGCCTTTGGCTATATTATTTGAGTTGATATGCTTGGGTTTTAACCCTGATAATTGTTCTGACTTATTAGTCATTACATTTGCCGTGAGACACAATGTGACCGATGGTGTGATGGTCCGAGGTACTTAGTACCCAGTGCCAGTTTACCCGTTTATCCAGTCCAGTCAACTAGTATGGGTTACTCGGGCAATGATAATAAACCTTACCAAATTTTAAGTGAAGAATACTGCAAATAATACCAGAAATTAAGTCTACCCAAAAAAATGAAATCATACATTATGCATAATTATTTTATTCTATTTTATTTTATTTTATTTTATATTGTCACCACTAAGCAGAATTGCTTAGTGCGTCGCTTTTGCCATGCGCAGGTACTGGAGACCTAGCTGGGGAGCCCAGTAGACAGCAGACGGGGTAAGCCTTCAGAGCTGCATCCGGGGTCCAGAGTCACCTCACATCTGCACTGCATATGGTAGGACATTAGGACTATAGGTGGCCCTTTTGTATTTTGTATTAGTTCGGATTGTAACTATAAACTCCTGTAATTATGTATTAATGTAAATATATGAAATTTCATACTATTGAAATTTTCTACATAATGTATGTTGATAACTGAAATGTTGAGAATTATTTGTGAATATGCTTCAAGTGATGAAGTGAACAGAAAAGTTTTGAAAATAGTGTTGTGATTTTGAGATTGACTTGATTATATATAATGGAGGTTGGATTTGGAAATTATTTTGGAAGTGTTTTTAAACAGGTTCAGAAGAACTGTTTTTTCAATTTACAGCCGGCACTCTGCCGAATTTTCTATAAAATTTGTGAATAAATTCAGATTTATCAAAATTGAAAATAAATGAATTAAAAGGGATAAATTGTAATAGAAACATAAATTGATGCTCTGGCACACTGAGTGGCATAACTTGCTCGGCTATACTGTAGACGGGTAAGGGGTGTCACACACATACTACTTTGTTTCAAGGAAATTCATCAAACCCTAACCATCCCTAAGCTGCTAAAATTATAGGGATATATACACATAAATTTTATTCTATTTTTCTTACAATTTCAACTTATCTTATGTCCTTAAACATGAATTGAGTGAGAGAGAGAAGAAATTGGACACTAACCTTGAATGGAGTCAATTCCAAGCTTGTAAAAACTCCTCTTTTCTACTTTTTTTTGCTCCCAAAATCTTCACCAAGATGAAATATTAAGGTTTTATGTTGGAAACTTAGGGTTTTGTTGAAAGAAAACTAAGGAAATGAAGCTTTGGTAACCATGAAAATGGAGGAGAGAGTGAGTGGAATAAGGTTCGGCCAAAGAAGGGATGAGGATGGCTGATGGCTTTTCCCAATTTTGACTTCTTCTTCTTCTTTTTAATGTATTATAAATGATTTTATTGAATTTTGATTGGTCAAAAGGTTTTTAATGATCTCTTGCTTACTTAATAAATCAATTTATCTTTATTCTTTTATTTTCTTTACTACTCACTTTTAATTTCATTTTTAGCAATGTTTATTCATATTTGATATCATATAATTTATGTACTTAATTAGATAAGTTGGTAAAAAATCATCTCTAAAGACAAAATGACCAAAATACTCTCTGTTTCACTTAACGAGGTAAAATTATGTGTACCGATTGATTAAATTTTCCTTATATTTTCTTAGTATTTTATTATCATTGGAACCCCAATAATCCTTCCTTGAAATCCCAAAAATTATTTCATGAAGTTTTCTCGGGGTCTGGGGTTGCTATCGGCCTTCACCGTCACTTTCCGTTAGGGTTACTCATCGCTGGGGCTACGGCTCATTTAACCTTAGTGCATTTCATTTCTAAAAATTTTCCTTAATTTTTCTTATCATTATTTGATTTATTTATAACTTCTCACTTTAGTCTAATTATGATTCCAAATATTCTAGCTGCTCGAATCGATATTTGTCATCGGAATAATAGAATGTACGGATTAGCTAAAGTGAGGATGTTACAAGTATTTTGGTCATTTTTACTATAATTGATAGTTAATTGGACAAAGAGGCTAAGTTGTAGATTTTGCTATCTCATTAACTAAATTGCTTAGTTTTAAAAATATAAAGACTAATTTATAAGTTTTGCCAAATCTTAGGGACAGAATTATAATTTACCTAATAAAATTAAGATATAGACATTGATAAATTTTTTTTTTTAATTTTAAAAAATTTAGTTTAATTGTCAAAATTGAAAGGTTTGAATAAAATAATAATAAAATAAAGGTTTAGAATTTTTTCATCTAATTGGTTTAAAAAAATATTTGGTGAAAAAGTTTTTTCAAAAGTTTCTATAAATTTTATTGATCAAAGATTTCTATAAAGTTTAGTCTTAGTAAATTTAAAAAAAAAAAAAAAATCTTAGAATGCTGCGCGTAGAATCTTCGTACAATTGAACAAAAAAGTTCTTTCTTTTTTTATATTTATAATTTAAAAAATGACTCGTACATTATAAGTTAAAAGCTCATTAATTTATTAATTATTTATATATATATATATATATATATATATATATTTTATTGTTACAGTAAATTTTAAATATAAATATATTTTTGATCCTATAAAAATACAACGTAACAAGAAATGTCCACCTTGATTAGTTTTCAGTGAGAAAAGAATATATCAAACAGAACACCTCAGAAGAAATTTGCACATCTTGATTGATTTTGTGTACAATTTACACTTAAAAAAAAAAAAAAAAAAGACATTCAGTTAATTTACTTGAGTGTTAATTGGGCAGTCAAATTCTTGACCTGGTCTTAAAGAAAAAATTTCAATGAACCAAGTGGGAAACTTCTTTCTTCAGATGTCGTTTCCCCAAAATTTCATCTTTAGATTTTCACTTTTTATTTTTCTTAATATCTTTTGACTTTGAATTGATTACAGCTTAGCTTGTAGATCTGCGTTCCTATCACCAACGTTTCTGAAACTCTCATAAATTCTTGCTTCGTACTTTGAATAATTCGATCTTAAGGTGGACTGGAGGGAGCCTTGGTACAAAGGTCTTCCCTTTTAATTTTTTTTTAGCCTTCTTAATAAAAAAAAATATATATATATAATAAGATTCTATTTATTTTATATAAAATAATATATATATATATATATATATATATATATATATATATATATATATATATTTATGAAAAAACTAATGGTATGTATAAAGTATTTTCACATCTCAATAAAATTATCAAAATTTAAGAAAGAAAAATGATTTATTCTTTTTAAAGAGGAAGTAATTTTTCTTAAAAATAATTTAATTTTTTTTTAATTAAGAAAATATTTTTTATTAACTTAATTTTTTAAGTGTCTCAAATATTAAAAAATATATAATATATTTTTTTAAAAAATATTTTCATAAAACAAAAACAAATAGAGCCTAAATTTAAGAATGAATACCCTTTAAGTAAAATCTCAATTAATCATTAAATTTAACTTTTTACTTAGTTTTAACTTTATAAGATAAATTTTATGGTGATTCTTTATATATATATATATATATATATATATATATATATATATATATATATATATATATATATATATATATATATATATATATATATATATATATATATATTTGCTTTAACTTAATAATATTATAGTCATCTTTAAAGCTATAAAATGTCAAATTTCAGTCAGTTGGAGCTAATTATATAAAAAAATTATAAAATTTCCTTTTAATGTTTTTTTTAACGATTTTCATGGTAAAAATAATTTATAAAAATTAAATTGAAAAAGTGAGGATTGAAATACTAATTTTATTCTAAATTTAATATTTTAACTTTGGAAAATGTATGATTTTATTGGTCTATGTTTTTTACTTGATTAATTTATATATTCACTATTAATTCTTTTTATTTATTTATTTTAATGTATTAAATCTTATAAAAAACACATTGATAATATACTATAATTGATATTTTTAATAAATTTGCAATTTCAATTGAAAATATTGATTGTCAAGTAAATATTTAATAAATTATAATCATTCTGGTAATTTTGATTTTATACTATTTTTAATTTTTTTATTAATTTACATTGAAAATATTTCGTTTTATAAATAAAAATAAAAAATTTAGGTTGCGTTTTTATCATTTAGAATACTTATAAAAATTGATCAATAAAAAATATTTTTCTAATTAAAGTGAAAATTAAATTATTTTTAAAAAAAAATTTTTTTTTTAAAAAATTATTTTTTATTTATAAAATTTAATAATCTTATTAAAATATAAAAATATTTATATAAAATAAATATATATTATTAATTTAATATTATAATTAAATAATAAAAAATATTTTTATGAAAATATTTTCAAAATAATCCTTTTTTTTAATTTACCATTATTATTTATAAATATCAACGAATTTTAATTTGGAATCCAAAATTAAAGGCGTAGCTCTGCCACTCGATGTATAACCCATCCAATTTTACAAATCCTTCTGCAATGGCTTCTTCTCTTGCTTGTCTTCCCTTCTTCTTGCTTTTGCTGCCATGTTTATTGCTTGCTCAAAATACAGGTAATATAGGGGTGGGAGACTTCCTCAGTGCAGGTGATAATAGAGCACAATCATGGCTTTCTCCTTCAGGGGATTTTGCTTTTGGGTTTCGCCAGCTTGAGAAAAAAGATCTTTACTTGCTCGCTATATGCTATAACAAAATTCCTGATAAAACCATAGTCTGGTATGCCAATGGAGATGACCCTGCACCTGCAAGATCCAAGCTAGAGCTAACTGCTGATCGTGGCCTAGTTATCACTAGCCCTCAAGGCACAGAGATTTGGAAATCTGGTGTCAACTTGGGGGATGCTGCCAATGGTTTCATGAATGATACAGGCAACTTCATACTATCAAATTCAGCCTCTGAAATTTTATGGCAGAGCTTCGATCGTCCTACTGATACATTGTTGCCTGGACAGATATTGAAGAGATTGTCGCCTGGACAGACACTGGAAAGTGGTGGCCAAATGCTTTCTTCTAGACTAACAGAGACCAATTTCTCTCGTGGAAGGTTTCAGTTTCGTTTAATTCCAGATGGGAACGCTGTGCTTAATACTAACAATTTGCCCACTGGTCTTGCATATGGAGCCTATTTCTGGAGCAACACTGTGGCTTCTAACGCATCAAATGCTGGGTTGCGAGTAGTATTCAACGAGTCAGGTTACTTGTATGTGTTGCGAGAAAGCGATAAACGAGAGCTCCTCACTCAAGGAAGAGTTGTCCCTGCTGCAGAAAATTATCACAGACTAACTCTGAATTTTGATGGGGTTTTGGTCCAGTATTCGCACCCCAAGAATTCCACTGGCAATGCAGGAGATTGGTCTATTATTCGTTCCATGCCAGAAAATATCTGCACTGATCTTGTTGGACTAGGAGCTGGGCCTTGTGGCTTTAATAGTGTCTGCCAACTTAGCACAGATCAGCGGCCAATCTGTAGCTGCCCACAAAGATTTTCTCTACTTGATCCAAATGATGTTCATGGAGGCTGCAGACCCAGTTTTTATACTCAATTTTGTGAAGAAGATGTGTCTAATTCCCCAAAAGACTTTGATTTCTTGGAGCTGGAGAATACTGATTGGCCAACATCTGATTATGAGAAGTATACACCTTATAATATTGAAGAGTGTCAGAAAGCCTGTAGCCAGGATTGCTTCTGCAATGTAATTGTGTTTAGAGAAGGACAATGCTGGAAGAAGAAGCTGCCACTCTCAAATGGTAGGCAAGATGAAAAAGTTAACGGAAAGGCATTTATAAAAGTAAGAAAAGATAATTCTGCGCGAAGAGAACCTTCTTCGAGATCTCTTCCATTTCCCTTTGAAAACAAGAACAAGGATGGTTTGGTCCTTACGGTGTCTGTGCTCTTAGGAGGCTCTGTGCTTGTCAACTTGGTATTGAGTTTTTATTCTTTCTTTTTCTACCGCAACAAATCCAAAAGATTCCCTCAAAGTCCAGAAAGAGCTGAAGAATCCAATTTGCGGTGCTTTAGCTACAAGGAGCTGTTTGTAGCAACAGATGGCTTCAAAGAAGTGGTAGGAAGGGGATCTTTTGGCATAGTTTATAAAGGGATATTAGAAATAGGTACTAAAGTTCCGGTTGCAGTCAAGAAATTGGACAAAATAGTTGAAGAAGGTGAGAAAGAATTCAGGACTGAAGTTAAGGTGATTGGCCAAACACACCACAAGAATCTAGTCCAGCTTGTAGGATTTTGTGATGAGGGACAACACCGACTGTTGGTATACGAGTTCTTGAGAAATGGAACACTGGCAAACTTCCTTTTTAAAGAGGCAAAATTAAGCTGGAACCAGAGAACCCAAATAGCATTTGGAATTGCAAGAGGACTTGCATACCTACACGAAGAGTGTAGCACTCAAATCATCCATTGCGATATAAAGCCTCAAAATATTCTGCTAGATGATCATTATGATGCTAAGATTGCCGATTTCGGATTGGCAAAGCTTTTGCTGCTGGACCAGAGCCAAACGTTTACTGCTATTAGAGGAACCAAAGGGTATGTTGCACCGGAATGGTTCAGGAACATGCCGGTCACAGTAAAGGCCGATGTGTACAGCTTCGGAGTCTTATTGTTAGAGATAGTTTGTGGTAGGAAATGTGTGGATACAGAAGTGAGTTCAGAGAGAGCAATTCTAATTGATTGGGCTTACGATTGCTACCAAGAAGGAATAATAAGTGCTCTGGTTGAAAACGATGAGGAAGCCATGAATGATATGAAGCTTGAGAGGTTTGTGAAGGTTGCTATTTGGTGCATTCAGGAAGATCCTGCTCTAAGACCAACCATGAAAATGGCAATCCTGATGCTTGAAGGTATTGTTCAAGTTACTGCTCCGCCGTGTCCTTGCCCATTTACCACTGTAGTTGGTTGAAAAACTAGCTCTGCAGGCTGACTGGCTCTCTGCATATCTAAGTTTTTGCATATTGTAATTTAATTGCCTTTACATCCTTGATTCCTTTCTAGTTTGTTTTAGTTTAAGAAATTTTTGCATAGATCATAAAGTTTTCCATGTTGCTGATGGGAATATATATATATATATATATCAATTTGTAATATGGAATTATATTAGAAAGTTTTTATGTAATTATCATATTAAAATTCTACAGAAATTTAGCAATACTGATTTTATTTCAAGCAAAATTAAATGTAAGTGATTTGTTTATAAAAACTGAAGTTTAGTGAGAATATTAAAATTAGTTTATGCATGATTGTAGATTATAAAGTCTATTAATCAGGAGATATTCTAGGTGGTCTTCTTACATTTTTAAGATAGTAGTAGGAAGATTTGAAATTTGAGTCTCTTAATCTATCTTTTCTAATAATCAATTTTATGGTGAGAAAGGAAAAAGATTACCTCCAGTTATATTATTCATCGGTTATAACCAACCCATTATGTTTTTGTTGAATTATGAAAAAAAAAAGAATTAATCTGTAAATTTAATATTCCAACATTTATTAATAATATTTTCATTTCTTACCGTTCAAAATCCACCCTTCTTTCCGTTGTACGTATAAGGAAAATAGTGTTCAAAATCTACCAGGAAATTGTCTTTCATTGACTTTTACTTAGTCTTCAAAACCTGCCCCTCTGGAAAATTTTCTCCAGACTTGAGCTGTTGCGAGGTCGGGATATGATAAGTATGACGCAATAAATGCTATTGAATTATTGTCGATAAGTATGCTGTTGTACGTATAAGAAAAATTATTGTGGATAATTCATATTTAATCATCCACATTGAACTTAAGTAAGCACTAATAAATGCTTAAATTAAATATTAAAATTTTTTTAGCTTTAATTATTAAATTATTAGCCCAATAATTTACTGGTACATAATTTTCTTAATTATTTCTTTTAAGCTATTGAAAATACATGGAGAATGCTAATCCCATCAAGTTCTCTTTTTTGATTAATTGAACAAGAAAAATAAGTTAATAATTTATTAGAATCATCATCAACCGTATATTAGTCAAGCAACTAGGCCAGAAAAAATGTATTATTTCCAAAAGAAGAGTCGTAAATGTCATATCCATGTTTAGAAACATAGGTGGTCATGGTCGGCAGATGCAACTGAAAATCAGATGATGATGTATATGGTATAAATTAATTACCATATTCACATCATAGCATAATTCCCTAAGATAAAAATAAAATAAAATTTCTTTAATAATAAATATTTTATAATTTAATTTTAAAATATAACAAAAATTACAATTTAATATAAAATTTTCCTAAATGAGTCTAGAAGTTCAAATATTAAGTCGTCATTGTTAAAAAAAGACTTTTCTTGAATATTACTCTTTATTTAAATGTGAAAAATCACATAATTAAAATGAAAAGAATAATAATAAAAAAAAGAAGACTTTTGGGATTGGAAAGTCTATTTCCAAGTGATCTTTTTGGTGTAACTATCACTTTTGCTTATGTAACTATCACTTGCAATAATATACCTTTCTTTGTACAAAAGTTATGGCCAATTTTCATTCTCCAGCAAAATCACAAATTTTCTTATTATAGTTATAAATTATAATACCAAATATTCAAATTCTTGTGATTAGAGATGGCCATCGTTGATTTTGTTTTGATGAATTAAGATATATACTTTTCCAAGCAATGATTAATTTGTTACTCAAAGATGTAATCGTTGGTCCCATATATATGGGATTTAATTAAGTAGAGATAATGATATGTTTCATTTTATTTAAAAAATAAAATGGATGGATATATCCAGAGAAGTCTTGTCTATTTTGCCCTATATATTTTTTTTCTTCGATTAGAGAGAGCATGCACTGTTAAAAAAAGAGAGGATTATCTTTAAAAATGTTTCACTGTCAATTTCTTTTAATAAAAAATTCAAGGGAGTGGAGATTGGAATTTAAATCCGTTATACTTCAACAGGTTATATGAATTTAAAATTCAATTGATGATTTAAATTCAATTGGTGGGTGACGTAACAAAGGTCACAAATAGGCGAGATTTACAATATATTGAATATTTTAGTGCTTCGATTGATATGCAAGCTTATGCCTTTCTTTTCATACATTAAATTTGTGAACTTTATAATTTAATAAAGATATACTTTTTTCCAATATTTTGTTTATTTTATCTATAATACAATTTTGAAATTTCTTGTATTGATTGAGATTTGTATAGTGTGGACTTTTAAATTATTAATAACATGTATAAAATAAAAAAAATAATATTTTGAGAATTAACTTGTAGAATTATGATCGGCTAATATTTCCTCAGAATTTCAAATTAATGGCTTTACTATTTTTTTTTTTATTATTGGTGGCAAAAATTTTGATTACTAGTGAGAATCAATTGTTGTAATTTGATATAAGTTTTAGTGGCAAAGTCTAATTTTACTGCTAATATGAATCATTTTGCAACTCAAAAATTTCCATTAAAAAAGTTTTTTTTTTGTTATATTTATAGTGGTGAATTTTTTTATTATTAGTGGAAAAAATATTTTCGCCACAAAAGGTACTGTTTTATAGCAATGTGGTAATTTGCTAAAAAACTTTTTGCAATGCACTTTTGTTATAAATTAGTGGCGATTTTCCTTTTTGTTGCTAAAATTTTTTGTGGCAAAATTTATAGTTTTAGTCTAAATTTCTCTCCACAAAAAGCTAGTGGATGTGTATATATGTGTGAGCAGTAATGCAAGAGTAACAAAAACTTTTCCAAGTGTCACTACTTCTTCTTTAAGTAAGAAAGACCATAAAATTTCTTAAGTCTTTTAAGTTTATAACTTTTTTAGTAAAACTGTTATCTCATAGCAATTGTGGAGAAAGGTTACGAAAAGTTATAGAAAATTTTCTTTAGAAAAAATTCTCTTTATCAAGTGCAGTACTTTTTGTAACAAAAAAGATATTACAGAAAAATCAATTGGTTATATAAATCTAAACGTTTTTGTTTGTTGCTCATTTTATCTAAACATTTTAATTTTAGACAATTAAACCAAACCTTTCAAAATTAAATAAATTTTATCTAACAGTCAAATTAGAATTTGATAAATTATAATTTAGTCTATGAGATTAAGTGAAACCTTACAACCTAGTCCATTTATTTTTCAAACCATATAATTTAGTCTCTAAAATTTTGCAAAACCTAAAACTTAGTCCCTTAATTTAAACTTTATTTAAATAGTATAAAACATATTATTCTTCCCAAAATTAATTCCTCTCCCTATCAAGAATTTTCCATAATTGTTTGAAAATTTTGATTTCTTAAGTTTTTCAATATATATATTTTTTAAATTCTAATAAGCGAAATTTTGATTTCTTGAAATAAAAAAAAAAATTCTTGCACTAAAAAAATAAAGATCCAGTCAATTTTTGTTTACAGGTTGCGACACAACCCATGAAATCTCTCCCTGGAGTTTCAATCTTCGAGTTTTTAGTGGCCTTGGGCTTATATGGGGATAAACTGATTGAAGAAAAATTAAAGACTTAACACATGACTAGTGCATACTTCGAGAGCTCGTTTACGATATACCTATTAGAATAATATAGCATCTCACCTGATGGAGCTTAGAGTAGATGTAGTATGCAGTGTCCAAGATCATTTATCACATTCAAATCTATTTGTATCTCATTCACATATCCTCAGTTCATAATTATGCCTTTATTGCAAATATAAACCTAAATGGTGAACCTATGAACACAGACTAATGTGATAATTCCAATGATCTTTCTTTTTTTTTTTCATGATACTCTCAACCTTAATTTAACTTGTTTTTATAGGAATGCCCCTTTTGACCGCATCTTACAAAGTCTTTTAGCAATACCCTAGGATAGAAAATATTAGACTAAGTCTTGAGTAACTTATCAGAGTTGTAATGGTACTAGGTAAAGGTTACTTATAATCTTTAGGGTCTCACACAATATCAAGTAGAGATCACACTTGTATTCCCCTTGATGGACACAAATCGCACATATGATATAAATCACATGATATGATTTTTACTCATTTCCATTTTGTATGTCTTTATCAAATACCATATATATGATAGTTCAGACACCCCAATGTCTAACTTTGAGTTCACTTATCTATTCTTTCACATTAGAACTCATATCTGGCATTCAAGACAAATAACGAGACTCAGATCACATATAATCAATGCAATTACTTAGCGTACAATGACCCTAGTTCTTTATCTCTTTTTTGAGGTAACATTTCATGTTATAGGTTTTGAGTTTTTTATTATTATCACATAAATAATAATAAACTTATAACTGTTTCATCCCTATCTACTACTAAAGCTATGGAGGCAATTGCCTGTGTAAGAAGGCCAATCTTTTTATTTGTCTGATATACTTCTCAGGTTCTAATACACACACACACACACACACACACATACATATTATGTTTAGGAAAAACATAATATAACTACATTAACAATATTTACGCAAACTCAAAGATTTAACATGCCTATTACAAACATCTTTTACAATAGGTTACAATATCATACATAGATGTGCACTTTATGTTTATCTTTTTACTTGCATCATGTCTAACAAAATTATATTTAATATTAATATGCTTTTAGATACCTTTGTATCTTTTTAACTATTTTCCAATGTTGATGTCTTGGATTGGATTGATATCTATAAACAAGTCCAACAACATAGTAGATATCAGGTCTAACACACATCATAGCATATATTAGACTACTAAATACATTAGCATAAAGGAATTTTCCCATTTACCCCCTTTTGATAAATCAGCCTGTCACACCTACCCCTCTGTAAGACATAATATGATCCCATAGTATACTTAATGAATTATCGAACTTCGCCTATCGATAACTCATTAAATATACTAGAAGGGATTTTAAAACAATTAAATTTCTCATTTAAATGAAAGTAAGGATAAAATAATTATTAAAATGCTTTTAGATTAGGTGCATACCACAAAATTCATTTAGAATTAATTTAGCACTTTTAAAATTTTACAAAAATTTCGACATGATAACGGCTAAAAATGTAACAAAATAGTTCTTCAAACCTGTAAAAAGATCAATTTATAACAATATTTCATTCCTAATTTGATCTCAATCAACTCAATTATCTCAATTCATTCATTCAACACTAAGTAAATAAGTTTGTTTCATATACAAACCAAAATAAAAATTCATAGTCAATTTACAACTAAAAGGGTAACAAAATATTATTACACTTTTATTTGTACAACTGCTCATTTGTCTTATAGATACACATGGACTAAATTTACATCAAAATAAATTTACAAGGGTATAAATAATATACCCGAGAAAGATCCAAAATTAGCTCCAACCTCAGCTATAAGCAGCTTATTCTGCTGCTTTGCTTTTCTCTTTATCTGCGACAACAATAAGAAGCTATCGCTGAATAATTTAGTCAATGGTACATAACTAAATATTTAAAACTTATTATAAAGAATACTTCATTATACATAATAATCAAAATTTTCATGACTAAGGAAACATAACCATAATTCCAAATCAATAATAACATTTATTCAAAATCACATTTCAGAAATCATAAAGCAAACATGTTGCTGAGAACACGTAGTTTAGACCATGATACAAAATTTCACAATCAATGCCATGTTGTACACCACAGCAAAGCAAATTACCTCACTAACTATTATTAATGAATAAGGGCCAGCTAGCTAATGAGTAATCATATAGTCTCATCTCATTAACTGTCATTAATGAGGGACATAATTATAATCAATCATTAAACCCCAAATAGCCATTACTACTGGTGAATTCTAAATAAAACTGTCATGCTAACTGTGATTTTAAAATAAATTTTGAAGATTTTCTAATCAAATAATCACATTTACATTTCATCATCGTTATTCAATTCATCATAAAATCCATATGGAGTTGGCAACACACAATTTCTCAAAATCAAAGAAAGATCATAACTCATTGAAACCATTTACAAATTTAAAAACAAGGAAAGGATTTAGTTGTGTACAAATCTCTTATCTTCCTCTTACTTAATTCAACTTTTCTCCTCTTTAGGAGGCTTCTTTTCCACTGAAAAATACACAATGGAAATGTTTTAATACTCATTACAATTATCTCCATTAACTAATCAAATAAATGCCTAATGCATCTCTAAGCTAACTTATAATTTCCTTGAGTTTGTGGTTCTGGATAGTTTTAAACCTTGATTTTTGAACCCAATTTTAACCTGGTTCTAATAATAATTTGATAAGGTGTTCTTCATGAAAATTATTCTTCTATGTCTTAGTTTTATTTTTCAATTTGAATGACTCAATTTGGAGTTTTGTAGCTCTAGTTATAGTCAATTAATCAAGTACTGGTCCAGTGACCAATACTATTCCAGAACAAGGCAGATTCTGGAACTCAACTTCATTAAACCAATTGGACAAGTTGCAATCATAATTTGGCTTGGTGTTCTTCATATGAGTTGTTCCTTGTGTCTCATGGTTATATAGGTTCAAGAATTTTTAAATTTGAGGCTGTATAGGGTGAGTTATGACAATTTAATCAACCTGGACTCATAAAACCTACAACTCTAAAATTCTAGGTTTCAAGTCAGTTTTGCAATTAATATTTAAGGGTTTTACACCCAAAATTTTAGTAAGGTTTCTAAACCAAAGTTGTAGCCCTATTTCTTAGGTTTTCAGATCATTTTGATTCATTCTAATTGAAATTTTCTAGTGGAAGTTATGGTCAATTTACTGTCCTAGGGTCAAATGGCAAAAATAGTTCTAGTGCAGGAATTCCAGATTAGGAAATCCTGACTTCTCCTAACAATTTCCCCAAGATGCCTTGTGATATGGGTTCTGGTCAAAACACAAGATTTATAGTTCTATGTGTGATGAACAATTTGGCTTTGGAATCACTACATTTACAGTTTTGTAGCCCAAGTTATGGCAATTTTTCCAAAACTGATCGGGTGCCTACTCCTTCACATTTTCCAGATTTAGTCTACACTAGGGCAGATTTGATGAGCTAACTTGGTCTAGCCATTTGATCAACTTTATTTGGGTTCATGATCTTCATAAGAAGTGTTCTACTATGTTTCAGGTTTCCATTGGTCTAAGAATCACTTAATTTGGAGTTTTCTAGAGTGAGTTATGCCTAAATGAATAAACACTATTCATTTGATCATTTTTGGTCAGGTCCAGAATTGTAATCCGGATTCAAGCAAATTTTAGGACAACCTATGGTCAGTTTTTAGACAAGGTGTCCCCATAAAAAATTTAGCATTATGTCCTAAGTTTCACCTCCAATTGGCCTCACACCAATTGGACCTATATAACTCAACTTATAACCATCAAAGTGGACCCACTCAAACTGTCCAGAATTCCAGCATATGGCATACCACCAATTCATCAATTCCATTCCTTAATTCTACATTAATACACATTCATGGCACATCATATGACCTTAACTTACCATTATAAACATCAATTGAACAATATATCCCAAAACCCTAATTTCTCATAAACCCTAATTCCATATCATACCAATTTCCTGCAACACATGCCATCTCAATACATTAATCATGCATACATCCTTACTTACACTAGATTTCATTTTTAATTTATTCAAAATACCTCAAACCCTACTTGCCCCCATGGCTGGCTAAAATTCCTACCCTTGGTTTCATGCTTAATTTTCATCTTTTCTTAACTCAATTCTTAAAAATCGACTTAATTTCAATAAAGGGAGTAGAAAGAAGACTAGTTGGTTCACTTACCTCACTTGCAATTTTCAAGTCTTTTAATTTCCTCAAGGTTTCTCCTCCTCTTTGCTTCCAATCTTCTTATCAAGGTCCACAATCAAATTTTCTATTAATGAATTATAAGATTCAAGGGAAAATTCTAGTGGTTTTGAAGCTTTGGTGGTCATTAATGGAGGATGGGAGATGAGGGAACATGGCTAGCCAAGGGAGAGAGAAGAAAATGGAAAATTATTTTTTTGTTTTAATTGAGTTTTTGTCTTCTTATTGTGTAGATAATTGTCAAATTTTAATTTATTTAGGTTATAATTTTAATTGCATCATTCTTATATCATGGTGATGTCATAAAGCAATTTAAACTTAAAATTCCATTTCTTTTCTTTCTTTTCTCTACACTTCTTCATTATTTTTAATTAATTTTTTTATTATTTTAATCTCATACATTTTAATGGACATTTAGGTAAAAAGTCACCTCTAGGAATGAATTGACCAAAATGCCCCTCATCGGTTAATAATTCATCTTTTATTAATGCCTGATGGGTTTTTGATTCCTGATTCACTTATCTGAGCTTATTCTCCTTTCTTTTCTATGATTTTCTAGTTCCCATTAGTTTCATAATTATCCCTTAACTAAGGGTGTTATGGAGTCCCACATGAATTCAGGGTAGCAACTGAGCTCGCAGTCGCTTCCTGAGTCGATCACCTATCGCGGGGACCTCGGCTCATTTAACTGATTCGTGCTTTGTTTCTTTTATTTTCCTCCAACTTCATTTAATCTTTATCAATTTTTATTTATGGATTTTCTATGTAGCTTAGGTATGGTTTCAGACATTCCCACTGTCCGATCAGACATTGGTCACTAGAACAGTAGGATGTACGGACTGCTTAATATGGGGGTGTTACACAGCCAATTCAATTGCCTTAATCCATTTGTCCTTGGTAGAGTATGCGAGAGATGTACTTGTAATCTCCTCTTTCTTTATCTTGTGGATTAATTATAAATGCTTCTCCTTCGATCTCAAAATGAAAACGGGAAAGTACGACTCAATCGTCGTGGTTGAGATTGATAAATTGACTCATCAATGTTAGAGTTATTCCCACTGGGACTAGCAATATTTGATGGATTCACTATAGGTGGTATTTCAGTGTCAATAGGAACCAATTCTTCAACGGGTAAAGTACTCTCACTTGGAAAAGAATCCATTTCGAGCTATAAAGTGGAAGCAATCTTGTCCACAATTTCATATTGAGATAGATCTTGACTTATCTCGCCCTATTGAGAAAATTCGTTCTTTAAGAATGTAAATCTCATGATTAAAATTTATTTACCATGCCACTATCTTGTTCAACCATAAATACATGTCCTTTTGGTTGTTATGAGTATCTTAGAATTAACAATATATTTCCTTCCCTTTGGTCTAATTTTCATATTTATGAAAATGATTGTGAACAAAGACAACATGCCCCTAATATTCCTGGTCATATCAGGAATATTGATTATAAAACAATTTTAGAACTACTACAATTAATTTTAATAAGATCAATTAAAGTTGCTTTTAATTGATTTCATCAAATTAATTTAATTTGTCCCATTGTTTACAATTTTTAATTTGAGAAGACGATTTTTCAAAAATTTAATATTGAATTATTCAATTTAATTCAATAATTTATTTTTTAATTGCCCTCAATTAATTTTAGAAAGAAATTTCTAAAAAAAATATTGATTTAAACAATTTAATTCAATAAATTCATTGTCCAATATCCCTTTAATTAGTTTTAGAAACTAATTTCTAAAATTATCACAGAATTAAACAATTTAATTCAAAAAAAAATTTATACGCTACCTTATAGTAATTTCAAAAAAAATATCTAAAATTAATTTAAATTAAACGCTTTTAATTTAAATCTCAATTTTTTTTACTCGAATTAAAAATTACAAAATTTAATTGGAATTAACAATTTAATTCAAAAATTAATCTAATTAGGATTAAAAAATAATTTTATTGGAGTTAAACCATTTTAATTCAAATCTTAATTAGAATTTGTAATTTAAAATCAAGTCAAAAGAGAGTCAAAATTGCAGGTGCTAAACTTGTAATTGTAGGCAAACTAAGGGTAGGGGCACTCAATGGTAGTTTTGTAATTATATAGAAAGATATGGGCAACAATCTAAGAGTTGATTTTTCAAAATTTCTATATGATTTTTTCTCAACTTTGGAGACATTTATCTTCCTCATTGCTCAACAATAAAAAAAAACATATAATATAGTGTTGGAAAACGATACATGCCTATTTTCTAATGGCATCAATTATGCATTTTAATTCAATTTGTACAGGAAGATATTGAGACCCAAAATAGAGTTCATGACTACTGATATAAAAAATCGAAAATAGAGAGAGAAAAAAAAATTCTAGAATTGATTTATTTTATTCTAACACCTTAAAACATGTCATATATATTTTATAAACTAGGAAACAAATATTTAAGGCTTTGATACCAATGAAGAAAAAATAATAGACCCAACACATGGATTCAAATACATGGATCACAACCTATGTTCATGCAAAATACCCCAGAAATTTCACTATATTTATTTCACTAGTCTATCATACAATTACATGAATAATATAAACTATGTATATTGATCCAAAGTCTATATGTGTACTTTATTCGCAAAATAATCAAAACTCCACAAGTAAATCAAGTGAGAGTCTTTTAAGGATACAAAGAATAAAAGCCAATGCACCAACACTTGGTGCACATACTTCACAGTTTCATTTATGTGTCTTTTTTCTTCTCTATCACTAATGAAGATGAAAACTTGGCTATTTATAATTCATGGCACCTTTTGGCCTAACAATTGCATCACTTCATGCATGTTGTCACACCCTACTCCTCCGTAAGATGTAACATGATCCCATAGTACCCTAATGAATTACTGTACTTCGCCTACCGGTAACCCATTAAATATACTACAAGGGATTTTAAATCAATTTTCGTGAAATTTAAATCATCGATTAAAATCTGGTGTACTTCGCCTACCAGTAACCCATTAAATATACTCCCAATATGATTTCTCAAATACAACCTCACTAAACTTCATTTCATCTCACAATTCAAATCTCAATAATCAAATCAATTCATTTTCAAACCAACCTCATCATAAAAGAAACATTTCGTTGATTACAAGACTCAAAAATTAATATTACAAAACTATACAGGTAAATGAAACCTCAAATTTACATTACAATAATTTGCACTTAATTACATACTAAAATATTTTACAAGAGTTTTTATACAACTGCTCAAATAATTTATATACATATATTTACATGCATACATCAAAACCTATGTACATGGGTATACCTATGATATACCTGGAGCTGATCTGAATGTGTCTTTAAAGAAGCTTACTCAACCGCTCTATGCTCTTTTCACATGCGACAACATACAAAGCTATATTTGAGTGGTGAACTCAGTGGTACACAACTATAATTTAAAACATAGTACAATATATATTAACAAAATTATAACAATTAATTTGAAAGTCTCGAAATTCAATAAAATTCCAAAAGTCAAAATCTTCATTGCCAATAATATAAATCATTAATTAAAATGACTTTGAGCAAGAAATTCAATTTATCAAATCACAACTGGACATTTAAAGTAATTCCAGCAATTATGGAAATAAAGATTAATTCCAACAAAATCAATTATGCATAAATTCCATTTGAAATTGAAATTCTTTACTATTCAAAAATCATTCTTTATCTCACTAATTATGCAAGACTAATCCGCAAGGGCCATCTTCAGGGTGATTCTAACTCTCTATGGTCGGGGAGGTCGAATCAGATTCTAACTCCCTATGGTCAGGGAGGTCGAATCATCGTGCACAGTATACATCACAATAATGAAACTTCTGAAAGGGCCATAACATAAAAACTTAGATCTAACCTCTAATAAGAGGAGAATCTAAGCCTGTGCACGTACCATGGTAATCAAAACAAAGCTAACTCCATTGTCTCCTCAACAAATGAGAGAGACGGGTAATAACCTAGTCAAGCATCTATAGTGAGATACAAAACAATATCATAAATCTCCTTGTCCTTTTTGTGAGCATAAATCACAACACAATTCGATTCAAAGTCAATTCCAATATCCAATAATTTTTATGCTCATCACAATTCAAAACATAAGTTTGTATTTTTTTCTATGCAAATTGCCCATCACAATTCAAAACATATTCTATCACAATTTTTCAAAACATAATTTATTCAATCCACAACAATGCTTAATACTTGTTGAAATACCATTTCACAAAGCTAAATTCATACATACTATAATAATTTCAATAATTATTGAATTAAATCCAATACTTGATAAACACAATACAGAAGGAAAATACGTCATTTAGTCATATGAAATTTTCAGAACAAAATCAATTAAAAACTAGTTGTGTACAAATCTCTGATGAGTCGCCTCTTGGCCTTGACTTAGTGGGTCTTTTCCCTTCCCAGTGTCTTTTCTAACTGAAACACACAATTTAAAGTGTTTCAGTACTCATTTAAATTGTTTCTAATAATAAGGTTCAATAATTAAATTTTATTAATACTATTCCTTTCATTAGTCAACCTATAATATTGACCTTTAATCCACACTAGGTGAATTAGTTTTAATGTCACTAATATGTTCCATTTTTCATTCCTCACATGTTTATATATGTTGCCAATTTCATTTCAAAGCTTATTGCATTTTATTGTAATTATTCAGATTTCATGGCCAATGTTTACTGTTTATTGGACTAAGCTACAGTATAAATTTAGTAGATTTCTCTTCATTAAATTGTTTCCCATTGTGTATGCTTTAATTTTCTTTTTGAATCACTCCATTTGGAGTTGTATAGTTCAAGTTATGGTTAATTAACCATAACTAGGTCAAATCTAAATTTTAGTTTCCTTTTTAAGCATTTTCGGTTCTGATTTTTCTAATTTATTTGGACTATTTGTAATCACATTGAGGTCTAGCATTCTTCATAAGTATTGTTGCCCTATGTCTTAGGGACAACCAAAAATTTTGCTTACCATTTTTCAAGTCTTATAGAATTCTTTATAGATAAATTGTCAACTTGGACTCAACGGTCCTATATTGGCATGGTTCTCAATTGGGTCAATGGGTTTGACCTTAAATTCTGACCTTATACATTTATAACTTGAGGAAGTTGTCTAAAAAAAAGTTTTAGGTCTCTTTCTTAGCTTTCCAAATTGGTAGGGCTCATTTAAATTGGACACTTTTGGTGGGAGATATGCTTATTTGAATTTTCTGGATTTTATGGTCAATTGTGCTATTTCCAGATTTAGTGTGCTAACTTAATCAAGTTAGTTGACCTAGTTCCCTTAATTTTTGGGTTTTGGTCAAATTACCAATATTGTAGATTTATGTCTTATTGAAATTTTGGCACTGATTTCATGTCATTTGGAGTTCTATGGACCAAGTTATGGTCATTTTACTATGGCTGGTCAAATTGCACTTATATTGCAAAGTTTAGGTTATTTTTAGGTCAAAGTCAATTCGGCCAGTTTTTATAACCCAACTTGTGCAAGCATTTTGACTTGGTTCTGGTCATTTCTGGGCTTTGGTGTCTTCATAAGAGTTGTAGCTCTATGTCTAACCTTTCCATGGTATAAATTTCAGGTCATTTGGACCAGTGTTGAGTGAGTTATGGCCAAAAAACTGATTACTGTTTATATGGTCAAATTCTGGGTTCTTATGTTATTCTAATCCGGGTTTGGTCATTCTTTTAGGTCACTTCTAGGTAGAGTTTGGGCAACATTTCTACATGAAAGTTGGCCTATTTTATGTCTAGTTTCACATCCAATTGGCCTTATACCAATTGGAGTCACAACTTTACACTTATAACCTAATTTATACACTACCAACAATCACAACCTACATAAGAGAATTTACACTCCCAATTTGGCAATCCTCCTCCTCCCAATACTTCAATATTCATTCTTGATACTTCTATATTTATTCAACACAATTCTAGCAAAGTAAATTGGGCATAGTTGTAACAGCCCGGCCCACTAGTGATATTGTTCGCTCTGGGCTGAAGCCCTCACGGTTTTAAAATGCGTCAATAGGGGTTACGAACTGTCAACTTATGAACCCAAAGATCTCCCAGTGTTTTGTCGATGTGATTTGCCTAGGTGTTACAATCCACCCCTTATGGGACTCGGCGTCCCCGGCGTCCCACCATCGTTCAAGGTTGCACGATACCACAAATGTAACAGCCCGCCCACTAGTGATATTGTCCGCCTGGCCGGTTTTCACGGGCAGAAAAAAGGGAGGGGGCTCAAAGGCACATATCATCATCACTAGTGGGCGGCATTTGATACTCAAATGTAATGCTGGCCCACTAGTGATATTGTCCGCCTAGGCCAGCCGCTCTGGTCAAGCCTCTCACTTTTAAAATGCGCCAATAGGGTTACGTTACGAATCTTATGAACCCTCTCTCCGTGTTTTGTCGATGTGGGATTTGCCTAGGGTGTTACAATCCCTTATGGGACTCGCCCTCCCGAGGTTTGCCCCACCATCGCTCAAGGTTGCACGCGAGCGCCTGATACCACAAATGTAATGGCCCGACCACTAGTAATATTGTCCGCCTGAAAAAGCCCTCACGGTTTTAAAACGCGTCAATAGGGGTTACGAACTATCAACTTATGAACCCAGCATCTCTCCCGTGTTTTGTCGATGTGGGATTTGCCTAGGGTGTTACAATAGTACTCAAATAATATAGGCTCCCTGAATTGGGCCTAAAATTGGGCAGTCCAATAACTCAACAATTCCATCAATTTTCATCAACAATCAACTCATCTCAAGCTAGACATAAACTTTACTTAAGAAAGGATGTGAATTGGACCCTTACCTCTTTTTGGAGCTTGGTCAAACCTTAACAAAATTCCTTCTTTTTGCTACCAATATACTGCCCAAGGTATGAGGATAAAGTTTAATGAAAGAACCTTAAAGATTTCATGGCTTGATCTTGGTGGATGAGAGCTTGAAGCTTTGGCCATCCATGGAGTTTTTGGGAGGATTGGATTCTGCTTGAACATAAAATGAAGAAGAAGAAGTGGCTGAAGTGAGATATGCTGTCCACTTAATCAATATACAAATTCATAGTGCTCCACCATGGTGGATTAAATGTTTAATAATCCAAATTTTCCCTTAATTGTAATTATGCCCCAAACTTCCATTATTTATTTTATGTACCACATTTTTAATTTTCATGACATTTTCAAAGTGTGCTATCACTCATTTTTAATGGACATTGAGGTCAAAAGGCAACTCTAGGTGTCAATTGACCAAAATGCCCATATTCAGTTTGTATTCTTGATTTTTTGGTAACACCAATTTTTGTTTATTTCTTGATTTTTTCATTTTTCTTTGTACTAATTTATTAATTTTTTTTTTTTACATTTCTAATGTCATTTATACCTCAATAGATGTTTAATTAGGTCCCAAAAATATTTTTCAGGGTTCCTCGCAGTCTAGGGCTAGTCAACGGTCCTCGCTGCAACTTTCCTGTGCGGTCACCCATTGCTACGGTTTTTGGCTCGTTTAACTTAATCACATTTCATTGCTCTTATTTTTCCTTTATTTTTCTTGTATTTCCTCTATTGTATTTCATTATTTTATGTCACCTCACTAACATTTAAGTATAATTCTAAGCATTCTAGCTGTCCGGACAGACACTGGTCACTGGAACAGTAGAACGCACTACCAAATATAGGGGTGTTACAATTCTCCCCCCCTTAAAATAAATTTCGTCTCAAAATTTTACCTGATTTTAGTCTCTGAACAACTGTGGGTGCTGCCTCCTTATATCTTCCTCTCATTCCTAAGTAACTTCTTGGCCTGAATGATGGTCCATAACACCTTAACCAAATGTATACATTTATTTCTCAGCTGTTTCACCTCATGTGCTAAGATCTTTATGAGTTTCCCCATTATACGTTGAATTTAAATTCATTTCACCTTTTTAGAGCTAAGCAATTTTGTGTGCTAACAAATCCACTCTTTTTAGGACCTTGTATGGTTTTATGGAGTGAGAACTTAGTTTTTCTCCTTTCTATATGATCGTATAATCTTCTTTCATTTGAATTGGTGTAAGACTTTTAATAATCTAATATAACATTTAATTTGTTAATATAATACTAATCTTTTCTTACTATTGTTTTGTCTAATATTTCAATTCATGTTTCCTTATCGAATGACCATTGTGGTCATGTTAGAATTATTTATCTAATCATTGGTCCTCTGACCATTCTAGTCAACAATCTTACTCATATTCGTAACATTTCTTGTTTCATTTAAATCAACTATTTAAATTTTCACTTCCACAACTCGTTTATCTACCAATATTCTATAAATTACTTCCTTTTGTACTGCACTATAACCTTTCGATATTCTAACTTTTGAGTTTTAAATCCCTAAGTAGGATTTCCAAACTCATTTCCAATAATAAAAATCTGTCCTAGCATAACTATACCAAAACAGATGCCATTGGCAACTATTCTCATCTTGGTGTACTATCGAGTAGTACGTAGCTCTACACAATAATCTCAAGTCAGTACTATAATCTGCAGCCTACAGTACAAACATCAAGAATATTGCATAGTTATGACGATACATTTCAATAGATCATACTTTCTTATATTTTATCCTTTTTAAATTCACTAATATCCGAAACTTATTCTAATTACAATATCCATTAATAATTACTAACATAACATCTTTGCCCTCATCTAGAGCAATTCTATTACTATAATTTACTTTTAGGTCCTCTTGCCTTACATTAAGTAAGCTCGCCAATTAGCTTTATAATTTATGGTGTGTTAGAAAATACTTTTAGCTGACAATTCTTCCAAAATTAATGTCAATCATACTTGTTATCGTAGTTTTGATCCTAAAGGACTAGTCACTAATACATCAAAATTTATTCCCATGTAAAGGAATAGCAACAAAATATATAATTCTAACACTAACATACAAATAAGTAGTGCTGGGATCAAATAATAACTCATTGTTTCTTTCAAAAATTAAGAACTTACCAGCAGTTACATCTGAAATTTCTGCTCCTTCCCCTTGGCACATAGTGGACGCTCTGACTAGTGCGCTACTATATTCGGGTTGATTCACTGTGTTATGGTTGTGAGGAGTACCAACTCTATTTCTATCTCGACTCTGACCGACTGTCTGTGAACTCCGGAGAGCAAATCGAGGTGCTCTAGTACAATCTCTAACAAAATGTCCATGTTCACCACAATTGTAGCAGGCTCCAGTGGCCTTACGACAAATACCCCCATGTAACTTGCCACAAACATGGCAGATACGGGCAGAATAGGCACTTCTGATTATTCGACGACTGGACCTTGGTGGCCTCTGCCCGGAAGATTTGCCTCTATCAGATCCATAACCACTAAGCTCTCCAGTGTTCTTCCTTTTTCCCAATTTACTATTTGAGCTTTGAACCATAGGTTTCTCCCTCTTTTCTATTTCACACTGCCCTTATAGGGGTTATGAGCTTGAGCTGACAGTGTATTAGCCATTTGTTGAAAGAAAGTGGCCATTTGCTGGGCCATTTGTGCGGTAATTTGTACCGGTGAAACTGGTACAGTCGGGCCTTCGACACTCTTCGGAGCTGGGGCCTCACCTTGTACTTTCACCATCACAGACTGTTCTATTGTCTCATTCTTCTCTTCCATATCTTTTCACAGGATTTTCTATTTCCTATACAACCAATATAAGGAGATTTCTCTCCATTAGTTCATATTTATGATGCAAATGTACTATATGTATCAAACATTTGAGCAGTTGTATTTACCAATAAAAAGATTTCAAATTCACAGTTCAAAATTTACTTTAAAACCATTGCTCTGATACCACTAAACATGTCACATCCTACTCCTCTGTAAGATGTAACATGATCCTGTAGTACCCTAATGAATTACCATACCTCGCCTATTGGTAACCCATTAAATATACTACAAGGGACTTTAAATATATTTTCGTGAAATTTAAATCATCGATTAAAATCTGGTGTTATAAAAATTTTTCAAAATTTCGGCAGAGTGCCGGCTGTATTTTGAGAAAATAGTTCTTCAAAGCTAAAAAGGAAAACACTCCCAATATGATTTCTCAAATACAACCCCAATAAGCTTCATTTCATCTCACAATTCAAATCTCAAAAATCAAATCAATTCATTTTCAAACCAACTTCATCATAAAAGAAACATTTTGTTGATTATAAGACTCAAAAATTAATATTACAAAACTATACAGGTAAATGAAATCTCAAATTTACATTACAATAATTTGCACTTAATTACATACCAAAATATTTTACAAGAGTTTTCATACAACTGCTCAAATAATTTATGTACATATATTTACATGCATACATCAAAACCTATGTACATGGGTATACCTATGATATACTTGGAGCTGATCTGAATGTGTCTTCAAAGAAGCTTACTCAACTGCTCTATGCTCTTTTCACCTGCGACAGCATACAAAGCTATCGCTCAGTGGTGAATTCAGTAGTACACAACTATAATTTAAAACATAGTACAATATACATTAACAAAATTATAACAATTAATTTGAAAGTCTTGAAATTCAATAAAATTCCAAAAGTCAAAATCTTCGTTGCCAATAATATAAATCATTAGTTAAAATGACTTTGAGCAAGAAATTCAATTTATCAAATCACAATTGGACATTTAAAGTAATTCCAGGAATTATGGAAATAAAGATTAATTCCAACAAAATCAATTATGCATAAATCCCATTTGAAATCGAAATTCTTTACTACTCAAAAACCATTCTTTATCTCACTAATTATGCAAGACTAATCCGCAAGGGCCATCTTCAGGGTGATTCTAACTCTCTATGGTCAGGGAGGTCGAATCGGATTCTAACTCCCTATGGTCGGGGAGGTCGAATCATCGTTCACAGTACACATCACAATAATGAAACTTCCGAAAGGGCCATAACATAAAAACTTAGATCAACCTCTAACAAGAGGAGAATCTAAGCCTGTGCACGTACCATGGTAATCAAAACAAAGCTAACTCCATTGTCTCCTCAACAAATGAGAGAGATGGGTAATAACCTAGTCAAGCATCTATAGTGAGATACAAAACAATATCATAAATCCCATTTTCCTTTTTGTGAGAATAAATCACAACACAATTCGATTCAAAGTCAATTCCAATATCCAATAATTTTTATGCTCATCACAATTCAAAACATAAGTTTGTATTTTTTTGCATGCAAATTGCCCATCACAATTCAAAACATATTCTATCATAATTTTTCAAAACATAATTTATTCAATCCACAACAATGCTTAATATTTGTTGAAATACCATTTCACAAAGCTAAATTCATACATACTATAATAATTTCAATAATCATTGAATTAAATCCAATACTTGATAAACATAATACAGAAGGAAAAAACGTCATTTAATCATATGAAATTTTCAGAACAAAATTAATTAAAAACTAGTTGTGCACAAACCTCTGATGAGTCACCTCTTGGCCTTGACTCAGTGGGTCTTTTCCCTTCCCAGTGTCTTTTCTAACTGAAACACACAATTTAAAGTATTTCAGTACTCATTTAAATTGTTTCTAATAATAAGGTTCAATAATTAAATTTAATTAATACTATTCCTTTCATTAGTCAACCTATAATGTTGACCTTTAATGCACACCAGGTGAATTAGTTATAATGTCACTAATTTGTTCCATTTTTCTTTCCTCACATGTTGATATATGTTGCCAATTTCATTTCAAGGCTTATTGCATTTTATTGTAATTATTCAGATTTCATAACCAATATTTACTGTCTATTGAACTAAGCTACAGTGTAAATTTAGCAGATTTCTCTTCATTAAATTGTTTTTTGTTGTGTCTTCTTTAATTTCCTTTTTGAATCACTCCATTTGGAGTTGTATAGTTCAAGTTTTGGTCAATTAACTATAACTAGGTCAAATCTAAATTTTAGTTTCCTTTTTAGGCATTTTCGGTTCTAATTTTTCTAATTTGTTTGGACTGTTTGTAATCACATTGAGGTCTAGCATTCTTTGTAAGTATTGTTACCCTATGTCTTAGGGACAACCAAAAATTTTGCTTACCATTTTTCAAGTCTTATAAAATTCTTTATAGACAAATTATTATCTTGGACTCAAAGGTTCTATATTGGCATGGTTCTCAATTAGGTCAATGGGTTTGACCTTAAATTCTGACCTTATACATTTATAACTTGAGGAAGTTGTCTAAAAAAAGGTTTTAGGTCTCTTTCTTAGCTTTCCAAATTGGTATGGCTCATTTAAATTGGACACTTCTTGTGGGAGATATGCTTATTTGAATTTTCTAGATTTTATGGTCAATTGTGCTATTTCCAAATTTAGTGTGCCAACTTAATCAAGTTAGTTGATCTAGTTCCCTTGATTTTTGGGTTTTGGTCAAATTACTAATATTGTAGATTTATGTCTTATTGAAATTTTGGGACTGATTTCATGTCATTTGGAGTTCTATGGACCAAGTTATGGTCATTTTACTATTGCTGGTTAAGTTGCACTTATATTGCAAAGTTTAGGTCATTTTTAGGTCAAAGTCAATTCGACCAGTTTTTGTGATTTCTCTTCATTAAATTGTTTTTTGTTGTGTCTTCTTTAATTTCCTTTTTGAATCACTCCATTTGGAGTTGTATAGTTCAAGTTTTGGTCAATTAACTATAACTAGGTCAAATCTAAATTTTAGTTTCCTTTTTAGGCATTTTCGGTTCTAATTTTTCTAATTTATTTGGACTGTTTGTAATCACATTGAGGTCTAGCATTCTTCATAAGTATTGTTACCCTATGTCTTAGGGACTACCAAAAATTTTGCTTACCATTTTTCAAGTCTTATAGAATTCTTTATAGATAAATTGTTAACTTGGACTCAAAGGTTCTATATTGGCATGGTTCTCAATTAGGTCAATGGGTTTGACCTTAAATTCTGACCTTATACATTTATAACTTGAGGAAGTTGTCTAAAAAAAAGTTTTAGGTCTCTTTCTTAGCTTTCCAAATTGGTATGGCTCATTTAAATTGGACACTTCTGGTAGGAGATATGCTTATTTGAATTTTCTGGATTTTATGGTCAATTGTGCTATTTCCAGATTTAGTGTGCCAACTTAATCAAGTTAGTTGACCTAGTTCCCTTGATTTTTGGGTTTTGGTCAAATTACTAATATTGTAGATTTATGTCTTATTGAAATTTTGGGACTGATTTCATGTCATTTGGAGTTCTATGGACCAAGTTATGGTCATTTTACTATTGCTGGTTAAGTTGCACTTATATTGCAAAGTTTAGGTCATTTTTAGGTCAAAGTCAATTCGGCCAGTTTTTGTAATCCAAATTGTGAAAGCATTTTGACTTGGTTCTAGTTATTTCTGGGCTTTGGTATCTTCATAAGAGTTGTAGCTCTATGTCTAAGCTTTTCATGGTATAAATTTTAGGTCATTTGGACCAGTTTTGAGTGAGTTATGGCCAAAAAACTGATTACTGTTCATATGGTCAAATTCTGGGTTCTTATGTTATGTTAATCCGGATTTTGTCATTCTTTTAGGTCACTTTTATTTAGAATTTGGGCAACACTTCTGCATGAAAGTTGGACTATTTTATGTTTAGTTTCACCTCCAATTGGCCTCATACCAATTAGGATCACAACTTTACACTTATAACCTAATTTATACACTGCCAATAATCATAACCTGCATAAGAGAATTTACACTCCTAATTTGACAATCCTCCTCCTCCCAATACTTCAATATTCATTCTTGGAACTTTTATATTTATTCAACACAATTCCAGCAAAGTAAATTGGGCATAATACTCAAATAATATCGGCTCTCATGGCTGCATAAAATTGGGCACTCCAATAACTCAACAATTCCATCAATTTTCATTACCAATCAACTCATCTCAAGCTAAACATAAACTTTACTTAAGAAAGGAAGTGAATTGGACCCTTACCTCTTTTTGGAGCTTGGTCAAACCTTAACAAAACTCCTTCTTTTTGCTCCCAATATGCTGCCCAAGGTATGAGGATAAAGTTTAATGAAAGAACCTTGAAGATTTCATGGCTTGATCTTGGTGGATGAGAGCTTGAAGCTTTGGCCATCCATGGAGTTTTTGGGAGGATTGGATTCTGCTTGAAGATGAAATGAAGAAGAAGAAGTGGCTGAAGAGGGATATGCTGTCCACTTAATCAATATACAAATCCATAGTGCTCCACTAAGGTGGATTAAATGTTTAATAATCCAAAATTTTCCTTAATTGTAATTATGCCCCAAACTTCCATCATTTATTTTATGTACCACATTTTTAATTTTCATGACATTTTCAAAGTGTGCTATCACTCATTTTTAATGGATATTGAGGTCAAAAGGCAACTCTAGGTGTCGATTGACCAAAATGCCTCTATTCGGTTTGTATTTCCGATTTTTCGGTAACACCGATTTTTGTTTGTTTCTTGATTTTTTCATTTTTCTTTGTACTAATTTATTAAATTTTCTTTTACATTTATAATGTCATTTATACCTCAATAGATATTTAATTAGGTCCCAAAAATATTTTCCAGGATTCCCCGCAGTCTAGGGCTAGTCAACGGTCCTCGCCGCAACTTTCCGGTGCAGTCACCCATCGCTACAGTTTTTGGCTCGTTTAACTTAATCACATTTCATTGCTCTTATTTTTCATTTATTTTTCTTGTATTTTTCTCTGTTGTATTTCATTATTTTATGTCACCTCACTAACATTTAAGTATAATTCTAAGCATCTTAGCTGTCCGGACAGACACTGATCACCAGAACAGTAGAACGCACTACCGAATATAGGGGTGTTACACATGTAACTATTAAAAAGTGTTTAATTCAATATTTAATTTTAGAAAATTTTTTTTCTAAGATTAAAAATGGTAAACAATGGGGCAAGTTAAATTAATTTGATGAAATCAATTAAAATCAGTTTTAATTGATCTCATTAAAATTAATAGTAGTAATTCTAAAATTGTTTTAGAATTAATATTCCTAATATGATTAGGAAATGGAATCAAAAGTGTTTAATTCATTTAGTTTTTTTAAAGAGGAGTTTTCTAAAATTACATGGGGGAAACTAAAATTAATATTTTGATGAATTTAATTAAAATTATTTTAAATTGATTTCATTGAAAATTAGTTTTAACTTCTAAATTTGTTTTAGAATTTTATATCTCTAATTGGATTAGAAATTGAATTATTTATTTATTTGATTTGAATATATATGTTAATTTTCATTGTTTTATTTTGCTTATGGTGTTATATGTATATTTGTTTATATTTTAACAAAGTAATTTATACATAAATAACCATGTATATAAGACATATATATGTGCATGTGTGTCTTATTAAATATTTCAATATTAAATATTAAATGTTATTTAATTTATAATTTGAGTAATTTAAGATTATAATTTCTTACATAATTAATTACATTACCCTTATTACACATTAGAATCTTAGATGATGATTGGGAACTTAATGAAATTTCGATTCTAGTCTAATGTGAAATAAGTGTTAGCATAATTAATTATTGTACAGGATATTTATATATATGAATTTAGGTTTATTGCGTATTGTCTCATATTAGTTTATATTTATATATAAGTATGAGAATCCAATATGTCTTATAAAAGCAAGATACTCTTAATTTGCCTATTAGCTATTAGGGAAATATATTGCTTGTCACTGCACTTATCCTTAACCAAGTTCTATCCAAATCAGTTACTGCAACTTCATATGCATATGGACTCATAGAAAACCCTACTTAAGTGTTATTAAAACCTTAAGGGTGTATTATTTTTATTCATAATTAATATCATAAACATGGAAATTAGATCCAAGGGGAAATGTATCTTTATAAGATACTTAAAATAATCAAAGGACAAGTATTTATGGGTGAACAAGATAATGGCACAATAACTGAATTTGAATTGGGAGATGTCACACTTTCAGAGAAATAGCCTTCCTCAATAGGGTAGGATAGGTAATGATACATCTCTATATAAAATTGTGGACCATACTGTTTTCGCTATGCAACCTCAAATGGATTCTTTTCCAAGTGTGAGAGTATTTTGTCAAGGAATTGGTTTCTATTAACCCTAAAATACCACCTATAGTGAATCCATCAGATATTGCTGGTCATAGTGGGAGTAACAATAACATTGATGAATCTATATATCAATCTCAACCACGACGATCTAGTCATAGACATGCGCCCCATCATCATTTTGAGATCAAAGGGAAAGCATTTATAGTTGCTCCATAAGATAAAGAAAGAGTTGATTGTTGTTACATCCCTCATAATCATAAGTACATGCCTCATCTGCTCTGCTAAGGACAAATGGATTAATGCAATGGAATTGGTTGATTTATCGAAAATGAGCAAATGGGAAAAGTCCTTTATGCTAATGTATTTGGTAGTCTAATATATGTTATGGCATGTTCTAGACTTGATATCTGCCATGCTGTTAGGATGGTTGGTAGATACAAATTCAATTTAGGGCATAAATATTGAAAAACAGTTAAGAGGATACTAGGGTATGTATAAGCATATTAATATTAAACATATTTTTGTTAGAGACATGATTGCAAAGAAAGAGGTGAATATGCAGTACATATCTGCACATGATTTGATAGAAAATCTCTTTTATGAAACCTAATATAAAAGATGTTTACAATACACATATTAAGTCATTGGGTTTGCGTAGATGTTAATGTACATGTATTATGTATTTTTTTCCAAACATGTTCATATGCTTAAATTTTTTTTGTTGATTCATATACATATGTGTGTATATATGTTTGAAACATATATTAGAACTTGAGAAGTATGCTGGATAAATAAAAAGATTGGCCTTCTCACACAGACATTGCCTCCATAGCTTTAGTGTTGGATGGGGATGAGACAGTTGTAAGTTTATTATTATTTATGCGATAATAATAATAAAGAGCTCAAAGCTTATAACATGAAATGTTGCCTTAGAAAAGAGGTAAAGAACTAGGGTCATTGTAAGCTAAGTAATTGCATTGATAATATGTGATTTGAGTCACATTATCTATCTTAAAACGCTATATGTGAGTTCTAAAGTGAAAGAGTAGACAAGTGAACTCAATGTTAGACAGTGGGGTATTTGAAATATTATCTGTATGGTATTTAATAAAGACATATCTCCATGGGAAAGGAGTAAGTACCATAGCATATGATTCATATCACATGTGTGATTTATATCCATGAAGGGGAATACAAGTGTGATCTCTATTTGATATTGCTGAGACCCTAAAGATTATAAGTAATCTTTTTCTAGTACCCTCATGACTCTAATCAGTTATTCAAAACTTAGTTTAATGTTTGCTATGTTAGGGTGTTGCTAAAGGATTGAGAGATTTGATCTAGAGGGGCATTAAAAGCAAGTTAAGTTAAGACTAAGAATATCATGAAAAGAGAAAGATCATTGGAATTGTCACATTATTTGTGTTCAGCCGGCTAATTATGTTTATCTTTGAGATAAAGACATAATTATGAACTTAGGATATGTGAATGAGATTGAAAGAGATTTGAATGTGATAAATAATTTAGGGTGATGCATATTTTATCTACTTTAAGCTCCATTAATCGAGATGTTATGTGACACCCCTTACCTGTCTACAGTATAGCCGAGCAAGATATGCCACGCAGTGTACCGGAACACCCTATTTTAATTCAATCATTTTTTATTCTTCCTAATTTATTTTTTTCATAGTTATGAAGTACAATTTATGAAATATAATTCATTTAAGTCATTTATTGAAATTATAATTTATTTGAGGTTTCGAAAATTTTATAGAAAATCCAGCAAAGTACCGGCTAAAAATGGAGAAAACAGTTCTTCGGAACCTGTGAAAAACACTTCCAATAATCATTTCCAATCATTCTCAAACTCCAATAACCATCAACATGGTCTCAACATTAGCAATCGTTTCAAGTTCTCAACATTAATCCACAATTTCATTCAAAGTCAAAATCAACTAAAATTTCATGAAGATATTATCAAATTATATTAATTAACAAAATTCTTCAAATATGTATATCAACATATGATTACATAAATTTACTATTTACATGAGTTCATAATTTACAAATCACAAACTACTACCTATTACAAAATGCAAAAACATAATTTCAAAAGGGACCTAAAGGTCCTACCACTGATGCACTGTAGATGAGAGGTGACTCTGACTCTAGGCGGATCTGTGACCTCACCCAGTTTGTGGTCTGCTAGGCTCTCTGTCTGTCTCTCCAGAACCTACGTGTAGCAAAAAGCGATGCGCTAAGCAATAATGCTTAGTGGTGCCAATAATAAAATAAAAAGAACTAATAAAAAAATAAATATGCAGTGAGTATATTGATGTCTTATGCAGACAAATTTTTGATAATTATTGGTAGTCTTATTTATTTGGTACTTGTTATATTCATTATTTCATTAAATTTATCAAATTTCATTTTTGGTTGCCCAAGTAACCTATACTGGATGACTGGAATAGATAAACGGGTAAACTGGCACTGGGTATCTAGTACCTCGGGCCGTCACACCATCGGTCACATTGTATCTCCCGATGTGCAACAGAACAGCTAATGAGCTGTAATAAATATTAGGCACAAGGCCAAGTATCAACACAATGATAGAATGGCTAAAAGCCATAAAATCACAGAATGGCATAATGCCATGTGCAGTACTGTTAACTGAACCCTATTGGCATGCCAACCTATCAAAACCAATCTTGCTAGGTGTACTAGGGCATGTTACACTTTTAAATTGTACAATTCTTGAAATTTAAGTTTAGGTGTTACTATTCATTTCATTAGTCAACTAAAATGTTGACTTTTGCATAGACAATAGGTACATTGGTTCTAATACTCCCAACATACCACATTTTGCATTCTAAAAATGTTGGTATTGGTTGCCAATACTATTCTAAGCTTAGTGTTAGTTATTCAAAATTTTCAGATTTCAAGCTTCATATTTACTGTTTCATTGGTCATTTGTACAGTAGGAATTTGGCAAAATTGTCTTCATAAAAGTTGTTCCTTATTTTGTCTAGTTATATTTCCTTTTTTGAATCACTCCATTTGGAGTTTTTTAGCTCAAGTTATGGCCTAAACACCATAACTGGCCGGATTGGACAGAATCCAAAATTCTGGGCAAAACTGGTTCTGCCAGATTTGGTAACCTAAGTTTGGTTGGCAATTTGACTAGGTTATGGTCAGAATTTAGATTTGTGTTCTTCATTAAAGTTTTAGGTCTATGTCTCAGCTTTCTGCTGCTAAAATTTCAGGTCAATTGAACCTTTCTATGCTGAGTTATGACCAAATGAATAAATACTGTTCATTTAGTCATTTTGCCCAGGCAGACTGCAGGTCACCCGGATTAGGGTAATTTTTAGGCTAACTTGGTTTGGTTTTCTGGACAGGGTTTCTTCACCAAAGTTGTGCCATTATGTGTCTAGTTTCATGTCCAATTGGCCTTGCACCAATTGAACCTCTACAACTCCAGTTATTGCTGTCCAAAGCTGCTGGACTCATGCCCAGTCCTGCAGGTCACCAAGGGCAGCCATACTAACCTCAATTCCCATTACACAAACCACTTCATTTCTTGTTTACACATAACTAAATGGTTACTAATCGACCATTAAAACTTACTTTCACCAACACATGAACAAGATCCAAGTTTTTGTGTCCAAACCCTAACTCCAACAACTAAAATTTTCATACACATACAATCCATAGTTTACAACACCAACATCATGTTCAATGGCAGCCATACACAAAATTTTTAGAATAAATTGGCACTAACCTTGACTTAGGCACTTTCCAAGCTTAAAAACTTCACTTTCTTCCTTTCAAATTGCTGCCCAAAGCTTGCTCTAGTGGTAGGGATAATTTTTAATGAAGGCAAGTTAGGGTTTTGAGGTGGTTTAAGGTGGGAATTGAAGCTTTAGTGGAGCTTTCATGGAGGAAAGGGGTGGAAGGGAAGAGACTGCTGGTTTCTTGGTGAGAATGGCTATTGAGTTTTTTTTTGGGTTTTTGCTGTATTCTTATCCACTTTTTATTAGTTAATTTAAGTGTTAATTAAATATGATTGGTGGGTAAGTGTTTAATGATATCATATGATGTCATAATTGGTATTTTCTTCCATTTTCTTTTCTTCTCTTCTCTACTCATTTTCAACTTAATTTTTAGCAATATTTATTCACATTTTGTGTCATAATAATTATTTACTTAACTGGACAAGTCGGCCAAAAATCACTTCTAAAGGCGAAATAACCAAAATGCCCTCCGTTTGGCTTAACAGACCAAAATTGTCTGTGTAGATTGAAAAATTTTTCTAAGCATTTTCTTGGCATTCTAATGCCATAGGAACCTCAATGAACCTTCTCTGGAGCCTCAAAAATTATTTTATGAATTTTCCCCTGGGTCTAGGGCTCCTAGTTGCGAGAACCGCAACTTCCCACTAGGTTAGCCATCGCTAGGGCACCGGCTCATTTAACTTGGTTCTATATTATTTCTAAAATTTTTCCTAAATTTTTCTTATTAATATTTGAGTTAATTATGGTTCCTCACTTTAGTTTAAATATTTTTCTGGATGTTCTAGCTGTCCAGATGTTCTAGCTGTCCGGACCGACACTGGTCACCGGAACAGAAGAATGTACGGAATTGCTACAGTGAGGGTGTTATAACTCTTCCCCTCTAATTTAAATTTCGTCCTCGAAATTTACCTAATGCAAACAGTTGAGGGAACTGTTGCCTCATCGTCTCTTCACTTTCCCAAGTTGCCTCCTCAGTGCTGTGGTGCCTCCAAAGCACTTTCATCAATAGAATCTGCTTATTCCTCAACTCTTTTACTTCCCGAGCCAGGATCTGTATGGGTTCTTCTTCATATGTCAAATCCAGTTGTACTTCAATTTCTTCCATGGAGATGACATGTGAAGGATCTGAGTGGTATTTTCTTAGCATAGACACGTGGAACACATTATGGATCTTGTCCAGCTGTGGTGGTAAAGCTAGCTTATAGGCCACTGGACCCACACGTTCAATGACTTCATATGGGCCAATGAACCTAGGGCTTAACTTATCTTTTCTTCCAAACCTCAGTACCTTCTTCCACGGTGACACCTTGAGGAACACTTTATCGCCAACCATATATTCTATTTCTTTTCTCTTCAGGTCAGCATAAGATTTTTATCTGTCTGATGCAACCTTCAGATTGGCTTTGATTAGTTTTACTTTCTCCTCAATCTGTTTCATCAAGTCTGGCCCTACTAGTTTATCTTCACCCAATTCAGTCCAGCACACTGGTGTTCTACATTTCCTCCCATACAGTGCTTCATACGGGGCCATTTGGATACTAGCTTGGTAGCTATTGTTGTATGCAAATTCTGCCAGTGGAAGGTATCTATCCCAACTTCCCTCAAACTCAATGACACAACTCCTCAGCATATCCTCAAGGACCTGACATATATTTCATGTTATTATTATCATTTCAGTTCAATATTTGTATTAGTTCAATTGGTTTCAATTGCTTACCTGGATTACTCTTTCTGATTGCCCATCCGTCTGAGGATGGAAAACTGTGTTGAAATGGAGTTGTATACCTAAGGATTCATACAACTTCTTCCAAAATCTCGATGTAAACCTTGGGTCTCGATCAGATATGATGGAAAGTGGGATTCCATGCAGTCTAACTATCTCACTGATATACAATTCTGCTAACTTCTCCAGTGAGTAGTCAGTCCTAACTGGCAAAAAGTGTGCTGACTTCGTCAATCTATCTACTATCACCCATACTGCATCATGCTTCTTCTGGGTGAGAGGTAGACCACTTACAAAATCTATGGTGACCCGATCCCATTTCCATTCAGGTATGCATATAGGCTGTAGCAAACCCGATGGAGCTTGATGTTCTGCCTTGACTTGCTGACATGTCAAGCATTTAGTCACATAGTCAGCTATGTCCTTCTTCATACCAGGCCACCAATAATGAAGCTTCAGATCATGATACATTTTTATACTTTGTGGGTGCATAGCATAAACACTGGTATGTTCCTCTTTCAGGATATTGGCTTTCAATTCCCCATCATCTGGTACACATAATCTTCCTTTGTAGTATAGACACCCATCTATTTTCACTTCATAGTCAGTTTCTTTCCCTTCTAGGATTTTTCTCATAATAGCCTTTAGCTTCTCATCTACCTTCTGCCCATCTAAAATCTGCTGTAGCAGGTTTGGCCTCACTTGTAACTTAGCCAAAATAGCTCCATCTCGAGCCAAAGATAAACGGGCATTCAATGATCTCAAAGCTGTGATGGATTTTTTGCTCAAAGCATCAGCAACTACATTTGCCTTCCCAGGATGGTAATCAATTACACAATCATAGTCCTTCAGGAACTCAATCCATCGCCTCTATCTAAGGTTGAGCTCCTTCTAGGTTGGCAAGTATTTCAAACTTTTGTGATCTATGTAAATATAGCACTTTTCACCATACAAGTAGTGCCTCCATATCTTCAGTGCGAAGATAATTGCTGCAAGTTCTAGATCATGGGTAGGGTAATTCTGTTCATGTGGCCTTAGCTGCCTAGAAGCATAAGCGACCACCTTCTCCTCTTGCATCAATACACACCCTAACCCATTATGAGAGGCATCACTGTAGACCACAAAGTCCTTTCCCGACACTGGCTGTGTTAACACTTGTGCCTTTGTCAACATAGCCTTCAACTTCTCAAAACTGGTCTGACACTTGTCATTCTAGTCAAATCTGACATTCTTATGTAACAACTTAGTCATTGGAGCAGTTATTAAAGAAAATCCCTTCACAAATCTTCTGTAATACCCAGCTAGCCCCAAGAAACTTCTGACCTCACTTGTATTCCTGGGAGGCTTCCATTCCATCACTACTTCTATTTTCTTGGGATCCACTCTAATCCCATCAACTGACACTATGTGTCCAAGGAATGCAATTTCATTTAACCAGAAGTCACACTTAGACAACTTAGCATACAGCTTATTTTCTCTCAGGGTTTGCAGAACAACCCTTAAATGCTCATCATGTTCTTCCCCGGTCTTGGAATATACCAAAATATCATCAATAAAGACCACTACAAACCGATCTAGGTATGGATGGAAGATACGATTCATAAGGTCCATGAATGCTGCTGGTGCATTTGTTAGGCCAAAGGGCATCACCAGAAACTCATAATGCCCATACCAGGTCCTGAATGCAGTCTTTGGCATATCTGCATCTTTCAACCTCAACTGATGATACCCTGATCTGAGATCAATTTTGGAAAATACTCCTGCTCCCTTCAATTGATCAAACAGATCATCAATTCTAGGCAACGGATATTTGTTCTTCACAGTCACTTTATTCAACTGCCGGTAATCGATGCATAACCTCAAAGTTCCATCCTTCATTTTCACATACAGCACTGGAGCTCCCCATGGTGACACACTAGGGCGTATGAACCCCTTATCCAGTAACTCCTGTAACTAGATTTTCAGTTCCTTCAATTCTGTGGATGCCATCCTATAAGGAGCAATAGAGATTGGTGCTGTACCCAGCAGTATCTCAATAGCAAATTCAACTTCCCTTTCTGGTGGCAAGCCAGGCAATTCTTCAGGGAACACATCTGGGAAGTCTCTTACTGTGGGTATGTCACATAGATCTGGCTTAGCCTGCCTAGTATCCACCACATGTGCTAGGTAGGCTTCACATCATTTTCTCATCAGTTTTCTTGCAACTGTGGCTGAGATGACATTGGACAAGAAATCTGTCCTTTCCCCCACAACTGTAATCTCATTACCCTCAGGATTTTTCAAAGAAATTCTCTTCAATTTACAATCAACCATTGCCTAATGATGTGACAATCAGTCCATTCCCAAAATCACGTCAAACTCATGGAAAGGCAACTCAATCAGGTCTGCCAAGAATTCATACCCCTGAATCCTTAACGGGTAACCTTTGTACACTTTGTTCACCATTACACTGTGGCCTAATGGATTAGTGACTAGAATGTCTTGGTCACTCTCCCCTACCAGTATCTCTCTTTCTACAGGTAAGTTGATGCAGATGTATGAATGAGTGGATCATGGATCCACCAATGCATGCACAGATGTATTGCAGAGGGAGAATGTACCCCTGATGACGTCCGAGGCATCTTGCTCCTCTTGAGCTCTTATGGCATAGGCTCTGGCAGGTGGTCTGCCCTCAGGCCTCTCTGCTGGCTCAGATGCAGGCCTCTGTGATAGTCCCACTGTCTCAGATTTGCCAGATTTCCTACCCCTTTGTGGTGCAGGAGCAGGTCTGTCTGCTTGTGTTGGAGTAGTTATAGTAGTTCTGCGTGGACAGTTCCTCAGCTGATGCTCTGTCGACCCACACCTTAAGCAAGTACCAGTCACTCTCCAACACTCTCCCTTATGCCACTTCAGGCAATGTGGACATACATAAGAAGCTGGGGCTGGTCCCCTGAACCCCGTCCCTGGAGAGCTGCCCACTGATGGTGTGGACTGACCTCTCATAGGGGTGAACTGTGGCCTGGGCCCCTGGGACTGACCTTAACCTTATGGTTGACCTAAACTCTGTGCAGGTGGACCTTTGAACTTCTTCCCAGGTGCAGGAGATGAACTATACTGACCCGGGCCCCTCTTCTACTGTCTCTCTCTTCTGGTCTGTTCACTTATTCTAACCTTTTCAACTTTTATAGCAGCTTCCACTAACTTGGTTAAGTCCGTAATTTCCAAGGCAGTAATCATGATCTTTATGTTATCATTTAATCCCTCTTCAAATATCTTACACCTCTCAGCTTCATTAGGGACTATCTCCCTTCCATAGTGGCTCAGTCTAACAAATTCCTTTTCATACTTGGCCACTGTTAACTGTCTCTGCCTCAAGTTAATGAACTCTCTTTTTCTCTCTTCCAGGTATACACTACCCACATATTTTTTCTTGAATTCTGAGAGGAAGAAGTCCCAAGTTATTAGTTCTAGTTGCACTTCACTTGACACTGTATCCCACCATTGGTAGGCATCATCTTGTAACAGATATACAGCAGCTTTTAGATTTTGTTCAGGAGTACAGTGCAGTTGTTTTAAAACTCTACCAGTTCGGTTCAACCAATTTTTGGCTGCAAAAGAATCATCTTCTCTCTTGCCAAAAAAATCCACTGCTCCAAATTTCTTTAGTCTTTCCAGATGTGATTTCTGTTGTGGAGGTGGTAGTGGTGGTGGCATTACCCCAGCCATTTGTCTGAAGAATTCGGCCATTTGCTGGAACATGGCCTGTGGAGGCTGAGTAGGCTCACTGAGCCGGGCAGAGTTCTCCCTACCCCGCCTCACCGCAGTGGAGCATGACTCTCCACTTCCTCCTCAACTGCCCTCTGAGATGTGGGGTCCATATCCTAATCAAAATAACAAAGATAAACAGATCTGCATTAGTGTCACCTCGACTCTTACAAATACAATGCATGGTATGGACTCAATCTAGGCCCATAAACGCCTAAACCGTGCTCTGATACCACTCAATGTGATACCCCTTACCCGTCTACAGTGTAGCCGAGTAAGATATGCCACACAGTGTACCGGAACACCCTATTTTAATTCAATCATTTTTTATTCTTCCTAATTTATTTTTTTCATAGTTATGAAGTACAATTTATGAAATATAATTCATTTAAGTCATTTATTGAAATTATAATTTATTTGAGGTTCCGAAAATTTTACACAAAATCCGACAGAGTATCGGTTAAAAATGGAGAAAATAGTTCTTCGAAACCTATGAAAAACACTTCCAATAATCATTTCCAATCATTCTCAAACTCCAATAACCATCAACATGGTCTCAACATTAGCAATCATTTCAAGTTCTCAACATTAATCCACAATTTCATTCGAATTCAAAATCAACTAAAATTTCATGAAGATATTCTCAAATTATATTAATTAACAAAATTCTTCAAATATGTACATCAACATATAATTATATAAATTTACTATTTACATGAGTTTATAATTTACAAATCACAAACTACTACCTATTACAAAATGCAAAAACATAATTTCAAAAGGGATCTAAAGGTCCTTCCACTGATGCACTATAGATGAGAGGTGACTCTGACTCTAGGCAGATTTATAACCTCACCCAGTTTGTGGTCTGCTGGGCTCTCTGTCTGTCTCTCCAGAACCTAAGTGTAGTAAAAAGTGACTCGCTAAGCAATAATGCTTAGTGGTGCCAATAATAAAATAAAAAGAACTAATAAAAAAATAAATATACAGTGAGTGTATTGATGTCTCATGCAGACAAATTTTTGATAATTATTAGTAGTCTTATTTATTTGGTACTTGTTATATTCATTATTTCATTAAATTTATCAACTTTCATTTTTGGTTGCCCAAGTAACCTATATTGGATGACTAGAATGGATAAACGGGTAAACTGGCACTGGGTATCTAGTGCCTCGGGCCATCACACTATCGGTTACATATGTATCTCCCGGTGTGCAACAGAACAGCTAATGAGCTGTAATAAATATTAAGCACAAGGCCAAGTATCAACACAATGTCAGAATGGCTAAAAGCTATAAAATCACAGAATGACATAATGCCATATGCAGTACTGCTAACTGAACCCTATTGGCATGCCAACCTATCAAAACCAACCTTGCTAGGTGTACTAGAGCATGTTACACTTTTAAATTGTACAATTCTTGAAATTTAAGCTTAGGTGTTACTATTCATTTTATTAGTCAACTAAAATATTGACTTTTGCATAGACAATGGGTACATTAGTTCTAATACTCTCAACATACCACATTTTGCATTCTAAAATTGTTGGTATTGGTTGCCAATACCATTTCTAAGCTTAGTGTTAGTTATTCAAAATTTTTAGATTTCAAGCCTCATATTTACTGTTCCATTGGCCATTTGTACAATAGGAATTTGGCAAAATTGTCTTTATGAAAGTTGTTCCTTATTTTGTCTAGTTATATTTCCTTTTTTGAATCACTCCATTTGGAGTTTTGTAGCTTAAGTTATGGCCTAAACACTATAACTGGCCAGATTGAACAGAATCCAAAATTCTGAGCAAAACTAGTTCTGCTAGATTTGGTAACCTAAGTTTGGTTGGCAATTTGACTAGGTTATGGTCAGAATTTGGATTTGTGTTCTTCATGAACGTTTTAGGTCTATGTCTCACATTTCTGCTGGTAAAATTTCAGGTTAATTGGACCTTTCTACACTGAGTTATGACCAAATGAATAAATACTGTTCATTTAGTCATTTTGCCTAGGCAGACTGCAGGTCACCCAGATTAGGGCAATTTTTAAGCTAACTTGGTTTGGTTTTCTGGGTAGGGTTTCTTCACCGAAGTTGTGCCATTATGTGTCTAGTTTCATGTCCAATTGGCCTTGCACCAATTAAACCTCTACAACTCCAGTTATTTTTGCCTAAAGCTGCTGGACTCATGCCCAGTCCTGCAGGTCACCAAGGGCAGCCATACTAACCTCAATTCCCACTACGCAAACCACTTCATTTCTTGTTTACACAAAACCAAATGGTCACTAATTGACCATTAAAACTTACTTTCACCAACACATGAACAAGATCTAAGTTTTTGTGTCCAAACCCTAACTCCAACAACTAAAATTTTCATACACATACAATCCATAGTTTATAACAACAACATCATGTTCAATGGCAGCCATACACAAAATTTTTAGAATAAATTGGCACTAACCTTGACTTAGGCACTTTCCAAGGCTTAAAAACTTCACTTTCTTCCTTTCAAATTGCTACCCAAAGCTTGCTCTAGTGGTAGGGATAATTTTTAATGAAGGCAAGTTAGGGTTTTGAGGTGGTTTAAGGTGGGAATTGAAGCTTTAGTGGAGCTTTCATGGAGGAAAGGGGTGGAACGGAAGAGACGGCTAGTTTTTTGGTGAGAATGGTTGCTGAGTTTTTTTTGGGTTTTTGCTATATTCTTATCCACTTTTTATTAGTTAATTTAAGTGTTAATTAAATATGATTGGTGGGTAAGTGTTTAATGACATCATATGATGTCATAATTGGTATTTTCTTCCATTTTCTTTTCTTCTCTTCTCTACTTATTTTCAATTTAATTTTTAGCAATATTTATTCACATTTTGTGTCATAATAATTATTTACTTAACTGGACAAGTCGGCCAAAAATCATCTCTGAAGGCCAAATGACCAAAATGCCTTCCGTTTGGCTTAACAGACCAAAATTGTCTGTATCGATTGAAAAATTTTTCTAAGTATTTTCTTGACATTCTAATGCCATAGGAACCTCAATGACCCTTCTCTGGAGTCTCAAAAATTATTTTATGAATTTTCCCCCGGGTCTAGGGCTCCTAGTTGCGAGAACCGCAACTTCCCACTAGGTTACCCATCGCTAGGGCACCGGCTCATTTAACTTGGTTGTATATTATTTCTAAAATTTTTTCTAAATTTTTTTTATTAATATTTGAGTTAATTATGGTTCCTCACTTTAGTTTAAATATTTTTTCGGATGTTCTAGCTGTCCAGACGGACACTGATCACCGAAACAGTAGAATGTACGGAATTGCTACAGTGAGGGTGTTACATGTTACATTACCTTAACAGATATATAACAATCGAGCTCTCAAATTAGGCATTGATTACACGTTCTATTTGTGAAATGTGAATATTGCATAATTTGAAATGAAAGTTGACCTATCATGTGTGAGTAAGAGATGTTGGAAATATGCTCTAGGTCACTCACGTGGGTCAACCCAAATTCATTAGATTTAAAATCCAAAAGTCATATACATTGTCAAAAGGTGGCAAAATCCAAAAGTCATGTATATTAGTCAAAAGATGTAACTGCATGAAGCGGTGTAACTTTTCTTAATAGTTACATGCATGAAGAGATGTCTCTATTGGCAAAAAGATTGGCACACTTTGAATAACACATATAAGAGCCTTACAAGTCATTTGTAATAAGTAACAAAAGGACAAATAAGTGTGCACCTATATGTGTGCAAGTTTAGCTTGGTTCTTAATCTTTAGAGGCTCTTATTTAAAACAAGTTGTGAAACAATTTGTTTATGCAAATAAGGTACACATTTAGATTGTGAACTAATTTATATATTTCATATTATTTATGTGATTATATGGTAGACTAGTGAAATAAATATGGTAGCGATTTTAGGGTTATATAAACATAGGTTAGAATCTATGTATTAGGTCTTTAATTTTTTTTCACTGATTGACAGAGGCAGGTCCCGTATCGATCACAGTTTGAGATGATTAGATCGGGTAGGGAAGCTCACAACTTTCCCTTTCTCTTTTCTAAAAAAATATAGAGAGCTGAGGGTATTTTATTCATTTTAACTATAATTAACAGTCAATTAGACAGAGGGACTAAGTTGTAGATTTTGCCTTCTTAAGAACTAAATTGCTAGATTTTAAAAATATAAGGTCTAAATTGTAGGTTTTACCAAACCTTATGGACGAAATTGTAATTTATCTACTAAAATCTGGGGATAAAATTTAGATATGAATAAAATTTCTTCAATTTTGAAAAGTTTGGTATAATTGTCCAAAATTAAAAGGTTTAGATAAAATGAACAATAAAATAAAGGTTCAGATTTTTTCATCCAAGAGGCCTAAAAAAATATTTGGTGAAAAGTTTTTCCAAAAGTTTCTATAAATTTTATTGATGGAAGAGTTTTTTTTTTTTTTTTTTAATTAACAAAGTTTAGTCTTTGTAAATTAAAAAAAAAAAAAACTTAGCATGTTATGCATAGAATCAATTTTATATATAAATAAAATTTTGATCCCATAAAAATGCACCACGTAACAATAAATGTCCACCTTGATTAAGAAAAGAATACATCAAACAGAACACTTCACAAGAAATTTCCACTTCTTGATTAGTTTTCAGTACAATTTGCTCCCTTTTTTTTTAATTTTTTTTTAATTCAGTCCATTTTACTTGAGTATTAATTGGGGCAGGCAAACTCTTGGCCCGGTCTTAAAGAATAAATTTCAACAAACCAAGTAGGAAACTTCTTTCTTGAGATGTCAGTTTCCCCAAAATTTCATAATCTTTAGACTTTTACTTTTTAATTTTTCTTAATATCTTTATGCTTTTAATTGATTACAACTTAGCTTGTTGATATCTGTTCCTATCACCAACATTTCTGAAACTCTCAAATTCTCGCTTCCTCCTTTGAATGATTCGATCTTAAGGTGGGCTAGAGGGAGCCTTGGTAACAAAGGTCTTCCCTTTTACTTTATTTTTAGCCTTTTTAATATATATATATATATATATATATATATATATATATATATATATATATATATATATATATATATATATAAGATTATGTTTGTTTCATAAGAAATAATTTGTATATGAAATATATTAATATATTTTTTATAAAAAAAATATTTTTTTATTGTTTGATTGCAATATTAAATTAATAGTAGTTGTTTATTATATGTATATATATATAAGTATTTTTATATTTTAATGAGATTATCAAAATTTAAAAAATGAAAAATGACTTTCTCTGTTGAAACTAACTTAATTTTTTTTTATTAAAAAAATATTTTTCTTTAAGCTATTTTCCTAAGTGCCCTAAGTTTAAGAATGAATACCCCTTCAAGTAAAATCTCAATTAATCATTAAATTTAACATTTTACTAATTTTTTTTTAACTTTATAAGAGAAATTTTATATTGATTTTTTAGAACACACACATGTATATATAATGAGTTTTAGTTTAGTAATATTAGAGTCATCTCTAAAGCCATGAGTGTTAAGTTTCAGTATCAGTTGGAGCCAATTATACAAAAAAAAAAGGGAAATTTAACTTCTATATATAATTGAAAATTTCTTTTAATGCTTTAAATAAATTTCATAGTAATAAAATTTTACAAAAATTAAATTGAAAAAGTGAGGATTGAAATATTAAAATACTAATTTTATTCTAAATTTAGTATTTTAAATTTGGGAAATATATGATTTTATTGGACTATATTTTTTACTTGATTAATTTATATATTTACTATTACTTATTTTTTTATTTATTTTAACATATTAAATTTAATAAAAATCATATTGATAATATACTATAATTGATATTTTTAATAAATTTTTGCAATTTCAATTAAAAATATTGATTGACAAGTAAGTATTTAATAACTTATAATGGTTTTATATTATTTTTAATTTTTTTGATAAATGTACATTGAATATAATTTGTTTTATAAACAAAAATAAAAAATTTAATTTTACATATTAGTAAAGCAAATTAGAAAATTAGAAGTATTTTTCATTTGAGTTAAATTAAGTAATTAGTAAATTATATATTAATGAAATATTCCTTCTTTTTTAATTTACCATCATTATTTATGAATATAATCAAAAATTAAAGGCTTAGCTCTACCACTCAAAATATAATCCATCCAATTTTGCAAATCTAAACTCTGTTTCTGCAATGGCTTCTTCTCTTGCTTGTTTTCTCTTCTTCTTGTTTTTGCTCGCATGTTTATTACTCGCTCAAAATATAGGTATTGAAATGGTGGGAGACTCCCTCACTGTAGGTGATAATGGAGCTCAACCATGGCTTTCTCCTTTAGGGGCTTTTGCTTTTAGGTTTCGTTAGCTTAATAGAAGAGATCTTTACTTGCTTGCTATATGGTATAACAAAATTCCTGACAAAACCATAGTCTAGTATATGTTTCCTCATGAAATTTATTTTACTTAATTTATATGTTTAAAAAATACGTATGGCCTTTTCTCACGAGTAAAATATTTGCATTGACCTAATGTGATCCCAATGTGAAAATAAAAGTGTACCGGTCTGATTGCTAAATAGAACGATTGGAGGGAAAGAAATAACCTAATTTTCTCTTAGGTTCCCAAACTCCACTGGGATGCACTTTGTTAGGATATCTACTTGTTCAGCTTTGTGAAAATTGAAAAAAGCTTGATCGCTTGAGAGAAATTAAAGGTTAGCATGTGTATTGAAAAGTAAATTTATACTTGAAAAGTAAAGGCTGATCATTGGGGAAAAAATTAAATATGTGCATTGAAAAGTGTATTGAGTACTTGACTGGAAAGTAAATTGATTGCTTTGCAGAAAAGTAAATTGATTGCTTGGGAAATGTAAATTTGTGCATTGAAAATGTAAATTAATCATTTTGTAGGAAAATTAAATCATTACTGGAAAAGTAAATTGAGCATTAAAAATTAAAAGGGCTAATTGCTTTAAAAGTAAATATGTGCAAGAATTGTAAATTGGCATTGAAAAGTAAAAGCAATTTAGCAGGAATTGAAATATGAACAAGAAAGTTGTAAATTACATTGAAAGCTAAAGAGATTGCTTATAGGAATTGAAATGTTTACAGAGAAAATGTAAATTACTTACTTGAATTGAAAATAAGAGACTGGAATTAAATCTGATGCTAAACCAAAAAGTAAAAGATCGCTTGAAAATGTAAAGAAATTGTGTTTGTCAGGTGCTGATTGATTGGTTGTGTGTGTTTTGAATGAAGCCCAACACATCTATTTATAGAGGAAGAGTTGCTTAGTGGCCAAGTTTGCCGGTGGCCACTTTCTCCGCTACTTGTCCATACCTCTCACCACTTGCCACTATCCATAACCACCTGTAAACACCCATAACCACTCGTAACCACCCACTTACACCACTACTCCACTATCCCACTTTTCCACTTTCATGCCCATCATCTCTGGTAGATTTTTTTTAGATATTAAATATCTATAACTATCCAATAAATCACACCGATTTATACATGTAATTATTTAATTGGTTCAATGATTAATAATTAATACCCACTGAATGTTAGTCTTCTGCCAACTTGAGCTATGGTTTAGGTCACATTAAATAGACAATTTAATTCAATATTTTGACCTATTAATTAACTAGGGCCTACAAATATTAAAATTAAATTGTGATGTAAATAGTATGCAAATGGAGATGACCTTACACCAGTAAGATCCAAGCTAGAGCTAACTACTGATCATGGGCTAGTTCTCACTAGCCCTTAAGGCATAGAGATTTGGAAAACTGATATCAACTTGGGGGATGTGGTAAATTTTCATGAATGATACAAGCAACCTCATAGTATCAAATTCAGCCTCTGAAATTTTATGGTAGAGCTTTGATCATCCTACTGATATGCTATTACTAGACAGACACCAAGGAGATTGTTGCCTGGACAGACATTGTAGAGTGGTTTCCAAATACTCTATTCTAGACTAATGGAGACCAATTTCTCCAGTGGAACATTTCAGTTTCATTTGATTCTAGATGGGAATGTTGTGCTTAATGCTAATAATTTGCCTACTAGTTTTGCATATGAAGCCTATTTTTGGAGCAATATTGTAGATTCCAACTTGTCAAATGCTGGGTTGCGAGTAGTATGCATAGTTTTATGTGTTGTGAGCAAGGGGTAAACAAGAATTCCTCACTAAAAGAACAGTTGTCCCAGCTACAGAAAATTATCACATAGTAACTCTTAAGTTTGATGGGGTTTCATCTAGTAAACGCGCCCTAAGAAATCTATGGCAATGGAGGAAGTTGGTCTATTATTCATTCAGTGCTGGATAATATCTGCATTGATTTTTCTAGATTAAAAGGAATTGGGCCTTGCGGTTTTATTGGTTTCTACCAACTTAGCAAAGATAGGCGATCAACATGTAGCTACCCACAAAGATTTTCTATACTTGATCCAAATGACAATCATGGAGGATGTAGACTCGATTTTTATACTCAATTTTGCAAAGAAGATGTCTAATTCTCCAAAAGATTTTGATTTCTTAGAGGTGGAGAATATTGATTGGCCAACATTTGATTATAAGAGGTATACACCTTATAATATTAATGAATGCCATAGAGTTTGTAGCAAAGATTGCTTTTGTAATGTTATTGTGTTTGGAGAAGGAACTTGTTAGAAAAAGAAGCTGCCACTCTGAATTGGTAGACAAGATAAAAAAGTTAATGGAAAGGCATTTATAAAACTAAGAAAGGATGATTCTACATGAAGAGAACCTCATTCGGCACCTCTTCCATTCCCTTATGAAAAGAAGAACAAGGATAGTTTGGTCCTTGTGGTGTTTGTCCTCTTAGGAGGCTCTGTGGTTGTTAACTTAGTGTTAAGTTTTTATTCTTTCTTCTTCTACCACAACAAATATAAAAGGATCTCTAAAGGTACAGAAAGAGCTGCAAAATCCAATTTGTTGTGCTTTAGCTATGAGTAGCTCTTTATCACAACAGATGGCTTTAAAGAAGTGGTAGGAAGGGGATCTTTTAGCATAGTTTATAACAAGGTAGTAGAAATGGTACTACAATTCCAATTACAGTCAAGAAATTTGAAAAAATAGTTAAGTAAGGTGAGAAAGAATTCAGGACTGAAGTTAAAGTGATTGGCCAAACACACCACAAGAATTTAGTCGAACTTATAGGATTTTATTATGAGGGACAACACGGATTGTTAATATACAAGTTATCTTGGGATCAAATCTCTAATTCCACTTGTTGGGTCAAAGCTTTGATACCACTGACAACAGAGATTAAATACTGTAATAATAATTAATAAAAATGACATAACAAAATTTAACATGGTTCACCCTAAATTTTAGGCTATGCCATGGCCAAACTCCGAATAAATCTTCCACCATTACAAATAGAAGGTTCAAAGAGATATTTACAAATGAGATAAATGCTAAAAATAGTGGCACTCAAAGTGCTTCCCAAAACACCACTAATAATTTCCTCACTATTTTTATCACTCCCCTTTTTAGGAAACTTTCCTAAATCTCACATAAACTCTCTTTTTCAAAATTTCATCAAATTAAGCTATAAGCTTTGGATTACCTTTTAGGAATTTGAGTAATGCTACTCACCCAAATCTCACTCTTCTATGCCAGAGCACCTAGTCCTATCTTATTCCATTTATGGTCAATTCTATTTCATTGTAATTTAATTAAGGAAAATTTTTAAATGAAAACTGTAAGAGTTTCCCCATATTATTAACATTTGACTTGTTAAAAATCTGACCTATTAACAATATTCACATCATAAAGTCTCATATTCACAATAATTTCAGCATCTCAATTCATATCTTCAATTCTCATCCATTTCCATACATAAATTTCCTTCATTAAAATTATTTCCAAATTATACATATTTACTGTACATCTCAAAAATTCAAAATTACAAACTTTATATTTAATTTTTATACATCATGAGCATGCATTTTTGTGGAGCAACTGGTATCTGCCAAGATTATGTACTGAGGTGACAGTGAATTCTACTTCATATCTATGCCAAAAGTTTCTGTCCAAGCCTACTGGTTCTTATCTTCTGAACCTGCGCGAGAAAAAACTATTGCGCTAAGCATTTTTACTTAGCGGTGCACTAACATATTGACATTTCCTTATACAAAATAAAAATAATATCACACTTGTATGAAGTAAGAAAATGCTCATTTAAATATTCATAATCATTTCAAGAAGAATGTAGAGTCTGTAACATAAAATCTTGTAGTCGTTTTACAATATTTTATCATATTTTATTTGGAATTGTTGTCTTTATGATCACAATTGAAAGATTTACTCCAGTACTCATAGTAACCTATGACAGACGGCGTATAGATTGGATAGTGGGACTTATGACATTGACCACTCAATGGCTCTGATCGGATTAGCATAGGCTTTCATTTTTGGTACTGACCACTCGGTGGCTCTGATCAATATAACACTAATTTTCATTCTTGGTATTGACCACTTGGTAGCTCTGATTGGTATAACACTGATTTTCATTTTTGGTATTGACCACTCGGTGGCTTTGACCATTAACATGCCCACTTATCCAATCCTATACCCATTGTTTAGGCTTACTTAGCTCATCTTTCATAATTTCCAGATTTGGTACTTCAACTTCCTTAATAGATTTGGCCAAGGTATAGCGGGAATTAGGCCATAAATTCTTTATGAGAATTATATATCTATGTCTTATATTCATTTTGGTTTTAGAATCATTCAATTTGCATTTGTGTAGCTTGAGTTATGGCTATTTTTCCAAATTTGTTCAAGTGACCAAATCTCAGGTTTTAGGTCACTTTCAGAATCCCGACAGATTTGTGGACTAATTTTTTAAAGCCAATTTGAATATGTTATAGCCATATTTTAGCATTATAGTCTTCATATGAATTGTTTCCCTATGTCTCAGGATTACATAGGTTCAAGAATTACTCAATTTGGAGTTTTGTAGAGTGAGTTATGCTCAATTTAGCTGTTCATTTGGTCAATTTTTAGGGTTCCAAAATTTGCATTTTTGGATTTCAGTCCTAACTCAGATATTTTCTAGTCAGTTTTAAGTCAAGTTTTCTTCATGAAAATTGTTCCTCTATATCTTAGCTTTCCAATAGGTTAAATTTTACCTCATTTGGACTTATATACAGTGAGTTATGTTCAAATAAATAGGACAGGTTCAGGGGCACTACTAAACTAATTACTGGACAGGTTCTAGGCAGTTTTTGGAGCCCAGATTTGAACAAGTTACAATCAGAATTTATCATTTTATTCTTCAGGAAAGTTATTCCTTTATGTCTTAGCTTTTCAACAAATCAAGAATCATATCATTTGGAGTTTCCTAGGGTAAGTTATACCCATTTAATCTAGACTATTTAGGGTGCCCTACATCTAGGTTTCAGGTTTAGTGACTCAACTTCTAGCAATTATTTCAAGTATCTAAACATAGAATTTAGGCAACCAATCTTCATGAAAGTTTGAGTACATTGTCTTATCTTTAATTTCTAGCTAGTTTCACATCAATTGGAGTTATGTAGCTCAAGTTATAAGCATCTAATCTCACTAGACTCAAGCTGTCCAGATTTAGTAATAAATGCACAATATCAACCTACTCAATTTTCTCACCAAATCACTAATGTTTCTCCATAAATACTCATAAAATAATCATAAAACAAACATAATAACATCAAATAGGTTTCATATAAAGAAATCTCTAAATTTAATAGAAACCCTAACTAAAGTTGTAATAACTTTTAAATTCAAGAGAGATTCTTAGCACTAACCTTGATTTCAGGTCCTACTCACTCTAATCACCCTTCAATTCACCAAGAACTTAGTTTCCCTTTTCTTGGTCTCCCAACCAGATGTCCTTCCTTCTCTAATCTTCCAAATTTCCTTGAATTCTTGCTTGCTCTCTTCAACTTAGGGCTTGATGTTTGATTTTCTCTTAATTTTTCTTGAAATTTATGGTGGAATTTATGGGATTCAAGCTTGGGTTGACGCTTTTATGGAGGGATAGTGAGAGAGAGAGGGATGACAAGGTTGATGGGAAGAAGAAGATGAATAGTATTTGTCATTTTCCTTTGATATTTATATTAATTAATCCTAATGGCAAAGTTGTAAATATAGGGAAATGGCAAACTTGTAAATATTTTGAAATCTAGAATCATTAGGTTTGACCAATTAAATAATTATGTTTAACTTTCATAATCTTAATTAATTAAATTAATCCCACTTTATTAACTTCATAAATTTCATTTTGGTCAATGTTAGACCTTTAAATTTAATGGTCCAAATTTCACTCTTACCGAGTTTTTATTTATCTTTGCCACAATACCCGATAAATCCCTAACTTTGATTTTTAGTACACTTATTTGAACCTATTTCTCTTCATTTTCTTGACTTATTAACTCACATTAATACTTTAATTAGGCCTTAATTAAAAATTTCACAAGGTCCTATAGGAACTGGAGTAATAACCAGACCCATAGTTATTTCCCAGTGGTGTTACCCATCATCGGGACTTGTGCTCATTTAACTAATTTATATCCCACTTCCTTTATTTTTTTTCTTCAACCTTGCTTGATCTTTATTAATTTAAATTATGGTTCTTTACTTAAATTTAAGGGTAGTTCCAGACATCCTAGCCTTCCGGACATATGTTAATCACTGGAGCAGTAGAATGTATGAAGCTACTTAAAGCGGGGCGTTATAAAGAGATTATTCAATAAAATAACTTTGGGGTTAGGGACTATTCCCCTTTGACAGAGAAAATACTAGTTGAACCATTCCCTGCAAAATTCAAACTCCCAAGTTTGGATAAATATGACAAAAAAACTGATCCTCATAGCCACCTTGCCAACTTTCAAATCACCATGCAACTCTAAAATATCAATGATTTCATCCGATTTCATCCCCTATAGTTTCTTCTCGTCTACCCTAATTGGTATAGCACAAAGATGGTACCAACACCTCCTAGCCAATTCTATCCTAAACTTCAACCAATTGGCAAGTGACTTCAAATAGAAATTTATCACTTACATCATACCTAAAAACTGTCTTTTGACCTACAAAGATCAGACAGAATGAAGGGGAGAGCCTCTGGAGTTACATAAACTAATTTAATTCCAAATCCATATAGGTGGAGCAATTAAACCATGAGGCAACTTATGAAGCTTTGAAAAAAGGTTATACCAATGTCAAGTTTATTGACTCTTTGATTAAAAGATCTACACAAACATACTACCAGTTGATAAAGAGGGCTAAAAAATTCATCCACCTCGATGATGAAAGGTAGGGGGAGAGGTAGCAGAGAAACCTGATAAGGGCAAGGGTCCGACTGAAGAAAAGAGGAATAACTCTGAGAGTCAATCACACCAAACCGATAAGGGAAGGGAGAGATTGAGAAACTATACTCCCCTAAATGAGTCCAAATCTAGAGTACTGATGTGGATCCAATAGAATGGTGAGTTAGTAAGATGGCTTAGAAAATTGGACCCTAGGTATTCCAAAATAAGAAATCAGAGCAAGTTTTGCAGATTTCATAATGACTATGGACACACCAAGGATGAATGTAGAAAGTAGAAGGATGAAATCAAGAGGATGGTAAGGAATGGTACACTTAAACATTTTATGAGGAAGGATGACCATGACTTTAGCCCTGAGGATAGGAGGGGTGACTGAAGGGATAGAAAAAAGTTCGAAAGACAACAAGACCAAAGGAGGGAAATGAATAAATCTGATAATGAGGACCAGATTGGCGTAATAAACGTGATGCCAGCGGCCCTTCTATAATCAAAGGAGAGAAAAAGAGAGACTAGGCTTTCAATGAGACAATAAAAATAATGGTAGTTGAATAGTTATCTTAATCTCCCAACACCTTGGTCTTGAAGATGATAAGGTCAGTGGCCCACATTCCGATCCCTTAGTGACCAAGGCTAGGTTCAACAAATATGAAGTGAGAAGATTACTGCTGGACACCGAAAGCTTGGTTAACCTCCTTACCTTGGATGTGTATGAGATGTAACGCCCTCACCGTAGGTAGTCCATACATTTTACTATTCCGACGACTAATATCTGTTTAGACAGTTAGGATGTCTGGAACTACACTTAAACTATAGTGAGGAGGCATAAATTAATGAAATAAATATTAAAAAAATATAGGAAAAATTTTGAGAAATAAAATAAAATTTAGAGAATTTATTAATTGGTATAAAATAATAAAAACAACCCAATGAGCATCATGAAGGGCATTTTGGTCATTTCACCCCAAGATGTGAATTTTGACCTAAATGTCAAAATTAAAATTAGGAAACAAAATAATTAACATAAATTAAATTATGAATTTGAATTTGGAAAATGAGAAGAGAAAGAAGAAGAAAAGAAAAGAAAAGAAAAGAAAAGAAATAGACTTATGAAATTTAAAAACAATAAAGTACAATAATTATAGAAAATATATAAATACTCATAAGATGACAAAAGCCACCAACTCACTTCTTCTTCTTCTTCTCTCTCCCTTGTGTGCCGCCCACCATTGTTCCCTCTTCCTCCATTTTTTTTTCCAAGCTTCAAGCTTGAATCTTCCTCCATTTACCCATCAAAACCTTTAGCACCCTTCACAACAAAAATACTCCCCACTCTATAAGGAAGCCATAGATACCCATAAGAAGCAAGAAAGTTGAGGTTTGGGAAGCTCAAGTAAGGTTAGTGCTCTAATCCATCTTTCGTTATTCATTAAACATGAAAGGCATGTTTAGCTAAGGATAAATTTTATGAAATTAAAAAGTAAACCTTGAGGGAAGAATCTTTGATTTTTCGGCAGCCTTAGGGGAGACATGAAATTGATGGTTTTTATTGGTTTAAATTAGGTTAGGGAAGTGAACTAATAAGGTATTATATGTTAAAATTGATTTGCATTTAAATTTCATGAGATTGAAATTTGTGAGTTAGAGTTTGACCTAACTTTGGTACTTTTGTATTATACCTTGCAATTGGGATTGTTGAGATGTGTTGATGATATATAGAAGTGCTATGAATGTCAAAGTGAAGTAAGGGAGCTAGAGGAAATTGAGATTGGGAGTGTTTAATTTTCTACAGGTTGGGACTCAATGAGTCTAGTCCACTTTTTGAACCATAATTGAAAATGTGTGACTCCAATTGGTATGAGGCTAATTGGAGGTGAAAATAGACTCAAAATAACCCATTTTTCATGCAGACACCATGCCCAAATTTTGCCAAAATCATGACCAATTCTCTACCCAAACCCGGATGACCAAACACTGAAACCTAGAAAATGACCAAATGAACAGTGTTCATTTGGTCATAACTCTCTCTATACTAGTCCAAATGACCTAAAATCTATTTCAATGGAAAGCTTAGACATAGGGCTACACTTTTTATGAAGATCACTTGACCCAGTTTTGCCTTTAAGCAAGTCAAATTATTAGCACAATTTGGGTTACTAAAACTGCCAACCCAGAATTTGTCCAAAATACTGTTCCTTTAGTATGCTTGACCAGTTTTGGCAAAAATGCCATAACTTGGACTCCAAAGCTGCAAATTGAGTGAAACTAGTGCCAAAAATTTTATAAGACATAGCACAACAATTTTTATGTTTTGACCAAGCTCTGGAAACCATTGCATCCTAGGGAAAATATTAACCAAAATTAGGAATTGAAATCTAGAAAATGTTAAGTTGAACCCAGAATACCATTTGATACCTATGTGTTCATTTAGCCATAAATTCCACTAGGAAATTCCATTTGAGATGTGACAATATGATGTGGAAACATGATACTTAGGGCCACAACATTGATTTAGACACCTTTACCAAATTCTAAGTGTAAAAACCCTAAAAAGAGGGTTAAACATACAGCTCTGAAGTTTGACTATTGCCTTTATAGGATTAAAAGTCCAAGTCAATAGATTGACCATAACTCACTATACTAATCTTGAAAAATTATGAAATTGTACCTGGGAGTCCCTAAGATATAGAGGAACATATCTTTGGAAAAGACCTAAGTCTAAAAATGACCATAAAATGATCAAATGACTAGTCAAAGTTTATTGACCAGGAATTGTAAATTATGGACAGCTTAGATGTAAAGGGACCAGTTATGGTGTTTTGACCATAACTTGAGTTCTATAACCCCAAATTCAGTGATTCAAAAACTGAAATTCAAGTTTAACATAGAGGAGCAATTGTTATGAAGGAAGTGTGACCAAATAGACATTCTAACTTAGTCAAATTCCTAGATAAAGATAACACATCAAAATGAACCTAAAGAAAGGTTCATGGGAAGAATGCTATACATGGTGATTAAAATACTCATAAGGCTAATTAAATATTAAAAATGATATGGATATGTAAATTGGGACTAATGTCCTATTAATACGAAATTAATGGTACTAATGAACAGTACCAAAAAATAGTGACAGTGAATAGTGCTAAAATAATTAAAAATGTTTAATTGCCCATAGTATACCTAGACTTGTTTATTTAGTTTAGATAAATTGGTATACCAATTAGGGACTACAGATAGCAGTACTGCCTACCAAGAAAATCATGAACTGACAATATATGTCTGGTATGATTGTTCTACAGGCTATATGCCTACTTACTGGCCATTGTGCCTACTTTATTTTTGGCTTTGCAAGCCTGACAGCGGGTCTCGTGCCCGATAGCTGGCCTCGTGCCTGATAGATGTATACTAGACAGACATATGGCTATTTAACTAGTATACACCCTTGCATCTAGCTTTTATAATTTGTTATAGGTTTCTTGGGTATTGATAAAAATTAATTAAGACTTAAAATACAATAAGTAATCATAAAAGATCCCGATAATGTTAATTGTTTCCAAAGAGCAATAAAAATGGAAAAGACCAACAAATCATGATTTACAGATATTATAAATTATGCATCACAAAGTGTTATGCTTAGCGCGTTGGTTTTCCATCGCGTAGGTACTGAAGATTAGCAGCCGCCATAGTAGTGTTCGGACAGAGTTTCGACCAGATCTGCCACTGACCAGAGTCACCTCACCAGTCTTTTATATTTTGGTAGGGCCCATGTATAGACTAGTATTTGGTTCATTATGTTTAATCATAATGTAATTACTAGTTATGGTGTATTTCATTTTGGACTTGTAATTAAACTTGAGATTGAAATGAAAGCTTGTAATTTATTATCTATGAATTTCTATATGAATGCAATAGATGATACTTCATTTTGAGATCTCATAAATAATTGTAAATGATATGATACAAGAGAATAGGATATGGAAATGTGTGAAATGAATATGGACATGTTAACAGGTGATTAGTGGAACCCGCCAGATGCTAATAAAACAAGGGACGCTCTGTCCGGGTCTCCACAGAAATAAGTTATATAAAAAAAAATCTATACATAGATTACTACTTTTAAATGATATTAAAAGTTTATAATAGATATGATAAAACATGATAGGGTGCTCCGACACCGAATGTGGCACTCCTCGCTCGGCTGTACTATAGAGCGTCACATGAGAAGTTGGGGCTTCAAGCCAAAAATCTATCTAAGGTCCCCTACCCTCTAGTTGGTTTGGGAGACACGTTAATATTAATGGTAGGAATGACCAACATTATAATAGTCCTGGGAGATAAGAAGCACAAGCAGGAATTATATGCTGAATTTGTTATGGTAAATATCCCATTCTCTTATAATGCCATCCTCAAGAGACCAATATGAGTGATTATGGAATAACAATCAACATGGGGATGCTATGCCTTAAATTACCTATAGCCGGAGGTATAGCAATTTGCAAAAGAAATTAGAAGTTAGCCTAGGAATGCTATAGACAGTCAACCAAGCTGGTAATCTAAATGACTCTGCCCATTGAATTATTGGAGTAATCAGAAAAAGTATCTCCTAAACCAGTCGACACAGTATCGATAGTAAAATTGGAAGAAGGAAAAAAAAAGTCAGGTTAGGGACAGCTTTGGAAGGGCAACCCAAAAAAGATGTCATTCGAACTTTGACTCAGAGAATTCAAACTTTTGTTTGGAGCCCAGAAGAAGTAAAAGATATCGATCCATCCATCATGATTAACAAACTAAATGTTGACCCTACAATTAAACCAATCCAAAAGAAAAAGAGGAAGTTTGCCCTTGACAGACAAAGAGCAATAGTAAAAAAATTAAAAAACATTAAAAAAAATTAAAAGACGTCGATCTAATCTTTGAGGTTTAATATCCAACTTGGGTTACCAATATTGTCCTCTTCAAAAAAGCTTATAGCAAGTGGAGGATGTGTGTAGACTTTACTGACCTTAACATGGCATGCCCAAAAAACCACTACTCTTTTCCCACCATTGACCATTTGGTAGATGCCACAGTAGGACATGTTGTACCTTCATTAGCTGATACAATTTCTGGATACCACCTGACATTAATGGAGCTTGGGAATGCCGGAAAAACAATATTTATTATAGATGATGGGGTGTATTGCTATAAAGTAATGCTATTTGGGCTAAAAAATATAAGTGCAACCTACTAGCGTTTGGTTAACATGATGTTCAAAGACTTGATTGGCAAAGTGGTAGAGGTATATAGGGATGACATAATCATCAAAAGCAGAAGGGTGGAAGACTATGCAAGAGACATAGCAAAGGCATTTGATGTCCTAGACAAAGTAGGAATGAAATTCAACCTAGAAAAGTGCACATTCGAGATTAAAGCTGGAAAATTTCTAGATATATGGTGTCAGAAAGAGGAATAGAAGAACAATCCAGCAAAAATAAAAGCCATTATTGACATGCAGCCACTTAAAAGAAATAAAGAGGCATAAAAACTCAATGGGCAAATAATTGTTTTGGGCCGATTCATGTCAAGCTCAGCCAAAAGACACCTTCCCTTTTACAAAGCTTTAAAAGTAAGGAAATAGTTCAAAGGGGGGGAGGACTACTAGAAGGGTAACAGAATGGGCAGTATACCTTGGCTCATAGGATATCTAGTACATTATAAGACTAGCACTAAAAGACCAAGCCCTAGCAGAATTTGTTGTGGAACTGACCCTTACAGAACCAGATAAAGCAGACCATAAGAAAGAGTGGAAAGTCTGGGTAGATGACGCCTCGAGAATAAAGGGAGCAAGAATTGGAATTATTTTGGAGGGGTCATATAGAACAAAGTTGTAATACACAGCTAAGCTAGCTTTTTGTGCCACTAACAATGTGACAAAATGGGAAGCTCCATTAATGGCACTCAAGGTTTTAAGGGAAGTCAAGGCCACTCATGTGACGATACACTCTGATTCCTAACTAGTTAACCAATGCCAAGGTAATTTTCAAATCAAAGATCAAAACCTAGTAAAGTATGAAGCCAGGATAAAGGAGCTCATTGTAAAAATTCAATTAGCAGGGGGGGGGGGGGGAGTGATAGTCCTTTAGATTCCATGAGAAGAAAACAATGAAGCTAATACCTTAGACAAATTAGTAGTAGCTAGAGAGTAACACTTAACCCACCCAATTCCCTTTGAGGAAATTAAAAGCCCAATAATGGATAAGGAAGAAAGCCTCATAATTGAAATAGGAAAAACTTAGATGAGTCTAATATTTTATTACTTAGTTGATGGCACACTGCCAAAAGACCCATTAGAGGCAGCCAAATTGGCCCGCAAAACATTCAGGTATGAACTTATGAATAGATGGCTCTGTAGAATATTATAGTTATAGCCTTGGCTAAAGTGCATCACTTAGCAAAAGGGGATAAGTGTCCTAATGGACATCCATGAAGGCATATGTAGGAGCCATGAGGAAGCAAGGACAATTGCCAAGAATGTTAGTAGTATGCCCTAGAGCATGTCATTTTGTATGTATCTTATACAAATTTTTATTAATAAAAGGCAATTATTCTTTTCTGTTTACATAATTTGTCCATGTGTAATGGAAAAGGTCTATTGGTATTTTGTTAGAAATTCTATTTTTAAGTTATTAAGAATATGAGTAATAGAATTTCTAGCACAAAGTATCATAAATTGGTCCACAGTCGAGGATCCTTCATAAGGACATAACTTATTTAGAAAGATTGTCATTCATGTTTGTTTCCATAAATTAGTATGGGATACTAATGGGATGAAATGGTGAGTCTCATACCATATGACACACGAGGTGGGTACTTATATTATAAGTGGACCGAACTTGTGACGCTTATGACATACACATGGAGTTTACTCTTGTCAGTGCAATGTCATAATTATCATGCTAGTGCATATAATCCGTTGACCTGAGATAGTACAGTTATCTTGTATATAGGTGGTTTGAGTTTGATACTGATTTCATACTCATACTATGTATGGATATATGGGCATGTGTTGGCTCCTACTAGTTATATGTGGAGATAGGTATTATTCAAGATGGGATCCGTTACCATAAGTAAATAGGGATAAAATCCTATGTTCATTTAATTGTTCTTGATTGGTTAAGTTCCTGGCTAGGACAGATGGACTTAGCCAGAAAAGAGTTTCTGACAAGTAAGTCTAAATTATTAAGAACTAGAATTAAAGGAGAACATAATATTCGATGCAATTGGGGTTTGACATAAATTATGACTCTAGCTAGAATTGAGATTTTACAGTGGAGAGATTCTAGTGCATGGTATATATGATTAAGTGTTCATTAATTGGAGATATAATTCATAACTTGTTGGGTGCTCATAATACATAATGCTAGATGTCAATTATGACTTATGGGGACTTGAATGTATTTGGTATTTCATTCCAAGTTTGAAACGGTTCCAATAATGTTAAGGAGTTAAGGTTATCCTCATTACCAATTAGTATTGAACCTAGTAAGTCACACACATAATAGCATATTGACCAAAGCAAAATCTTTTTGATTAATTGATTAAAGAGTTTAATTAATTAATTGAATTAATAAATTTAGTTTGCAATAAGATTTCAAAGTCTCTAGCATGACTTGAAACTAAATTTATTTAAGGAAGTGTATAAGTTAATATTTAAATAGTTTAAATATAAACTTTAAAATTATTTAAAGATATAAGATAGAAATTAAAGAGGTTTGAATTGTCAAATATTGATTTGTTAAATGTTGACTATGTTGACTTGTCAAAGTTTGACAATTTGACTTAGTCAATGAAAGACCAATACTAATTAATTAATGTTGATTAATTAATTATTCTTAGCTTAATTAATGATGATTAATTAAGGCTTAATCCCATTATTAAAACTTAATTATAACACATGGACTATTCTGTAACGTCCTCACTCACTTTAGGTAGTCCGTACATTCGACTATTCTGGCGACTAACATCTGTCTGGACAGCTAGGATGTCTGGAACTACAGTTAAACTAGATTGAGGAAACCTAAATTGACTGAATATAGACTAAGAAAAATTAAAGAAAAGTAAAAGAAACGAAGTATAACTCGGTTAAACTAGCCGGAGTCACAGCAATGGGTGACCCAATTGGGAAACGACTGCGAAGGCAGTTGCTGACCTCAGACTCACAGGGAACCCTAGGAAATAATTTTTGACACCTAATTAGAGGTTTATTGAAGTTTAAATTGTTGTATATGAATTATATATATATGAATGCAATGTAGTATTTTATTTTCTTGAAAATTGATATGAGCATGAGGAATAATATGATGAATGAATAGATGTAAAGGATATGAATTGTTTTAATAGGTAACATGAAAATGACCATGCACTAATAGAACAGAGGGGACTCTATCTGGGTCTCCATAAAAATGCAATGTGATAACAAAAAATTTACACCTAAGACAATATAATTAAACTAATATTGTACATGATAAGACAGGATAGGATGCTCCAGCACCGAATGTAACGCACCTTGCTCGGCTACACTGTAGACGGGTGAGGGTTGTTACATTTATTAGTATCAGAGCAAAGGTTTAGGCATTCCTAGGCATAGGTAGATAGAAAGATATAGTGTGCATAACATGCATAAGCCTTTATTTAGGAGTCAAGGTGACACTAATGCAGATATGTTCTTTGTTTGTTTTATAGGATTGATGGAGTCTGATCCTTCAGAGGAAGGGCCTTACAGACCAGTGGAGGAGGAGGAGATTGGTAGTCATGCACCTGTTCGTAGTTTGGGGCAAGACAGGAGAGAGGAGTCATACCGGGGTACAGCGGGTAGAACGCAGCAGGCATTTTAGGAGCAAATGACTCAGATGCTCTGCCAGTTTACCAGAGCCACCCCACAGCCCACACAATGGTCCCCACTAGAGAAGTTAAGAAAGTATGGCGCTGTTGACTTTATGGGTAAGAAGGAGGATGACCCATCTACTGCTGAGCATTCGCTAGAGCGGACTGAGTGAGTGCTGAGGTAGTTACATTGCACACTAGAGCAGCAGCTAGAGTGCGCTCTGTCATTACTATAGGGGGAAGCCTACCAGTGGTGGAATACAGTGTCTAGAGCGGTACAACTGACAGAGCTTACTTGGGATTTCTTTCTGACTGAGTTCAGAAAGAAGTATATTAGTCATATATACTTAGAGGCCCGAAGGAGAGAGTTTCTAACCTTGAGGCAAAGACAGCTAACGGTCTCTGAGTATGAGAGGGAGTTTGTGAGGCTGGGTAGATATGCAAGGGAGGTAATGCTTACAGAGGCAGAGAGGTGTCATAGGTTGGAGGATGGATTGAATGATATTATCAGAATTATAGTGACGACACATGGGTATACAGATTTCTCCCAGCTAGTGGTTGCATCACTAAATGTAGAGAGACTACAAAATGAGGAGCATTCTAGGACAGATAGACATCGAAAGAGGAGTTCTGGACAAGGTCAGTCCAGTAGACCAGTTTCTGAGGGTAAGAGGCCCAAGGTTTCCCAAGGCCAGGGCTAGAGACAAGGGTCTCAGTTTACTCAGAAAGGAGGACAGTCCAGAGCATCAGTGGAGAGTTCTCCAAGCACAACAGTAGAGGGATTTACCTCCATACCATTATGCACCTACTGTGAGAGGAGGCACCGTGGAATGTTTCCGATGCGGAGCTACTGATCATTTCCTATAGGATTGTCCCCACCAGAGTATTCCCACTGCCCCACCATCGACTGAGAGATCTACCCCCGCAGCTCTGAGGGGTAGATGACCTGCGAGGCCAGAGGCGATGGGTACATCACAGAGACTGGCTTCTGAGATGATTGAGTGACTCAAGGCCCGAGTAGCACCTCGTGTATATGCTATGAGGGCACAGGAGGAGCCAGAGCTGGTAGAGGCTGTCAGAGGTATATTTTTCATTATAATATTTTAGTATATGTAATAATAGACCCTGTATACAAAATGAAAGAGGATAGGTGCAGTTTCTCGACTATTTATACCGAGTAAATTTCAAGGACAAAATTTTTATTAGAGGGGAAGAATTGTAATGCCCTCACTTTAGGTAGTTCGTACATTCTACTGTTTCAGCGACTAACGTCTGTCCGGACAGCTAGGATGTCTAGAACCACAGTTAAACTAGAGTGAGGAAACATAAATTAATTGAATATAGACTAAGAAAAATTAAAGAAAAGTAAAAGAAACGAAGTACGACTCAGTTAAACGAGCCGGAGTCACAGCGATGGGTGACCCGATTGGGAAGTGATCAAGGCGATTCTTGACCCTGCACCCATGAGGAACCCTAGGAAATAATTTTTGAGACCTAATTAGAGGTTTATTGAAGTGTAAATTGTTGTATATGAATTTTATATATATGAATGCAATGCAATATTTTATTTTCTTGAAAATTGATATGAGCATGAGGAATAATATAATGAATGAATAGATGTAAAGGATATGATTTGTTTTAACAGGTAACATGTAAACCACCATGCACTAATAGAACAGAGGGGACTCTGTCTGGGTCCCCATAAAAATGAAATGTGATAAAAAAAAAAATTTACACATAAGACAATATAAAAATACCCAATTAGTCATAAATGAATTTTTATGACTCATACTTGAGTTTAAAACACTCAAGGTAACTTTTTCTCACTACGCCAACTTTAAAAATGCAATTACTTTGTCAAAATCCTTTGTAGTATATTTAATAGATTATTGGTAGGTGAAGTTCAGTAATTTGTTAGGTATACTGCAGGATCATATCATGCCTTACGAAAGAGTAGGGTGTGACATGTTTAGGTGGTATCAGAGCAAGAGTTTGAAATGAATTTTGATTATGAATTTGAAATATTTCATTGATAAGTACAACTGCTCAAATTTTTGATACATATAGTACATTTACATCATAAATATGAACTAACGAGGAGAAATCCCCTTGTGTAGGTTGTTTCAGGAACAAAAGGTTTTGTGAAAAAAAAATGGAAGAGGGGAATAAACCAGTAGAACAATCGGATATAGTTAAGGCACAAGAGGAGGCCCCAACTTCTTAGAATGTTAGAGATCTAACTGCTCCAACCCTGCCTATGCAGATTTCTGCACAAATGGCCAAGCAGTTGGCAACATATTTTCAACAATTGGTTGACCACATGTCAACTCAAACCCAACCCTAACCCCTACAAGGATCACATGAACAAGGAAAAAATGGGGAACTAACTGGTCAAGGTTCAAACAGTAATTTGAGAAAAAGGAAGAGCCCTGGGGAGTCAAGTACTTATGGATATGATAGAGGCGAATCTTTAGGGTAGAGGCCACCAAGACCTAGTCGTTGAACAATCAGAAGTGCCTATCCTACTCGTATTTGTAACGTTTGTGGCAAGTTACATGGGGTTAGTTGCTATAAGGCCACTGGAGCCCATTACAATTGTGGTACAATCGGGCATTTTGTCTGAGATTGTACTAAAGCCCGTCGACCTGTGCCACATACTACACCAGAGGAATCAGTTCAAGGTTCTGATTTTAGAGGTTCATCGATAGTCAGTAGGGGTAGAGACAAAAGTAGAGATAGCACTTCGGGTAATCCTAGCACAATGGACCAACCCGTGCAGAGGAGTACACTAGACAGAGTGTACGCCATGCATCGTGGGGAAGAAGCAAAGACTTCAGATATAGTTGCCGGTACGTTCTCAATTTTTGAAAAGAGTAATTATGTACTATTTAATTTCGGCTCTACTTATTTATATGCTAGTACTAGAATTATATGTCCTGCTACTATTTCCTTGCCCGAAAATAAATTTTGGATTGTTAATGACTAGTCCTTTAGGATAAGAACCATGGTACTAAGTGTGATTGGGATCAGTTTTTGGAAGAGTTTATTAGTAAAAGATATTTTTCTAGAATTAATTAGTGTGCTTATCTAGTACAAGGCTAAAGGACCTAAAGATGAGTTGTGGCAATATAGTTTCCCTAAACGAGAGTAAGGTACTACTGCTAAGAAATGTTAGTGAATATCATAATCAGAATAAATTTAAGATATTAGTGGATTTGAGAGGAATAAGTTATAGGGAAGTTTGATCTATTGGGATGTACTGTAGTAACTACACAATGTTCTTTATGTTTGTGCTATAAGCTGCAGATTACAGTAATGACTTGGGATTATTGTATAGAGCTACATACTACCCGAGAGTGCACTAAGATAAGGATAGTTGCGAATGGCTTCTGTTTTGGCACAGTTATGCCAGAATAGAGTTTTATTATTAGAAATAAATTTGAAAATCCTAATACAGGATGTAAAACCCTAAAATTAGAATATTGACGATTACAGTTATAAGGTAGCTAGAGTCAATGACTCAATTACCTAGTATGAGCTACAGTACCTTAAGAATTGTAGTGAGACTATAAATTTCAGTATAGTAATGGATTAAAAGGAACACTTATAAAGTGAAGTCATTTGGCCCTTAATGTGAAGTCTTACTACTGTTTTGGACATTACAAGGGACTTTTTACCTAAGAGTTTAGTGACAAACAATAATTTATTTGCGTAGTTGCAAGACACAAGATACAATCTTATTTTTTTCGAAAGAAGATAGGATACTATGGATAATGTTCCTAATTTTTAGAATGACACGTTAAGGGATTTACACTATAAAACGAGAGTAGATAACTCTATACAATTGTGGTAAATCAGTAAGTATAGTATTTTATCATAGTTAGTTAAACTACAAGAATTATAGTAATATGAAAGAATGGATAAATACCACCAATATGAAGCAATGTGTTAATTGAGGCAGCAATGAGATAGAAAATAATTGGCCAAAGATTCCTTTGGGAGAGTACAATTCTATTGTGCAAAACATAAGGATCAGATTATGATTAGTGTATGGCAAGGGAAAAAGGAAAGCTTTGTAAACTCTCTTTTTAAGGTATTAGAGGGTTATTTATAGTTTAATAGAAAAGGAGACATAAAAATGAAAATTAAAATATCAATGGAAGCATTGGTTAGAGTGGTCTCTAACCAACCCAGCATAATATTAAAATGTAGAGGATATTTATTTTAATTCAAAAACTCGGATGTGCGGAATTCATATTAAATTGAATTGAAAATAGTGTAAGGAACCCAATAGGGGAGTTTAAAATTTTGGTGAAACGGCTTAGAAAGTTGGAAGAACTTCAAGGTTAAGCGTGCTCGCTTGAGAGAAATTCTAGGATGGGTGACCTCTTAGGAAATTCTCCATTCCACTTATGAGGTAAACTGTGAGGCTCAGAATGAAGTGAGCCGAAGTGGATCATTCCTCTGGTAGTTAGAACTTGGGCATGGCAGATAGAATGGATCAAATATTATTTATTCCCATCTTCAAAATGAAGTATGTTGTATAGGGATAAGATCCATTTAAACTTATAACACTATGAGGAAAGTTAGTCGAGGAATGCAACCAGAGCAAACAATAATATTGAACTATGTGACAGTATCTTAAGCTATTTTATCAAGTAAAAGAGTGAACAAATGAGCAATGAGTTAAATGAAAGTGAAAATAGATGGTGAAAGTGTTACCCAGACCTAAATCATAAGTAGAGATAATGAAATAATGGTTGTGGAAATTGCAACCAAGGGTTAGATAAGTATTTCTAATATGACCCATTTGGTCATTTTATAAGGAAACATGAATAAAGATAAGTGGCAGAATCACAGTAAGAAAAGATTAAGGTTATTCAAAATAGACAAAAAGCAGCATCAAATTGTCAGAAGTCTTATGTAGACTTAAAGGAAATGGATAAGAAAATAACGTGGGAGATAAGAAGATCATGAGATTCGACAAGAAAAAGAAATTGAGTTATCGCTCCATAGGATCATACAAGATTCTAAAAAGAGTGGATTCATTAGTACATAGGCTTGCTATACCTCTAGACTTGAAATAAGTCCAGAGTTGCCTTATGATAAGAAACCCATAAGGATTTTGGCATATGAGGTGAAGTAATTGAAAATAAGCAAATACCTTTGTTTAAAGTGCTATGAAACCTTTATATGGGCGAAGAAAATATATGAAAATGTGAGGAAAACATAAGGAGACAACAACTACGATTATTTAAGATTGACATCTGGTAAATTTCGAGGATGAAATTTCATTTTAAGGAGGGGAGAATTGTAACGCTCCCAAAGTAAGCAGTTCCGTATATTCCACTGTTCCGGTAACCGATGTCAGTCCGGACAGTCAGGATGTTCAAAACCATATTTAAGTCACCTAGAGAAGCCTTGAACAAAAATTAATAGCAATTATATAAAGGTGAAAAAAGAAGAAAACTAGGCATAAAGGGTTAAATGAGCCAAGGCTATAGCGATGGGTGACCTAAACGGGAAGTGACTGTGAGGTCAGTCACTGTCCTATTTTCAAGTGGGACATCATGGCATCCCAGGCCTAAAAATTATTGTGAAGCTAAGGGTAATATGAAAATCACAAAAAAGAAGCAAGAACCAGTTTGAAAAATCAAACCAGGGTTCTGGAAGTAATGGAATGTCATTGGAAAAATGGATCAGACTGGTAAAGGGAAAAATGGTTAATTCACCCTTAGAGGTGACTTTTAGCATAATTGTCCAATAAAATGTAAGAAATTAAAATTATAAAACATAAATTTTGTCACACCCTACCCCTCTGTAAGGCATAACATGATCCCGTAGTGTACCTAATGAATTACCAACTTTGTTTACTGATAACCCATTAAATACACTACAAGGAATTTTAAAACTTTTCTTACTTCTTTTTATAGTGGTGAGCACTATTTACAGGTGTTAAAATTTTTTTTGAACTGAAGGGAAACAGCTAACACATTTGAATTATTAGGAATTTCTGTAAAAATTTTGGCTGAGTGCCATTTGTATTTTGGAATAAAATAGTTCTTCAAAAACCTGTAAAAAAGTACTTCAAATATATTTCTCAATCTCAACTCCAACATTTAATCAACACAATATGTTTCTCAACTCAAATCCATAATAATTTTTCAATATTTCCAAAGGCTGAGATAAAAGAAATATAGTACAAATTTTACAAGCCAAAATAATTCACAATTTATTTTACAACTTCAATGTACAATTTTAATTTACAACTGCTCAAAACTAAGAATATTATATACATACAGTGAACATACATTATAATACAAAATGTAAAATATGGTATACTCAATATACCCGATGATCTCTTAGTGTTGCCCTAGCAGCCTAGTCTGCTACTGTAACACCCTCACTATAGTAATTCCACACATTCTACTGTTCCGGTGATCGGTGTCGGTCTGGATAGCTAAAACGTCTGGAAAAATATTTATACTAGAGTGAGGAGTCATAAATAACTCAAATAAGTGTAAGAAAAATTAAGAAAAAATTTTAGAAATAAAATACAACTAAGTTAAATGAGCCGGGGCCCTAGCGATAGGTAATCCAATGGAAAGTTGCGGTTCTAGCAACTAGGAGCCCTAAACCCGGAGGAAAATTTATAAAATAATTTTTTAGACTCCAGAGAAGAGTTATTGAGGTTTCTATGGTATTAGAATGCCAAGAAAAAGGTTTAGAAAAATTTTTCAATCGGTACAGATAATTTTAGTCTGTTAAGCCAAACGGAGGGCATTTTGGTCATTTCGTCTTCAGAGATGATTTTTGGCTGACTTGTCCAATTAAGTAAATAATTATTATGATCTAAAATATGAATAAATATTGCTAAAAATTAAATTGGAAATGAGTAGAGAAGAGAAGAAAAGAAAATGAAAGAAAATGCTAATTATGACATCATATGATGGCATTTAAATTTCCTTCACCAATCACAATTTGTTAAACTCATTAAAATAGATAAAAGAGACAAAAAATTGAGAAATAATCTGCATCTTCAACCTTTGGGCAGCCAAAAACGTTGAGAGAGAGAGAGAGAAGAGGTTCCATCATTTTCAAGCTTAAAAGCTTGAATTTCCTCTCCATTTGTTCACCAAAATTGCCAAGTCCCTTCACAAAAATTTGATCTTTCACCTAGAAAAAGCTATTGGCAGCCAAAGAATAAGAGATTAGGGAGGTTTAATCAAGGCTAAGTGAAGCTCAAAAAGGTTAGTGCCTATACTTACTTCCCTCTCTTTTTAATCCTTGTTAGGAAGACTAATTAAATGAGAGTTTGTTGAAAAATTGAACAAAACAATTATATTGAAGTGTGTATGAAAATTTGCAGCCATGGGAGAAGGATGAGATTTGTTGATTTGTATGACTTGAATTGTTTAGAAGTGGTTCGTGATGAGAAAACTCGAGTTAGATGTTAGATTATGTGTGTTGGATGTGTTAGATGGCATGATAGCATGAAATGGACACTTGGAAATAAGGGTTTGTGAAAAAAAAAATTAGGGTTTGCTCATGAAATGGTATATTAACCTTATAATGGTCAATTAGTGACCATTTGAATGTGTGTGACGAGGAATTAAAGTGAGTAAGGATGTTGGAGTTGAGCTTAGGCATGCTGCCCTTGGTGACCTACAGGACTGGTTGTGAGTCCAGCAGGTTTGGGCAGCCATAAATGGAGTTGCATAGGTTCAATTGATGCAAAGATAATTGGACATGAAACTAGACACATAATGGCACAACTTTAGTGAAGAAACCCTGCCCAGAGAACCAAACCAAGTTGACCTAAAAATTGCCCTAATCTGGGTGACTTGCATTTTACTTGGGCAAAATGACCAAATGAACAGTGTTTATTCATTTGGTCATAACTCAGTGTAGAAAAGTTCAATTGACCTGAAATTTTACCAGAAGAAAGCTGAGACATAGCCCTACAACTTTCATGAAGAACAAAAACTCAAATTTTGAACCTAACCAATTCAAATTGCCAACCAAACTTAGGTTACCAAATCTGCCAGAACTAGTTTTGCCCAGAATTCTGGATTCTGTCCAATCCGGCCAGTTATGGTTTTAGGCTATAACTTGAGTTACAAAACTCCAAATGGAGTGATTCGAAAAAAGAAATGTAACTAGACACAATAAGGAACAACTTTCATGAAGACAACTTTGTCAAATTCCTACTGAACAAATGATCAATGGAACAGTAAACCTAGGGTATAAAATCTGAAAATTTTGAATAACATAAGATAAGCTTTGAAATGGTATTGAAAATCAATACCAAAAAAAATAAAATGCAAAATGTGGTATCTTGGTGAACTTAGGTTCAATAAATTTATGATGTATTAAAAAGTCAATAATTTGAGTGAATAGTAATACAAAGACACAAAGTGTAATAACTAAATTGGTAGAGGAAATTAAGGTATGAAATTTGGAATCCATGAAATGTTAATGGATTACTTGGAATAGAAATAGTAATTTGCCTAAATGACTTAATGAACATTTAAGTTATGTGAATATATAATTAAAATTTGTATTCCTATTACTAGTAGGTTTAATAAAACATGAGTGATACCACTTGAATATGAAATGAAATTAACCTAGATGGATTGTTGAGACTTATACTTCCAACACCAATGGAGTTCATAATATATTAGCAATACAACTTGAAGTATGAAATGTACTTTACATGAATAGATTGTTGAATGAATAAATGTGATAAAAGTGTCATTTGGGATTTAGGTTCCCATCAAGAGAGAAAGGAAATATGTTTTGAATGTGAATGGTACATGAGATTAAATGAATGTGAATTGTAATTAGTATGAATATTACGATGAATGCATAAATTACCTAGAAATATGAATTTGGAAATTATGTTTCCAATATAAATAAAATTAGAATGCTATAAAATATATAAATGAAAAATATAATGAAATGATGAAACATATAAACTCTTAATGGTACTATGTGCCCATGCATTGCCTAGACATGTGTGTTAGATTGGATAGATTGGAATGCCAATAGGGTATTGTTTTAGCAGTACTGCGAAAGGCTTTATGCCTATATTCATGGCTTTATGCCCGTACTCATGGCTTTATGCCCGCATTCATAGCTTTATGCCCGCACTCATGGCTTTTATGCCCGATTATGTACTATGATGGCTTTTTAGCCATACTAACTGCATACGTGGTTGACGTTCTGTGTCCCATGGTATGACGACCCGAGGCACCGCGGTGTCCAGTGCCAACAACCCGTTATCCAGTTTAGTCAGCCTGTCATAGGTTACTTGGGCAGTGAAATTTATTGAAATAAGTTAAGAATATTAGTAATTAAAAATATTAGAAATTAAATAAATGAGTAAGATGACCTAAAATAAATTAGAATAGTTATTTATTAGAAAGAATCGAAATGAACTGGACTGATATTAAAATTTACTTATTATGAAATAATCTGAGACAACCTAGAAAGTATTGAGAAAATGCTAAAAGATTAGCAAAGAAAATTATAACATACATAAATATTGCAAATGTGACTTACATAATAATATAAGCATAAATTTATTATTTTTAGATCATTTTTCTATGTACATTATTACTGCACATTGATGAAATAAACACTTCCAAAGAAGACTAAATTAGGATAAAACATATTAAATTTTAGAAATTGCATGTGAAGTATAAATAATCTTAATTATTTAAATTATGTTTTATTTCTATCTTTATTTGTATATTATTTCCTTGTTATATTATTGTACCACTAAGCAGAAATACTTAGCGCGATGGAATTGTTTCCTCGCGTAGGACTGAAGGTAAAGCCCAGATGAAAATATTAAATGGAGATTTTGGAGTCATGATCTGCAGAAGTGTCTGAAGTATTCAAGGTTGTCACCTCCTCAGCAATGCATGTAGATAGGGCTCACATTAAGTATTTTTGTGTATGTTATTTATTTCTTATATTGTAATGTACTCAACTCAACTCAACTAAGCCTTTATCCAAAAAATTTGGGGTCGGCTATATGGATTCGCTTTTTCCACTCTGAACGATTTTGGGTTAAATCCTCAGAAATGTGTAATGCTTCTAAGTCATGTTGTACTACTCTCCTCCAAGTCAATTTAGGTCTACCCCTTTTTTTCTTTTTATCCTCTAACCTAATGTGCTCTACATGTCTAACTGGAGCCTCCGTATGTCTACGCTTCACATGACCAAACCACCTCAATCTCCCTTCTCTCAACTTATCTTCAATTGGCACCACTCCTACCTTTTCTCTAATACTTTCATTACGGATTTTATCTAGTCTAGTATGGCCACTCATCCACCTTAACATTCTCATCTCTGCAACTCTTATCTTAGATGCATACGACTCTTTCAGTGCCCAACACTCACTACCATATAACATAGCAAGTCGTATGGCTGTACGGTAAAATTTTCCTTTTAATTTATTGGGAATCTTACGATCACATAAAACTCCCGTGGCACGTCTCCACTTCAACCATCCGGCTTTAATCCTATGATTAACATCCTCCTCACATCCCCCATCTACTTGAAGGACTGAACCTAGATATTTAAAGTGATTATTTTGGGACAGTACCACTCCATTCAAACTAACTCCTTCCCTATCACCAGTTTGGCCTTCACTGAACTTGCAATGCATGTATTCTGTCTTCGTTCTACTTAACATAAAACCCTTTGACTCTAGAGTACTTCTCCAAAGTTCTAGCTTCCTATTGACTCCTTCTTGTGTCTCATCTATCAGAACAATATCATCCGCAAACATCATGCACCAAGGAATACTCTCTTGTATATGTTTCGTCAGTTCATCTAAAACTAATGTGAAAAGGTAAGGGCTTATGGCCGATCCTTGGTGTAATCCAATTGAGATCGGAAAATCTCTTGTGTCCCCTCCCACTGTGCGCACAATAGTAGTTGCTCCTTCATACATATCTTTCAATACTTGTATGTACCTAATAGATACCCTATTTTGTTCTAACACATTCCATAAGACCTCTCTTGGAACACTATCATAAGCCTTCTCCAAATCAATAAAAACCATGTGTAGATCTTTCTTCCCATCTCTATATTTCTCCATCAAGCTTCTAATGAGAAAGATCGCTTCCATAGTTGAACGACCGGGCATGAAACCAAATTGATTGAGAGAGATAGAAGTATCATGACGTAGTCGATGCTCCACAACTCTCTCCCACAACTTCATAGTATGGCTCATGAGTTTAATTCCCCTATAGTTTGAGCAACTCTGTATGTCTCCCTTATTTTTAAAAATAGGTACTAAAATACTCTTCCTCCATTCATCAGGCATTTTCTTTGAGTTTAGAATCTTATTAAATAATTTAGTTAACCATGCCACTCCCATATCTCCCAAATACTTCCATACTTCAATTGGTATTTCATCGGGTCCACAGGCTTTACCCACTTTCATTCTCTTAAGTGCTTCCTTTACTTCTAAAGATCTAATCCTTCTAGTATAATTTACATTCTTTTCTATTGTTCTATAATCTATATTCACGCTATTTCCATTTTGACTATTATTAAAGAGATCCTTAAAATAATTTCGCCATCTTTCTTTAATGTCCTCATCTTTCACCAACACTTTTCCTTCTTTATCCTTAATGCACCTAACTTGATTGAGATCTTAACACTTCCTTTCTCTACTCCTTGCTAATCTATAAATATCTTTCTCCCCTTCTTTAGTTCCAAGTTTCTCATATAACTTTTCGAAGGCCTGTGCTCTTGCTTGACTAACTGCCTTTTTTGCCTCTTTCTTTGCTATCTTGTACTGTTCATATGCCTCATTATTATCACATTTAGGTAATTTCTTATACCATTCCCTTTTTCTCTTCACTGCCTTTTGTACTTCCTCATTCCACCACCATCTCTCTTTTGAGGGTGGTCCATGTCCTTTAGACTCTCCAAGTACTTTTCTAGCTACTTCTCTAATCTTTGATGCCATATGTATCCACATATCATTGGCCTCCATATCTAGCTTCCATACTTCGGACTCGAGAAGCTCATTTTTGAACTTCACTTGCTTTACTCCTTTGAACTCCCACCACTTTGTTCGAGCTACACTATTTCTTCTGACCTTACTTGAATTGTTCCTAAACTTGATATCCAAGACCACCAACCTATGTTGACTTGTTAAAGCCTCTCCTGGAATGACCTTGCAATCCTTGCATAGAGCTCTATTTGTCTTCCTGGTTAAGAGGAAGTCGATTTGGCTTCTATGTTGCCCACTTTTGAAAGTCACTAAATGTGACTCTCTTTTTATAAAGTAGGTATTTGCTAGTATTAGGTCGTATGCCATAGCAAAATCCAGGATGTTTTTTCCCTCCTCATTTCGACTGCCAAAACCAAAACCTCCATGAACATTCTCATAACCTTGCCTATCACTTCCTACATGTCCATTCAAATCTCCACCAATGAAAACATTCTCTTCATTCGGTATGCTTTGCATTAAATCATCCATATCTTCCCAAAAGCTTTGTTTACTCTCACTGTCTAGTCCTATTTGTGGGGCATAAGCACTAACTATATTTATTGTTTCTCCTTCTAGTTCTAGCTTTACTAGTATAATTCTATCTCCTACTCTTTTCACAGCTACTACTGCGTCTTTCAATGTTCTGTCTATGATTATACCCACTCTGTTCTTATTTCTCTCCTTTCCGGTAAACCACAGTTTGTACCCTGAATTACCCACTTCCTTACTTTTCTCTCCTACCCATTTAGTCTCCTGAATGAAAGCAATATTCACCCTTCTCCTTTCCAAGGTATCCACAAGCTCCATTAATTTTCCTGTAAGTGATCCAACATTCCAAGTACCAACCCTGATCCTCCTCCTATCCTGCTCCTTCCTAATTGGTCTCCTTCTATGATATCTTCTATTGTTTTCTATGTCTATCTTGTGTTAGTAGTATGCCCTAGAGCATATCATTTAGTATGTATCTTGTATATATATTTTTATTAATAAAAGGCATTTCCACTTTTCCGTTTACATAATATATTTATGTGTAATAGAAAAGGTCCATTGATATTTTGTTAGAAATATTATTCTTAAGTTGTTAAGAATATGAGTGACAATATTTCTAGCACAAAGTATCATAAATAGGTTCACAATCGAGGATACTTCATAATAAGGACATGACTTATCCAGAAAGATTGTATTCATGTTTGTTCCCAAGTTATTTATATGAGATATAAATAAGATGGAATGGTGAGTCTCATGCCATATAACAAACATGATAGGCACTTATAAATGATAAGTAGGTCAACCGGTGACACTTATGACAAGCACATGGAGTTTACTCTTGTCAATGTTTTGTCATAAATCATATCAGTGCATATAATCTTTAGACTGAGACAACACGCTTATCTTGTATATAGGTAGTTTGAGTTTGATCTGCTTTCATACTTGTACTATGTATGGGTATATGGGCATGTGTTGGCTCCTGCTAGTTATATATGGAGGTAGGCGTTGATCAAGATGGAATCTGTTCCTCTAAGTAAATAGAGATAAAATCCTATGTTCATTTAATTGTTCTTGATGTTTCAAGTTCCTGGCCAGGACAGATAGATTTATTCAGAAAAGAGTTTCTGATGAGAAAAATCTTTTAATCAAGAACTGGAATTAAAAGAGAACATAATATTCATAGCAAATGGAGTTTGACATAAACCATGACTCAAGCTTGAGTTGGGATTTTGTAACAGAGAGATTCTAGTGCATGGTAACATATGATTATAGGTTCATTTAAGGTAAACCTTATTACTAATTGGGTGGCCATGGCATGCTATGCTAGGTGTTAACCATGGTCTATGAGGTTCATAAAATGATTTAGAGAAATCATTTATGGTAAAAAAGAGTTCTGATGATATTAAGAGTTGATATCATGTCTCATTGCCAATTAGTGATGAGCCTAGTAAGTCACACACATACACAAGTTATCACCTATTTAAATATGATTTAATTAATTAATTAAAGAGTTTAATTGATTAATTAAATAGGTTTGGTTTGCAATTAGATTGCAAAGTCCCTAGCATGACTTGAAACCAAATCTAGATTATTGGATGTATAATATAAGTTAAATTTATATTTAAAGTGTTTAAATATGAATTTAATTAATGAGAAATTAATTAATAGAGATTAATTAATTAATTTATATTTGATATAAATTAATTAGAAGAAGAAAATAATTATTTTGGGTTAAGAACTCAAAATTAAGACACAGGGCATTTTGGTCATTTCACAGAGTGACACGGGGCACAACGAGATGGTGACACATGGCATAACCCATAAGCCAGCCAAATATTTTTAATCATGTAAGATGATTAAAATCAAGATTAAATATAGGTTTGACACTTGGCACAATGTGATTGGGTCACTTAAACCTAGAGCTAATCAAAAGGTGACATGTGGCTAGGGTTTAATGTGTTAACCTAGCTATTTAAGTGTGGTTATGAAAAGAAAACATAACCAGCAGCCTCTCCTCTCATATGTCACGCCACTTTGAGCCTCTCCAGCTATTTCTCTTCATCTCTCATCAATTCAAAGAGATTAGCCATCAATCTCTTGAATTAAGAACACTAGAAATTGTTTCTAGTGTCCTGTTTGCATCTCTAATCTCTTAAAAGGCACAACTTGAATTTCTAATTAATAGAAAAGGCTTTAGAAGCTGTTCAAGGGCTGCCATAGGTGTTCTTGGTGTGGACACGCTAGAGGGACAACATCCGTGTCCTCAAGATGAATCTCAAAGGCGCATACGCGGCACATCAAGAGGTTAGTGTAATCGTTCTTGATTTAATCTAGGGTTCTAAAATTAATCTGATTAATTTTAAAATCTTAAATGGCAAATACAGATCCAAAAACATATTAAAAGAGTTTTAATATGTTGTTTGTCATTGAAATCAAATAGATAAAAATAAATCTTGCATGGTGCATGTGACCCTAGGTGAAAATTTTTGAATTCAATGGTATAATCTTGTGTTTTTCACGCTACCGTTCATTCAATTGGTATCAGAGCCACTATATTTGCCATTTAGATTGTTGATTATATAATTTAATTGTGTGTTTGATCATGAGATCAAGAGATTCATTGCTGGTTGGATCATGAGATGTGGCGTCACACATGGTGAAGCCACCATTGGTGGCGGCAACAATGGTTCCTTGGGTGGTTCAAGGTTTGGCTTTTAATTCTGCAATTGTTGTATGATCTAAGGCCTATTCTTTGACTAATTAAAGTGTTTAATTAGTTGTTTTAATCACACAATTAAATTATGATTCAAATCAGAATTTTAAAAATTGTTTGAATGTGATTCAAATCTGAATTTTAAAAGTTGTTTGAATGTGATTCAAATCTGAATTTTTAAAGTTGTTTGAATCATATTTAAATCTGATTTTTTAAAATTGATTCAATAAAATTCAGATCTGATTTTTTAAAAAATATTTGAATGTGATTCAAATCTGATTTTTTAAAAAATGTTTGAATGTGATTCAAATCTGAATTTTTGAAGTTGTTTGAATGTGATTCAAATCTGAATTTTTAAATTTGTTTGAATGAGATTCAAATCTGAATTTTTAAATTTATTTGAATCATATTCAAATCTGGATTTTTAAGTTGAATATGAGATATTCAATTTAATTTAAGTATGTATGTTTTATTTAATTGTTAAATAGTGATATGCATGATGGATGATCATGGACTATAAAAGACCAATGTGATTGGATTTATTTCTTTTATGTTTCTTTGGGATTGTAAATTAATTAATTTATTTTAATTTATTTTGGGCATGTATTATTAAGTTTGTAATAATTTTTGGGTTGTAATTTCATTTATTTAAGTTCTTGTAAATTCGCCTTGGTATGCCAAGGATTACTATGTAATATTGGATTGCAAGAAGTTCAAGGAGGTCAAGAGCATTGGTGGGACCAGTGGGAGGAATTCAATATCAAGTGTTGATTATGTACTCCTTCAGCAACTCTTGTAAAATGAATGAATGAAATGCACCTAGGAATGCCTGATTCAATTCTTGGTGGCTCAATTGAATCCCTTAGAAAGTCCATGATCATACCATATTTACTGCTTATCCATGAATGCATGAGATGTATGGGAATGTATGCAATTATATGATATATGCATGCTAAATGGATAATGTGCAAAGTGAGACCTTAATAGTAATTAGGATGGCTATAAAATCTTCCAAACAAATGATTAAGTTGGAAATGCTATAATTAAAGTAATTATAACATAAGCCCTCCATTGGGGCAATTATTTTAAGAAATTTTAAATAGTTGCATGAGATGCAATTAATTTAAGAGATTTTCTTAAGAATAATTGTTAAGCATGAGATGTTGTAAATATGTAAATGGTTTGGTGGCCAATATTGGATGTACCTGAGGACATTAAAATTATTTGCATAATTACTGGCTCAATGGGATCAACTTAACTAATGCAAGATAAATCAATAATGGATGTACCTGAGATTTTGAGCATTAGGGGCTAGGTAAAGGATTGAACCTCACATGAGATGTGATGGGCAAGGAGTTGCTCACTTATAGTTTATTGTAATTCCAATAATGGATGTACCTGAGGATGATCAATAGAATTATAAGAATTCAATCACCCACTAGAAATCCATCCAAGTAGGATTTTCGTTTTCTACTTTGGAAGTGTAGGATTCGCTAAGTTAGTGGGAGGACCAATTTGATTAAAAGACCATAATCATTTTGGTTAATTACATGATACATTTACTAATTAATCTGGTTATTTTCTGCAATTAATTTTCTGATAATAATGAGCACAAAACAACCACCACCATCCAATATCCTTGCAAGCATACTTGATCACAACAGTTGACAGACCTAATCATGCGATTGGCTAAGAAATTTGTAACTTGTCCTGAACCTTGAACATATAGGATATGTTCTAGATTCAAATGTTCCTGGTCCCTTACCTCCAGAGGCCACATAAGAGGAACATGAAACTTTGGACAAGTGGAAGGAGCATGATATGAGAGCTAAGTGTTGCATACTTGCTTCCATGAGTAATGAGTTACAGAAGCAACATGAGAACATGCAGAGTGCTAGTGAGATCCTCCTTCACCTACAAGAGTTGTATGGTGAGCACAGCAGGAATGCTAGGTATGAGATATCTAGGCAGCTGCTCCGCATGAGGATGTCTGAGGGACAGAATGTTGGAGATCATGTCTACAAGATGATTCGGCTGATTGAGCAGTTGGAACATCTTGACTTCCACATGGATTTCCAACTACAAACGGATTTGATCCTTCAGTCCCTTCCTGAGTCTTTTGGGAATTTTGTGACAAATTTCCATATGACTAAACAGGAATGCACCTTAGCTGAATTACTCAACATGCTGGTTATTGCCCAAAAGAATATGCCGGGCAATAAAGGAAAATAGGTAGCTTTGATTGCATCTTCTTCTACTGGAAAGTCCAACAAGAAGAAGCGCAATAAGAAAAAGAAACCTCAGATTCCTGGTCCTTCCAAGAAAATAGCTAAACAGAAAAGGAAGATTAAAGCTGATAAAGGCAAAGGAAAGTGTCTCCACTGCCAACAGGAAAGTGGTTCCATTGCCGTAGGGAAAGTGTTTCCATTGCCAGGAAGAAAGTGTTTCCACTGGCCAGAGTAAAGCAATCTAAATGAATGCAATGCCATGGTGAAAACCAACTCAAGTTCAAAATATATTTGGCACTTAAGGTTATGTCATGTTGCAGAAGATAGGATTGCAAAATTGGAGAAAATGGGGATTCTATCCTCATTGGGCTCTGAGCCTACTCCAACTTGTGAATCTTGCCTTCAAGGCAAAATGACTAGATCACCCTTTGTTGGACAAGGGCTAAGAACTGAAAATATTTTGGAACTAATACATAGTGATGTATGTGGTCCGTTTAAAGAAATGGTTAGAGGGGGCTTTCATTATTTTATTACCTTTACTGATGATAAATCAAGGTTTGGGTATTTGTATTTGATGAAATACAAACATGAATCCTTTGAAAAGTTTAAGGAATTTAAATCTGAAGTAGAAAATCAAACAGGAAAAAGTATTAAAGCTCTTCGATCAGATTGTGGAGGTGAATATTTGAGTACTGAATTTGATGAATACTTGAGAGAGCATGGCATTGTTTCTCAGCTGACTCCTCCAGGAACGCCACAGCTGAATGGTGTATCTGAAAGGAGAAATCGTACCCTATTGGATATGGTACGTAGTATAATGAGCTATACTGATATGCCAATCTCCTTTTGGGGATTTGCATTAGAATCAGCTTTATATATTCGAATAGGATTCCATCAAAATCGCTTTCTTCCACACCTTATGAGATATGGCATGGAAGAAAACCAAGTCTTAAGCATGTTAAGATTTGGGGTTGTCCGACTTATATCAAAAAGTCAACACCGATAAATTGGAGACCGGATCGTAAAGAGGTCGATTTGTTGGATATCCAAAAGATAGTTTTGGATATTATTTTTATTTGCCTACTTCACAAAAGGTTGTGATAAGTAGAGATGCCACATTTCTTGAACAATGTTTGTTCAAGAAGGAGGCAAAGGAAGGCAAATAGAGTTAGAATTGGAGAATTTCGACCAACCAATGCATCGATGGATATAGATCCATCTAGTCAACCTATACCCATTGATGAAACATCTACATCTGCTCCTCGTAGAATAACTGTGGTATCTCACCCACCGGTGAGATATGGTTTTCTTCATGAAGAAGAACAAGAGTTGTCTACTCATGAAGAAGTAGATCATGGAGATGATCCACTTACCTATGAAGAAGCTATATCGATATAGACTCTTCAAAATGGATTGATGCTATGAAATCCGAGATTGATTCCATGTATAAGAATCAAGTTTGGGATCTTGTTGACCCACCAAGGTATTGTACCTATAGGAAACAAATGGGTTTTCAAGAAGAAAATTAGTTACGATGGAAAGGTAGAGACCTATAAGGCAAGGCTAGTAGCGAAAGGGTTTCGCCAAAGGCAAGGAATAGACTATGAGGAGACTTTCTCTTTGTTGCCATGCTTAAATCAATTAGGATTTTATTAGCAATAGCTGCATACTATGATTATGAGATTTGGCGGATGGATGTCAAAGCGACTTTTCTCAATGGATACATTGAAGAAAACATTTTCATGGAACAACCTAAGGGATTTGAATCCCAAGATGGTTCCAAGGTATGCAAGCTAAAGCGATCCATTTATGGGTTGAAACAAGCTTCGAGGAGTTGGAACATCCGTTTTTATGAAGCCATTAAATCCTTTGGTTTTATCAAAAATGAGGATGAGCCATGTGTATATAAGATGGTTAGTGACAGTGCTATCACTTTCCTTGCCTTATATGTGGATGACATACTGTTGATGGGTAATGACACAGGTATGTTGACGACTATAAAGGTATGGTTGTCAAATACATTCTCCATGAAAGACTTAGGGAGGCAACCTATATTCTTGGGATTCGCATCTATAGAGATAGAGCGAAAAGAATAATTGGTTTATCCCAAAGTCTATACTTGGAAAAGGTGTTAAAGAGGTTTAACATGCTTGATTCCAAGAGAGGATTGTTACCAGTGAGACATGGTATCCATCTTTCTAAAGAGATGTCTCCAAAGACACCTAAAGAAAGAGATAAGATGGCCAGATTCCATATGCTTGGCTATTGGAAGTTTAATGTATGCAATGTTGTGTACTAGGCGGATATCGCATATGTGTTAGTTTGACTAGCGGTATCAATCCAATCCAGGTTTGGAACATCGATAATCACAAGAATATCCTTAAGTACTTGAGAAGAACTAGGATTTATTCTTGATTTATGGAGGTGGAGACTTGCAATTGGATGGTTATCTTGATTCGATTTCCAATCGGATATTGATGATAGAAAGTCTACCTCTAGATATGTGTTCATTTGTAATGGAGGTGCGATCGGTTGGAAGAGTTCCAAGCGAGCACGATCGCAGAATCCACTACGAGGTCGAGTATATTCTTTGCATCGAGATCTTTGCAAAGGAAAGTGTTTGGATAAAGAAGTTCGTGACAGAACTTACAGAGTTCCTTCCATTGAGTCGATGGTTCCACTACACTGTGACAACAATGGAGCAGTCATACAGGCTAAGGAACTAAGGTCTCACCCAAAATCTAAACACATAGAAAGGCACTACCACATTATCAGACATATAGTTGGGCAAAGGCGATATAGCCATGCAGAAAAATAACATCAGTTGAAAAATTCAGCTGATCCATGCACTAAGCCTTTGTCACAAGCTCAGTTAGACTGACATCTTGAGAAGATGGGTCTAAGGTATTGTAATGAATGGCTCTAGTGCTAGTGGGAGATTGTTAGTAGTATGCCCTAGAGCATATCATTTCGTATGTATCTTGTATATATATTTTTATTAATAAAAGGCATTTCCACTTTTCCGTTTACATAATATATTTATGTGTAATAGAAAAGGTCCATTGATATTTTGTTAGAAATATTATTCTTAAGTTGTTAAGAATATGAGTGACAATATTTCTAGCACAAAGTATCATAAATAGGTTCACAATCGAGGATACTTCATAATAAGGACATGACTTATCCAGAAAGATTGTATTCATGTTTGTTCCCAAGTTATTTATATGAGATATAAATAAGATGGAATGGTGAGTCTCATGCCATATAACAAACATGATAGGCACTTATAAATGATAAGTAGGTCGAACTGGTGACACTTATGACAAGCACATGGAGTTTACTCTTGTCAATGTTTTGTCATAAATCATATCAGTGCATATAATCTTTAGACTGAGACAACACGGTTATCTTGTATATAGGTAGTTTGAGTTTGATCTTGCTTTCATACTTGTACTATGTATGGGTATATGGGCATGTGTTGGCTCTGCTAGTTATATATGGAGGTAGGCGTTGATCAAGATGGAATCTGTTCCTCTAAGTAAATAGAGATAAAATCCTATGTTCATTTAATTGTTCTTGATGTTTCAAGTTCTGGCCAGACAGATAGATTTATTCGTAAAAGAGTTTACGATGAGAAAAATCTTTTAATCAAGAACTGGAATTAAAAGAGAACATAATATTCATAGCAAATGGAGTTTGACATAAACCATGACTCGGCTTGAGTTGGGATTTTGTAACAGAGAGATTCTAGTGCATGGTAACATATGATTATAGGTTCATTTAAGGTAAACCTTATTACTAATTGGGTGGCCATGGCATGCTATGCTAGGTGTTAACCATGGTCTATGAGGTTCATAAAATGATTTAGAGAAATCATTTATGGTATGAAAGAGTTCGATGATATTAAGAGTTGATATCATGTCTCATTGCCAATTAGTGATGAGCCTAGTAAGTCACACACATACACAAGTTATCACCTATTTAAATATGATTTAATTAATTAATTAAAGAGTTTAATTGATTAATTAAATAGGTTTGGTTTGCAATTAGATTGCAAAGTCCCTAGCATGACTTGAAACCAAATCTAGATTATTGGATGTATAATATAAGTTAAATTTATATTTAAAGTGTTTAAATATGAATTTAATTAATGAGAAATTAATTAATAGAGATTAATTAATTAATTTATATTTGATATAAATTAATTAGAAGAAGAAAATAATTATTTTGGGTTAAGAACTCAAAATTAAGACACAGGGGCATTTTGGTCATTTCACAGTGTGACACGTGGCACCATGAGATGGTGACACATGGCATAACACATAAGCTTGCCAAATGTTTTTTAATCATGTAAGATGATTAAAATCAAGATTAAATATAGGTTTGACACTTGGCACAATGTGATTGGGTCACTTAAACCTAGAGCTAATCAAAAGGTGACATGTGGCTAGGGTTTAATGTGTTAACCTAGCTATTTAAGTGTGGTTATGAAAAGAAAACATAACCAGCAGCCTCTCCTCTCATATGTCACGCCACTTTGAGCCTCTCCAGCTATTTCTCTTCATCTCTCATCAATTCAAAGAGATTAGCCATCAATCTCTTGAATTAAGAACACTAGAAATTGTTTCTAGTGTCCTGTTTGCATCTCTAATCTCTTAAAAGGCACAACTTGAATTTCTAATTAATAGAAAAGGCTTTAGAAGCTGTTCAAGGGCTGCCATAGGTGTTCTTGGTGTGGACAAGCTAGAGGGACAACATCTGGTGTCCTGAAGATGAATCTCAAAGGCGCAGACACGCGGCACATCAAGAGGTTAGTGTAATCGTTCTTGATTTAATCTAGGGTTCTAAAATTAATCTGATTAATTTTAAAATCTTAAATGGCAAATACAGATCCAAAAACATATTAAAAGAGTTTTAATATGTTGTTTGTCATTGAAATCAAATAGATAAAAATAAATCTTGCATGGTGCATGTGACCCTAGGTGAAAATTTTTGAATTCAATGGTATAATCTTGTGTTTTTCACGCTTCCGTTCCTTCATCTTGTATTCTGTTCCACTATTTGTTCTACTATCTGTCCTATGGACTAACTTCTTTACCCACACTCGTCCATAATGTGGGAACCCTTGCTCACTTAACACCACACCCGGGCGCCGGCATGGCGCATCGCTTTCGGTGAACGCCCTACACCCTTGCATATTTATCACTACACCCGGGCTCTGATGTAGCACGTCGTTAGTAGAGGACGCCCCAACGTTTATATCATTCTTATATTGTAATGTAAATTAGCAAAATGTAATTAATTTATATATCATGTAAATTAAGGATTTATGTAATTATTGCAAATCATGTAAATTAATGCAAATTTGAGAATTTTGCTATAAGAATGGAGCATGAATGAATTTGTACAAATGAGTATAGATTTGAATTACATAATGATTTTTGAAATGATGATATGAGTATGGATGAGATTATACTTAGAAAATATTGGTGAATTTTCAAACAGGTGAATAGTAAAACATGTCAAACGAAAATAAAATAGGGGAAACTCTGTTAGTTTCTCCATTGAAAAATAATCGATATAAAATATAACGAGAACAAAATTTTTAAAGAAATAAAGTAAGATAAGTTAGGGTGCTCCCGCACCGAATGTAGCACGCTTTGCTCAACTACACTGTAGTCGGGAGAGGGGTGTTACAGCTGCCCTGTCAGTCTGTCTACCTGCGACAGCAATGAAAAGTTATCACTGAGCCATTGTCTCAGTGGTGCACAACATTAACCAAATACAACTTTAAATCACAAATCATAAGTCATATAAATAGTGGATACTTAAAACCATAGTTAAATTCAAAGACAATGAATGTCATAAAGAATTTAAACTACATTTCACAATATCACAATATCCAATAAATCTCAATAAATCAAAACATGGTTAAATTCAAAAGACAGTGAATGTCAATAAGAATTTAAACTCTATTTTACAATCTCACAATACATATCAATAAATCACACATAGCTTAATCATGTTCCAAAGTTCAATTCATCTCAAAAGTCGATGGCTAATGAGGAATTCTATTCATCCCAAAAGCCGATGGCTAATGAGGAATAACATAGCTAGCTAGCAAAAATATGAGTACTCATTCTATTCGTTCTCAACAGGCACACACCTCAACATTTCAGCCAGAGAGGGAATTCAATTCTTCCCACTAGACAAGCTAGCGAGGAATTCAATCAATATACATGATAGCTGTGGTTTCAAACCATTTACAATGCTTTTCAATCAATAAGTATCCATCAAATATCATTCAAATAATCTTTCACAGTTTCAAACCATTTACAATGCTTTTCCAGCAATAAGTATACATTCAAACACATTTCCACAATTTAAAACAATAATATACAAATAGTCATAATTTATTTCAATTGAAAAATTCAAAAGAAATAACTATTGTGCACAAACTTCTGATAACTGTCTCTTGGCTTTGACTCAGTGTTTCCTTCCCCTTCTCTAAGTCTTTGCTAACTGAAACACACAATTTGAAGTGTTTCAGAACTCATTTAAACTGTCTCTAACAATAAGGTTCAATAATTAATTTATTGAATTCTATTATTTCCTTAGTCAACCTAAGATATTGACCCTCGATGCATTCTAGGTGAATTAGGTTTTAATGTTATCAATATGTCATATTTGTAGCCTTTTAGTGTTGGTACATGTTACCAAATTCATTTCCATGTATTTTGCATTTTATTGCAATTTGTCAGATTCCGGTATATTAATTTGACCTAGCCGGATGACCTAGTTCCCTCAGTTTTTGGGTTTCAGTCAAAACTACAAACCTGTAGGTCTATGTCTTATTACACGTGGGGAAAAATTTCAGGTCATTCTGAGTTATGTAGACCAAGTTATGGTTATTTTACTATTGCTGGTCAGAATGTACCAAAAATGGTCATTTTAGGTCATTTTTGGTTCAGCCAGTTTTTGGACCTGAATTTGTGCAAGCTATTTGACTTGCTTATGGTCTTTTCCGCTTTGGTGTCTTCATAAGAATTGTATATATATGTCTTAACTATTCATGGTAAAAATTTCAGGTCAATTGGACCTGTTTTGAGTGAGTTATGGCCAAAACACTAACTGCTGCCCAAATGGTCAATTTTCAGGCCTTAAATGCACTAATCTGGAGTTGGTCATTTTTCAAGTTACCTTCCAAGCAGAATGTTGGTAAGCTTCCTTCATGAAAGTTGGCACTTTTTGTGCCTAGTTTCACCTCCAATTAGTCTCATACCAATTGGAGCTACACACTTAAGGTTCTAAGCCCAAAACATAAACTGCCCTATTGCATTTTGTTCATCACTCATCAAAGGACACATTTAACATTAGCAAATTACACACTCATGCCAATTCTGGTTTGTACCATAACCTAAACACATTTTACTTCACATTGTTGGTCAATTTGGCAGCTTATAATCACACTCAATATGCACCTTATAGTATAGAATTTACCAAGTCCAAATTACAAACAATTTAGCCACATAACCTAGCTCATTTACATGTCTACACTCACACCTTTATACACATGTACAAGCTGCCATAACAAGCACCATAATTCAATCATATAATTCCATAAACCAAACCATGACATAATATATTTTGGTCCACACTTCAAATTTCCGAATTGTAATCTTCTTCAATTAGCTTTCCAAGCTTCCAAAGTCAAGTGTACATTCACATACATTTAGTATACATCACCCAATTTATTCCTACACACATAAACACTTCATCAACACTTTAATCTACCATTTACATGCAAGGATAAACTGTTCTTATGGAATTTCCATGGCTGCCAAAAATATACATCTCCCTTAAAACATCAAACTCCAAAAATCTTTCCACAATTCAACTACCCATAACATCCACATAAACTTTAATGAAGTAAGCATAAAAAATACCTACTTACCACTTTGGAAACTCTTCAAAACCTTGACTAAACTTGATCTTCTTTCTGCTTATCTACTGCCCAAGTGGTGTAAAGCAATTTTAGTGAAGGGAGCTAATAGAAAAATGGCTTGGATCATGCTTGCATGAAGCTTCAAGGTGGACGGCAATGGAGGTTCTTCTCTCTTCCATTTTTGGCTGGATTTTGAGAGGTTGAAGAAAGTGAATTTCTGCTATCCAAAATGAAGATTAATGGTCCACTTTAGGTGTTAGTGGACCACTAAGTGGAGATTTAAGTATTTAATATTCTAAAGATTTCAAATTCCCCATTTAACTTCCATTCTTTTGCTATTTACATTAGGTACCACCAATTTAATTTTTGATGACATTTTCCAAGTTTAATATCATGTATTTTTAATGGACATTTAGGTCAAAAGACAACTCGGGGTGGCAAATGACCACAATGCCCCTGTTCGGGTTGCATTCTCGATTTTTCGATAATACCGGGTTTTATCATTTTCTCGATTTCTCACTTTTCTTTGTACTAATTAATTAATTAATTATTCTTTGATATTTCTAATGATATTTATACTTCAATAGGTGTCTGTTTAAGTCTTAAAAATATTTTCCAGGGTTTCCCGCGGTCCAGGGCTAGTCAACGGTCCACACCGCGACTTCCTGGTGCGGTCACCCATCGCTAGAGTTCTCGACTCGTTTAACTTGGTTACATTTCATTGCTATTATTTTTCCTTTGTTTTTCTTGTATTTTCTTTTGTTGTATTTCATTATTTTATGTCTCCTCACTCATATCTAAATGTAGTTCTAGGCATCCTAGCTGTCCGGACAACACTGGTCACTGGAACAGTAGAACGCACTACCGAACATAGGGGTGTTACAATTCTCCCCCCTTAAAATAAATTTCGTCTCGAAATTTTATCTGGCATTAGTCTCTGAACTGCTGTGGGTGTTGTCTCCTCATATCCTCTTCACGTTCCCAAGTAGCTTCCTGGCCTGAATGATGGTTCCACAGCACTTTAACCAGGTGTTTCTGTTTATTCCTCAGCTGCTTCACCTCATAAGCCAGAATTTCTATGGGTTCTTCCTCATATGAGAGGTCTGGATTTACCTCAATCTCTTCAACTGATAGTACATGAGATGGGTCAGATCTGTACCTCCTTAACATGGACACATGGAAGACACTGTGTATCCTTTCTAGCTCTGGAGGTAATGCTAGCTGATATGCCAAAGGGCCCACTATTTCCAGAACCTCATATGGTTCGATGAAACGAGGACTCAGTTTCCCCTTTCTGCCAAATCTCATAATCCTCTTCAAAGGAGAAACTTTAAGGAATACTTTATCACCCACTGCATATTCAATATCTCTTCTCTTCAGATCAACATAGGACTTCGGCGATGCGATGCGACCTTGAGTTGATCTCTGATCAATCTGATCTTTTCCTCTATCTGCTGAACAATTTCTGGCCCAATCATTTTCCTTTCACCCACTTCATCCCAACATAGGGGAGTTCTGCACTTCCTGCCATACAAAGCTTCATATGGAGGGATCCCAATGCTTGATTGGTAGCTGTTGTTATAAGCGAACTCAATCAAAGGCAAGTGTGTATCCCAACTACCTTCAAACTCAATCACACAAGCCCATAGCATATCCTCCAATATCTGAATTACCCTTTCAGACTGGCCATTTGTCTATGGGTGGAATGCTATGCTAAGGTTCAATCTAGTTCCTAGGGCTCTCTGAAGACTACCCCAGAATCTAGAAGTGAACCTAGGATATCTGTCAGATACAATCGATACTGGCACTCCGTGCAATTTTACAATTTCATATATGTACAATCTGGCCAATCTTTCCAGGCTATAGTCCATTCGAACTGGCAAAAAGTGAGCAGACTTAGTCAGTCTGTCAACTATAAGCCATACTGCATCATGACTAATCTGTGTCCTTAGAAGTCTCATCACAAAATCTATAGTTATTCGTTCCCATTTCCACTCTGGTACTGGCAAAGGATGTAACAAACCAGCTGAAACTTGATGTTCTACCTTTACTTGCTGACAAGTTAGGCATTTGGAAACAAATTCAGTTATATCCCTCTTCATACCGATCCTCCAGTAATGCTCTTTCAGCCCTCTGTACATTTTAGTTCCACCAGGGTGCATAGCAAAAGGAGACTCATGTGCTTCCTTCATAATGATCTGTCTCAATTCCACATCATTAGGAATGCACATTCTACCCTGATGTAACAATAAACCATCATCTCTCACAGAGAATTCAGGTTTCTTGCCTTGCTGGACTTCTTTCAGTAGCTTCGGATATTTATCATCACTCGAGCGACCATTACGATCGATCAATCAACAACGGTTGTACATGCCATGCAACTCTTTCATCTGTCCCTCATCATCAATCTCTAAACTGGCATGTTGTGCTTTCAATTCATGTACCATGGACAAAGGAGAAACTCTGAGACTTGCCATAGTCTTGCGACTTAAGGCGTCAGCCACCACATTTGCTTTCCCTGGCTGATAGTCTATTAAGCAATCATAGTCTTTAATCAGTTCTAACCATCTCCTCTGCCTCAAATTCAATTCCTTCTGGGTACCTAAGTACTTCAAGCTCTTGTGATCTGTGTAAATGTAACATTTCTCCCCATACAAATAGTGTCTCCAGATCTTTAGAGCAAAAACAATAGCTGCTAGCTCCAAATTATGTGTTGGGTAGTTCCTCTCATGCGGTTTCAGCTGGCGTGATGCATAAGCAATGACATTCCGATCTTGCATACACAACCTAACCCATTGTGAGAAGCATCACTATAAACTGTATATTCTTTACTCATAGTAGGTAAAGTAAGGACTGGAGCTTCAATCAAATACCTCTTCAACTCATCAAAACTCTACTGGCATTTATCTGTCCACTGAAATTTTACATCTTTCCGAAGTAGCTTGGTCAGTGGAGAAGATAACATAGAAAACCCTTTCACAAACCAGTGGTAATATCTAGCTAAACTCAGAAAACTGTGAATTTCTGTGATATTCCTGGGTGGCTTCCAATTAATGATAGCTTCTACCTTGCTGGAATCTACCTTGATCCCTTCAGCTGACACAACATGTCCCTAAAAGGAGATTTCTTTCAGCCAAAATTCACATTTTGATAATTTGGCGTATAGTTGTTTCTCCCTTAAGGTCTGCAGTACAATCCGCAGATGTCTGTCCTGCTCCTCTGCATTCCTCGAATATATCAAAATATTATCAATAAACACCACCACAAATTGGTCGAGGTATGGTCTGAAAATAGTGTTCATCAGACCATAAAAGCAGCTGGAGCATTAGTTAACCTGAATGGCATTACCAGAAACTCATAGTGGCCATACCGAGTTCTGAAAGCAGTTTTTGGAATACTCTGCTCTTGCACCTTCAACTGATAATAACTAGATCGCAAATCAATTTTGGAGAATACAGCTGCACCCTTCAACTAATCAAACAGATCATCAATGCGAGGCAATGGATATATGTTCTTTATTGTCACCTTATTCAACTGTCGGTAGTCAATACGTAAGCGAAGAGTGCCATCCTTCTTCTTAACAAACAATATTGGCACTCCCCAAGGTGACACACTAGGGCGGATGAAGCCCTTTTCAAGTAGTTCTTGCAACTGTATCTTTAACTCCTTCAACTCTGCTGGTGCCATTCTGTATGGTGTTATGGAGATTGGATCCACACCAGGCATAACATTAATTTCAAACTGCACCTCTCTTTCTGGAGGTAATCCTGACAATTCATTAGGAAACACATCTGGAAAGTTATATACTATAGGGATGTCCTTCAATGCTGGACTCCCCACTTGGGTGTCTACCACATGTGCCAAGTATGCTTCACACCCCTTTCTGATCATTTTTCTAGCTAGTGCAGCCGAAATGACGTTTGATGGCAATAGCTGCCTCTCCCCATGTATTACCACATCATTGTACTGAGGGAGACCAAAAGTGACTGTCTTCAGCCTATAGTCAATCATGGCGTGATGCCTGGCTAACCAATCCATGCCCAAGATGATATCATAATCTTTGAAGGGCATTTCAATGAAATCAGATAGAAAAGTATGTCCTTGGATCACCAAAGGACAATCCCTATACATTTTATTAACCCTGACCTCTTATCCTAACGGACTTGTTACTAGCACCGCGAAGTCCATTTTTGTACATGGAATAGCAATGCAATCAATAATGCTAGCACTCACATAAGAATGGGTAGAACCCGGATCAAATAATACAAACACATCTTGATTAAAAGTTGAGAAGGTACCAGCCACAACATCAGATGTCTCGGCCTCTTCTCTCTGTCTCATTGCATAGACTCTGACTGAAGCACTACCTTGCTCTGATTGTTTCACTGTGCCTTGGCTGCCTGCTGGGCTACCTCTAGCTCTGCCTCTACCTCTGCTGGTTGGTTGTGAACCTCTGGTGACAGGGCTCTGAACTGACCCTTCTGCAGTAGTAGAAGGTGGTCCAACTCTGCGAGTATTAGTGCAGTCTTTGGCAAAGTGCCCTGTGCCTCCACAGTTATAACAGGCTCCAATAGCCTTGTAGCATATCCCACCATGATTTCTTCCACAAGTTTCACATTGGCGGGGAGGGTAGGAACCTCTAGTACTCTGCTGACCAGATAGAGGAGGTTTTTGTCCTGAATATCTTTCCCTACCAGACTTCTTACCACCTCTGCTATGTCCCCCATGGTTCTTCATCTTTCCAGTACCACTGGAACTCTGTTCTACTGACTTTCCCTCTTTTTCTGACTTCTCTGATTTCTTTTTCTCTGGGGCCGCTTTAGATTCAATTCTTTTTAATTCCAGTGCTTGAGAAATAAGCTCAAAGAAGTTGTTATGTTTGAATCTGACCACTTGTAATCTGATACTGGGCTTCAAGCCGGTTTCAAACCTCTTACATCTCTCCCTGCTGGTAGCAAGTAGACTTACTGTATAATGGCTTATGCGGGAAAATTCCCTTTCATATTCAGCCATCGATCTACTCCCCTGTTTCAGACTTAGGAACTCTTGCAGCCTCTGATCCACATAAGCATCAGGGACATATTTTTGTCTGAACTCCCATAAAAAATCATTCCATGTTAGCACTGAAGGTTCTACCAGACTGTGGGGAATGGTTTTCCACCAGTCATATGCATCCCCTTGTAGCAAAGATACTGAATATTCAAATTTGAGCTCCTCTGTACAATGTAGCTTCTTGAATACCCTATCCATTCTCTCTAACCACTGTTCTGCCTCTAAAGGATCTACTGTCTCCTTGAACTCTGTAGCCCCATATTTCATCAATTTGTCATATTGCCTAGCAAAAGACTGTGGTTGTACCACTGGTGTCTGTAGTGGGACTTGAGTAGGCACATTACCAGCCATTTGTTGAAACATTGCAGCCATCTGCTGAGCGAACTGAGCAGGAAACTGCAGTACTGAGGGGGCTGGTGCTGCTGATCCACTGACATTGTGTAGGGCTGGGGCATCCCCTTGTACCTCAGCCTCTATAGATTGATCGACTGAATGATCACCCTCTTCCATAGTCAATGCGAGGATCTTAGACCTCCTGAACAATTAACACAAGGAGATTTCCTCCCGTTAGTGCATATTTATAATATAATGTACTGTATTTATCAAACAATGACATTGAGCAGTTGTACTATGAAGAAAGAATATTCAAATTAAAGGTGAAAACAAAATTTAAAAACTTGCTCTGATACCACTAAAACATGTCACACCCTACCCCTCTGTAAGGCATAACATGATCCCGTAGTATACCTAATGAATTACCAACTTTGTCTACTGATAACCCATTAAATACACTACAAGGGATTTTAAAACTTTTCTTACTTCTTTTTACAGTGGTGAGCACTATTTACAGGTGTTAAAAAATTTTTTGAACTGAAGGGAAATAGCTAACACATTTGAATTATTAGGAATTTCTGTAAAAATTTTGGCAGAGTGCCATCTGTATTTTGGAATAAAACAATTCTTCAAAAACCTGTAAAAAAGCACTTCAAATATATTTCTCAATCTCAACTCCAACATTTAATCAACACAATATGTTTCTCAACTCCAATCCACAATAATTTTTCAATATTTCGAAAGGCTGAGATAAAAGAAATATAGTACAAATTTTACAAGCCAAAATAATTCACAATTTATTTTACAACTTTAATGTACAATTTTAATTTACAACTACTCAAAACCAAGAACACTATATACATACAGTGAACATACATTACAATATAAAATGCAAAATACGGTATACTCAATATACCCGATGATCTCTTAGTGTTGCCCTAGCAGCCTAGTCTGCTGCCCTGTCAGTTTATCTACCTGCGACAGCAATGAAAAGCTATCACTGAGCCATTGTCTCAGTGGTGCACAATATTAACCAAATACAACTTTAAATAACAAATCATAAGTTATATAAATAGTGGATACTTAAAACTATAGTTAAATTCAAAGACAATGAATGTCATAAAGAATTTAAACTACATTTCACAATATCACAATATCACAATAAATCTCAATAAATCAAAACATGGTTAAATTCAAAAGACAGTGAATGTCAATAAGAATTTAAACTCTATTTTACAATCTCACAATACATATCAATAAATCACACACAGCTTAATCATATTCCAAAGTTCAATTCATCTCAAAAGCCGATGGCTAATGAAGAATTCTATTCGTCCCAAAAGCCGATGGCTAATGAGGAATAACATAGCTAGCTAGCAAAAATATGAGTACTCATTCTATTCGTCCTCAACAGGCACACACCTCAACATTTCAGCCAGAGAGGGAATTCAATTCTTCCCACTAGACAAGTTAGCGAGGAATTCAATTAATATACATGATAGCTGTGGTTTCAAACCATTTACAATGCTTTTCAATCAATAAGTATCCATCAAATATCATTCAAACAATCTTTCACAGTTTCAAACCATTTACAATGCTTTTCCAGCAATAAGTATCCATTCAAACACATTTTCACAATTTAAAACAATAATATACAAATAGTCATAATTTATTTTAATTGAAAAATTCAAAAGAAATAACTATTGTGCACAAACCTCTGATAACTGTCTCTTGGCTCTAACTCTGTGTTTCCTTCCCCTTCTCTGAGTCTTTGCTAACTAAAACACACAATTTGAAGCGTTTCAGAACTCATTTAAATTGTCTCTAATAATAAGGTTCAATAATTAATTTATTGAATTCTATTATTTCCTTAGTCAACCTAAGATATCGACCCTCAATGCATTCTAGGTGAATTAGGTTTTAATATTACCAATATGTCATATTTGTAGCCTTTTAGTGTGGTACATGTTACCAAATTCATTTCTATGTATTTTGCATTTCATTGCAATTTGTCGGATTCCGGTATACTAATTTGACCTAGCTGGATGACCTAGTTCCCTTGGTTTTCGGGTTTTGGTCAAAACTACAAACTTATAGGTCTATGTCTTATTGCACGCGGGGCAAACTTTCAGGTCATTCTGAGTTATGTAGACCAAGTTATGGTCATTTTACTATTGCTAGTCAGAATGTGCCAAAATGGTCATTTTAGGTCATTTTTAGGTCATTTTTGGTTCGGCTAGTTTTTGGACCTGAATTTGTGCAAGCTATTTGACTTGCTTATCGTAACTTCTGGGCTTTGATGTCCTCATAAGAATTGTAGATATATGTCTTAACTATTCATGGTAAAAATTTCAGGTCAATTGGACCTGTTTTGAGTGAGTTATGGCCAAAATACTAACTGCTGCCCAAATGGTCAATTTTCAGGCCTTAAATGCACTAATCCAGGTTTCATCATTTTTCAAGTTACCTTCCAAGTAGAATTTTGGTAAACTTCCTTCATGAAAGTTGGCACTTTTTATGCCTAGTTTCACCTCCAATTGGTCTCATACCAATTGGAGCTACACACTTAAGGTTCTAAGCCCAAAACATAAACTGCCCTATTGCATTTTGTTCATCACTCATCAAAGGACACATTTAACATTATCAAATTACACACTCATGCCAATTCTGGTTTGTACCATAACCTAAACACATTTTACTTCACATTGTTGGTCATTTTGGCAGCTTATAATCACACTCAATATGCACCTTATAGTATAGAATTTACCAAGTCCAAATTACAAATAATTTAGCCACATAACCTAGATCATTTACATGTCCACACTCACACCTTTATACACATGTACAAGCTGCCATAACAAGCACCATAATTCAATCATATAATTCCATAAACCAAACCATGACATAACATATTTTGGTCTACACTTCAAATTGCCGAATTGTAATCTTCTTCAATTAGCTTTCCAAGCTTCCAAAGTCAAGTGTACATTCACATACATTTAGTATACATCACCCAATTTATTCCTACACACATAAACACTTCATCAACACTTTAATCTACCATTTATATGCAAGGATAAACTATTCTTATGGAGTTTCCATGGCTGCCAAAAATATACATCTCCCTTAAAACATCAAACTCTAAAAATCTTTCCACAATTCAACTACCCATAACATCCACACAAACTTTAATGAAGCAAGCATAAAAAATACCTACTTACCACTTTGGAAACTCTTCAAAACCTTGACTAAACTTGATCTTCTTGCTGCCTATCTACTGCCCAAGTGGTGTAGAGCAATTTTAGTGAAGGGAGCTAGTGGAAAAATGGCTTGGATCATGCTTGCGTGAAGCTTCAAGGTGGACGGCAATGGAGGTTATTCTCTCTTCAATTTTCGGCTAGATTTTGAGAGGTTGAAGAAAGTGAATTTCTGCTGTCCAAAATGAAGATTAATGGTCCACTTTAGGTGTTAGTGGACCACTAAGTGGAGATTTAGGTATTTAATATTCTAAAGATTTCAAATTCCCCATTTAACTTCCATTCTTTTGCTATTTACGTTAGGTACCACCAATTTAATTTTTCATGACATTTTCCAAGTGTAATATCATGTATTTTTAATGGAAATTTAGGTCAAAAGACAACTCGAGGTGTCAAATGACCACAATGCCCCTGTTCGGGTTGCATTCCCGATTTTTCGGTAACACCGGGTTTTATTGTTTTCTCGATTTCTCACTTTTTTTTGTACTAATTAATTAATTTTTCTTTGATATTTCTAATGATATTTATACTTCAATAGTTGTCTGTTTAAGTCTTAAAAATATTTTTCAGGGTTTCACGCGGTCCAGGGCTAGTCAACGGTCTACGCCGCGACTTCCCGGTGCGATCACCCATCGCTAGGGTTCTCGGCTCGTTTAACTTAGTTATATTTCATTGCTATTATTTTTTCCTGTATTTTCTTTTCTTGTATTTTATTATTTTATGTCTCCTCACTCATATCTAAGTGTAGTTCTAGGCATCCTAGTTGTCCGGACAACACTGGTCACTGGAACAGTAGAACGCACTACCGAACATAGGGGTGTTACAAATTTAAAGTGAAGATGTGAGTGAAAGAAAATGAAAAAGAAAAGAAATTCAAAAGAATAACATGCTTTATGACATCACTCAAATGAGGTAAGCATGACCTCATAAATTTGTAATTTTAAATTATGAAAATTAAAGGATAAATATCTAAAAATAAGACAAAAAAATTAAAAGTAAATTTGAGTCTTCTTCCTCCTCATGATGCCGCCCCACTCTCTCTCTCATATCTCTCATTCTTTCCTTCTTCCTCCTCCATGAAAGCTTACCTAAGCTTTCCAAAAACCTAAAAAACCCCATCAATTTCACAACTCTCTTAAGAAAAAATTTCCCTTGAGCTTTGATTTGAAGATTGAAGTGAAAAAAGAAAAGGGAAATTGAAGAATTAAAGCTTTGGAAATTCACAAATTGAGGTAAGTCCTTCTTTCCATTCAAATTGAGTATTATGCATGGAGATGAATTTGAATGAGTAGGAATTTACATGAGAAATTGAACAATTCATGAATATATGAAATCCATAAATTTCAGTCACCTTGAGTATACTTAGGGTTTGATGGAATTTGTTGGAATTAAAAGTGTTCTTAAGCTTGATTTAGTATGTAAATGTGTTGTATACACTTTGATTTTATAAATTGAGTTAATTGGTGATTTAGGGTTCTTAGCTATTGAAAATTTGGGGAAAAATTAGAGATTTTGGGAATTGATGAAATTGGACCTAATTGAGGCTTGAAATGGTCAATTGGGGTAAATTGGAGTATGATTGAATGGTTAGAATTGGAGTTGAATTGGGAATGGAATTGGTCAATTCTGGACAACTTGACCTTTGTCTTTTTAAATGGTTATAACTCCAATTTTGTTGCTCCAATTGGTGTGAGGCCAATTGGAGATGAAAATAGGGACATAATGCAACAATTTTGATCGAGAAATCTTGCCCTAAAATTGAACACAAAGTGGTGAAAAATTAGGTCAAATCCAGGTAAGGCACACTGCCACTTTTCAAAAATGACCATATGAACAGTACTTGTTCATTTGACCATAACTTGGTCTAGGAAGGTCCAAATGACCTGAAGTTTATACCATTGGAAAGTTATGACAATGTACTACAACTTTCATGAAGAACACAAACTCAAATTCTGAGCCTAACTAAGTCAAATTGTCAACCAAAATTGGTTGCTCAAAACTGCCAGAACCAGATTTGGTACCCAGAATCTGGGTTTGGACCAATACGGCCAGCCTTAGAAAAATAGGCATAACTTGAGCTACAAAACTCCAAATGGGGTGATTAAAAAATGGAATTAAAGCTAAGACACTAAGGAACAACTTTGATGAAGGAAAGTTGGCCAAATTTCCACTGTAGACAGACCAATGGAACAGTAGAAAATAGTGACCCAAAACTGAATTTTTGGAATTTCACTTAGGTAGTTTAGAATTTCAATTGGCAATCAATGCCAACAAAATTGTAGACTAAAATGTGGTATGTGGGTGCAATTAAAATTGGTATACCTATTTAGTATGGAAAAGTCAACATTTTCACCAATTAGTCAAAATGTTGACTTTTCCATACTAAATAGGTATGGTCAAATGAATAGTAACTCCATAACCCTAAATACAAGAGTTACATTTATAAGACCTAATAGGTAAAATTAGTATGCGAAATGAAATTATTGCAAATGAATTATTAGTAGTGGTTTGAACGGATACTAAAACACTTCAAAATTTCATGTTTCAGTTAGAAAGAGGTCTTTGAAGGAAGAAAGAAAATTGGAATAGATGGAGGCAACTAAAGAGGTTTGTGCACAACTAGTTTTCAATTGATAATGTTTTGCATATTTCATTTGCTTAAATGATTTTATTTTCTCTATGTATTATGTTTATCAAATATTGAATTTATTTCAACAACTATTGAAATTTGTTATGGTATGAATGAGTTTGGTTTTGGGAAATGCGATTTGCATCGGAAATGGAAAATTATACTTTGAATTGTGATTGGCATGGAAAGTATTAATTATTGAGATTGGCATGGAAATGAATTTATATTGTGATTCATGCTCACAAAAAGGGCAATAAATTTTATGATGTTATTTTGATATCTCACTATTAATGCTCGACCTAGTTATTACCCATCCCTCATTTGTTGATGAGACACTGGAGTTAGCTTTGTTTTGATTACCATGGTACGTGCACATTGATGTGATCTTCCTCATATAAGAGGGTAGATCAGTGATGAAGATAGGCCCTTTCGAAATATAAATAGATATGGTGTGATGGATGGAATGTGCAAGATTCGATTTGATCTCCCCGACCATAGAGAGTGAGAATCATCCCGGAGATAGGCCCTTATGAATTAGTCTTGCATTAAGATAGTGAGAATAAGAATGGATTTGAAAATGAATAATTGTGCTTTCAATTGATATTTTATGCACAAATGATTAAAAGAAATTATTTATTTTGGTTGGATCATATTTTGATGCTTTTCCCCATTTAATGGAATTCAATATTTATTTCCATGAATTTATGGGAATGTTTCAATATTCAATTATGATTTGGAAAATTTTAATTATTGATCAATGCTATTTAAATAAATGATTTACATTACAGGAAGTATTGATTATGATTTTGTAAAATATGATGAAAATATATACTTCTATCTTTGCTATGATTTTGTCATGACATAGTATGTTACATTTTAAATTATAGTTGTACACCACTGAGTTCACCACTCAGCGATAGCTTTATATGCTGTCGTAGGTGAAAGTAAGGACATAGCAGCTGAGTGAGATCACTAGGAGCTGTGATTTAAAAATAGACTCAAGACAAAATTTTGAGTATGTAGTATGTATAACCGTAGGCATTAGTTGTGATGTAATCATGTAACTATGGGTATGTAATTTACATTTGAGCAGTTTGCAAATCCTTTTTAATATTATTTTGGGCATGTAATTAAATGCAAATTATTGTTATTTAAATTTGGGATTTTTTATTTACTTGTATATTTTTGTGAGATGAATTTTATTACCTAATGAATGCAATACTTAAATTCTTTTTTGGATTTTGTAATTTATGAATTATTTCTTTTATGATGGGTTTTGCTGAAAACGAAATGAGTTGATTATTGGAAATGATTTACCAATTGTTGAGATTGGCTTGGGAAATTTTTGTGAATTACTTTTGCAGGTAAAACGAAGAATTGTTTTCACCTATTTTAAGCTGTAACCATGCGGATTTTCCGCAAGAATTTTAAAAATACCCAATTAGTCCTAAACGAATTTTTATTACTCATACTTGAGTTTAAAACACTCAAGGTAACTTTTTCTCACCACGCCAACTTTAAAAATGCAATTGTTTTGTCAAAATCCCTTGTAGTATATTTAATAGATTATCAATAGGCAAAGTTCGGTAATTTATTAGGTATACTACGGGATCATGTCATGCCTTATAGAGGGGTAGGGTGTGACAGTTAATTAAAACACACCTTAGATGCCTTGAGAGAGGATCTAAGATACTTTATGATTAATTTTCATCAAAGTAACAACACTCAATCCATTGAATGAATAAGTTTAAAACCATAACTGGGTTAAAGTGTGAAGAATTGTTTACTTCATAGAATTTTTTAAATTCTCAGCTTTATTTTCTCTTGCTTTCAAATATTCTCAGTAGTAGTTTAGATATAATTCATTCATAAGATTTGATAGTTTAAACAGTTAAAATTGTTGTTTAGCTTAGTACTTAGGCTTATAAATTCCTCATGGGAACGATACTCTACACATCACTTTATTACTTGTTAGCAATATGTGCACTTGCGGGGCTATAAAACTAGCAAATAAGTTTTTGGCATCGTTGCCGGGGAATTTTAGTAATATGATGCAATGGGCAATTTAGCTAATTTAAACATTTATTTTTGTTATTTTAGATTAATTTAATTTTTATCTTTTTGTTTCTTTTTCAGGTACTAAATTTCGTTTATGACTAGAATAACTAAACCTGAAGAAGAATTGCTTGAATTGGATCCTGAAATAGATAAGACTCTAAGAACCATTAGGAGAGAAAGAAAAAACCAAGAACCAGAATCAAAACTTAAAAATTTTGAAGCTCTAATCATGGCCAACAACAACAATAGGTTAAAACCCCTAAGGGACTATAAAGCTCTGACTATTGAAGGATTCTAATCCAGTGTTACCAGGCCTACAGTTGAGGATAATAATTTCAAACTCAAACCAACATGTCTCCAAATGATTCAGCAGACTCAATTTGGAGGCTCACCTATAGAAGATCTGCACTATCACCTATAGTGCTTTCTTGCTTTGTGCGACACATTTAAGATAAATGGGATTTCTGATCAAGCTATTAGACTCTGAGCATTCCCATTCTCACTCTGAGATAAGGCAAGAAAGTGGCTATTTTCTCAATCAGCTAGAACATTCACCACCTGGGAGGATCTTTCACAAGCTTTTCTAGTGAGGCACTTCCACTTGTAAAGACTACAAAATTGAGGTTGGAGTTGAATACATTCAGACAAAGGGAAGGAGAATTGCTTTATGACGCATGGAAAAGGTATAAAGACCTACAAAGGCAATGTCCATACCATGGCATAGAAGACTAGCTCTTTGTTCAAAATTTCTATAGGGGTCTTGGAATTAGATGCCCTCAATATGATTAATACCCAGTTTGACTAGCTCACAAAAAGACTTAATGGGATGCAGGCCAATGTAGTGGGGTCAAGCAACCAATACTGTGATTACTATAGGGGAGGTCTTGCAACTTCAAAATGCAACTATTATAGTGAAACTTCTATAGAGTAGCTGCACTATGTGAATAATGGAGGGAACTTTAACCAGAGATAGATCAATAATCCATATTCAAATATTTATAACCCTAGATGGAGGAACCACCCCAATTTCTCATGGTCTAATTCATAGAATTAGCAAAATCAACTAATAAACAAACAGTAGGGATACATGCCACCTCCACCTAATTTTTATAATAAAGGTTAGAACTTAGTGCAGCCACCACTACCACAACCTCAACAGCTAGAATCCAAGTTGACCATGGAATCCATGATGGAGAGCTTTTTAGTAGCACAACAACAGCAGAATGTGATGATTAAATAATTAGCTTCCGTAGTGGACTAGTTGGCTACCCATAATAAGATGCTTGAAAACCATATTGCCTAAAAAGTTAGTTCCTCAAATAAATAGATCGAAAAATTACGAAGTCAACTAGAGATGAACCCCATGGATCATTACAAGGAAGTTGCATTGAGGAGTGGGAGAATATTACAAGAGCAAAAACCAAAAGAAATATAAAAGTAGAAAGAAGAAATTTTTGAAAATTCTGATAGCCAAACACAAAAGGAAGAGAAGCAAGCTGAAGAAGACAGGGAAGAGGAGGAAAGAAAGAAAAAGAAATTATCAGAAGCTTACTAGCCTTCTCTACCTTTTCTTTAAAGGCTCCAGAAAGCTAAATTTGACAAGCAGTTTGAAAAATTTTTAAAAGTTTTGAAGAAACTTTACATAAATATTCCTTTTCAAAAGCATTATCTCAAATGCCATCCTATGCAAAATTTTTAAAGCAAATTATTTTCAAGAAGAGAAGCCTAGAGGATTATAAGACTATTGCTTTGAGAGAGGAATGTAGCACCATCCTACAAAACAAGCTACCTCTAAAGCTAAAAGACCTTGGAAGCTTCTCCATACCTTGCCTCATTGGTAATATGAATATAGACATGGCCCTCAGTGATCTTGGTGCTAGTGTGAGACTAATCCCCCTATCCATATAAATGTTGGAGAACTAAAACCAACTACTATCTCATTATAATTGGTAGACAGATTTGTTAAATATCCAGTTGATATCTTGGAGAATATCCCCATCAAGGTAGGAAAATTCTTTATTCCTATAGATTTTGTGGTCCTAGAGATGGAAGAAGATGTTCAGATTCCCATAATCTTGGGAAGACTTTTCCTGGCAACTTCCAGAGCTATTATAGATGTCAAAAATGGGCAGTTAACCCTCAAAGTGGGAGATGAAGAAGTGAAATTCAACCTGTTTAGAGCAATGAAGCATAAATCTAAATCTGATGAATGTTTAAGGGTTGATATCATATACAAGCTTATAAAGGAAGAATTTCAAAAGCGATATCTTGAAGATCCTCTTGAAGCCTACATAGTGCATAGCCATACAGTAGAGGATGAGAATAAAGAAATTGTAGCCTATGCATAATTTTTGGAAGCCAGCCCACCTTGACATTTGGCTCAAGCACTACTAGTAGAAGAGCTATAGGAAGAATAACCCAAAGGCAATTCACCAGAGGAGATAAAGCAGGTAGAACTAAAACCTCTTCCTTCTACTCTAAGGTATGCATTCTTGGATTCTAACTCCAAATATCCTGTTATTTTGAATGCTAGTTTGAATAATGTAGAAGAGGAAAAACTAGAGGAAGCTTAAGACCCATAACAAGACTATAGAGTACACTATAGAAGATCTAAAAGGGATTAGCCATTCCATTTATATGTACAGAATACCTATGGAAGAATACAGCAGACCTAACATTGAAAACCAAAGGAGACTAAACCTTAACATGAAGGAAGTAGTTAAAAAGGAAATTTTGAAACTGTTAGGTGCAAGTATTATATACCCAATCTTTGATAGTAAATGGGTCAGTCTAGTACATGTAGTGCCTAAAAAGGCTAGAACAACTATTGCAAAAAATGAAGATAATGAGCTAATCTCCACTAGGATAGTCACTGGTTGGCATATGTGCATTGACAATAGAAAATTAAATAGTGCCACCAGGAAAGACTACTTTCCTCTTTCATTTATAGATCAAATGTTAGAAAAACTAGCAAAATATTCTTATTTCTGCTATCTAGATGGGAATTCTAGATTTTTTCAAATCCCCATTCACCCCGAGGACCAAGAAAAGGCTGCATTCACTTGTCCTTATGGCACTTTTGCATATAGGAGAATGTCTTTTCGTCTTTGCAATGCCTTTGTTACTTTTCAAAAATGTATGATGGTTATTTCTTCTGATTATATTGAAAATATAATAGAAGTTTTTATGGATGATTTCTCTATTTATGGAACCACTTTCAATGAGTGTCTAGCTAACTTGTCCAATGTGCTACAAAGATGTGATGAATCAAACCTAGTTTTAAATTGGGAAAAATGCTACTTCATAGTAAGAGAGGGTATTGTCCTTGGTCATCTAATATTAGAAAGAGGAATAGAGGTGGACAAGGAAAAGATTGAAATAATTAAGAAAATGCTACCACCTTTATCAGTCAAAGGAATGCAAAGTTTTTTGGGACATGCAGGCTTTTACAAAAGATTCATCAATGATTTCTCCAAAATAGCTAAGCCTTTAACTAACTTGTTAAATCAAGATGTTCTTTTTGACTTTGATGAAAGTTTCTTTGTTGCATTTAACAGGATAAACAAAGCATTAATTTTTGCACTAATTATGCAACCACTTGATTGGGAGCTGCCATTAGAGGTAATGCGTTGTTAGTAATATGCCTTAGAGCATATCATTTAGTATGTATCTTGTACATGTTTTATTAATAAAAAGGCAATTTCACTTTTCCATTTGCATAATATATTTATATGTAATAGAAAAGGTCCATTGATATTTTGTTAGAAATTATATTCTTAAGTTGTTAAGAATATGAGTAATAGTATTTCTAGCACAAAGTATCATAAATTGGTTCACAATCGAGGATACTTCACATAGGACATGACTTATCCAGAAAGATTATATTCATGTTTGTTCCCAAGGTATTTATATGAGATATAAATAAGATGGAATGGTGGGTCTCATGCCATATAACAAACATGATAGGCACTTATACATAATAAGTACGCCGAACCAGTGACACTTATGACAAGCACGTGGAGTTTACTCTTGTCAATGCATTGTCATAAATCATATTAGTGCATATAATCTTTAGACCTGAGATAACACAGTTATTGTCACACCCTACCCCTCAGTAAGATGTAACATGATTCCGTAGTACATCTAATGAATTACCGTACTTCGCCTATCGGTAACCCATTAAATATACTACAAGGGATTTTAAAACAATTTTCTTACTTTTTGATGGTGGTGAGCACTTTTAGTAGGAATTTAAAACTTTTACTTGAAGTTTAAAGACTAATTAAAATTTTTTATTGTTATGCAAATTTTGGAAAATTTTTGGCAGAGTGCCATCTAATTTTAGGAAAAATAGTTCTTCAAAACCTGAAAAGAAACACACTACCAATATTTTCTCAATCACAACTTCAATACAAATCAATTTCATCTCAATCCCATACAATATGCTCAACACAAAATCAACCGCAATTGGAACATCTCATTTCTGAAAAGGAAATAATTTATCATTCATAAAATACAAAAGAATTATTTACATTAATTACAAAACTTAGAAATAAATTTAAATATTATAATAATTTGCATTTTAATTACATACCCAAAATTATATTACAAAAGTTTTTGTACAACTGCTCAAATAATTTACACACATATATTTACATGCATATCAAGATCTAATATACAAGGGTATAACTAAATACTTGTGCAAAAACCTTAGTGTAGTCCCAACAATCGGCTGCTCACTCTGTTGCCTTTTTCCTTTTCTCTATCTGCGACAACAAAGAAAGCTATCGCTGAGTATAAAAATACTCAGTGGTGCACAATAAAATATAAAATGCATAATATAAAACATTTGTTATTAATTCACAGTTCAAATATTTCACAATCACATTTCAATTTTCAAATCAAATTTATCACAAATCACAATTTGAATATTTCACAATTTTCAAAGCTTAATTTAATACAATTTGATCAAACAATTTAATAAACACAGTATTACCAATCACTAACACAACTTAGGCCATGACACAAAATTTCCAAACATGCCGTGTTTTACACCATGACAAGGCATGCTCACCCCACTAATCAAAATCAATGAGGGAGGTGGCTAGCTAGCTAATTAGTACTCATCCAAACTCACCTCAGACTGGCAAGCTAGAGACGGAGGAATATATTTAAACTCACCCCATAAATAAAGGAGGAACATAGTGATATTGCCATGCCAAGTGTGAATCAAAAATAATTTAAATCAAGTTATTCGAATATTTCATGCAAAACATAATCAATTTCCAAAGTCAATTTTTCATTCACAAAGTGGCAACACAGTAGTTATCGAAACCCATAATTAACACAATGCATACAAATCAAGTTTTCAATGGGAAAAATAATAATTTAAAGTTATTGTGCACAAACTTCTTTTGTCAACTCAACTTACTCAAACTTTCGTTTCTCCTTCAAAGATCCCTTTCCAACTGAAACACATAAATTTAAAGTGCTTCAGCAATCCATTCAATCAATTTCTAATAACTAATTCCAATAATTTTACTTTTGCAGTCTTATCCTACCCAATACGGTTCTTAAATTCGATCCTTTACATTTTTGTGTGTAGTGGCACTATTCATGGCACTATTCAAATCAAAATGTTGACTTTTCTATACTTAATAGGTTTATTAGTTCTAATTGTACTCATATACCACATTTTAGGTGTCAATTTTGTTGGCATTAATTCCCAATTCAATTTTTAAGTCTCCTAAGAAAAATTATAATTTTTCAGTTTTGATCCCCTGTTTTCTACTATTCCATTGGTCTGGTTACTGTAAGAATTTGGCTAAGTTCTCTTCATAGAAGTTGTTCCTTGTTGTCTTAAATTTATTTCCTTTTTTGAATCACTCCATTTGGAGTTTTGTAGCCCTAGTTATGGCCATTTGAACATGGCTGGCCGGATTTGGTATTACCCAGAATTCTGGGCATTTACTAAATAATGGCAGTTTTTGTACATTGATTGCAAGTGAGTTTTTGGGCAGGTTATGGTCAAATTTTGGGTTTGTTTTCTCCATAAAAGTTGTAGGACTATGTCTCAGATTTCTATCGGTATAAAATTCAGGTCATTTGGACCTTCCTAGACCAAGTTATGGTCATTTACGTAACAACTGTTCATTTGGTCATTTTTGTACAGGGCAGTGTGCCCAATTTTGGATTTGGCCTAATTGTTCACTAAGTTATGGTCACTTTCTGGGCATGATTCCTAAATGAAAAATGTGCCATTTTGTGTCTAGTTTCATTCCTAATTGGTCTCACACCAATTGGATTGGTAAATTTTCAGTTTTGGTCCCCAAAAGGGATCTAGGTTAAGCTGCCTGCAGACTGACCTTAACCAATTCGAATTGGAACTTGGTTCCAACAATTCATACACACCACAAATGGTCACAATTGACTATTTCTCAACTCAAATAAGGTTAATTACATCAATTGACCATTTTCTAAAATTTTTCTCTCAAACCCTAGGTCAAGAACCCTAATTTTCTCTAAATTGCACAATTGGTGAAATTAAAAGTACATAATTCATACTTACACACTTAATTGAACTTGTATTCATATTTTATCAAACCAAAACACATCAATTCACACTACTACCATGGCAGTCAAATTTCATTAGGGTTCTAACATGCTTGATTTTGTTTGATTTTTCTCAATTTTCTAAGTTAATTCAAGTACATATGCATGAATATAAGGAGAGATTAGATGATTTGAACTAACCTCTTTACGTAGCTTCTCCCTCTTCAATTTTTCACTTTCTTTTTTAATTTTTCTTTCTTCAATCTTCTTTTCAAGGTTCAATAACAACTTTTCTTTAAGAGAAGTAAGGGATTTAGGGTTGAATTTAGGGTTTAGAAAGCTTGAAATTAACCTTCCATGGTGGAAATTTGAGAGAGAATTAAGAGAGAGAGAGAGAGAGAGAGAGCTACGGCTAGGGGTGGAAGCCAACTATTTTCTTTTAATTTTTGGTTATTTTTTTGTGTATTTATCTATTAAAATTGACTTGGTCAAAAATCTAATTAATTGGAATTTATTTATCCCATCATGCTTATGTCACTTTGGGTGATGTCATTATTCTTTTTTTTTTCTTTTCTTTTCTTTTATCCTTTCTTTTTGCTCACTTTTTTAATTTAATTCTATATTTCAAAATTTTCATTTCTCAAATTTTATTGGACAGTTAGGTCATGAGTCACCTCTAGGAGTGAATTGACCAATTTGCCCCTTGCCGGTCTGATCTGGTTTGCAAATAATTCGATATTTCTTCAGGATCCCTAACTTAATTATTTGACCTGCTTAAAAATTCTTTTCTATGGTTTTCTCTTTTTCACTGTGTTCCCAATAGTCTTAAGGACCGCAGCATCACATTTTACGGTTTGAAATTTGAGTTTAGACTGACCTCGCAGTCATTCTAGAGAAGGTCACCCATCGCTGTGACTCCCGGCTTATTTAACTTCTTGTGCTTTGTTTATCTTCTGTATACTTAAATATTTGGCAATTACTAATTATTTGCGTTCAGAGCTTATCTAGGTGCCTTAGATGTGGTTCTAACTCTCTTAATTGTCCGGACCGACACTGGTCACCGAAATAGTAAAATATACCAGGCTATGCAAATAGGGGTGTTATAATTCTCCCCCCCTTAAAAGAAATTTCGTCCTCGAAATTGTGTTCACTATCTGTCCACAAATAGTCATACATGTTGTTTTCTCATATTTTTCTCACATTTCTACGTAGCTTTATAGTCTAAATAATAGTACATAACACTTTAGCTAATACTATTTACCTTATCATTGGTCTTCTGACTATTCTAGTCAATAATCTTGATAATATTCGTAATATTTCTTTATTATATCTGAACTAACTATTCAACTTTTTACTTCCATAACTCTTTTATCTATCAATATTCTATAGCTTATTTTGCACTGATGTGTAGTCATCACTTCCTTTTGTACTGTACTATAACCTTTCGATATTCTAACTTTAGAGTTTTAAATCTCGGGTTAGGATTTTCAAACTCCCTTCTAATAATAAAATTCTGTCCCGACAGAATTTTACCAAAACAGATGCCGTTTACAACTACTCTTATCTTGATACACTATCGGATAGTACGTAGCTCTACACAATAAATCCCAAGTCAGTACTGTAATATGCAGCTTACAGTATAAGCATTAAGAATATTGTATAGTTACTACGATACATCCCAATAGATCAAACTTTCTTATATCTTATTTCTTTCAAATCCACTAATATCTTAAACTTATTTTGATTATGGTACCCACTGACATCTATCAACAGTAATACCCTTACTCACATCTAAGGTAGCTATATTACTATAACTTACTTTTAGGTCCTCTTGCCTTACCTAATTAGGCTTACTAATTAACTTTATAATTTATCGTAATCTAGGAGATGTCTCTCACTAGAAACTTTTCCAAAATTAATTCCAATCACTCTTATTATCATAATTCTTATCCTAAAAGACTAATCACTAACACATCAAAATTGATTTTTATACATATATATATATATATATATATATATATATCTTAATTAACAATTGAGAAAATACTAGCAACAATGTCAGAAGTCTCATTCTCGTCCCTCTGTCGCATAGTGTATACTCTAGCTAGAGCATCACCTTGTTCTAGCTGATTCACAGTACTCTGACTTCCAGGTGTACTATCCCTACCTCTGCCTCTGCCTCTACCAACTGCTGGTGAACTCTTTGAGGTAGAAACTTAGGCTGATCCTTCTGACGTGGTAAATGATCCATAATGAAGTGGACTTACGCAATCCTTAGCAAAATGACCAATCCCTCCACAATTAAAATATGCTCCTATAGCTCTATAACATACTCCACTATGTGGTTTACCATAAGTCTCACAAAGTCGATCTGACAGAGTATTTCTGTGTGTTACTGAGTTTGCTGATCGAATCGGGGTGGTTTCTGTGTAGAAGATGTAGCTCTAGCCAATTCGCGTGAGCTAGATCCTCCAAAATATTTTCTTTTCCCAGAACCACTCTTAGTAGCTTGGCTAGTAACCTTTTCAGTTTTCTCTTTCTGTTCTGTACTCTTTTTCACTACCCATTCTGATTCTATCCTTTCCAGTTCCAGGGCTTGTGAAATCAATTTAGAAAAATTCTGGTGTTGGAACTCCACCACCTGCATTCTCAAAGTAGGCCTCAACCCGGGCTCAAACCTCTTACACTGGTCTCTGGGGGTGGTGGCCAAGCTTCAAGCATAGTGACTCAATCAAGAGATGTCTCTCTCATACTCTGCTATGGTCCTGTCCCCTTGTTTCAGACTTAAAAATTCTTGCAGTTTTATGTTCACATATGTGTCGGGGACCCACTTTTGGGGAAAATTCCCTCAAAAAATTTGTCCATGTGAGGACTGGTGGCTCTACCAGGCTGTGGGGAATGATCTTCCACCACTCATATGCATCGCCTTGTAGAAGTGATACTGAATATTCGAACTTTAACTCTTTAGCACACTGTAGTTTTCTAAAAACCCGTTCCATCCACTCTAACCATTGTTCTGCTTCCAGTGGATCCACTGTTCCTTTGAATTCTGTAGCCTCAAATTTCATTAACTTTTCATATTGTCTTGTTGGGAGCTGTGGTTGTGTTGTAGGGGTTTGTTTCTGATCTTGTGGTGGCAAGTTTCCCTCCATTTGTTGAAAAAATGCAGCCATTTGTTGTGCAAATTGAGCAAGAAACTGCGGTTCTTGAGGAGGAGCTAGAGTGGCTAACCCACTCACATTCTGGAGTGCTAGGGCTTCTCCTTGGGCCTCAACCTTGACAGATTGCTCTACGGAATGATCTCCTTCTTCCATTCTGCTTTCAGAAATTTTCTACTCTTTGATAACAAACACAAGGAGGTTGACCTCCGTTAGTGCATATTCATGATATAAATATGTCATATGTATCAATTTAGGACACTTGAGCAGTTGTACTTATCAAAGAAAATATGTACATGCACAATCAAAATTCATTTCAAAACCATGCTCTGATACCACTAAACATGTCACACCCTACCCCTCAGTAAGATGTAACATGATCCCATAGTACATCTAATGAATTACCGTACTTCACATACTGGTAACCCAGTAAATATACTATAAGGGATTTTAAAACAATTTTCTTACATTTTCAAGGTGGCGAGCACTTTTGGTAGGAATTAAAAACTTTTACTTGAAGTTTAAAGACTAATTAAAATTTTTTGTTGTTACGCAAATTTTGGAAAATTTTCGACAGAGTGCCGTCTAATTTTTGGAAAAACAGTTCTTCAAAACCTAAAAAGAAACACACTACCAATATTTTCTTAATCACAACTTCAATACAAATCAATTTCATCTCAATCCCATACTATATGCTCAATACAAAATCAACTGCAATTGGAACATCTCATTTCTGAAAAGGAAATAATTTATCATTCATAAAATACAAAAGAATTATTTACATTAATTACACAACTTAAAAATAAATTTAAATATTACAATAATTTACATTTTAATTGCATACCCAAAATAATATTACAAAAGTTTTTATACAACTGCTCAAATAATTTACACACATATATTTACATGCATAATCAAGATCTAATATACAAGGGTATAACTAAATACCCGTATAAAAATCTCAGTATAGTCCCAACAATCGGCAGCTCACTCTGCTACCTTTTTTCTTGTCTCTATCTGCGATAGCAAAGAAAGCTATCGCTGAGTATAAAAATACTCAGTGGTGCACAATAAAATATAAAATGCACAATATAAAACATTCGTTATTAATTCACAATTCAAATATTTCACAATCTCATTTCAATTTTCAAATCACATTTATCACAAATCACAATTTGAATATTTCATAATTTTCAAAACTTAATTTAATACAATTTGATAAAATAATTTAATAAACACAGTATTACCAATCACTAACAAAACTTAGGCCATGACACAAAATTTCCAAATATGCCGTGTTGTACACCACGACAAGGCAAACTCACCCCACTAATCGAAATCAATGAGGGAGATGTCTAGCTAGCTAATGAGTACTCATCCAAACTCACCTCAGACTACCAAGCTAGAGAGGGAGGAATATAGTCAAACTCACCCCATAAATGGAGGAGGAACATAGTGATATTACCATGCCAAGTGTGAATAAAAAGCAATTTAAATCAAGTTATTCGAATATTTCATGAAAAACATAATCAATTTCCAAAGTCAATTTTCCATTCACAAAGTGGCAACACAGTAGTTATTGAAACCCATAATTAACACAATACATACAAATCAAGTTTTCAATGGGAAAACGATAATTTAAAGTTATTGTGCACAAACCTCTTTTGTCAACTCAACTTACTCCAACTTTCGTTTCTCCTTCAAAGATCCCTTTTCAACTGAAACACATAAATTTAAAGTGCTTCAGCAAATCCATTCAATCCATTTATAATAAAAAATTCCAATAATTTTACTTTTGCAGTCTTATCCTACCCAATACGATTCTTAAATTCGATCCTTTATATTTTTGTGTGTAGTGGCACTATTCATAGAACTATTCAAGTCAAAATATTGACTTTTCTATACTTAATAGGTTTATTAGTTATAATTGTACTCATATACCACATTTTGGGTGTCAATTTTATTGGCATTGATTGCCAATTCAATTTCTAAGTCTCCTAAGAGAAATTACAATTTTTCAGTTTTGGTCCCTTGTATTTTACTGTTCCATTGGTCTGGTTACTGTAAGAATTTGGCTAAGTTCTCTTCATAGAAGTTGTTCCTTATTGTCTTAAATTTATTTTCCTTTTTGATTCACTCCATTTGGAGTTTTGTAGCCCTAGTTATGGCCATTTGAACATGGTTGGCTGGATTTGGTGTTACCCAGAATTCTGGGCATTTACTGGATAATGGCAGTTTTTGTACACTGACTGTAGGTGAGTTTTTAGGCAGGTCATGGTGAAATTTTGAGTTTGTTTTCTTCATAAAAGTTGTAGGACTATGTCTCACCTTTCTATCGGCATAAAATTCAGGTCATTTGGACCTTTCTAGACCAAGTTATGGTCATTTACGTAACTACTGTTCATTTGGTCATTTTTGTACAGGGCAGTGTGCCTAATTCCCGATTTGGCCTAATTGTTCACTAAGTTATGGTCACTTTCTGGGCATGATTCCTAAATAAAAAATGTGTCATTTTGTGTCTCGTTTCATTCCCAATTGGCCTCACACCAATTAGGTTGGTAAATTTTTAGTTTTGGTCCCTAAAAGGGACCTAGGTCAAACTGCCTACAGACTGACCCTAACCAATCCGAATTGGAACTTGGTTCCAAAAATTCATACACACTACAAATGGTCACAATTGACCATTTCTCAACTCAAATAAGGTTAACTACATCAATTGACCATTTTATACAATTTTTCTCTCAAACTCTAGGTCAAGAACCCTAATTTTCTCTAAATTGCACAATTGGTGAAATTAAAGTACATAATTCATACTTACACACTTAATCGAACTTGTATACATATTTTATCAAACCAAAACACATCAATTCACACTACCACCATGGTAGCTGAATTTTATTAGGGTTCTAACATGTCACACCTTACTCCTCTGTAAGGCATAACATGATCCCGTAGAATACCTAATGAACTACCGAACTTCACCTACCGATAACTCATTAAGTACCCTATAAGGGATTTTAAAATCATTTTCTTACTTTTTAGAAGTGGTGATCATTTTCTTACATTTAATAGAAGTTTAAAAACTAGTTAAATTTTTTGTCCATTTTTATTTGTCCGCAAATTTTGAAAAAATTTCGGCAGAGTGCCGTCTGTATTTTAAAAAAACAATTCTTCAAAAACCTGTAAAAACACTTCCAATGATTCTTTTTCATCAAACTCACTACTACCTCAACACAATTCAATATAATTTCTCAATTCAATTGTCATAAAAAATAGTACTCAATAATTCCATACATATTTCATTATAATAAATTCACTTTACATTAATCAACCAAACTTTACATTTACAAATCCAAAATACTATTATTACAAACTCTATACAACTGCTCATGACCAGTTATTACATGTACATACATTTACATACATCAAAATAAATATTACAAACAAGGTATAAAATATACCCGACAGAACTTCAGGGGGTGTAGCTCCAAGATCTTCAGTAGCTCATTTTGCTGCTCCTCTAATCTCTATATCTGTGACAGCAATAACAGCCATCGCTGATTACTATAACTCAGTGGTGCACAACATACTAAAAATAACAGTTTATGCATAATTCAAATCACATTTATTCAAATATTGAACTGAACATGAAAAACAGATACAAAACATGATTTATAAATTTTTAGTCCAAATATCTCATTTAGGAATTCTCAAATCAATTTCATAAAAACACACAATTATATCACGCCATTCGAAACATATTCATCTCAACAGCCAGAGGCTTATGAGAAATTAAAAGGCTAGCTAGCTCAAATATATGGGTACCCATTCAATTTCTTCTATTACTGGCACACACCTCAACACTTTAGCTAGAGAAGGAATCAAAATTCGAAACTATTTCTTCCCACTAGTCATGCTAGTGAGGTATTCAAATATATGGTCATGACACTGTTGTTTCAAAACTATCTTAATAATTTACTAAACATTTATTGCCATTTCAAATATATACAAGTAAACTTTCAACAATTTAAGTCAAAAGCATAATAAATATTTCAATGCAATTAATTCACAATTTAATATCACAATTCATTCAAAAAAATTTGTAGAAGAAAATTTACAGAAATTTTTATGTTATGCACAAACCTTATGCGAGTCGTCTCTTAGCCTTGACTCGATGCCTCGGGTTCTTTTTCGGTATTCTTGTCAACTGAAACACACAGTTTCACAGTGTTTTAGTATCACAATTTATCATAAGTCCAAAAATGAATTCAAATATACTTATACCTAGTTTTAATATGCTAAACTTGACGTTTTTTTAAAATTTGTATTCGGGGTTACTATTCACGATACTATTCAAGTCAATTTATTGACTTTCTTATGCTTAATAGGTATGGGAATTCTAATTTCACCCACATACCACATTTTGGTTACCTAATTTGTTAGTTTTGGTTGTTTTCTCAAATCTTAAGTCTTTTAGGCGCAAATTTCAAATTTTCAGTTTTGGTGTCCTGTTTTGTACTGTTCCATTGGTCATGTTGTTGTGGAAATTTGGCTAAGTTTTCTTCGTAGAAGTTGTTCCTTATTGTCTTAACTTTATTTCCCTTTTGAATCACTCCATTTGGAGTTTTATAGCCCAAGTTATAGCCATTTGAACATGGCTGGCCGGATTTGGTGTTACCCAGAATTCTGGGCAAATTCTGGATTTTGGCAATTTTTGTGGTTGATTTCAGGTGGATTTTCAAACAAATTATGGCCAAAATTTGGGTTTGTTTTCTTCATGAAAGTTGTAGGGCTATGTCTCAGCTTTTCACTAGTAAAAATTCAGGTCATTTGGACCTTCCTAGACCAAGTTATGGTCATTTATGTAACTACTGTTCATTTGGTCATTTTTGTACAGGTCAGTTTGCCTAATGCGGATTTGGCCAATTTGTTTACTAAGTTATGGTTACTTTTTGGGCATGATTCCTAAATGAAAAATGTGTCATGTTGTGTTTAGTTTCATTCCCAATTTTCCTCACACCAATTGGGTTGGTAAATTTTCAGTTTTGGTCCCTGAAAGGGACCTAGGTCATGCTGCCTGCAGATTGACCCTCACCAAGCTGAATTTAAACTTGTTTCCAATAATTCACACACATCACAAATGGTCATAATTAACCATTTTTCATCTCAAATAAGGTCAATAACATCATTTGACCAATTATCAATTTTTTTTTTCAATTTTTCCTCTAAACTTCAAAGTTCAAGAACCCTAAAATTTTGAAATCAATCGATTCACTTTAAATTCAATGTATAATTCACTTAATCCACCTCAAGTAAGCTTAATCTCATGTCCAATTTAACTTAAACATACTAAATCCTAATCCTCTAGAGTTGACCGAAATTTACACTTCTTCAAATTCTCTATAATTACTTTCATTTCTTACTTATTTGATTACATCTACACTAGTTTACATGGCATACATACAAAATAAAGTGTAATAGTTACTAACCGTTCTTTGATTTTCACCTTTTCAATTTCCTCTCTTTTCTTCCTTTCTTTTCTTCCTCAATCTCCTTGCCTAGTGTAGATTGGAAGTTTTTTTAGGGTTTAGGGTTAGAATTTATGGGACAAAACTAAGTTTTTCAAGCTTAAAAAGCTTGTTAATGGAGGAACCCATGGGAAGAGAGAGGTTTGGAGAGTTTGGCCGACTGATGGTGGAAGAAAGAATGAATATTTTCTTTTAATTTTTTGTATTTTTATGTCTAAATGAGTTGAATTTGACTTGGTTAAAAAAAAAAAGGGTAATCAAAAATTAAATTTGACATCATGGGGAGGTCACAAAAATGATGTAATAATACATTTCTTTTCCTTTTTTTTTTTCATTAGTTCTTTAATTTAATTCTTGATCATGAAATTTTCTTTTCTCCAATTTTATTGGACAGTTAGGTCAGGAGTCAGGTCTAGGGGTGAATTGACCAAATTGCCCCTCGTTGGTTCAATCCAGTTTACTAGTTATTTGACATTTCTTTCGGATCCCTAACCTAATTATTTGACCTGCTTAACAACTCTTTTTCGTGATTTTCTCTTTTCCACTGTGTTCATAATAGTCCTAAGGACCACAACGTCACATTTTACAGTTTGAAATTTGAGTTTAGATTGACCTCGTAGTCATTCCCAAGAAGGTTACCCATCGCTGTGACTCTCGACTCATTTAACTTTTTATATTTTGTTTTTCTTCTTTATACTTAACTATTTGGCAATTACTAATTATTTGCGTTCAGGGCTTAACTAGGTGTCTTAGACGTGGTTCTAATTCTCTTAATTATCCGGACTGACATCGGTCATCGAAACAGTGAAATATACCAGGCTATGTAAATAGGGATGTTACAATTCTCCCCTCCCCCCCCTAAATTAAATTTCGTCTCAAAATTATACCTGATATCAATCTCTGAACAGCTGTGAGTGCTGTCTCCTCATGTCCTCCTCTCGTTCCCAAGTAGCCTCCTGGCTGGAATGATGGTTCCACAACACTTTTACTAATGGTATCTGCTTATTCCGTAGTTGCTTCACCTCATAAGCCAGAATCTCTATGGGTTCTTCTTCACATGTGAGGTTTGGATTCACTTCAATTTCCTCCACTGGTAGTACATGAGATGGGTCTGATCGATACCTCCTCAACATAGATACATGGAAGACGTTATGTATCTTCTCCAACTCTGGAGGTAGTGCCAAACGATATGTCAAATGACTCACTCTTTCCAGAATCTCATATGGCCCAAAGAAAAGAGGACTCAATTTCCCCTTTCTGCCGAATCTCATAATTCTCTTCCAAGGGGAAACCTTGAGGAATACTTTATCACCCACTGCATACTCAATATCCCTTCTCTTTAGATCAATATAGGACTTCTGATGGTCTGATGCAGTCTTAAGTCGATCTCTGATCAATCTGATTTTCTCTTCAGTTTGTTGAAAAATTTCTAGCCCAATCAACTTTCTTTCGCCTAACTCATCCCAACACAACGGGGTTCTACATTTTCTACCATACAAAGCTTCATATGGAGGCATTCCAATGCTTGATTGGTAGCTGTTGTTGTAAGCAAACTCAATCAAAGGCAAGTGTGTATCCCAACTGCCCTCAAATTCAATCACACAAGCCCATAGCATGTCCTCCAAGATCTGAATTACTCTCTCAGACTGGCCATCTGTCTGTGGGTGGAATGTCGTACTGAAGGTCAATCTAGTTCCTAAGGCTCTCTGAAGACTACCCTAGAATCTAGAAGTGAACCTAGGATCTCTGTCTGACACGATAGATACTGGCACTCCATGTAGTCTTACTATCTCATCAATGTACAACTTGGCCAATCTTTCTAAACTGTAGTCCATCTAGACAGGCAGAAAATGAGCAGACTTAGTCAATCTGTCAATAATAACCCGTACTGCATCATGGCTCTTCTGTGTCCTCGGAAGTCCCATCACAAAATCCATCATTATTCTCTCCCATTTCCATTCCGGTACTGGTAGTGGATGTAACAAACTAGCTGGTACTTGATGCTCTGCCTTTACTTACTGACAAGTTAGGCATTTGGAAACAAATTCTGCCACCTCTCTTTTCATACCCATCCACCAGTAGTACTCTTTCAGCCTTCTATACATTTTTGTGCCACTACGGTGCATAGTAAAAGGAGATATATGTGCTTCCTTCAAAATGATTTGTCTCAAGTCAACATCATTAGGAACGCACATTTTGTCCTAGTGTAGCAATAGACCGTCATCTCTCACTAAGAATTCTAGTTTCTTGCCCTGTCTAACTTCTTCTAACAGCTTCTGTTATTTTTAACCATTCTGAGCAACCATTTTGATCTAATCAATCAACACTGGCTGTACATGCCATGCAACTGCTATCTGCCCCTCATCATTAATCTCTAAGTTGGCATGCAATACTCTCAATTCATGCACCATAGACAAAGGAGAAAGCCATAGACTTGCCATAGTCTTGCGACTTAAGGCATTAGCCACCATATTAGCTTTCCCTGGCTGATAGTTTATCAGACAATCATAGTCTTTTATCAACTCTAACCATCTCCTCTGTTTCAAATTCAACTCCTTTTGAGTGCCCAAATACTTCAAACTCTTATGATCTGTGTAAATGTAACACTTCTCCCCATACAAATAGTGTCTCCAGATCTTAAGAGCAAACACAATAGCTGCAAGCTCCAAGTCATGTGTCGGATAGTTCCTCTCATGCGGTGCAGCTGGCGTGATGCATAGCCAATGACATTCTGCTCTTGAATCAATACACAGCTTAACCCATTGTGAAAAACATCACTGTAAACTGTGTATTCTTTACCCGGAGTATGTAAAGTCAGGACTGGAGCCTCTGTCAAACATTTCTTCAATTCATCAAAACTCTATTGGCATTTATCCATCCACTGAAATTTCACATCTTTTCGAAGTAGCTTAGTCAATAGAGATGCCAACATGGAGAACCATTTCACAAATTGACGGTAGTATCCAGTTAAATCCAGAAAATTGAGAATCTCTGTGATATTTCTGGGTGGTCTCCAATTAAGAACAACTTCTATCTTACTTGGATCCACCTTAATGCCCTCTGCCGATACTATGTGCCCCAAGAAGGATATTTCCTTTAGCCAAAATTCACACTTCGACAATTTAGCGTATAGCTATTTCTCCCTCAAAGTCTGCAGTACAATCTGCAGATGTCTATCATGCTCTTCTACACTCCTCGAATAGACCAATATATCATCTATGAGTACCACAACAAACTGGTTGAGGTATGGTCTAAAGATAGTGTTCATCAGATCCATAAAAGTGGCTGGAGCATTAGTTAACCCGAATGGCATGACCAAGAACTCATAATGGCCATAGCAGGTTCTAAAGGCAGTTTTAGGAATACTCTGCTCTTGTACTTTCAGCTGGTAATAACTTGATCTCAGGTCAATTTTGGAGAACACAGCTGCACCCCTCAACTGATCAAACAAGTCATTAATGCGGGGTAATGGATATCTGTTCTTTATTGTCATCTTATTCAACTACTGGTAGTCAATACATAAATGGAGAGTGCCATCCTTCTTCTTAACAAACAACACTGGCGCTCCCCAAGGTGACACACTAGGGCGGATAAAGCCCTTGTCAAGCAGCTCTTGCAACTGCACTTTCAATTCTTTCAATTCTGCTGGTGCTATTCTATATGGTGTTATAGAGATTGGGTCCACACCAGGCATAACATCAATTTCAAACTGCACTTCTCTTTTTAGAGGTAATCCTGGTAATTCATCAGGAAACACATCTAGAAAATCACATACCGTAGGGATGTCACTCTGTGTTGGGCTCCCCACTTGGGTGTCTATCACTTGTGCCAAGTATGCTTCACACCCCTTTCTGATCATCCTTCTGGCTAGTGCAGCCAAAATGATGTTTGATGGTAATAATTGCCTCTCCCTATGTATTACCACATCATCGTACAGAGGGAGACCAAAAGTGACTGTCTTCAGTCTACAGTCAATTATGGCGTGATGCCTGGCGAACCAATCCATGCCCAAGATGATATCATAATCTCTGAAGGGAATTTCAATCAAATCGGATAAAAAAACATGTCATTGGATCACCAAAGGACAATCTCCATGGATTCTATTGACCCGAACCTCTTGTCATAACGGACTAGTTACTAGCACTTCAAAACCCATTTTGACACACGGAACAGCAAGTGAACTGACTATGCTAGCACTAACATATGAGTGGGTTGAACCCAGATCAAACAGTACAAATACATCTTGATCAGAGATAAAGAATGTACCGGCTATAACATCTGAAGTCTCAACCTTTTCCTGTTGTCTTATCGTGTAAACCCTGGTTGAAGCACTCCTCAGCAGATCAAGCACCTGCACTCGACCGCTAAGCATTTCCTCTACCTCTACCTCTTCCTTTGCTAACCGGTTGTGAACCTCTGGTAGCATGACTCTGAATGGATCCTTCTGCAGTAGTAGGAGCAGGGCCAAATCTAGAGGCACTAGTGCAGTCCTTAGCAAGATGGCCCTTGCCTCCACAGTTAAAGCAAGCTCCTGTTACCCAATAGCATTCTCCCCCATGAATCTTGCCACATGTCTCATAGGAGAGGGGAGGATATGAACCCCTGGTCGACTGCTGTCCAGATCTAGGGGGTCTCTGTCCAAAGAATCTGGCCCTTCCAAACCTTCCTCCTCTACCTCTGCTTGGTCCCCCAAATTTTTTCTTCTTTCTAGATGTACCACTGGGACTTTGCTCTACTGACTTTTCCCCTTTATCTTTCTCTGATTTTTCAGTCTTCTCAGCTTTCTCTTTCACTGGTGTCGCTTCTAATTCAATTCTTTCTAACTCAAGTGCCTAAGAGATGAGCTAAGAGAAGTTGTTGTGTCTGAATCCCACTACTTGCATCCTTAGACTGGGCTTCAAACCGGTCTCAAATCTCTTGCACCTTTCTTTGCTGGTAGATAGGAGACTCTCAGCATATTGGCTTAAGTGGGAGAACTCCCTCTCATACTCGGCCACTGTTCTATTGCCCTATTTTAGACTCAAAAATTCTTGTAGTTTCTGATCCACATATGCATCTGGGACATATTTCTGTTGGAACTCTCTAATAAATTCGTCTTAGGTCAATACTGGTAGTTCAACCAAGCTATGGGGGATGGTCTTTCACCAGTCATATGCATCCCCTTGCAACAAGGACACTGAGTATTCAAATTTTAGTTCATTTGGGCAGTGCAGCTTTTTAAACACTCTATCCATTATCTTCAACCACTGTTTTGCCTCTAAAGGGTCCACTGCACCCTTAAACTCTGTAGCCCCATACTTAAGTAGCTTGTCATACTGCCTGGCTAGAGGTTGTGGTTGCACAACAGGTGTCTAAAGTGGAGCTTGGGTAGGCATGCTTCTAGCCATTTGTTGGAACATCATGCGAATTGTGCAGGAAACTGCGGCATTTGTGAGGCTGGTGCAACTGACCCACTGATATTTTGGAGAGCTGGGGCTTCCCCTTGGGCCTCAGCCTCTACCGACTGCTCAACTGAGCGATCCCCTTCTTCCATTTCAACTTGGAGTTAAGATATCTCCTGAATAAATAACACAAGGAGATTTCCCTCCGTTAATTCATATTCATGATGTAATGCACTGTATGTAACAAATAAGGACATTGAGCAGTTGTACTTATCAAAGAAAAGACACAAATTCACAATTAAAACATACTTTAAAAATTCGCTCTGATACCACTAAAACATGTCACACCTTACCCCTCTGTAAGGCATAACATGATCCCGTAGAATACCTAATGAACTACTGAACTTCACCTACCGATAACTCATTAAGTACCCTACAAGGGATTTTAAAATCATTTTCTTACTTTTAGAAGTGGTGAGCATTTTCTTACATTTAATAGAAGTTTAAAAACTAGTTAAAATTTTTGTCCATTTTTATTTGTCCGTAAATTTTAAAAAAATTTCGGTAGAGTACCATCTGTATTTTAAGAAAATAGTTCTTCAAAAACCTGTAAAAACACTTCCAATGATTCTTTTTCATTAAACTCACTACTACCTCAACACAATTCAATATCATTTCTCAATTCAATTGTCATAAAAAATAGTACTCAATAATTCCATACATATTTCATTATAATAAATTCACTTTATATTAATCAACCAAACTTTACATTTACAAATCCAAAATACTATTATTACAAAATCTATACAACTGCTCATGACCAGTTATTAGATGTACATACATTTACATACATCAAAATAAATATTACAAACATGGTGTAAAATATACTCGACAAAACTTCAGGGGGTTTAGCTCCAAGATCTTCAGTAGCTCACTCTATTGCTCCTCTAGTCTCTATATCTGTGACAGTAATAACAGCCATCGCTGAGTACTATGACTCAGTGGTGCACAATATACTAAAAATAACAGTTTATGCATAATTCAAATCACATTTTTTCAAATATTGAACTGAACATGAAAAACAAATACAAAACCTGATTTATAAATTTTTAGTCCAAATATCTCATTTAGGAATTCTCAAATCAATTTCATAAAAATACACAGTTATATCATGTCATTCAAAACATATTCATCTCAATAGCCAGAGGTGTAACACCCCTATTTGCATAGCCTGGTATATTTCACTATTCCGGTTACCGGTGTCTGTCCGAATAATTAAGAGGATTAGAACCACACTTAAGATAACTAGATAAGCCCTGAACACAAATAATTAGTAATTGCCAATTAGTTAAGTATAAATAAGAAAAACAGAACATAAGAAGTTAAATGAGCCAAGAGTCACAACGATGGGTAACCTTCTCGGGAAGGACTACGAAGTTGATTTAAACTCAAATTTGAAACCATAAAATGTGACGCCGCTATCCTTAGGACTATTGCGAACACAGTGGAAAAGAGAAAATCATGAAAAAGGACTGTTAAGCCAGTCAAATAATTAGGTCAGGGATCCAGAAGAAATATTGAATTATTTGCAAACCGGGTCGAACCGACGAGAGGCAATTTGGTCAATTGACCCCTGGAACCGACTCCTGACTTGACTGTCAAATAAATTCGGAGAAAAGAAAATTTTGAGATCAAGAATTAAATTAAAGAACTAAAGAAAAATAAATGAAAAGAAAAAAAAAAGAAAAAGTGAAAAAAAGTTATTACATCATGCATGACATCATGCTTGATGCAATAAACTTAATAATAAAAAAAAATTTGAAAATTCATTGGATAATTGTGGATTAAAGTGGATTAAAAACACAAAAAAGAAAAGAAAAGAAAAATAATAAGTCTTCATCTTCTTCCATATGCCATCTCCCATTTCTCTCTTGGCTCTCTCTCAACAATCCTCCATAACAAAGCTTGCTCAAGCTTTCAAACTCCTAACCTCACCCTAAAATTACATAAATTATCCACTAAACACCCTTAATTATACTTTGGTGAGAAGCTTGGAATAAGAAAGAAGGGGAGAAAGTGAAAGAAATAAAGTATTGGAAATTCAAGAAGAGGTTAGTAATCTAAACATTGAATTTCTAGTTTAATTGTTGTGTTTATAGTTGCATTAACCTAGAAATATACTTAAAATTAAAAAAAAATTATCCTTAAGGGACCATATGTGAATTTGGCCAGCAGCAAATTTAGGTTGAAATGAGTGAATCTGATGTATTTAAATGGTTGTTTAAATTGAATATTGAAGATAAACTATGGATTGGTGTTTGGAATGCATTAAAGTTGAATTGCATGAAAGTTAGGGCTTGTACCTAGGGTTTGGAAAGCAAAAAATTGAAGAAGTGGTCAAATGGTGTGTTTGACCTTGTTTGAGGTGAGAAATGGTCATTTGTGACCAATTGGTGTATGTTGGAAGTATTAGAACCAATTGGAAATTCGGACTGGTTATGGGCAGTATGCAGGCAGCATAACCAAGGTCCCTTTTAGGGACCAAAACTGAAAATTTACAAGCCCAATTGGTGTGAGGCTAATTGGAAATGAAACTAGACACAGAATGGCACATTTTTCATTCAGAAATCATGCCCAAAAAGTGACTAAAATCTAGTGAACAAATTGACCAAATCCGGATTTAGGCAATCTGACCTGTACAAAAATGACCAAATGAATAAGGGTTTGTTCATTTCGCCATAACTTGGGCTAGGCAGGTCTAAATAACCTGAAATTTTACCAGTAGAAAGCTGAGATATAGAACTAAAACTTTCATGAAGAACACAAACCCAAATTATGCCCTTAACCAAGTCATTTGGCCACCCAAATTTGGTGACCTAAAACTGCCAGAACCAGTTTGGTGCCCAGAAATCTGGGTTAAGTCCAATCCGGCAGCCATAATTCAAATGGCTATAACTTGAGCTATAAAACTCCAATTGGAGTGATTCAAAAAGGAGAATAAATTTAATACAATAAGGAACAATTTCTATGAAGAAAACTTAGCCAAATTCTAACAGAAAAATGACCAATGGAACAGTGCAACATGAGACACCAAAACTGAAAATTTGCAATTTTGCCTAAAAGACCTAAGTTTTGAGAAAACAACCAAAACCAACAAAATTGATTATCAAAATATGGTATGTGAGTATAGTTGGAGTTCCCATACCATTTAAGTATAAGAAAGTCAATATTTTGACTTAAATAGTACCATGAATAGTAACCTCAACATGAAAATTTGCAAGAATATAAGTTTAAACATATTGGAATTAGTTATTGGAATTATTATGAAGTAAAGATACTAAGACACTATAAATTTTGTGTTTCAGCTGAAAAAGACTTGGAAGGTCTGAGAGACTGAGTCAAGGCCTAGAGGCGACTCACGTCAGGTTTGCGCACAATAAACCTTATTTGAGCCTTTTGTCATTGAAAAATTGATTTAGTATGATTTATGGACTCAGAATCGTAGAGGGCAGTAGAAGGTCCCTTAGGCAAATCCCACATCGGCAAAGCACAGAGTTCGTCTTGGGCTCAAAAAGTAATGATATATAAAATGAGGAAACTGATCACTAGAGGCGCCTTTTGGTGGAATGGCCTGGAGAGTTAGAAGAACTCCAGGGTTAAGCGTGCTCGCTTGAGAGAAATCCTAGGATGGGTGACCTCCTAGGAAGTTCTCCATTCCACCTATGGGATAAAACTGTGAGGCTTATGGCCAAAGCAAACAATTCCTCTAGTGGTTGGAGTCTGATCGTTACAATAACCAGAATGTTATTGCTTATGCATCACGCCAGCTAAAACCGCATGAGAGGAACTATCCGACACATGATATGGAGCTCGCAGCTATAGTATTTGCTCTTAAGATCTGGAGACACTATTTGTATGGAGAGAAATGCTACATCTACATAGATCATAAGAGTTTGAAGTATTTGGGCACCTAGAATGAGTTGAATTTGAGACAGAGGAGATGGTTAGAGTTGATAAAAGACTATGATTGTCTAATAGATTATCAGTCAGGGAAAGCTAATGTGGTAGCTGACGCCTTAAGTCGCAAGATTATGGCAAGTCTACAGGTTACTCCTTTGTCTATGGTACATGAGATGAGATCATTACATGCCAGCTTAGAGATTGATGATGAGGGGCAGACAACAGTTGCATGGCATGTACAGCCAGTATTGAGTGATCAGATCAGAATGGCTACTCAGAATGATTAGAAGTATCAGAAGCTATTGGAAGAAGTTCGACAGGGCAAGAAACTAGAATTCTTAATTAGAGATGATGGTCTACTGCTACACTAGGGTAGAATGTGTGCTCCTAATGATGTTGATTTGAAACAGATCATTTTGAAGGAAGCACATGAGTCTCCTTTTGCCATGCACCCTGGTAGTACAAAAATGTATAGAGGGCTAAAGGAGCATTACTGGTGGATGGGTATGAAAAGAGATGTGGCCGAATTTGTTTCCAGATGCCTAACTTGTCAGCAAGTTAAGGCAGAGCACCAAGTACCAACTGGGTTATTACATCCACTACCAGTGCCAGAATGGAAATGGGAGAGAATAACTATGGATTTTGTGATGGAACTTTTGAGGAAACAGAAGAGTCATGATGCAGTTTGGGTCATTGTTGACAGACTGACCAAGTCTGCTCATTTTCTGCCAGTTTGGATGGATTACAAGATTGGCCAAGTTGTATATAGATGAGATTGTGAGACTGCATGGAGTGCCAGTATCCATCGTATCAGACAGAGATCCTAGGTTCACTTCTAGATTCTAGGGTAGTCTTCAGAGAGCCCTAGGAACTAGATTGAACTTCAGTACTGCATTCCACCTACAGACAAATTGCCAATCTGAGAGGGTAATTCAGATCTTGAAGGACATGCTACGGGATTGTGTGATTAAGTTTGAGGGCAGTTGGGACACGCACTTGCCTTGGATTAAGTTTGCTTATAACAACAGCTACCAATCAAGCATTGGGATGCCTCCATATGAAGCTTTGTATGGCAGAAAATGCAGAACTCCCCTATGTTGGGATGAAATAGGTGAAAGGAAAATGATTAGGCCCGAAATTGTTTAGCAGGCCAAGGAGAAAATCAGATTAATTAGAGACCGACTCAAGGCTGCATTGGACCGTCATAAGTCCTATATTGATCTGAAGAGGTGAGATATTGAGTATGCAGTGGGTGAGAAAGTATTCCTCAAGGTTTCACCTTCAAAGAAAATTATGAGATTCGGCAGAAAGGGAAAACTGAGTCCTCGCTTCATTGGGCCATATGAGGTTCTGGAAAGAGTGGGTCCTTTGGTATATTAGTTGGCACTACCTCCAGAGTTAGAGAAGATACATAACTTCTTCCATGTGTCTATGTTGAGGAGGTATCGATCAGACCCATCTCATGTACTACCAGTAGAAGAAATTGAAGTGAATCCAGACCTTACATATGAAGAAGAACCCATAGAGATTCTGGCTTATGAGGTGAAGCAACTACGGAATAAGTAGATCCTGTTAGTGAAAGTTCTGTGGAACCATCATTCGGGCTAGGAGGTTACTTGGGAACAAGAGGAGGATATGAGGAGACAGCACCCACAGCTGTTTAGAGATTGATACCAGGTAAAATTTCGAGACAAAATTTATTTTTAGGGTGGGAGAATTGTAACACCCCTATTTGCATAGCCTGGTATATTTTACTATTCCGGTGACCAGTGTCTGTCTGGATAATTAAGGGGATTAGAACCATACTTAAGACAACTAGGTAAGTCCTGAACACAAATAATTAGTAATTGCCAATTAGTTAAGTATAAATAAGAAAAACAGAACATAAGAAGTTAAATGAGCTGAGAGTCATAGCGATGGGTGACCTTCTCGGGAAGGATTGCGAAGTCGATTTAAACTCAAATTTCTAACCGTAAAATGTGACGCTGCAGTCCTTAAGACTATTTCAAACACAGTGGAAAAGAGAAAATCACGAAAAAGAATTATTAAGCCAGTCAAATAATTAGGTCAGTGAGCCAGAAGAAATATTGAATTATTTGCAAACCGGGTCAAACCGGCGAGGGGCAATTTGGTCAATTGACCCCGAGAGCTGACTCCTGACCTAACTATCAAATAAAATAAGAGAAAATAAAATTTAGGAATCGGGAATTAAATTGAAGAACTAATGGAAAAATAAATAAAAAAAAGGAAAAAGAAAAAGTGGAAATTGGTGACATCATGCATGATGCAATAAACACTATAATTAAAAAAAAAATAAAAGTTGGATAATTGTGGTCTTCCATAAGGGATTAATTTATAAAAGAAAAAAAAATTAGCAAAAGTCTTCATCTCTTCCATTTTGCCGTCCCTCTCTCTCTCACACTCTCCCTCTCAAAACCTCCATGAAAGCTCATTTGTCAGCTTGAAGAAAACAAATTTTAGCCATAGAAATTGCAAGTTCCATAATTAAATTTTGTTTGGGCAACTAGAAAACAAAGGTTAAGGAGAAAGAAAGAAGAAAGGAAGGAGTTGAAGAGAAAAGAAAATTCTGCACTAAGGTTAGTAAACTAAACTTGATTTTTTAGTTGAATTAATTGTGTTTATAGTTGAATAAACTTAGAAATTAACATAAAATGAAATGAAAACATCCTTGTAGGGCTATATGTAAATCTCGGTCAGCTAGGGTTTATATGAGTATGCATGTGTTTTGATTGAACTAAAGGTGGACATGAGCTTTAATGAGTATGGGAGTGGTGTTGGTATACTTTGAAGTAGTTAAATGTAACAAATTAGTGTAGTTAGGGTTTTGGCACCTAGGGTTTAGAAGAAAAAAATTGGAGAAGTGGTTAAATGGTGTGTTTGACCTTGTTTGAGGTGAGAAATGGTCATTTGTGACCAATTGGTGTATGTTGGGAGTGTTAGAACCAAATGGAAATTCAGACTGGTTATGGGCAGTATGCAGGTAGCATGACCAAGGTCCCTTTCAGGAACCAAAAATGAAAATTTACAAGCCCAATTGGTGTGAGGCCAATTGGGAACGAAACTAGACACAAAATGACACATTTTCTATTTAGGAATCATGCCCAAAAAGTGACTAAAACTTAGTGAACAAATTGACTAAATCCGGATTAGGCAATCTGACCTGTACAAAAATGTCCAAATGAATAATATTTGTTCATTTGGCCATAACTTGGGCTAGGCAGGTCTAAATGACCTGAAATTTTACCAGTGGAAAGCTAAGATATAGACCTAAAACTTTCATGAAGAACACAAATCCAAATTATGCCCTTAACCAAGTCATTTAGCCACCCAAAAATTGGTGACCTAAAACTACCAGAACCAGTTTGGTGCCCAGAAATCTAGGTTAAGTCCAATCCAATAGCCATGATTCAAATGGCTTTAACTTGAGCTACAAAACTCCAATTGGAGTGATTCAAAAAGGAGAATAAAGTTAAGACAATAAGGAACAATTTCTATGAAGAAAACTTAGCCAAATTCTAACAGCAAAATGGCTAATGGAACAGTCCAACATAAAACACCAAAACTGAAAATTTGCAATTTTATCTAAAAGACCTAAGTTTTGAGGAAACAAGCAAAACCAACAAAATTGGTGACCAAAATGTGGTATGTGAGTATAGTTGGAGTTCCATACCTTTTAAGTATAAGAAAGTCAATATTTTGACTTGAATAGTATCATGAATAGTAACCTCTACATGAAAATTTGCAAGAATATAAGTTTAAACACATTGGAATTAGTTATTGCAATTGTTATGAAGTAAAGATACTAAGACACTATAAATTTTGAGTTTCAGCTGAAAAAGACTTGGAAGGTCTGAGAGACTGAGTCAAGGCCTAGAGGCGACTCACGTCAGGTTTGTACATAATAAACCTTATTTGAGCATTTTGTCATTGAAAAATTGATTTGGTATGATTTATGAAAATTTGGTGTTAATCATGAATTGTGTTGCCACTTTGTGAATGAAACTATGACTTTGGAAATTTATCGGATTTCTCATGAATTATTTGATTAAAATGTTTGAAATTGATTTTTGATTCACACTTAGCATGACAGTGCCTTATTATTCCTCCTTCATTTATGGGGTGAGATCGATTATTTTTCCTCCCTCTCTGGTTTACCAGTTGAGGTTGTAGATCGGATGAGTACTCATTAGCTAGCTAGCCACCTCCCTCATTGATTTCGATTAGTGGGGTTGTAGATTGCTTTGTCGTGGTGTACAACACGGCATTGATCAGAAATTTCGTGTAATAGCTTAAGTTGTGTATGAATTGGCAACACTGTATTTATTAAATTATTTGACCAAAATTGTGCTATAATGAGTTTTGATAAATTGTGAAATGTGATTTGAAATATTCAAATTGTGAATTTATCAAGGAATGTTTTATGTACTGCATTTCAATTTTTATTGTGCACCACTGAGTATTTTTATACTCAGCGATAGCTTATTTTGCTGTCGCAGATAAGGACAAGGAAAAAGCAGCAGAGTGAGCTGCTAGATTGGCAAGAACTTCTTTGATCACTTTTGTACGGGTATTTATTTATACCCTTGTAATTATTTGATGTAAACATTGTAGTGTTCTATGTATCAATGTAAAGTTGAGCAAGTTGTACAATAAATTGTAATAATGTTATTTTGGATTTTCTTTTTGTGAACTTCGTACTATATGCACTGTGAATGAAATTATGAAATATTTTAAGTTGATAAATTTTTGGTTGAATTGTGGAATGAATTGAATTGTGTTGACTTGAGATTATTTGGAGGTTGAAAGTTATGGAAAAATTTATTGGAAGTATTTTTTTTCAGGTATTTGAAGAATTATTTTCTCAAAATACAGATGGCACTTTGTCGAAATTTTTCTAATATTTGAGGAAAAATAAAAATGGACAAAAATTTATACTAGTTTTAAAGCTTCGAATAAATGTTTTTAATTCCTACCAAAATGCTCGACACTTCCAAAATGTGAGAAAATGGTTTCAAAATCCCTTGCAGGATACTTAATAAGTTATCGGTAGGTGAAGTTCGGTAGTTCATTAGGTATTCTATGGGATCATGTCATGCCTTGCAGAGGGGTGAGGTGTGACATGCCCCTCGCCGGTTCAATCCGGTTTACTAGTTATTCGACATTTCTTTCGGATCCCTGACCTAATTATTTGACCTGCTTAACAACTCTTTTTTGTGATTTTCTCTTTTTTACTGTGTTCGTAATAGTCCTAAGGACCGCAGTGTCACATTTTATGATTCGAAATTTGAGTTTAGATTGACCTCATAGTCATTCCCGAGAAGGTCACCCATCGCTGTGACTCCCGGCTCATTTAACTTTTTATGTTCTATTTTTCTTCTTTATACTTAACTATTTGGCAATTACTAATTATTTGCATTGAGGGCTTAACTAGGTGTCTTAGACGTGGTTTTAATTCTCTTAATTGTCCGGACCGATACCGGTCACCGAAACAGTGAAATATACCAGGCTATGCAAATAGGGGTGTTACAGAACATGCTTCATTTTGTTTCATTTTTTTCAATTTTCTAAGTTAATTCAAGTATATATGCATGAATATAAGGAGAGATTAGATGATTTGAACTAACATCTTTATGTAGCTTCTCCCTCTTCAATTTTCCACTTTCTTTTTGAATTTTTCTTTCTTCAATCTTCTTTTCAAGGTTCAATAACAACTTTTCTTTAAGAGAAGTAAGGGATTTAAGGTTGAATTTAGGATTTAGAAAGCTTGAAATTAAGCTTTCATGGAAGAAATTTGAGAGAGAGAGAGAGAGAGAGAGAGAGAGAGAGAGAGAGAGCTACGGCTAGGGGTGGAAGACCAACTATTTTCTTTTAATATTTGGTTTTTTTTATGTATTTATCTATTAAAACTGACTTGGTCAAAAATTTAATTAATTGGAATTTATTTACCCCATCATGCTTATGTCACTTTGGGTGATGTGATTATTCTTTTTTTTTTCTTTTCTTTTCTTTTTTCCTTTCTTTTTCCTCACTTTTTTAATTTAATTCTATATTTCAAAATTTTCATTTCTCAAATTTTATTGGACAGTTAGGTCATGAGTCACCTCTAAGGGTGAATTGACCAATTTGCCTCTCGCCGATCTAATCCGGTTTGAAAATAATTTGATATTTCTTCTGGATCCCTAACCTAATTATTTGACCTACTTAAAAATTCTTTTCTGTGATTTTCTATTTTCCATTGTGTTCGCAATAGTCCTAAGGACCACAACGTCACATTTTACGGTTCGAAATTTGAGTTTAGACTGACCTCGCAGTCATTCCTGAGAAAGTCACCCATCGTTGTGACTTCCGGCTCATTTAACTTCTTGTGCTTTGTTTTTCTTCTTTATACTTAACTATTTGGCAATTACTAATTATTTACGTTCAGGGCTTATCTAGGTGTCTTAGATGTGGTTCTAACTCTCTTAATTGTCCGGACCAACATCGGTCACCGGAACAGTAAAATATACTAGGCTATGCAAATAGGGGTGTTACAATTCTCCCCCCCTTAAAAGAAATTTCGTCCTTGAAATTATGTTCACTAGCTGTCCACAAATAGTCATATGTGTTGTTTTCTCATGTTTTTCTCACATTTGTACATAGCTTTATAGTCTAAATAATAGTCCATAACACTTTAGCTAATACTATTTACCTAATCATTGGTCTTCTGACTATTCTAGTCAATAATCTTGATAATATTCATAATATTTCTTTATTATATATGAACTAACTATTCAACTTTTTACTTCCATAACTCTTTTATCTATTTATATTCTATAGCTTATTTTGCACTGATGTGTAGTCATTACTTCCTTTTGTACTGTACTATAACCTTTCGATATTCTTACTTTAGAGTTTTAAATCCCGGGTTAGGATTTTCAAACTCCCTTCCAATAATAAAATTCTGTCCCGGTAGAATTTTATCAAAATAGATGTTGTTTGCAACTATTCTTATCTTGATACACTATCAGGTAGTACATAGCTCTACACAATAAATCCCAAGTCAGTACTATAATCTGCAGCTTACAGCACAAACATCAAGAATATTGTATAGTTACTATGATACATCCCAATAGATCAAACTTCCTTATATCTTATTTCTTTCAAATCCACTAATATCTTAAACTTATTTTGATTATGGTACCCACTGACATCCATCAGCAGTAATACCCTTACCCGCATCTAAGGTAGCTATATTACTATAACTTACTTTTAGGTCCTCTTGCCTTACCTAATTAGGCTTACTAATTAACTTTATAATTTATCGTAATCTAGGAGATGTTTGTCACTAGAAACTTTTCCAAAATTAATTCTAATCATGCTTATTATCGTAATTCTTATCCTAAAAGACCAATCACTAACACATCAAAATTAATTTTTATACATATACATATCTTAATTAAGAATTGAGAAAATACCAGCAATAATGTTAGAAGTCTCATCCTCGTCCCTTTGTCGCATAGTGTATACTCTAGCTGGAGCATCTCCTTGTCCTGGCTGATTCATAGTACTCTGACTTCCAAGTGTACTACCCTTACCTCTGCCTCTGCCTCTGCCTCTACCTCTACCAACTACTGGTGAACTCTTTGGGGTAGAAACTTGGGCTGATCCTTCTGAAGTGGTAAATGATCCATAACGACGTGGACTTATGCAATCCTTAGCAAAATGACCAATCCCTCCATAATTAAAACATGCTCCTATAGCTCTATAACAAACTCTACTATGTGGTTTACCACAAGTCTCACAAAGTCGATCCGACAGTGTATTTCTGTGTGTTTGCTGAGTTTGCTGATCGGATCGGGGTGGTTTTTGTCTAGAAGATCTACCTCTAGCCGATTCGTGTGAGCTAGATCCTCCAAAATGTTTTCTTTTCCTAGAACCACTCTCAATAGCTTGGCCAGTAACATTTTCAGTTTTCTCTTTCTCTTCTATACTCTTTTTCACTGCCCATTCTGATTCTATCCTTTCCAGTTCCAAGGCTTGTGAAATCAATTCAGAAAAATTCTGTTGTCGGAACCCCACCTCCTGCATGGTAACATATGATAAAAGGTTCATTTAAAGTATTCCTTATTACTGATTGGGTGGCCATGGCATGCTATGCCAGGTGTTAACCATGGTCTATGAGATGCCTAAAATGACTTACAGAAAATCATTTATGGTAAGAAAGAATTTTGATGATATTAAGAGTTAATATCATATCTCATTGCCAATTAGTGATGAGCCTAGTGAGTTACACACACACACACAAGTAATCACCAAGTTAAATGTGATTTAATTAATTAGTTAAAGAGTTTAATTGATTAATTAAATAGGTTTGGTTTGCAATCAGATTGCAAAGTCCCTAGCATGACTTGAAACCAAATCTAGGTTATTGGATGTATAGTATAAGTTAAATTTATATTTAAAGTGTTTAAATATGAATTTAATTATGAGAAATTAATTAATAGAGATTAAGTAATTAATTTATATTTGATATAAATTGATTAGAAGAGGAGAAATAACTATTTTGGGTTGAGAACTCAAAATTACAACATAAGGGTAATTTGGTCATTTCACAGAGTGACATGTGACACCATGAGATGGTAACACATGGCACCATATAAGCTTGCCATTTGTCTTCCAATCATGTATGATGATCAAAGTCAAGATTAAATCTAACTTTGACACTTGGCATAATGTGATTGGGTCAATTAAACTAAGATGCAATCAGAAGATGACATGTGGCAAGGGATTTAAGTGGTGACCTAATTATAAAAGGGAAAGGATAAAAGAATAAAATATATTCTGATTTTTATCAAAGAGGTGCCACCACCCTTGAAGCTTTCATCCTCTCTTCTTCTTCATCTCTCATCAATTCAAAGAGAATTGCTCATATTCTCTTGAATTAAAATTGCTAAAAATTATTTCTAGTGTACTATATACATCTACAACCTCTCTAAAGGCAAATCCCTAATTTCTAATTGGTTGGCAAGGCTTTAAAAGCTGTTCAAGGGGCTGCTATTGGTGATCTTGGTGTGGACAAACTAGAGGGACAACATTTAGGGTCCTAGGTGCTTCACAATGGTACCAAATACATCTACAGTGCATCAAAAGATTAGTGCACATGTTCTTGAATTAATCTAGGGTTCTAATGAATTAATCTATTAATTCAAAAATCTTAAATGGAAAATGTAGATCCTAATACATATTAAAAATGTTTTAATATGCAATTGAATATTGAAATCAATTAAGTACATAATAACTATTGCATGATGCATGAGACCCTAGAAGAAAAATTTTGAATTCAAGGTTCTAATCTAATAATTTTCATGCTTCCGCTCCTTCATGTGTGATGCAAGTGATTATGTAGGAGGGGCAGTACTTAGACAACGAAAGGTCAAGAGGGTTCATGCCATCTACTATGCTAGCAAGACGCTTGATGATGCACAAATTAATTATGCAACCATAAAAAAGGAACTCCTGGCAGTAATGTTTGCAATTAAAAAATTCAGATCTTACTTGGTTGGATCTAAAGTCATTGTATACATAGACCATGTTGTTATCCAGTACCTCTTGAACAAGAAGGAAGCAAAACCAAAGCTGATATGGTAGATTTTTGTTTGCTGGTTTTTCAACCACAGCAAGTGCATGGATCGCTAACAAGTAATAAAGTGATGAGTAGAGTATCGTTCCCATGAGGACCGTGTTGAGTATCGAACTATAGTGATTTTAATTATCTAGAAGATTGAATTATAGAGAAATAATAATTAAATCTAAGCTAAAGGAAATAAAGTCTAAAATAGTTATCTAAACTAAAATAGTAATGGATAAGAACTGTATCACCCTCATTTTACGTAGTCCGTACATTCGACTACTCCGGTGACCTAATGTCGGTCCGGATAAGTCAAGATGTCTGGAACTACACTTCAGTGATAATAAACAGACATAAAATGATGAAATAAATAAAAAGAAAATACAAGAAAAATTAAAGAAAAATAAAAGAGAGAAAGTGAAACTAAGTTAAACGAGTCGATACTGAAGCGATGGGTGATCGCACCGGGAAGTTACGGCGAAGGCAATTGCCCACCCCAGGACCGTGGAGAACCCTCGGAATTAAGTTTTGAGACATAATTAAAGACTTATTGAAGTATAATTGACATTAGAAATGTCAAAGAAAATTAAAGAATTAGTACAAAGAAAAACAAAAAATTTAAGAAATTGATAAAAATCAGTGTTGCCGAAAAATCGAAAATGCAACCCGAAGAGGGGTATTTTGGTCATTTGACACATAGAGTTGGCTTTTAACCTAAATGTCCATGAGAAATAAGTGGTATTATATTTTGAAAATTTAATGAAAAATGAAATTAAAGATAAAATGTGATTAAGGGAAATTAAGGGGTGGAAATTTGGGATAATGAAAATTTATGAATAAATTAATGTTAAATTAAGTTAGTGGAGCATTAGTGGCCATATAACACAACATGAGGACAACACAATCTTCATCTTCTTCCTCATTTTATCCCTAGCAGAATTTGTCTTCCTCCATTAGAAACCTCCATGGCAGAATTTTAAAGCTCCCATAACTCCAACAATTTCAACTCAAAACCTAAGGCTCACTTCATTAACTTTAATCCTCACATCACAAGGAAGCATTTGATGGTAATTTGAAGCAAGATTGGTGAGGTTTTAGCAAGCTCCACTAAGAGGCAAGTGCTTATTTTCTTCCCTTACTTAACTAAAGTTTGTGTTGAAGTTATGGAGAGTATTTTGGTTGAAAAATTTAAGGAATTAATTGAGTTATTGATGGGGGTACCTTTTGGCAGCCATTAAAATGCATGGTTAGTGACTTATTTTTACTTGTATTTGATGGGAATTAAGGTTGATTAGAGTATTTAAATGTATAAGAGTTTGATTACCATGGGTATAGTTTGAATTGTGTATGTGAAGTGAGGTTGTGAATTGAAAATGAGAGCTTGAAGTATATGTGTAAATTGGGCAGCCTTGATGTTCTTAGGAAGGCCTTAGATTCATGTATAATTAATGTTAATTTAAGAGCAATGGATTGTATTTTATGGATTTTGATTGGTTGAATTAGGTTTGGAGAGTTGAATTGTACTTGGACATAGATAAAATTGCTAAATACTTGATCAATTAAATTATGGCTGGATATTGGTTGTATTGAACTATTGTTGGACATTTTATTTCATTAAACTGAGTTATTGCAAGATAAATTACCAAATTGAGTTGTTGTTGGTCATTTGACCAAATTGAAATGTGAATGGTAAACATTAGAATTGTAAATTCTCAAATGCAGATTTAGGTTAGTAAGGACAGTATGAAAATTGGGCTATAAGTGAAAAATTGTGATCCCAATTGGTATAAGGCCAATTAGAGGTAAAACTAGGCACAAAATGTGCCAACTTTCATGTTGGAAGCCTACCTAAATTCTGTCCAAAAAGTGACACGAAAATTGACCAAATCCGAATTGGTGACATTGCAAACCTGAAAAATTGACCATTTGAACAGCAATCAATATTTTGGCCATAACTCACTCAAAACAAGTCCAAATAACCTAAAATTTATATGGTTGGAAAGCTTAGACATAGGGCTACATCTTTTTTTGAGATCACAAAACCCAAAAATGAACATAAGCAAGTCAAAATACTTGCATAAGTTTGGGTATAAAAACTATCAGAATTGGAAATGACTTAAAAATGACCTAAGTTTGCCATTTTAGTGAAACTTGACCAGCAATGGTAAAATGACCATAACTTGGCCCATAGAACTCCAAATGACATGAAATCAGTCTCATAATTTCAATAAGACATAGATCTATAATATTGGTAATTTGACCAAAACCCAAAAATCAAGGAAACTAGGTCAATTAACTTGATTAACTTGGCACACTAAATATGGAATTAGCACATTTGACCATAAAATCCTGAAAATTCAAATAAGCATATCTCCCACCAAAAGTGTCCAATTTAAATGAGTCATACCAATATGAAAAGCTAAGAAAGAGACCTAAAACATTGTTTTAGACAACTTCCTCATATTATAAATGTATAAGATCAGAATTTAAGGTCAAGCCATTGACCTAATTGAGGACCATGACAATATAGGACCTTTGAGTCTAAGTTAACAATTTGTCTATAAAGAATTCTATAAGACTTTAAAAATGGTAAGCAAAATTTCTGGTTGTCCCTAAAACATAGGACAACAATACTTATGAAGAATGCTAGACCTCAATATGATTACAAACAGTCCAAATAAATTAGTAAATTCAGAACCGAAAATGCCTAAAAAGGAAACTAAAACTTGGATTTGACCTAGTTATGGTTAATTAATCATAACTTGAGCTATACAACTCCAAATGGAGTGATTCAAAAAGAAAATTAAAGAAGACACAATGAGAAACAATTTAAAGAAGAGAAATCTGTTAAATTTACACTGTAGCTTAGTCCAATAGACAGTAAACATTGGCAATGAAATCTGGAAAATGGCAATAAAATGCAATAAGCTTTAAAATGAAATTGGTAACATATACCAGCACTTAGAAACTATAAAGTGTGAGAAATTGGGAACATTAAAATTAATTCACCTAGTGTGTATTAATGGTCAACATTATAGGTTGACTAATGAAATAAATTGAAGGGAATTGTACCAAAAAAATTTAGATATTGGATTTTATTATTAGAAACAATTTAACTGAGTACTGAAACACTTTAAATTGTGTGTTTCAGTTGAAAAGGATATTGAAAAGCATAGGGAACATTGAGTCAAGGCCTAGAGGTGAATCAAATCAAGTCTATGCACAATACTTTTTATATTAACTGCTTTTACTAGAAAATTTATTTGGAGAAATGAGTTATGAATTTATGACTTGGGAAAATTTGTTTGAGAAAAGTTTATTGCCTATTTTAGAAATAGAAATTTGAAAATGAGGTTTGTTTGATTGTTACCTGAATTACAATTGAACATTATAGTTTTAAATTGTGTTTGTGCATAATAACTTTAAATTATCATTTTCCAATTGAAAACTTGATTATTATGCATTGTGTTAATTATGGGTTTCGATAACTACTGTGTTGCCACTTTGTGAATGGAAAATTGACTTTGGAAATTGATTTTGTTTTGCATGAAATATTTGAATAACTTGTTTTAAATTGATTTTGGATTCACACTTGGCATGACAATATTAATATGTTCCTCCTCCGCTTGTGGGGTTGAGTTTGATATTTGATCACTTTCCTCCCTCTCTAGCTTCCCGGTCTGAGGGGTGAGTTTGGATAAGTACTCATTAGCTAGCTAGCCACCTCCCTCATTGATTTCGATTAGTGGGGTAAGTATGCCTTGTCGTGGTATACAACACGGCATGTTTGAAAAATTTGTGTCATGACCTAAGTTTTGTTATTGATTGACAACACTGTGTTATTAAATTATTTGATTAAATTGTGTTATATGAGCTTTGAAAATTGTGACATGAAATTGTGAATCATTTGGATTGTGAATTGTCAATAAATGTTTTATATACCGCATTTTAAATTTTTATTGTGCACCACTGAGTAAATTTTACTCAACGATAGCTTTTTCATTGCTGTTGCAGGTAGACAGACAGATAAAGCAGCAGAGTAGGCTGCTTGTAACTTCGCTTTGGGATTTTGCCAGGTATATTGAGTATACCACTTCCTTGTAAATATTATTATAATGTAAGTGAACTATATGTATATATTGTACTTGTTCTTGAGCAGTTGTAAAATAAAGTTTTAAATTATTTTGGCCTACAAAAATGTTGTACTATAATTTTCTTATCTCAGCTTTGAAATACTTAGTCATTTTGCATTCTATTTTTGAAACTACTAAAAGTGATGTTGAATTGAGTTTGACTTATGTTTGAGAAAATTGATTTGTGTTGAGCCATATTGGAGTTTGGGACTGAAACAAATATATTGGAAGTGTTTTCTACAGGATTTTGAAGAACTATTTTGCTCAAAATACAAACGGCACTCTGTCGAAATTTTTATAAAATTTGTGGCTATTTCAGACCTAATGTGTGATTTAACTTCGATTAAAAAGTTTTAACACCTGTCAAAAGTGCTCACCACTTAAAAATAAAAAGTAAGAAATTGTTTAAAATCCCTTGTAGTGTATTTAATGGGTTACCGGTAGGCGAAGTACGGTAATTCATTAGGTGTACTACGGGATCATGTTACATCTTACGGAGGCATAGGGTGTGACAAGAACATTCTAGAGCTAGGGATTCACACTTCAATCATTTATAAAAGCAATCTAATTCATTCAATAATTGGGAGATTATTACTTTGATGGAAATTAATCCTAAGTTATCTTAAGTCCTCTCTCAAGGCACTCAAGGTGTATTTTAATTAACATAAACCCTACTTTCGTGGTGATTAAATAAAATTAAAATCCTTTAAGATCTTTGATTAATTTTGAAATTTGACAAAGGTCATCAGCCTATCTCTAGGTCAGATTTCCTAGGTTCAAAATCTCGATTTTCTAATATTAATCTTCACCTTCCAGTCCTTTAATTAATATTTGTAATCAATACTAAGTGGGTACCAATACATAGCATGCATTAAGATCAAAATAAATTGAATGAAAGAATAAAAATACCCAATGTATTAAATAAAATAAAACCAGATCCATAATTAAATTGAGTGCTACACCCTAACCCTAGAATAAAGAACCTACTCACCCATGGTGAGTTTTACAATCAAGTTTATAAAAAGATAAAAAGAATAAGCTAGTAATAATGAAAATTGGCACTATGGCCTTTAGGCAGGTATAAAGTCAGTAGAACAATCATCTTAGACATATGTTATCTGTCAATGATTATCCCTGTGGGCAGTACTGCAATATGTAGTCTCTAATTAGTATACCAATCGATCCAAGCTATATAAATGAGTCTAGGTGTACTTTGGGCAAAATAATGTTATTTCATACCTATAGTTTCATTAATTCATGTAGTTTTTATGCTTAACAAAGTATTCTATTTTATTTCATATCATATGCTAAGTTATTTTATGAACCTTTCTCAAGGTCCAAAAATTGGCAGTTTCTAGAGTCTGTCTTTGTCTAATTAATTGGTCATGTTATAGTCATTTTTAGGCCTAAGGTTCTTCATAGAAGTTGTTACTCTATGTCTTATAGTTACTCAAAAATTTTTATTACAAATTTTTAAGTTTATTAGAATTAATTATGGCCAAATCACTGACCTGGACTCATGTACCCTATTCTACCAGAATTCATGTTCAGGTCAGAAACTTTGACTCTCATTTTAGGGTTCTCATGTTCATAATTTGAGGACCAAGTCTAAAACAAAGTTGGAGCCCTATTTCTTAGGGTTCCATATCAGTATGGCTTATCCTAATTAGAGCTTCCTAGTGGGAGATATGGCTAAATAAGTGTTCTGGGGTCAAACGATCACTTAGGTAATTTCCAGAATTCATATGCTAAATTAACCTAAATAATTGGCCTAATTACCTTAGTGTCTGGATTTTGGTGAAAAGACCAATTTTATAAATCTATGTCTTATAGAAAAATTTCCATTGGTTTCATTGAAATTGGGTTTTTGTAGACCAAGTTATGGCCATCTTGCCAAAACTGGTCGGGTGAGCTTTAGTCCAAGAAATTCTAGACAGAATGGTGCAGGTCAGTTTGGTATCCTAAATTGAGTCAATAATTTCATTTAGTTAGAGGCATTTCTGGGCTTGGTGTTCTCAATGAAAGTTGTTTTCCTATATCTAATCTTTCTAATGGTATAAAATTCAGGTTATTTGGACCTGTCTAGAGAGAGTTATGGCCAAATGAACAGGTTGGTAATTTTTCTGGATTCAGTGTTTGAATACCCGGATTGGGACAGTAAATTGACCAAGATCATGAAAAATGGGGTATTTTGAGTCTAGTTTCATCTCCAATTAGCCTCACACCAATTAGAGTCACACAACTTCAGTTATAACTCAAAAAAGACACTAGACTCATAAGTCCGAATTTCCTGCATAAGAGAGGCACTCCCAATATTCATTCCTCTTTACTTCCAACTACAATTTGTCATTCATAACACTTCAAATGATCAACAAACAGTCTCAACAAGATCAATCTCAAGCCATAACACCAAGGTACCAAAATTTATTCAAACCCTAACTCATAATTTCTCAAATCATGCAAACCTTATACCAATCATACTATATACCTTGTCTTCCATCTATTTTAAGTTAGAAATTGGATTTTGTTTCATTTAATTCCATTATCCATCACTACCCTAGGCTGGACGAAATTTGGCCATGTAATATACTCAACAATTGTTTTTAAGTTCTTTCAATTTTTTACTTCCTTATGCATACTTAACATAGATTAAGAAGAAAGAAAGAGTTACATAGCACTAACCTTTTATATCTCAATTTAAGCTCCCCAAAACTTCAATCTTACTTCTTTTTATTGTTACCAATAGCTTTTCCTAGGCTAGATAATCAAGTTTTTGTGAAGATAACTATAGGTTTTAGGGTAAAAAACAAGAGGAAATCAAGCTTTGTGAAACAAAAAATGGTGGAAGGCTCTCTCTCTCTCTCTCTCAAGGTTATGGCCAATGTGAAAAATGGGGAGAAGATGACTGATTTTTAACTTAATTTTTCCCTTTTTATTTGTTTTAAGAAGGTTTGTTTAAATGTGATTGGTGGATAGATTTTAAATGACATCATTATGATGTCATAATTAGGCATTTGATTTATTTTCTTTCTCTTTCTTTTCTATTCATTTTTAATTAAATTTTTAGCAATATTTATTCATATTTTATGTCATATAAATTATTTACTTAATTGGACAAGTTGGCCAAAAATCGTCTCTGAAGGAGAAATGACCAAAATGCCCTCCATTTGGCTTAAGGAGCCAAAATTGTCTGTACTGATCTTAAAAATTCTCCTAACCTTTTCTTGGCATTCTAGTGCTACCTAGGGCACCGTAACACTTCTCTAGCATCCTAGAAATTATTTCACAAGATTTTCCTTAGGTTTAGGGTTACTAGCTATCTTCACTATAACTTCCCATTAGGGTCACCCATTACTGGGGCACTGGCTCATTTAACTCATTTGCAATTCACTTCTTTTATTTTTTCTTAATTTTACTTAGTCTTTATTTAGTCAATTTATGCCTCCTCACTCTAGTTGGAGTGTAGTTCCAGTCATCCTGGTTGTCCGGACAAACATTAATCGTCAGAACAGTACAATGTACGAACCACCTAAAGTGAGGGCATTATAATTCTCCCCCTCTAATAAAAATTTTCTCCTCAAAATTTACTCGGTGTAAATAGTCAAGGAACTGCATCTATCCTCTTTCATCTCATATATAGAGTCTATCATTACATGTACTAAAGTATTATAATGAGAAATATACCTCTAACAGTATCTGCTGGCTCCGGCTCCTCCTGTGCCCTCATAGCATATACACGAGGTGCTACTCGGGCCTTAGGTCACTCAATGGTCTCAGAAGTTGATCTCTATGATGTACCCATCACCTCTGGTCTCGCAGGTCGTCTGCCCCTCAGAGCTGCGGGGGCAGATCTCTTAGTCGGTGGTAGGGCAATGGGAACAGTCCTATGGGGACAATCCCGTAGAAAATGGTCAGTAGCTCCACATTAGAAGCATCCCCCAGTCAATAATCGGCACTCTCCTCGATGCCTCCTCTCACAGTAGGTGCATAATGGTATAGAGGTAAATCCCTCTACTGCGGCGCCTGAAGAACTCCCTACTGACACTCTGGACTGTCCTCCTCTCTGAGTAAACTGAGACCCCTATCTCTGGCCTAGGCCCTGGGAAACCTTGGGCCTCTTACCCTCAGAAAATGGTGTACTAGACTGACCTTGTCTAGAACTCCTCTTTTGTTGTCTGTCTCTCCTAGACTGCTCCTCATTTCGTACTCTCTCTACATTAAGTGATGCAGCCACTAGTCGGGAGAAATCCGTATACCCATATGCCGTCACTATAATTCTGATATTATCGTTCAGTCCATCCTCGAACCTACAGCACCTCTCTGCCTCTATAAGCATTACCTCCTGTGCATATCTACCCAGCCTCATAAACTCCCTCTCATACTCAGAGATTGTTAACTCTCTCTACCTCAAGGTTAGAAACTCTCTCTTTCTAGCCTCTAAGTATATGTGACTAATATACTTCTTCTTAAACTCAGTCAAAAAGAAGTCCCAAGTAAGCTTTGTCGGCTGTACTGCTCTGGAAACCGTATCCCACTACTGATAGGCTTCCTCCTGTAGTAACGACAGAGCTCACTTTAGTTGCTACTCTGGTGTACAATGTAACTGCTTTAGCACTCTCTCAATCCGCTCTGGCCAATGTTCAGCAGCGGCTGGGTCATCCTCCTTCTTACCCATAAAGTCAACGGCCCCATACTTTTTTAACTTCTTTAGTGGGGACCATTGTGTAGGTTTTGAGGTGGCTCTGGTAAACTGTCAGAGCATCTGAGTCATTTGCTCCAAAAATGCCTGCTGGATTCTACCCGCTGTACCCCGGGATGACTCCCCTCTCCTGTCTCGCCCCTGACTGCGGACAGGTGCATCACTACCAATCTCCTCCTCCTCCACTGGTCTGTAAGACTCTTCCTCTGAAGGATCGGACTCCATCAATCCTATAAAACAAACAAAAAACAAATCTGCATTAGTGTCACCTCGACTCTTAAATAAGGGCTCATGCATGTTATTCACACTATATCTTTCTGTCTATCTATGCCTAGGAATGCCTAAACCTTTGCTCTGATACCAATAAATGTAACACCTCTCACCAGTCTATAGTGTAGCCGAGCAAGGTGTACTATATTTGGTGCCGGAGCACCCTATCCTATCTTATCATTTACAATATTAATTTAATATCCATTTAATTTTATTATGTCACTTGTAGAAATTTTTTTTTTCTTTTTTTTTATCCCATTTCATTCTTATGGAGACCCAGACAGAGTCCCCTCTATTTTATTAGTGCATGGTGGGTTTCATGTTACCTATTAAAACAATTCATGTCCATTTCATCTATTCATTCATCATATCACTTCTCATGCTCATATCAATTTTATGAAAATAAATTACATTTCATTCATATAAAGTTTACATATATAATAATTTACAATTATATACAATCCAAAATTATTTACATCATTTAATTACATACAATACCAAAATATGAAATCTAATATGTACATAAGCCCTACCAAAATGACTGATGAGGTGACAACCCACACTGTAGTAGATCTGGTCCAAGTCTGGTCTAGGCCTTACTGCTGCTACTGTTTTCCAGTACCTATGCATGGTAAGAACCAATGCGCTAAGCATAATGCTTAGTGGTGCATAAATAAGGAAAAATAACTAAATAATTTAAAATAATTAATTCACGTATAATCTTATAAATAAATATCAATTTTCATGTATTTAAAATCTTTTCCATGTTTTCTAGAACTTTGGAAGTAAATAAGCTAATAGGGATCTTAGAAATTATTTCATGGGATTTCCCTCAGGTTTAGGGTTACTAGCTGTCTTCACCATAACTTCTTGTTAGGGTCATCCATCACCGAGGCACTGGCTCATTTAACTCATTTACAATTCACTTCTTTTATTTTTTCTTAATTTTACTTAGTCTTTATTCAGTCAATTTATGCCTTCTCACTCTAGTTGGAGTGTAGTTCTAGTCATTCTGGCTGTCCGGACAGACATTAATTGTCGGAATAGTAGAATGTACAGACTACCTAAAGTGAGGGCGTTACACCTACATAGCTCTCTTCATTTCAACCTTTGCCAGCAAGATTAACTAGAGCCAAACTTTCTCTTAATAGTCTAAATGCGGGGGTTAGCGAGATTAAATCAAAACCATACTCACCCTGACTTATCACAAAAAGAACCGGGCCTTAAGCAAGACTAGCTCAAGCCGACCTGCCCGTCCTACTCATATCCAGTGCCATACCTCACACACGCACACAGCTCCAAATTACCCTAAGGCAACACCCACATCAATTTCATCAAATAATAATGTAACCCAAAGCGTGCCTATAATAGCTATATACATATAATTATAAGTGAATGCATGAGCATGCCTTGTATATATAATAATATTGAAATTATAAATAAAATCAATATCTACTCATAGTATAACGGAATCACTGTAGCAGTTGAGTGGAGGAGGATGGTTGACCCTGATCACCTAAACAATTACATTATAAATTTATCTACCTTGACTGAAGTTGTCTCATCTGATAGTCTATTATGGCTACAGGTTGCTCCTCGAAGGTCAAATTCTCATTTAACTCCACTGTGTCTAGTTGCAGCACATGAGAAGGATCCAGAACATACTTTCTAAGTATAGAAATGTGAAATACTAGGTGGACATGAGAAAGGTTTAGTGGCAACTCCAACCGATAAGCAACTGCTCCCATTCTATCCATGATCTCAAAAGGTCCTGTGTAACGGGGTGTCAGCTTACCTTTCTTTTTAAATCTCATAACCCCTTTCATAGGAAAGACCTTTAAGAACATATAATCACCCATTGCAAATTCTACATCTTTTCCCCTTGGATCTGCATAACTCTTTTACCTACTGAAAGCTATCTTTAAACGTTTCTTGATAAAAGAAACCATCTCCAAAGTGTACTGCACTAGATCTAAATCATGTACTTTTGCCTTTTCAACTTCTATCCAACATAGAGGGGACATATAATTTCTGCCATATAATGCCTCATAGGGTGTCATTCCAATATTGGAATGATAACTATTATTATAAGCAAACTCCATTAATGGTAGCTGATCATTCCATTGACCTCCAAAATCCATGACACACATGCGAAGAATATCCTCCAATGTTTGAATTGTTCTTTCAGACTGCCCATCTATTTGTGGGTGGAAAACCATACTAGAATTCAGCTGTGTGTTAAGTGCTTTCTGAAGTTTCCTCTAGAACTGAGAAGTGAATTGGGGCCCTCTATTAGATATTATGGAAGCAAGAATCCTATGCAATCTGACTATCTCACGGATGTACAACCTTGCATACTGAGCAATAGAATAGGTGGTCCATACAGGCAAAAAGTGAACTGACTTGATCAGATGGTCCACAATCACCCATATAGAATCATACCCTCAGGTAGTACGAAGCAACCCAGTCACAAAATCTGTGGTGATCATTTCCCACTTTTACTCTGGGATGGGGATCTCCTGCAACTTCCCTGATGGCCTATGATGTTTAAATTTTACTTTTTTACAAGTTATGCATTGAGATACAAAGTCTGCTATGTAAACTTTATCATGACCCAAATTATGAGCCATACCGATACTAAGACTTGAGTCAGTATAAGGCCCCCGAAGCCCGTAGTAAGCCAAACTGATTTTAGCCCAACCATAAAGCCCATATATAGAGCCCATTTTTAAGAAATCAACCGGATAGAGTCCAGCCATAAACTGGACTACCCAATAGGGAGTTTTAGCTCACCCGACCTGTGATCACAAAATATATAAATTTGGGGAGCTCTGCTCACCCTCACAATCCTTAATATAACAATTATATCAAATGGGAGCTCAGCTCCCTCATCCACGGTATATATTTATCCCATTTAACCACACATGCATAAATATAGGTTTACAATTTCAAAAAAAATAATCTTTTATAGTCCCACGCCAAATACAACATTCCTAGCACATGCAGAGTCTAGATTTTTAATTAATACCATGAAATACTGATATTTGCTACTAGAATACCTGTGAGGAAGGAAGCAGGTTAATCATAATGAAAAAGAATCTCCTGTAACCTAAAAAAAATAGGGTGAACAGTAGTGAGCGTTCAACTCATAGAGTAAGATATGGATTTTAAATACAATTTCTATAACTATCTGGGCCTAATGCATCCCTAAAGATGAAATACAGCATATATCAACACATTCAACCAAGTTCAAACAATATTCACACAAAGAATAATCTGGAGTACTATAACACCCCGAACCACTGAGTTATGAATAGTACCATTTCTGGTATGTGACTAGTACTATTCAAAGACATCTTGAGGACCGAAAATAAAAGGAAAATTAATAGAGATAGACACAATAAAAATTCAAATGAACCAAAAACGTAAGGACTCATTGGGTATTATGAAAAAGAAGGATTATAACCCAATGAGGGGCATTTTGGTTAATTCACTTCAAGAGTTGACTTTTGACCAAATTGTAAATTTAATTAAATAAAATTAATGAATTAAAATATGGGGTAAATTTTGAAGAAAAATTCAAGTAAAAATATGTAAGGGAAAATTTAAGAAATGAAAACTTAAATTTTCATTTTCATTATGACAAAATTAAAATTAATGAAAATGAAAATTAATGACTTATGGGTTTTTGACAATTAAACTTAATTATTTAATTAAAAAGGAATAAATAAGTATAAAAGAAGACAAAGTCTCCTTCTTTCCCTTCTTGTTGCCACCACCCATCTCCCATTCCCTCTCTCTCTCTTTTCTTCATTTCGCCCATTGGCAACCTCCCTCCACTCTTGATTTCCCCACTTTCCTTATATGGGTTCCCTATCTAAATGGTAGAAAACATCAAAGTGCTCTTTCATTGAAGGATTTAAGCAAGAAGAACAAGAGAAATTAGAAGAAAATTAAAGTTGGAAAGAAATCAACAAGAGGTAAGTTTTTTTTCTTGCTAGATTAGTTACACAAACTTAAAATCAAGTTAGATTGTGATAAAATTTCATGAGAAATTGAAAAGAACTACACATGGAACCTAAACTAGGGTTTTGGCCAATTTGGGGAAAATTAGGGTTTGATGTATTTTAATATAATTGATGATGAAATCAAGTTTAGTTGAAGTAGTGTGCATGATTGGGGTAAAAAAATTACATGAGATTTGCATAAATTGAAAAATGGGAGATTAGGGTTCATGAGGAAATTGGGGCTTTGGCGCTAGAGAGTGAAATTAGTGTGTGTAGTGTTAAATTATGGTCATTTGAGGTTCCTTTAGTTTGAATTGACAATGGGTTTATGAATAGAAGTAATGAAATGATAGGATTGGAGAAAAGTGCAAACTAGGGATTTGGAATATTGGGGTTTTTGTGCTATGGATGTGTCAATGTTAAATTATAGTCATTTTGGGTGAATTAAATGTGAATTGAGGTTAGTTAGTAGAAGCAATTAAAGAAATGAAAATTTAACCTTAGGGCAGAATTTTGCACACTGAATTCAATGTGTTTGGCAGCCATAACTTGAGCTACACAACTCCAATTGGTGTGAAACCAATTGGAAATAAAACTTAAGATATAGGGATAGAATTTTTGTGAAGATACCCTGCCCCGAAAATGACCTTAAGCTACTCGAAATGAGCCTTGAAACTGGAGATAAAATTCTAGAACTTGCAGAATTAGGCACATAAACAGTAAATTTTGCATGGCCATAACTCTCTCAAGAAAACTCCGATTTAAGCAATTCTTGAACCAATGGAAACGTAACACATAGTATAACATTTCATATGAAGGACTTAAGGCCAAATTATGGACTTAACCCAATTGAATTGCTAAGCGAAATTGAGTCACCAAATCTGCCAAAAACCTAGAAATCTGCAAATTGACCATATGAACAGTAAAATTTGCAAGGCTATAACTCTGTCTAGAAAACTCCGATTTAGGTGATTCTTGAATCGATAGAAACTTAAAATATAATAGAACATTTCATATGGAGAACTAGAAGCCTAATTATGAACTTAACCCAACCAAATTGCTCAGCAAATATGAGTTGATAAATCTGCCATAGAAATGAACAGTAACGTAAATAGTAAATTTTAAATAGTCATAACTCTCTATAGAAAGCTCCGATTTAGGTGATTCTTAAACTAATGGAAACTTAAAACATAGTAGAACATTTCATATGAAGAACTCGGAGCCAAATTATGAACTTAACTCAATCAAATTGTTAGCCAAAGTTAAGTTACCAAAGCTACCACAATCAGTCCCACGTAAATAGTAAAATTCATTTGACTGTAACTTTAGTTACACAACTCCAAATGAGGTGATTGAAAAAGGGAAATAAAGATGAGACCTAGAGGGACAATTTTCATGAAGAACACCTCATCAAATTATGATTAAAACTAGGTAAAAATTGGGTTCAAAGTTCAATGTACCAAGCTGCTAGAAAACCAAAACTTTCTAAAATTTGTAAAGCTAACTTGGGATGCATTAGACATTCATGTAATGAGTTATTGGCAAAAATTGAGATAAGTATTGAGGTATTCTATTTACATGCTTTTACTAGAAAAAGAAGTTGGAACGGACAAGGAGAAGTAAGTAACAAGAAAAGGAGAATTATTGAAGGTTTGTGCACAACTAACCTTTTCTTCATTTTTAAACTTGTAAATTATTTGGAATGTGTTTATTTGAATGAGTTTGCTTTGAACAAGTTTACTTTGACTGAAATATGATTTTTCTCTTGCATTTGAGAAATTTGGGTGTTGCCACCTCTATATGGATATTATGATGATTTGAATGTGTTTATTGGTTTATAAATATGATTGTTGAGTGGAAAACTTTTAAAAACTGTTTTGAAATCACAGTTAGCATGATAGTCCCTTTCGGAACTCCCCAGTAGTAATGGCTATTTGGGGTTGATAATAGATATTGATTATGTCTCCCATTAATAATAGTTAGTGGGATAAGACTACATCAGTACTCATTAGCTAACTAACCCTTCCCTCATTAATAACGGTTAGTGAGGTTGAGATTGCTTTGTAGTGGTGTACAACACGACACTAATTGTGAAATTTTGTGTCATGGCCTGAACTGTGTGTTGATGTTGGCAACACTAATGCTTTGTGAATTGTGATTTACGAAGTGTGATTTCTCATTTGAAATGTTATTCCCATAAATGGCTCTTATGGACTTAGAACTATTGTGAAGTTTTCATACTTAAGAAAAATGTGATTTATTATGCTTTGATAAGTTTTACTTAACTTTAAGTTTTAAAGTTATTAGTTGTGCACCAATAAGTGATATACTCAGCAATAGCTTATTTAAGCTGTCGCAGGTAAGGAAAAGGAGAAAGCTGCCGAGTAAGAGACTTGGAAGCAACATTTTGGTTTTGATTGTGGGTATATATCATAGGTATACCCTTGTAATTTCCTTTTGATGTATTTTGTACCTATATGTATATATGTTCGAACATTGAGTAGTTTGTATTTAAAAGTATTACATTGCTATCACATTTTAAGTTTGTAACTATTTGTATTTTATTTTGAGACTTATGAAAATGTAACTTTTACAATATTTAGTCTATCATTATTTCCAATGAATGTTTACTTGAATTTTAACTATTCCCATGTAGTTTTTCGCAAAAGAATTGATAAGATCAAAAGCTATGATTTGTTTAAAATCCCTTGTAGCATAATTAATGGGTTATCGGTAGGTGTAATTCGGTAATTTATTAGGTATGCTACGGGAACATGTCATGCCTTACAAGGGAATAGGTGTTATATGTTTTAGTGGTATCAGAGCCGCTCGCATGTCCTCTTGGGCGATGGTGGGGCAAACCTCAGTGAGGACGCTGAGTCCCGAAAGGGGGGGAGAAAGGTCCCTTAGAAAAATCCCATATCGGCAAAGCACGGTGATGGTCTTGGGTTCAAAAAGTAATCATATATAAAATGGGGAAACTAATCACTAGAGGCACTTTTTGGTAGAATAGCCTGGAAAGTTAGAAGAACTCCAGGGTTAAGCGTACTCGTTTGAGAGAAATTTTAGGATGGTTGACCTCCTGGGAAGTTCTCCATTAAGGTGCGGAAGCATGGAAAACACAAATTTATATCATTGAATTCAAAAATTTTCACCTAGGGTCACATGCAACATGCAAGATTTATTTTTATCTATTTGATTTCAATGATAAACAACATATTAAAACTCTTTTAATATGTTTTTGGATCTGTATTTTTCATTTAAGATTTTAGAATTAATCAGATTAATTTTAGAACCCTAGATTAAATCAAGAATAAATACACTAACCTCTTGATGATCTGCAGTGTATTTGTACCTTTGGGATGTGTCTTTAGGACACCAGATATTGTCCCTCTAGCTTGTCCACACCAAGATCACCTATGGCAGCCTTGAACAGCTTCTAAAGCTTTTTCTATTAATTAAAAAATTAAGTTTTGCCTTTTAAGAGATTAAAGATGTAAACAGGACACTAGAAATGATTTCTAGTATTTTTAATTCAAGAGATTGTTGGGAAATCTCTTTGAATTGATGAGAGATGAAGAAGATGAAAGGGAGAGGTGGTTTGGGGTGGCACCAATGAAACAAATAACAGCCAGGTTTTTTTCTTTTTATCCTTTCCATTATATAGCTAGGTCACCACTTAAAACCCTTGCCAAATGTCACCTTCTAATTGGCTCTAGGTTTAATTGACCCAATCACATTATGCCAAGTGTTAAACCTATATTTAATCTTGACTTTAATCATCTTACATGATTAAAAGATATATGGCAAGCTTATGTGTAGTGCCATGTGCCACCATCTCATGATACCACATGTCACCTTGTGAAATGACCAAAATGCCCCTGTGTATTAATTTTTAGTTCTCAACCCAAAGTAAGTATTTCTCTTCTTGTAATCAATTTATATCAAATATAAATTAATTAATTAATCTTTATTAATTAGTTTCTCATTAATTAAATTCATATTTAAACACTTTAAATATAAATTTAACTTATACTATACATCTAATAACCTAGATTTGGTTTCAAGTCATGCTAAGAACTTTGCAATCTAATTTCAAACCAAACCTATTTAATTAATCAATTAAACTCTTTAATTAATTAATTAAATCATATTTAATTAGGTGATTACTTGTGTATGTGTGTGACTTACTAGGCTCATCACTAATTGGCAATGAGATATGATATCGACTCTTAATATCATCAGAACTCTTTCTTACCATAAATGATTTCTCTAAATCATTTTATGCACCTCATAGATCATGGTTAACACCTAGCATAGCATGCCATGGCCACCCAATCAGTAATAAGGTTTACCTTAAATGAACCTATAATCATATGTTACCATGCACGAGAATCTCTCTGTTACAAAATCCCAACTCAAGCTGGAGTCATGGTTTATGTCAAACCCCATTTGCTATGAATATTATGTTCTCTTTTAATTTCAGTTCTTGATTAAAAGATTTTCTCATCAGAAACTCTTTCCTGATTAAATCTATCTGTCCTGGCCAGGAACTTGAAACATCAAGAACAATTAAATGAACATAGGATTTTACCCCTATTTACTTAGAGGAATAGATTCCATCTTGATCAACACCTACCTCCATATATAACTAGTAGGAGCCAACACATGCCCATATACCCATACACAGTATAAGTATGAAAGCAGTATCAAACTCAAACCACCTATATATAAGATAACTGTGCTATCTCAGGTCTAAAGATTATATGCACTGATATGATTTACGATAATACATTGACAAGAGTAAACTCCATGTGCTTGTCATAAATGTCACTGGTTCGACCTACTTATCATGTATAAGTGCCTATCATGTTTGTTATATGGCATAAGACTCACTATTCCATCTTATTTACATCTCATATAAATAACTTGAGAACAAACATGATTACAATCTTTTTGGATAAGTCATGTCCTTATTGTGAAGTATCCTCGATTGTGAACCTATTTATGATACTTTGTGCTAGAAATACTGTCACTCATATTCTTAACAACTTAATAATAAAATTTCTAAAAAAATATCAATGGACCTTTTCTATTACACAAAAATATATTATGTAAACGGAAAAGTGAAAATGCCTTTTATTAATAAAAACATGTACAAGATACATACTAAATGATATGCTCTAGGGCATACTACTAACAATCTCTCACTAGCACTAGAGCCATTCATTACAATATTTTAGACCTATCTTCTCAAGATATCGGTCTAACAATGCTTGTGACAAAGGCTTAGTGAATGGATCAGTTGGACTTTTCAACTGATGCTATTTTCTGCATGGCTTGCCCAACTATCTCTCTGATAATGTGATAGCGCCTTTCTATGTGTTTGGATTTCTGGTAAGACCAAGGTTCCTTAGCCTGTATGACTGCTCCATTGTTGTCACAGTGAAGTGGAACTACTGACTCAATAGAAGGAACTACTGCAAGTTATGTCACGAACTTCTTTATCCAAACAGCTTCCTTTGCAGCATCTGATGCAGCAATATACTCAGCCTCGGTAGTGTAATCTGCAGTCGTACTCTATTTGGAACTCTTCCAACTGACTGCACTTCTATTACAAATGAACACAAACCCAGAGGTAGACTTTTTATCATCGATATATGATTGGAAATCAGAATCTGTATGATCATCCAATTGCAAGTCACCACTTCTATATATTAAGAATAAATCCTTAGATCTTCTCAAGTACTTAAGGATATTCTTGACAGCTATCCAGCATTCCAAACCTGGATTGGATTGGTACCTGCTAGTCAAACTAACAGCATATGCGATATCCGGCCTAGTACACAGCATTGCATACTTCAAACTTCCAATAGCCGAAGCATATGGAATCCTGGCCATTTTATCTCTTTCTTCAGGTGTCTTTGGAGACATCTCTTTAGAAAGGTGGATACCATGTCTCATTGGTAACAATCCTCTCTTGGAATCAAGCATGTTAAACCTCTTTAACACCTCTTCCAAGTATAGACTTTGGGATAAACCAATTATTCTTTTCGCTCTATCTCTATAGATGCAAATCCCAAGAATATAGGTTGTCTCCCCTAAGTCTTTCATGGAGAATGTATTTGACAACCATACCTTTACAGTTGTCAACATACCTGTGTCATTACCCATCAACAGTATGTCATCCACATATAAGACAAGGAAAGTGATAGCATTGTCACTAACCTTCTTACATACACATGGTTCATCCTCATTTTTGATAAAACCAAATGATTTAATGGCTTCATCAAAACGGATGTTCCAACTCCTCGAAGCTTATTTCAACCCATAAATGGATCGCTTTAGCTTGCGCACTCTGGAACCATCATGGGATTCAAAACCCCTAGGTTGTTTCATAAAAATGTTTTCTTCAATGTATCCATTGAGAAAAGCTGTTTTGACATCCATTTGCCAAATCTCATAATCATAGTATGCAGCTATTACTAATAGAATCCTAATTGATTTAAGCATGGCAACAGGCGAGAAAGTCTCCTTATAGTCAATTCCTTGCCTTTGGCGAAACCCTTTTGCTACTAACCTTGCCTTATAGGTCTCTACCTTTCCATCAGAACCAATTTTCTTCTTGAAAATCCATTTGTTCCCTATAGGTACAATACCTTCAAGTGGATCAACAAGATTCCAAACTTAATTCTTATACATGGAATCAATCACAGATTTCATAGCATCAATCCATTTTGAAGAGTCTATATCTAATATAGCTTCTTCATAGGTAAGTGGATCATCTCTATGATCTACTTCTTCATGAGTAGACAACTCTTGTTCTTCTTCATGAAGGAAACCTTATCTCACTAGTGGGTGAGATACCCTGGTTGTTCTACGAGGAATAGCTGTAGATGTTTCATCAACGGGTGTAGGTTGACTAGATGGATCTATATCCATCTGATCTATTGGTTGGTCAAAATTTTCCAATTCTATCTCTATTTGCCTTCCTTTGCCTCCTTCTTGAACAAACTATTGTTCAAGAAATGTGGCATCTCTACTTATCACAACCTTTTGTGAAGTAGGCAAATAAAAATAATATCCAAAACTATCTTTTGGATATCTAACAAATTGACCTTTTTCTGATCTGGTTTCCAATTTATCAGTGTTTAGCTTTTTGATATAAGCTGGACAACCCCAAATCTTAACATGCTTAACACTTGGTTTTCTTCCATGCCATATCTCATAAGGTGTGGAAGAAACTGATTTTGATGGAATCCTATTCAGAATATACAAAGCTGATTCTAATGCAAATCCCCAAAAGGAGATTGGCATATCAGTATAGCTCATCATACTACGTACCATATCCAATAGGGTACAATTTCTCCTTTCAGATACACCATTCAACTGTGGCGTTCCTGGAGGAGTCAGCTGGGAAACAATGCCGTGCTCTCTCAAGTATTCATCAAATTTAGTACTCAAATATTCACCTCCACGATCTAATCGAAGAGCTTTAATACTCTTTCCTATTTGATTTTCTACTTCAAATTTAAATTCTTTAAACTTTTCGGATTCATGTTTGTATTTCATCAAATACAAATATCCAAACCTTGATTTATCATTAGTAAAGGTAATAAAGTAATGAAAACCGCCTCTAGCCATATCCTTAAATGGACCACATACATCATTATGTATTAGCTCCAAAATATTTCAACTCTTAGCCCTTATCCAACAAAGGGTAATCTAGTCATTTTGCCCTGAAGGCAAGATTCACAAGTTGGAGTAGGCTCAGAGCCCAATGAGAAAAGAATCCCCATGTTCTCCAGTTTTGCAATCCTATCTTCTCATAACCTTAAGTGCCAAATATATTTTGAACTTGAGTTGATTTTCATTATGGCATTGCATTCTTTTAGATTGCTTGCATTAGATTTGTATTTAACATTATTATCTAGATAATAAAGTCCATCATGCATATAATCCGAACCAACATATTTATTTCCAAAATAAATATTGCAAACATTATTTATGAACTGAAATTCATAACCATCTCTAGTCAAACTAGATATAGAAATGATGTTCTTAAAAGGTATCAAGTATATACAAAACCTTGTTTAAATACAAAATATGTCTATACATGTATAAAGATTTAGATCCTATGGCTAAAGCTTTAACAGTTGAGCTTTTGCTAACCCGGAGTCTAATATCTCATTAGTGCAAGCTTCTATTATTTGCTATACTCTAGGCAGTTCCTATTTCTATGCCCATCATTATGGTAGTGGAAACACTTTTCTTTTGCCTTTGTCAGCTTTGGTCTTCCCTATCTGTTTAGCTTATCTTCTTGGAAGGATTAGGAATATGAGGTTTCTTTTTCTTATTGCCCTTCTTCTTGTTAGACTTTCCAGCAGAAGAAGATGCAATCAAAGCTACCTCTTTTCCTTTATTTCTAGGCATATTCTTTTGGGCAATAATCAACATGTTGAGTAAACCATCCAAGGTGCATTTCTGCTTAGTCATATGGAAATTTGTCACAAAATTCCCAAATGACTCAGGAAGGGACTGAAGGATTAAATCCGTCTACAATTGGAAATCCAAGTTAAAGTCAAGATGTTCCAGCTGCTCAATCAACCGAATCATCTTGTGGACATGATTCCTAACATTCTGTCCCTTAGACATCCTCATGCAGAATAGCTATCTAGATATCTCATACCTAGCATTCCTGTTATGCTCACCATACAACTCTTGCAGGTGAAGAAGGATCTCACTTGCACTCTGCATGTTCTCATGCTGCTTCTGTAACTCATTTCTCATGGAAGCAAGCATATAATACTTAGCTCTCATATCATGCTCCTTCCACTTGTCCAAAGTTTCATGTTCCTCTTGAGTGGCCTCTGGAGGTAAGGGACCAGGAACATTTGAGTCTAGAACATATCCTATATATTCAAGGTTCAGGACAAGTTTCAAATTTCTTAGCCAATCAGACAGATTAGGTCCTGTCAACCTATTGCGATCAAGTATGCTTGCAAGAATATTGGATGGTGGTGGTTGTTCTGTCCTTATTATTATCAGAAAATTAACTACAGAAAATAACCAGATTAATTAGTAAATGTATCATGTAATTAACCAAAATGATTATGGTCTTTTAATCAAATTGGTCCTCCCACTAACTTAGCAAATCCTACACTTCCAAAGCAGAAAATGAAAATCCTAGTTGGATAGATTTCTAGTGGGTGATTGAATTCTTGTAATTCTATTGATCATCCTCAGGTACATCCATTATTGGAATTACAATAAACTATAAGTGAGCAACTCCTTGCCCATCACATCTCAGGTGAGGTTCAATCCTTTACCTAGCCCCTAATGCTCAAAATCTCAGGTACATCCATTATTGACTTATCTTGCATTAGTTAAGTTGATCCCATTGAGCTAGTAATTATGCAAATAATTTTAATGTCCTCAAGTACATCCAATATTGGCCACTAAACCATTTACATATTTACAACATCTCAGGCTTAACAATTATTCTTAAGAAAATCTCTTAAATTAATTGCATCTTATGCAAGTATTTAAAATTTCTTAAAATAATTGCCTCAATGGAGGGCCCATGTTATAATTACTTTAATTATAGCATTTCCAACTTAATCATTTGTTTGGAAGATTTTATGGTAATCCTAATTACTATTAAGGTCTCACTTTGCACATTATCCATTTAGCATGTATATATCATATACTTACATACATTCACATACATCTCATGCATTCATGGATAAATAATAAATATGATATGATCATGGACTTTCTAAGGGATTCAATTCTGAGCCACCAAGAATTGAATCAGGGCACTCCTTGGTGCATTTCATACATTCATTTTACAAGAGTTACTGAAGGAGTACATAATCAACACTTGATCTTAAATTCCTCCCACTAGTCCCACCAATGCTCTTGACCTCCTTGAACTTGTTGCAATCCAATTACATAGTAATCCTTGGCATATCAAGGCGAATTTACAAGAACTTAAATAAACGAAATTACAACCCAAAATTATTACAACCTTAATAATACGTGCCCAAAATAAATTAAAATAAATTAATTAATTTACAATCCTAAAGAAATATAAAAGAAATAAATCCAATCACATTGGTCTTTTATAGTCCATGAACATCCATCATGCATATCACCATTTAACAATTAAATAAAACATACATACTTAAATTAAATTGAATATCTCATATTCAACTTAAAAATCCAGATTTGAATATGATTCAAACAAATTTAAAAATTCAGATTTGAATCACATTCAAATAAATTTAAAAATTCAAACAATTTTTAAAAAATCAGATTTGAATCACATTCAAACAATTTTTTAAAATTCAGATTTGAATATTATTCAAACAACTTTAAAAATTCAGATTTGAATATGATTCAAACAACTTTAAAAATTCAGATTTGAATCACATTCAAACAACTTTTAAAATTCAGATTTGAATCATATTCAAATAATTTTTAAAATTCTGATTTGAATCAAAATTTAATTGTGTGATTAAAACTCTAATTAAACAATTTAATTAGACATAGGATAGGCTTTAGATCATACAACAATTGCAGAATTTAAAACCAAACCTTACGCCACCCATGAAGCCAAAGATGGCACACCAATGATGGTGTCCTTCACCAAAGCCGCCACCTTTCTTGCAACCAACAATGGATCTATCATCTCATTATTATTCCACACAATTAAATCATATAATCAATAATCTAAATGGCAAATATAGTGGCTCTGATACCAATTGAAGGAGCGAAAGCATGAAAAACACAAGTTTATGTCATTGAATTCAAAAATTTTCACCTAGGTTCACATGTATCATGCAAGATTTATTTTTATCTATTTGATTTCAATGATAAACAACATATTAAAACTCTTTTAATATGTTTTTGGATCTATATTTTCCATTTAAGATTTTAGAATTAATCAAATTAATTTTAGAACCCTAGATTAAATCAAGAACAAACACACAAACCTCTTGATGCACTGCAGCATATTTGTACCTTTGGGATGCGTCTTTAGGACACCAGATGTTGTCCCTCTAGCTTGTCCACACCAAGATCACCTATGGTAGCCCTTGAACAGCTTTTAAAGCTTTTTCTATTAATTAGAAAATCAAGTTTTGCCTTTTAAGAGATTAAAGATGTAAACAGGACACTAGAAATGATTTCTAGTATTTTTAATTCAAGAGATTGTTAGAAAATCTCTTTGAATTGATGAGAGATGAAGAAGATGAAAGGGAGAGGTGCTTTGGGGCGGCACCAATGAAACACATAACAGCTAGGTATTTTTATTTTCATTCTTTCCCTTATATAGCTAGGTCACCACTTAAAACCCTTACCACATGTCACCTTCTGATTGGCTCTAGGTTTAATTGACCCAATCACATTGTGCCAAGTGTTAAACCTATATTCAATCTTGACTTTAATCATCTTACATGATTAAAAGACATATGGCAAGCTTATGTGTAGTGCCATGTGTTACCATCTCATAGTACCACATGTCACCCTGTGAAATGACCAAAATGCCCCTGTGTCTTAATTTTTAGTTCTCAACCCAAAATAATTATTTCTCTTCTTCTAATCAATTTATATCAAATATAAATTAATTAATTAATCTCTATTAATTAATTTCTCGTTAATTAAATTCATATTTAAACACTTTAAATATAAATTTAACTTATACTATACATCCAATAACCTAGATTTGGTTTCAAGTCATGCTAGGGACTTTGCAATCCAATTGCAAACCAAACCTATTTAATTAATCAATTAAACTCTTTAATTAATTAATTAAATCATATTTAATTAGGTGATTACTTGTGTATGTGTGTGACTTACTAGGCTCATCACTAATTGGCAATGAGATATGATATCGACTCTTAATATCATCAGAACTCTTTCTTACCATAAATGATTTCTCTAAATCATTTTATGCACCTCATAGACCATGGTTAACACCTAGCATAGCATGCCATGGCTACCCAATCAGTAATAAAGTTTACCTTAAATGAACCTATAATCATATGTTACCATGCACGAGAATCTCTTTGTTACAAAATCCCAACTCAAGCTAGAGTCATGGTTTATGTCAAACCCCATTTGCTATGAATATTATATTCTCTTTTAATTTCAGCTCTTGATTAAAAGATTTTCTCATCAGAAACTCTTTTCTGATTAAATCTATTTGTCCTGGCCAGGAACTTGAAACATCAAGAACAATTAAATGAACATAGGATTTTATCCCTATTTACTTAGAGGAACAGATTCTATCTTGATCAACACCTACCTCCATATATAACTAGTAGGAGCCAACACATGCCCATATACCCATGCACAATACAAGTATGAAAGCAGTATCAAACTCAAACCACCTATATACAAGATAACTGTGCTATCTCAGGTCTAAAGATTATATGCACTGATATGATTTATGACAATACATTGACAAGAGTAAACTCCATGTGCTTGTCATAAATGTCACTGGTTCGACCTACTTATCATGTATAAGTGTTTATCATGTTTGTTATATGGCATGAGACTCACTATTCCATCTTATTTACATCTCATATAATAACTTGAGAACAAACATGATTACAATCTTTCTAGATAAGTCATGTCCTTATTGTGAAGTATCCTCGATTGTGAACCTATTTATGATACTTTGTGCTAGAAATACTGTCACTCATATTCTTAACAACTTAAGAATAGAATTTCTAACAAAATATCAATGGACCTTTTCTATTACACATAAATATATTATGTAAATGGAAAAGTGAAAATGCCTTTTATTAATAAAAAGGTGTACAAGATACATACTAAATTATATGCTCTAGGGCATACTATTAACACTTCATTCCACCTATGGGACAGAACCGTGAGGCCTATGGCCAAAGCGAACAATTCCTCTAATGGTTGGAGCCCGACCTTTATAAGCACACACACACACTCGTGTGTCACATCAATCAAATATATAAATATATAATTAAATAGATAAATAAATAAATAAATAAATAAATAAATAAATAAATATATATATATATATATATATATATATATATATATATATATATATATATATATATATATATAGGAGTTGATCTTCTATAAAGCTCTCTTAATTCTAACCTCTGCCAGCGAGATCAACTCAAGCCGTACTTTCTTTTAATAATCCAAATGCGGGAGTCAGTGAGATCAACTCAAAACCATATTCACCCTGAGTTGCCATAAAAAGGACTGGGCCCCAAGCGAGATTAACTCAAGCTGATCTGCTGGTCCTACCCATATCTAGGACCACACCTCACGCATGCCGACACACGCACACAGCTCCAAATTACCCTAAGGCGACACTATTATTAATTTCATCAAATAATAATGCAACAAAAAGTATGCCTATAATAGCTATATACATATATTTATAAGTGAATGCATGAGCATGCCTTGTATGTATAATAATATTAAAATTATAAATAAAATCAATATCTACTCACAGTATACCAGAAATCACTATGGCGGCTGAGTGGAGGAGGATAGCTGACCCTAATCACCTAAATAATTACATGATAAATTTATTAGCAGTAACTTAAAATAAGACTTTAAACAGTCAAAAGACAATTTAATTTATGTCGAAAATCTGACAGAGTTTTCCCTGTACCTAGGACCTACCAACTTGCAAGGCAACTCAAATGATACTTTTAAATCCAATGGCCTCAGGCCCACCTCACAACAACATCATATTGCCTCTCCTAGGCCCGCTAAACTAGTCAAAAAAACTATATAATTACACATAAAATAATTATTTAAAAATTCAAAGTATTATAGTGCTACTCTCATAATCCTAGAATTAAGCAAACTACTCACTCATGGCGAGTTTAACAAATATACTGAAATTTATGTGTCCATAGATTTTTAAATTAAATTCATAGCTTTATTTTCCTTCAATTCTTAGTATTCATAATAGTAGTTCAGAATATATCTCTCCACACCTTCGATAGTTTAAACAATTAAAATTTTTGCTTAGTACTTACCCCTATAAATTTCTCATGGAAACGATACTCTACTTATTACTATATTACTTGTTCACGATCTGCACACTTGCAGGGTTGTAAACCAGTAAATATCAAATTACTGCTCTGCCCTATCCACGCCCATTTACCACTATAGTTAGTTGAAAAACCAGCTCCCAAGGTTCTCTGCAAATGTTATTTTTTGCATATTGTAATTTAATTGCCTTTAAGTCCTTTCTAGTTCAGTTTAATTTAATCATAAAGTTTTCATTTTATTTGCCTCATACTAGAGTTTGAACTCAAAAGTCATGGAGATGATTGTAGTATTCAAAGATTCTATTTGGTATAGAGGTTTTGAATGAAAAAAAGCTTAAGAAAAACACCATTCTAAATTTTGTTAAAAGAAAGGTTATAAAAAGATATTTTACTATTTAGAATTTTTATGATTAAAATACATCAAACTTAAATTTAATTAATTTAAAATTTTTAATACCATCTAATTAATATATTTTTAAAAAATATTTTATTAATTATATGTATTGTAAGTAAAAAATCATGTGTAGGAAGTTATTTTTCGTAATGTAACTTTAGCATAAATTTACCCATAGTATTTATGGAAATTTTAAAATTTTATTTATATAAATAGGATTGCTAAATTTTAGTGGAAAACACATAAAAATATCTAGTGTTTTTGTGCCTCTTTCAAGTTAAGATATGAAATTAGATTTGTTACAAAGTGGTATCTTATAATTACACATATTGTGATCTATTAACTGCCCACATCTGGGCAGCGCTTTTCTCTAGGTTTAGCCCTTTGTTCCTTTGACAATCTAACTTTCGGCAAGACCTCACCCTCCTGCTTTTCCATCTTCCTTCTTAACTAATCATAACTCCTCTTCTTTTTTTTTTAACACCTAGCTCTTTTTACTCTTAGTTAACCTCATCATGTCTGACTATGAAACAAGTGTGTCTAAGATTATTAACAAAGCCTTGCAACTCAACTGTCAAGACAAAACCCTCCACCTAACACCATCTAGTCATGACCCAACTAACATACACAGAAGAATGTTGGTGGCAAAACTCATAGCACCAAGAACCTTTAGCCCTACAACTATTAAAGCATCATTGACCAAATCTTAGTTAACAAGAAGGGGTTTTCAAATCATGCTAAAAAAGGCTAATTTGCATCTCATCACATTTTAACACGAAGTAGATGCCTAATTTATGTTGAACAATAGACCTTGGTGTGTTAAGAATTACCTTCTAGCCATCCAACAATGGCCGTTAGATGTGACATTTGATGATTTAGTCTTTCATCGTATGCCTCTTAGGGTTCAAGCTCATGGGCTTCCTCCAAACCATATGACATGGAGAACATCATAATGATAGGTGCCTATTAGGCAATTTTTTAGAAGCTGATTTAATGCAAGATGGTGTCGTTGGTTATCCAATCTACCTGCGAATTAGGATAGGCATCCCTATTGAGCAACCCATAACACTTGGCTTTTAAAATATGAAGGTGATGGGATGAAGCAGTGGATTTCTCTAAAATATGAGAAACTTTTAGACCTTTATTACACATGTGGCAAAATGGCTCACAGGAGTAAGGACTACCAATTAGTGGAAGATAACCCGAAAAAACACAGAGTTTCAAACATCCAAAACCCCTTTTGGTCCCTGGTTAAAGGCAAGCCCTAGCCGTGAAACACCATGAAAGGGGATGAAGCTTTAAACAGGCAGCTATTGAAACCCTTATGCCTTGAAAGAGGGTAATTGATATGAAGTATTGAAGGAGTCCAATTGTATGCATGTTGAATTTATGCTTATATTTCTAAGTTTTCCCCTAAAATGTATTCTAAAAGGGCGTTGATTTGCTTAAGGACAAGCAAAAGTTTGAGTTTTGGGATATTTGATACACTTGTATTTTATAGATATTTTTAAGCACAGTTGTACAGCATTTCATAGCATTTAAATAAGTAATTTCATGCATAATCACCAAATTCATTAATTTTTGTAAACTTCATCACTCTGTATTAAATTCTATGTTTTCTGCATATTTTCAGATGTTTAGAGGAAGTTTCAAAGCATAGAAGTAAAGAAGGAAGCTTAGAAAAACTCAAGAAGAGAAGATTATTGCTGATACATAGTACACGGGTCGTGTAAACATACCACAGAAGAAAACCAAAGAAGTCAAAGAAGAAACACAGCACACAGGTCATGTAACATGACCTATGTAACTTGTGGAGACTCGTATAAGATTCTGCTTGGCAAAGCTCGAAGAGTTCTCGAAAGAACAACAGTACACGGGCCGTGTAATTGGACCCGTGTAACTAGCTGAGGCTCGTGTAACCTTCTGCTTTGACACAAGATGCAACCTTCTAGCTCCAGTAAGTTACACGGCCCTTGGTCATATATACGACCAAGGGCTGAGTATCAGCCGATAGCCAGTTTCCTGATTAGGTTTTAGCCCCAGTTTTTATAGAGAGAATAGACTTTTAATGCTTTTGGGACTCTAAAAACCTAACCCTAGACATTGAATATAAATAAAAGTAGAAGAAAATAGAGAATAGCGATCTATCTCTCTCTCGACATACACATTTTCATTCACATACATCTTCATCATTCTCTTCAAGCCGTCTTAAAGAATAGTCCATTGGCATTAAGGAGTAGTCCTCAGCCATAGTTGCACAAGTTCAAAACTGCAGATTCTCTTCGTTCTTTTGTTCTATTTCTTTAGGCTATTTTTATGTTCTTTTATTTCACTTTTATTATGTTTGTTAAACTCACCATAAGTGAGTAGTTTTTTATTCTAGAATTAGGAGAGTAACGCTTGTAATCATTATTATGGACAAATATTGAGTTTTATTTATTGGATTTGAGTTTTGTTCTTTGATTCAATTTCTTGTGTTCTTAATGCATGTTATGTGTTGGTACCCACCTAGCTATGATCTAAGATACTAATTGAAAAACTGAAAGATGAAGATTGATATTAGAAATTAGGATTTTGAACCTAGGAAATCTGACCTAGAGATAGGCTAATGACCTTTGTGGAGTTCCATAATTAATCATAGATTTTAAAGGGTTTTTATTAGGACTAATCACTAACGAAAGTAGGGTTTAGCTCTAATCAAAATGCACCTTAGGTGCTTTGAGAGAGGACCTAGGATATCTTAGGATTAATTTCCATTAAAGCAACGATCCTTAATCTAATGAATAGACAAGGTTGAATCCATAATAAGGTTAAAGTGTGAAATCTTAATTTTGGAATTGCTTCAATAGATTGTTTCATTTCATGTTCATTGCTATCCTTAGTTTTTAATGCTTAAAATTAATTAGATTCACTCTCCATTTATATTCGGTAGCCTAGACAGTCGTAATTGCTGTGTAACTTGGTACTTGCTAAATAAATTCCTCGTGGGACAATACTTTACTCACTATTACTTATTAGCGATCCGTGTACTTGTAGGGTTGTAAAACCAGCAAGCATAACCCTTCCTTTCTTACTTTCTAGGCCCAGTATTTCTCCTTTCTGTGTAATTCTATTATTAATTCTTTCTCAATTACCTGAATAGTGTCTCCATCCCAATTTGTTGGATTCCTTTTGGCTATTTCTAGTTGCTCCTTTAAATCATTAATTTGGCATTGAGAGTTTTGATTATTCATCCTTGACCATTCTACCATGTCATGTCTGCACTGCTTTAGCTTTGTCATTGCTTTGTACATATTGAACCCCGGAACATCTTATTGCCATACTCAGCCAATGACATTTTCCACCTCTTTATTATGTATCCATCTAATATCAAAATGAAATCATCTATTTGCCTTGTAACAAGAGTGATCAATTGATAAAAGAAGTGGTTTATGATTAGACCCAGTATCTTGAAGATGAAAAAGAATAGTATTTGGATGCTAAAAGAGCCAGAAGGAGGTAACCAAACATGTATCGAGGCTTTCCTTGAAGTGGAACGGACCACTTCTTCTATTACACCATTTCATTTGAGGCCTAAAAATCCTAAATCCATTAATCCCATGTTACTAATGAATTCACAAAAAGGAAAAACTTTTGAATTGAAGTCATAATTTCCCCTATGTTTTTCTTTTGAACTTAAGACAGTGTCAAAGTCCCCAATCAACATAGCCTTTTTGGTGAGGCGACTTTTATTTTGAGTAAGAAAATTAAATTACAAACTTCTAACGTCATCTAGGTAGCTGAAATACACAAATAAAATATCCCACTTAGCATTAAAATGAGTGTCGAGGATACAAGCATGGATAAAGAAATCTTCCTTAGTAACAATAGTAACATTGCAATCTTATTTCTAAGCTAATCTTGGTCCTCCTGCTAATCATCTCGTGTTGACAATAGACATCTCAGCAAAACCACACCTATGCATCTTGTGCCTCATAGTTCTATCATTATTCTTGGTCTCTATTAAGAAGACAATTTATGAGGAATGGGAGTGGCACATCCCTTAAAGATGGTGGAACATTAGGGGGTTCCCCACACCTTGACAGTTCCAACTGAGAATTTTCATTTATCCAATTGGGGCCATTTTTGGCCTGCCACCTCCACTAATTGGACTTTCGAGTCATCAGAGCATGTCTTTTTTGTCTCATTACCTATTTCCTCTTCTTCTCTAATTCGTTTGTCACTGTTAGTTCTCTCTTTTGCATCATTAATTTCCTCTATGTCACCATTCCCTTCCTCTGTGACTTCTCTGATAATAATTCCAGTACCTATCATTGCTTTTGTTTATGCTAGTCTCTTCCACTTGTGTTGATTAGGAACTAGCAATTGATTTGTATTCTAGACAACCTTTGTTTGTTCCTTTTGTATTTTCTGGCTTTTCTAACTCTTAGGCTTAAAAAGGTCTATGGCCATCTCAATAAGGTCATCCAGTGATATATAGTTTTATGGGTCTATGAGAGGTTTTGGGATTGCAATTGCAAGCTTAGGGTTGGTAAGAGATGGCACATTTTCATTTTGGGTTTGATTTTGGTGGTTTCAGATATTGTTAGCAAGATTTGGGTTTTGGTTTAGGCTAGAATGGTTAGAATTCTCTTTTATGGGCCTCTTCTTGAATGGTGTAAGAATGTGGTAGTATTAGGTTAAAAAAGTTTCGGTTAGTAGTGGGACCTACTTTAGTTGGGCTTTGGCTAGTATTGGTCTTCTAACTTTTTAGTACATTTACCCCAACATCTATTCCCATATCAGGTGAGATTAGAGTCATCTTTATGGCTTTGCGTGTTAAGCTAGAGGTGATGATGATATTTCCTAACTCTCTTGTAGCCGCATCTTAGAAGTAGGAGATCATACAAGGAAATTTTGCAAAGAAGGCCTCTGAATCCATTTTTGTGATTTCCTGAGAGGAAATATACTCTACAAAAAGCTTTGGGATTTGGTGAAAGGGAAAAGCTATTGTGGGGTGGCTAGCTCACAATCCAAGGTAGGCTCACTATTTGATTTTTCCTTAAGAGGAAAGTTTTGTTGCTCAAGGTTTTAAAAGGAAAAAGATTTATTATTTTGAGATTGATCTTCAATCACATCTAGATTGCTGGTCTTGGTTTCAATGCTAGTTATTACCAATGGCAATGGGTGGTGGTGGTGGATTTCGGTTAAGGGTTGAGACTTAGAGGTAGTTTTTGGTATGGTACTTTATTTTTATATGAAATCAAACATCTCTCTTTCAATTATTCTTGGAGTGTTGAGGTGTAATGTTTGGGTTTGTGGTAGGTGTGGTGGTGGTGTTAGGAGGGGAGAGAGGATTATGGCATGGCTTTGTAAGGATTCCAAGCTTCTAAATTCCTTGGCAATATGTTGGCCATATGAACAGGTAAGATGGGTGGAGCATTATTTTTGGGTGGAAGCAGGATCGGTTTAGGTGTGGCATCAGAGGTTATCCTCTATACAAGGCTATTAATAAGTCACAAATAACCTGTTTTATCAGGATAAACTTAAGAAATACTTACTCCCCCCCAAATTTACCTCTATTGAAGAATATTTGTGAGTTTGATTTAATTCAAACTCCATAAGCACATCTCAATTCCTTATCTCCATTAATGTAGCACACACTTTCAAAAGATCAAAAGGTTTTTAGAGAGGTTGTAATGGGGTTAAGGAATGATGATTTGGTTACCAATGAAGGGTTTTAAGGAGTGCAAATATAAGGATAGCTTTCATGCACTAAGTTCTAAGCATACCAAGTTTACTCTGTTGATTTTGTGTGGGGAAGAAGGGTTCTTCATAGTGCTAAATGCACTTTTATAATGTTTATTTTAGGACCCTTTTTTTGTGTCCCTTTTTGTCCTCTCCCCTAAACTCATTGTTTTTGCTAGATTGGAAAGGCAAATTCTTCTTTGATTTCAATTGTACTCTTGCACTTTTTCTTGAGTTTTACACCCCCTTCTCTCCATCTTTCTCTTACACTTGTATACCTATCCTTCATACACTAGGCTTCCTCAAAAGGGTAAGGTGAGTGTTTAGGCTAAGGGCTAGGTAAGTATTTGTGGGTAAATAAGGAAAATTATATAGGTAAAAATATAGACTCAAGTTGGCTGCTAGGGATATATATTTTAAATAGGGATGGTTAAGGCTTAGTGAGGTTATATCAAAGAATGCCTTAATCATCTCTTCATTAAACATATGCTAGGATTTCGTCTTAATAGGTCTAAGAGACATGTTCTAGAGCTAGTGAGGCATTTTTAGGTTTGCTTGTATTTCAGAAATTTTCTGCTAATTTTGCAAGTTCAATGTGACATATTAATAGCTATGAAGGGGTTTAACTAGTCTAGCTCCACTAAGGTGATTAAGTTTTTTACAAACAACAAATTAAATCCCTTTTTGCCTATCCAGATACATTCATTTCTCTATATCATGAGTCCAGTTATTAGCTTATTAATATTTTTTTGTTATAGTTCTAAGTAAAAAAAAAAAAAAAAAATTGAAATTCTCAAAATTTGCAAAATTTTCTAGATTTTTGATGCGCAAGTATAATATGGATATAATTAAGCAATGTAATGAAATGTAATGAATGCAGTGTATGAAATGCATCTATACCCCCCAAACTCAAATCTAACATTGTCCTCAATGGCAACACAATATGCAAAATTAAGATATATCATAAAAAGTTATGAAAAAGCATATTATGTATTAAGAGTTACAAATTTGGACAAAATAGCAAGGATTAGAGACCTATAAGCATAGTTTAGGACTAAGGCATATAAGTTTTACATGAAAGAACCTATCCTAAAGTCCTAACTCTATAAAGTCTCTGATGGTGATGATGGTCCCTCTCCATCGATCCTATCAATTATCATATCGTGCATGTTGTGGGCTTCTTGGAGGCTGTTTTCGAGTGCTTGAATCCTATTGTTGAATGTGGTCTCCATACACTGAAGGTATGTGAGGACAGGGTCTATCAGTAGTGGCATGTATGGAGGGACTCTAGCGAGTGACTCATGGTGGAATGGCTCTTGTGCTTCCTCCTAGGCTCGTGAGGGTTCACCCGACTATTCTCACCTAGGGATGACATTCCCTTCTACATCAACGAGGAAGCATGTGTTCCTAACCTTCTTACATATCTCCATGGATATGCAAATGGTTTGGTCAATCCTAGTGATGCTAGCGATGGAGCACAGCCTGTGATGCCCAGGGACGAATCCATAGTGGAGTGCTTTGGCTATGATGAGGCCGCCAAGCACTATGTGCCCTGTAGGCTGGTGGGATATGTAGTGTAGGTGGTTGCACTGGAAGAACCCAGTATTGCAACATTGGCTTGTGACAATACTCCATAAAAAGAAGAGCTCATTGGCATTCACCATGCCTAAGCTATCGCCACGGCCCGTGATGGTGTAAGCGGCTAGCCTGTGCATATACCTCAGAGCGAGGCTAGTGATACTAAAGGATTTAGGCTTGCTGGAGTTATAAATGTCAGTGTTCAGGGTAATGGAGCACCAGAAGTCCACGCTGTTGTAGATCATCCTATTTTACGGGATCTCCTGGAACCCGGTACTGTCAAAGTCGAACACTGCATTAAACTCATCTAGAATCATCACCCGATCGATGCCAAGCAGATGAAATTTGATCCTGCCCTTGTCTTCTTTGTTTGTGGGCCATAAGGTGGCCTTAAAGCTCTTAAGGAACTCGAGCGTGGTGTCTCTATAGGTAGGGAATTAGAGTTGCACAAATTGAGTCCAACCAATGCTTACAAGCAACCCATCGATCTCCTCTTATAGGCTAAGTTGTTCCAGCAACCCGAAATCCATGTACTTGGTGGAGATAATCCCCTTGTTATTAAGTCGTGCACACAAGTCTCGATGGGTGGAATCACGGAATGGCCAAACAATGGAAAATGCTGGTTGTGCTGGCTATGGTGGTTGGGGTTGGGGTGCGGGTTGTGGTTGGGGTTGAGGTGGTGGAGGTGGGGCTTGTCTCGTTCTCGGGTGCTGGGGTGATGGCTGGGGAGACAAAGGTGAGGAATCTCCTCCTTGCCTTGAGGAAAACCCGATTCTCCTTGCAGGGGGCTTAGCAGGTGCTATTAGTGCTTTGGAGAGGGAGAAAAGATAGGGTTTTGTGAAGGGAATGGAGATTGGAGAGGTATTTGAAGAGCAAAAGTTTGGTAAAGGAGGAGATTTAGAGTGGATGGGAATGTAGTGGGGATTGGAGTATTTAAAGGGACAAAAAGTCCCTTTCGTTTCGCGCGTTTTCATGACCCTGGGTATCCTATATGCAACATGATACACGGGTCATGTATCACTGTCGCACCTTACCCCTTCATAAGGCATCACATGATCTCGTAGTATACCTAATGAATTATTGAACTTCGCCTACCAATAACTCATTAAATACACTACAAGGGATTTTTAAACCATTTCCAATTCATTTTAAGTTGAAAGTGATGATAGCCCATTATTAAAAGGTATTAAAATTCAAGTTATGTTATATGTAAAAACTTTGGTTATTTTGACTTTTCAGTTTTTTTTTCGCAAATTTTATAAAAATTCCGGTAAAGTGTCGGCTGTAATTTGAGAAAACAGTTCTTTTAAAACCTGAAAAGAAAGCAGTTTCAAGATATATATTCTCAATCTCAACTCAACATATATACAGTTCAACAGAATCTCAATCCCCATTTCAATTTCAACACAATTAAAACAAAAACATAAATTTTATTTCATTTCATTCAAAAATATATACAAGAGTCATAATTTACAGAAATGAAAACAAAAGTAATAATAATACAATTTGACTGTACAACTGCTCGACTAATTCACAAGATACATATGAACATAAATATTTACATCAAAATGTAACTACAAGGGTATAAATAATATACCCGTATAAAATCTCCAAGTATGCTCCTCTGTCGCCTTAGCAGCTTACTCTGCTGCTTTATCCTTACCCCTATCTGCGATAGCAAATAAAAGCTATCGCTGAGTAATTTATACTCAGTGGTACACAACTAATATCAATTGGAAATCATTATAAAATAAAATAAAACAATTCATGGTTGAAGGAGCGGAAGCATGAAAAACACAAGTTTAGGTCATTGAAATTCAAAATTTTTCATCTAGGGCCATATGCATCATGCAAGATTCATTTTTATCTATATGATTTCAATGATAAACAGCATATTAAAACTCTTTTAACATATTTTTGGATCTACATTTGCCATTTAAGATTTTAGAATTAACAGATTAATTCATTAGAACCCTAAATTAGATCAAGAACAAGTTCACTAACCTTTTTGATGCACTACAGTGTGTTTGGCACCTTTGGGATGCGCCTAGGACACCAGATGTTGGCCCTCTAGCTTGTCCACACCAAGATCACCAATGGCAGCCCTTGAACAGCTTCTAAAGCTTTTTCTATGAATTAAAAAATTAAGTTTTGCCTTTTGAGAGATTACAGATGTAAACAGGATGCTAGAAATGATTTCTAGTATTTTTAATTTAAGAGATTATTGGCTAATCTCTTTGAATTGATGAGAGATGAAGAAGAAAAGAGGGGAGATGTTCTTTGGGTGGCGGCACCAAAGAAGAACAGCATCCACTCCTTTTACTCTTTCATAACAACACTTATATAGCTAGGTCACCACTTAAAACCCTTGCCACATGTCACCTTTTGATTGGCTCTAGGTTTAATTGACCCAATCACATTGTGCCAAGTGTCAAACCTATGTTTAATCTTGACTTTAATCATCTTACATGATTAAAAGACAATTGGCAAGCTTATGTGTAGTGCCACGTGTCACCATCTCATGATGCCACATGTCACCCTGTGAAATGACTAAAATACTCCAGTGTCTTAATTTTGAGTTCTCAATCCAAAATAATTATTTCTCTTCTTCTAATCAATTTATATCAAATATAAATAAATTAATTTATCTCTATTAATTAATTTCTCATTAATTAAATTCATATTTAAACACTTTAAATAAAAATTTAACTTATATTATACATCCAATAACCTAGATTTGGTTTCAAGCCATGCTAGGGACTTTGCAATCTAATTGTAAACCAAACCTATTTAACTAATCAATTAAAATCTTTAATTAATTAATTAAATCATATTTAATTTGGTGATTACTTGTGTATGTGTGTGACTTACTAGGCTTATCACTAATTGGCAATGAGACATGATATCAACTCTTAATATCATCAGAACTCTTTCTTACTTTAAATGATTTCTCTAAATCATTTTATGCAGCCCATAAACTATGGTTAACACCTAGCATAGCATGCCATAGCCACCCAATCAGTAATACGGTTTACCTTAAATGAACCTATAATCATATGTTGCCATGCACTAGAATCTCTCTGTTACAAAATCCCAATTCGAGCTGGAGTCATGGTTCATGTCAAACCCCATTTGCTATGAATATTATGTTCTCTTTTAATTCCAGTTCTTGATTAAAAAGATTTTCTCATCAGAAACGCTTTTCTGATTAAATCTATCTGTCCTGGCCAGGAACTTGAAACGTCAAGAACAATTAAATGAACATAAGATTTTATCCCTATTTACTTAGAGGAACAAATTTCATCTTGATCGACACCTGCCTCTATATATAACTAGTAGGAGCCAACACATGCCCATATACCCATACACAGTACAAGTATGAAAGCAGTATCAAACTCAAACCACCTATATACAAGATAACTATGCTATCTCAGGTCTAAAGATTATATGCACCAATATGATTTATGACAATACATCGACAAGAGTAAACTCCATGTGCTTGTCATAAATGTCACTGGTTCGGCCTACTTATCATGTATAAGTGCCTATCATGTTTGTTATATGGCATGAGACTCACCATTCCATCTTATTTACATCTCATATAAATAATTTGAGAACAAACATGATTACAATCTTTCTGGATAAGTCATGTCCTGTGAAATATCCTCGATTGTGAACCTATTTATGATACTTTGTGCTAGAAATACTGTCACTCATATTCTTAACAATTTAAGAATAGAATTTCTAACAAAATATGAATGGACCTTTTCTATTACACATAAATATATTATATAAACAGAAAAGTGAAAATGCCTTTTATTAATAAAAACATGTACAAGATACATACTAAATGATATACTCTAGGGCATACTATTAACAATCTCCCACTATCACTAGAGCCATTCATTACAATATCTTAGACCCATCTTCTCAAGATGACGGTCTAGCTGAGTTTGTGACATAGGCTTAGTGAATGGATCAGCTGGATTTTCAGCCGATGCTATTTTCTGCATGGCTACATCACCTCGCCCAACTATTTCTCTGATAATGTAGTAGCGCCTTTATATGTGTTTGGATTTCTAGTGAGACCAGGGTTCCTTAGCCTGTATGACTGCTCCATTGTTGTCACAGTGAAGTGGAACTGCTCACTCAATGGAAAGAACTACTGCAAATTCTGTCACGAACTTCTTTATCCAAACAGCTTCCTTTGCAGCATCTGATGCAGCAATATACTCACTTCTGAGTGGAATCTGCAATGCACTGCTTGGAACTCTTCCAACTGACTGCACCACCATTACAAATGAACACATACCCAGAGGTAAACTTTCTATCATCAATATCTGATTGGAAATCAGAATTAGTATAACCATCCAATTACAAGTCACCACCTCCATAAATTAAGAATAAATCCTTAGTTCTTCTCAAGTACTTAAGGATATTCTTAACAGCTATCCATTTACAGTTGTCAACATACCTGTGTCATTACCCATCAACAGAATATCATCCACATATAAGACAAGGAAAATGATAGCACTGTCACAAACCTTCATGGCTCATCCTCTTTTTTGATAAAACCAAATGACTTATTGGCTTCATTAAAATAGATGTTCCAACTCCTCGAAGCTTGTTTCAACCCATAAATGGATCGCTTTAGCTTGCATACTTTGGAACCATCTTGGGATTCAAAACCCCTAGGTTGTTCCATGAAAATGTTTTCTTCAATGTATCCATTGAGAAAAGCTGTTTTGACATCCATCTGCTAAATCTCATAATCATAATATACAGCTATTGCTAATAGAATCCTAATTGATTTAAGCATTGCAACAGGCGAGAAAGTCTCCTCATAGTCGATTCCTTGCCTTTAGCGAAACCCTTTCGCTACTAGTCTTGCCTTATAGGTCTCTACCTTTCCATCAGAACCAATTTTCTTCTTGAAAACCCATTTGTTCCCTATAGGTACAATACCTTCAGGTGGATCAGCAAGATCCCAAACTTGATTCTTATACATGGAATCAATTTCAGATTTCATAGCATCAATCCATTTTGAAGAGTCTATATCTAATATAGCTTCTTCATAGGTAAGTGGATCATCTCCATGATCAACTTCTTCATGAGTAGACAACTCTTGTTCTTCTTCATGAAGGAAACCATATCTCACTGATGGGTGAGATACCCTGGTTGTTCTACGAGGAACAGCTGTAGATGTTTCATCAATAGGTGTAGGTTGACTAGATGGATCTATATCCATCTGATCTATTAGTTGGTCAGAATTCTCCAATTCTAACTCTATTTGCCTTCTTTTACCTCCTTCTTGAACAAACTATTGTTCAAGAAATGCGGCATCTCTATTTACGACAACCTTTTGTGATGTAGAAAAATAAAAATAATATCCAAAACTATCTTTTGGATATCCAACAAATCGACCCTTTTCTAATCTGGTTTCCAATTTATCAGTGTTCAGCTTTTTTATATAAGCTGGACAACCCCAAATCTTAACATGCTTAAGACTTGATTTTCTTCCATGCCATATCTCATAAGGTGTGGAAGATACTGATTTTGATGGAATCTTATTCAGAATATGCAAAGCTGATTCTAATGCAAATCCCCAAAAGGAGATTGGCATATCAGTATAGCTCATCATACTACGTACCATATCCAATAGGGTACGATTTCTCCTTTCAGATACACCATTCAGCTGTGGTGTTCCTAGAGGAGTCAGCTAGGAAACAATGCCGTGCTCTCTCAAGTATTCATCAAATTCAGTACTCAAGTATTTACCTCCACGATCTGATCGAAGAGCTTTAATACTCTTCCCTGTTTGATTTTCTACTTCAGATTTAAATTCTTTGAACTTTTCAAAGGATTCATGTTTGTATTTCATCAAATACAAATACCCAAACCTTAATTTATCATCAGTAAAGGTAATAAAGTAATGAAAACACCTTTAGCCATTTCTTTAAATGGACCACATACATCACTATGTATTAGCTCTAAAATATTTTCAGCTCTTAGCCCTTGTCCTACAAAGGGTGATTTAGTCATTTTGCCCTGAAGGCAAGATTCACAAGTTGGAGTAGGCTCAGAGCCCAATGAGGATAGAATCCCCATTTTCTCCAGTTGTGCAATTCTATCTTCTGCAACATGACATAACCTTAAGTGCCAAATATATTTTGAACTTGAGTTGATTTTCACCATGGCATTGCATTCATTTAGATCACTTGCATTCATTTTGTGTTTGTCATTATTATCCAAATAATAAAGACCATCATTCATATAACTCGAACCAACATATTTATTTTCAAAATAAATATTGCAAACATCATCTGTGAACTGAAATTCATAGCCATTTCTAGTCAAACTAGATATAGAAATGATGTTCTTAAAAGCATCAGGTACATATAAAATATTATCCAAACACATAACATGCAAAACGATTTAGATCCTATGGCTAAAGCTTCAATAGTTGAGCCATTGCCAATCCGGACTTTAATATCTCGAGAACACAAGCTGATACTATTTGCTAGTTCTTACATATCATAAGAAATGTGAGAACTGACACTAGTATCTAAAACCCAAGCTGTAGATAAACTATGAGTGTTATCAGAATCTAAATAACAAGATATGGACATACCTTCCGAAGGTGTATCCTTCTTATCCTTCAGAGAAGCGAGATACTTTGGGCAATTTCTTTTCCGGTGCCCATCCTTCTGGCAGTGGAAACACTTTCCTTTGCCTCCATCAGCTTTAGTCTTCCCTTTCTATTTAGCTATTTTCTTGGAAGGACCAGGAATCTGAGGTTCTTTTTTCTTATTGCTCTTCTTCTTGTTCGACTTTCTAGCAGAAGAAGATGCAATCAAAGCTACATCTTTTCCTTTATTGCCCAGCATATTCTTTTGGGCAATAATAGCATGTTGAGTAAACCAGCCAAGGTTCATTCCTGTTTAGTCATATGAAAATTTGTTACAAAATTCCCAAAAGACTCAGGAAGGGACTGAAGGATCAAATCCATCTGCAATTGGAAATCCATGTTAAAGTCAAGATGTTCCAGCTACTCAATCAGCCGAATCATCTTTTTGAACATGATCCCCAATAATCTGTCCCTCAGACATCCTCATACGGAATAGCTGCTTAGATATCTCATACCTAGCATTCTTGTTGTGCTCACCATACAACTCTTGTAGGTGAAGGAGGATCTCACTCACACTTTACATGTTCTCATGCTGCTTATGTAACTCATTGCTCATGGAAGCAAGCATGTAACATTTAGCTCTCATAACATGCTCCTTCCACTTGTCCAAAGTTTCATGTTCCTCTTGAGTGGCCTCTGGAGGTAAGGGACCAGGAACATTTGAGTCTATAACATATCCTATATGTTTAAGGTTTAGGACAAGTTTCAAATTTCTTAGCCAATCAGATAGATTGGTCCTGTCAACCTATTGCGATCAAGTATGCTTGCAAGGATATTGGATGGTGGTGGTTGTTCTGTGCTCATTATTATCAGAAAATTAACTGCAGAAAATAACTAGATTAATTAGTAAATGTATCATGTATTTAATAAAAATGATTATGGTCTTTTAATCAAATTGGTCCTCCCACTAACTTAGCGAATTCTACACTTCCAAAGTAGAAAACGAAAATCCTAGTTGGATGGATTTCTAGTGGGTGATTGAATTCTTATAATCCTATTAATCATCCTCAGGCACATCCATTATTGGAATTACAATAAACTATAATTGAGCAACTCCTTGCCCATCATATCTCATGTGAGGTTTAATCCTTTACTTAGCCCCTAATGCTCAAAATCTGAGGCACATCCATTATTGACTTATCTTGCATTAGTTAAGTTGATCCCATTGAGCCAATAAACATGCAAATAATTTTAATGTCCTCAGGCACATCCATTATTGGCCACCAAACCATTTACATATTTACAACATCTCATGCTTAACAATTATTCTAAAGAAAATCTCTTAAATTAATTGCATCATATGCAACTATTTAAAATTTCTTAAAATAATTGCCCCAATGGAAGGCCTATGTTATAATTACTTTAATTATAGCATATCCAACTTAATCATTTGTTTGGAAGATTTTATGGTCGTCCTAATTACTATTATAGTCTCACTTTGCACATTATCCATTTAGCATGCATATATCATATACTTGCATATATTCCCATACATCTCATGCATTCATGGATAAACAATAAATATGGTATGATCATGGACTTTCTAAGGGATTCAATTTTGAACCCCCAAGAATTGAATCAGGGCATTCCTAGGTGCATTTCATTCATTCATTTTACAAGGGTTACTGAAGGAGTACATAATCAACACTTGATCTTGAATTCCTCTCACTGGTCCCACCAATGCTCTTGACCTCCTTGATCTTCTTGCAATCCAATTACATAGTAATCCTTGGCATACCAAGGTGAATTTACAAGAACTAAATAAATGAAATTACAACTCAAAATTATTACAACCTTAATAATATATGTCCAAAAATAAATTAAAATAAATTAATTAATTTACAACCCAAAGAAACATAAAAGAAATAAATTCAATCACATTGGTTTTTTATAGTCCATGATCATCCATCATGCATATCACTATTTAACAATTAAATAAAACATACATACTTAAATTAAATTGAATATCTCATATTCAACTTAAAAATCCAGATTTGAATATGATTTAAACAAATTTAAAAATTGAGATTTGAATTTCATTCAAACAAATTTAAAAATTCAGATTTGAATCACATTAAAACAAATTTAAAAATTCAGATTTGAATAACATTCTAACAAATTTAAAAAATTCAGATTTGAATCATATTCAAACAACTTTAAAAATTTAGATTTGAATCACATTCAAACAACTTTTAAAATTCAGATTTGAATCACATTCAAACAACTTTTAAAATTCAGATCTGAATCAAAATTTAATTGTGTGATTAAAACTCTAATTAAATAATTTAATTAGACATAGGATGAGCTTTTATATCATACAACAATTGTAAATTAAAAAACCACACCTTGCGCACACCATTAGTGACCACAAAGTGTGCGCACTAATGGTGTTCATCACCAAACCGCCACTTTTCCTTTGCAACCAGCAATGGATCTATCATCTCATGATCAAAGCACACAATTAAATCATATAATCAACAATCTAAATGACAAATATAGTGGCTCTGATGCCAATTGAAGGAGCAGAAGCATGAAAAACACAAGTTTAGATTATTAAAATTCAAAATTTTTCATCTAGGGTCATATGCATCATGCAAGATTCATTTTTATCTATTTGATTTCAATGATAAACAGCATATTAAAACTCTTTTAATATATTTTTGGATCTACGTTTGCCATTTAAGATTTTAGAATTAACATATTAATTCATTAGAACCCTAAATTAGATCAAGAACAAGTTCACTAACCTTTTTGATGCACTGCAATGTGTTTGGCACCTTTAGGATGCGCCTAGGACACCAGATGTTGCCCCTCTAGCTTGTCCACACTAGATCACCAATGGCAGCCCTTGAACAGCTTCTAAAGCTTTTTCTATGAATTAGAAAATCAAGTTTTTCCTTTTGAGAGATCACAAATATAAACAGGACGCTAGAAACGATTTCTGGTATTTTTAATTCAAGAGATTGTTGGCTAATCTCTTTGAATTTATGAGAGATGAAGAAGAAAAGAGGGGAGATGTTCTTTGGGTGGCGACACCAAAGAAGAACAGCAGCCACACCTTTTACTCTTTCATAACAACACTTATATAGCTAGGTCACTACTTAAAACCCTTGCCACATGTCACCTTTTGATTGGCTCTAGGTTTAATTGACCAAATCACATTGTGCCAAGTGTTAAACCTATGTTTAATCTTGACTTTAATCATCTTACATAATTAAAAGACAATTGGCAAGCTTATGGGTAGTACCATGTGTCACCATCTCATAGTGCCACATGTCACCCTATGAAATGACTAAAATACCCCTGTGTCTTAATTTTGAGTTCTCAACCCAAAATAATTATTTCTCTTCTTTTAATCAATTTCTATCAAATATAAATTAATTAATTAATCTTTATTAATTAATTTCTCATTAATTAAATTCATATTTAAACACTTTAAATATAAATTTAACTTATATTATACATCCAATAACCTAGATTAGGTTTCTAGCCATGCTAGGGACTTTGCAATCTAATTGCAAACCAAACCTATTTAATTAATCAATTAAACTCTTTAATTAATTAATTAAATCATATTTAATTTGGTGATTACTTGTGTATGTGTGTGACTTACTAGACTCATCATTAATTGGCAATGAGACATGATATCAACTCTTAATATCATCAGAACTCTTTCTTACCGTAAATGATTTCTCTAAATCATTTTATGCAGCTCATAGACTATGGTTAACATCTAGCATAGTATGCCATAGCCACGCAATCAGTAATAAAGTTTACCTTAAATGAACCTATAATCATATGTTACCATGCACTAGAATCTCTCTGTTACAAAATCATAATTCGAGCTGGAGTCATGGTTTATGTCAAACCCCATTTGCTATGAATATTATGTTCTCTTTTAATTCCAGTTCTTGATTAAAAAGATTTTCTCATCAAAAACTCTTTTCTAATTAAATCTATTTGTCCAGGCCAGGAACTTAAAACATCAAGAACAATTAAATGAGCATAGGATTTTATCCCTATTTACTTAGAGGAACAGATTCCATCTTGATCGACACCTACCTCCATAAATAACTAGTAGGAGCCAACACATGCCTATATACCCATACACAGTACAAGTATGAAAGCAGTATCAAACTCAAATCACCTATATACAAGATAACTGTGCTATCTCAGGTCTAAAGATTATATGCACTAATATGATTTATGACAATACATTGACAAGAGTAAACTCCATGTGTTTGTCATAAATGTCACTGGTTCGGCCTACTTATCATGTATAAGTGCCTATCATGTTTGTTATATGGCATGAGACTCACCATTCTATCTTATTTACATCTCATATGAATAACTTGGGAACAAACATGATTACAATCTTTCTGGATAAGTCATGTCCTTATTGTGAAGTATCCTCAATTGTGAACCTATTTATGATACTTTGTGCTAGAAATATTCTCACTCATATTCTTAACAACTTAAGAATAGAATTTCTAACAAAATATAAATGGATCTTTTCTATTACACATAAATATATTATGTAAACAGAAAAGTGAAAATGCCTTTTATTAATAAAAATACGTACAAGATGCATACTAAATGATATGCTCTAGGACATACTACTAACAATGGTAACTTAAGAAATTCATAAGAATAAAGCATATGCAATTTATCAAATCTCTAAAAATCATTATTTCAGCATAATTCACAAATCTCAAAGAAAAAGTATTGCCATGTACACATAGTTTAGACCATGACACAAAATTTCACGATCAATGTTGTATTGTATAGCACAACAAAGCAGTCTCAACGTCACTAACCATTATTAATGAGGGAAGGGCTAGCTAGCTAATGAGTACTCATATATTATCATCCTACTAACCATTATTAATAGGAGATATAATCAATGTCAAATATCAAACCTCGAATAGCCATTACTATTGGGGAGTTTTGAACAGGACTGTCATGCTAACTGTGGTTTAAAAACAAATTTCAAAAATTTCTAATCACATAATTACACTTCAATTTCAATAGTGACATACGATTCATTTTCAAATCCATAAGATATTGGCAACACACATTTTATAATTGCAATATGGAAATCACAATTGCAAACCATTTATTCCAAACAATTTACAAAATTAAAATCAATTAAATCAATTTAGTTATGTACAAACCTCTTGTGAGTCACCTCTTTGCCTTGACTCACTGGTTCCCTATCCTTTCCAAAACCTTTGTCAACTGAAACACACAATTTACAGTGTTTCAATATCATATCTCATAAGTAATCCAATAATTAATTTCATACACACTTGAATATGCTTTTAAATTTGCTTAAAATGGAGTTCTTTATTTTTGGCATATTAGGGTTACTATTCATTTCACTATTTAAGTTAAAATGTTGACTTTTTTATCAGTATGTTAATTCTAATTGCACTCACATACCTCATTTTGGGTCACATTTTTGTTGGCATTGATTGCCAATTGTCATTCAAGGTCTATCAGGGTTAAAACCTAAAATTTCAGTTTTGGGTCACTAGTTTATACTATTACATTGATCTGTCTACAGTGGGAATTTGCCCACTTTCCTTCACCAAAGTTGTTCCTTAGTGTCTTAGCTTTAATTCCCTTTTTGGATCACTCCATTTGGAGTTTTGTAGCTCAAGTTATGTTGATTTGAAGTTGGCTGGCCAGATTAGTCCTAACCCAGAATTCTGGGCAACTTTTAGGTTCTGGCAGATTTGGTAACCAACTTTGGGTGGCAATTTGACTTGGTTATGGTCAGAATTTGGGTTTGTATTCTTCATGAAAGTTGTATTATTATGTCATAGATTTCCAATGGTATAAATTTTAGGTCATTTGGACCTTCCTAGACCATGTTATGATGATTTGAACAAGTACTGTTCATATGGTCATTTTTGAACGGGGCAGTGTGCCTTAATCGGGATTTGACCTAATTTTACACAAGCTTATGGCCATTTTCAGGGTAGGATTTCTGCATAAAAATTGTTGCATTATGTGTTAATTTTCATCTTCAATTAGTCTCACACCAATTGGAGCAACCAATTTTTAGTTATGCCCTCTTGAGTTAACCAAGGTCAAACTACCCAATTTGGGGCAACATCACATTCCATTTCCAATCCAATTTGTGCATTCAATTATACTCCAAATGACTCCAATTGACCATTTCAAGCCTCAATTAGGTCCAATTGCATCAATTACCAATTTCTCCCAAATTTTCCTCTAATTTCAATGGTTCAAGAACCCTATTTTTCTAATTTGCCCAATTTCATGAAATTAAAGTGTAGCACTAACACCTACCCACTTAGATTGACTTGCATGCATGATTTATTGAAGTAAAACACATCACTTTCACCCAACACTAATGGCAGCTGAATTTTTATCCCTTTATAACTTATTATTTTCTTTAAATTTTTATACAATTTACTCTCATCTCAACTTAATTTCAAAGCTTAAAGAAGAAAAGAAAGGGAAACAAGCACTAACCTCACTTGTCTAATTTTCTTGAATTGCAAAACTTGATTTTCCTTCACTTTCCTTCAATTTTCTTTCTCCCAACTTCTTGTTGAGGTTCAATTTAAAGGTTTCTACAAGTTTTAGAAGTGATTTATGGGGAAATTTAGGGTTATCAAAGCTTGAATTTGAGCTTTAGTGGAGGAATTAGAGTGAAGAGAGAGAAAGGAGAGATGGACGGCATATAGGGGTAGGAAGAAGTTGATTAATTTCTTCTTTTTAATTTTGTTTTATCCCTTTTTAAATATCTCAAAATAATTTAATTAATTAATAATTCCTTTATTACATTATGCTTACATCACCATAGTGATGTCATAATCCTTTTAATTCAAATTTTTCTTTTCTTTTCTTTCCACTACTTCTTCACTTTGAATTTAATTTTCAATATTTTAATTTCCTACATTTTATTGGATATTTAGGCCAAAATTCACCTCTAAGGGTGAATTGACCAAATTGCCCCTTACCGGTCTGATCCGATTTTTTAATAACACTATATTGCTTCCGGAAGTCTGATTCAATTATTTTGCCTTGTTCTCAACCCTTTTTCGTGGTTTTCACATTTCCCCTAGCTTCACAATAATTCTTAGGCCTGCGGTGTCACAATGTTCCACTCGAAAATAGGACAATAACTGACCTCGCAGCCACTTCCCGTTTAGGTCACCCATCGCTGTGGCCTTGGCTCATTTAACCCTTTTATGCCTAGTTTTCTTTATTTACATTTAACCTTCATGTAGTGGCTATTAATTTTTGTTTCTAGCTTTTCTAGATGGTTTAATTATGGTTCTAAATCTCTTAACCATCAGGACCAATATCGATCACCGAAATAGTGAAATGTACAGGACTTATGCATATAGGGGTGTTACAATTCTCTCCCCACCCCCCCCCCCCCCCGAAATAAATTTCATCTCGAAATTTTACCAGGGATTAGTCTCTGAATAGTTGTGGGTGTTATTTCTGTTAATAGTATGCTCTAGAGCATATTGTTTAGTATGTATCTTGTACATATTTTATTAATAAAAGGTAATTTCACTTTTCTGTTTACATAATGTATTTATGTCTAATAAAAAAGGTCCATTGATATTTTGTTAGAAATTCTATTCTTAAGTTGTTAAAAATATGAGTGACAGTATTTCTAGCACAAAGTATCATAAATTGGTTCACAATCGAGGATACTTCACACAAGACATGACTTATCCAGAAAGATTGTGTTCATGTTTATTCCCAAGGTATTTATATGAGATATAAATAAGATGGAATGGTGAGTCTTATGCCATATAACAAATATGATAGGCACTTATACATGATAAGTAGGTCGAAACAATGACGCATATGACAAACACATGGAGTTTACTCTTGTCAATGCATTGTCACATATTATATCAGTGCATATAATCTTTAGACCTGAGATAATACATTTATCTTGTATATAGGTGGTTTAAGTTTGATACTGCTTTCATACTTGTACTGTGTATGGGTATATGGGCATGTGTTGGCTCCTACTAGTTATATATGGAGGTAGGTATTGATCAAGATGGAATCTGTTACCCTAAGTAAATAGGGATAAAGTCCTATGTTCATTTAATTATTCTTGATGTTTCAAGTTCCTAGCCAGGACAGACAAATTTAGTCAGAAAAGAGTTTCTGACAAGAAAATCTAATTAATTAAGAATTGGAATTAAAAGAGAACATAATATTCACAGCAAATGGGGTTTGACATAAACCATGACTCCAGTTCAAATTGGGATTTTGTAACAGAGAGATTCTAGTGCATGGTAACATATGATTAAAGGTTCATTTAAGGTATTCCTTGTTACTGATTGGGTGGCCATGGCACGCTATGCTAGGTGTCAATCATAGTCTATAAGATGCCTAAAATGATTTAGGAAAATCATTCATGGTAAGAAAGAGTTCTGATGATATTAAGAGTTAATATCAAATCTCATTGCCAATTAGTGATGAGCTTAGTAAGTCACATACATACACAAGATAATCACCAAGTAAAATGTGATTTAATTGATTAATTAAAGAGTTTAATTGATTAATTAAATAGGTTTGATTTGTAATAAGATTGCAAAGTCCCTAGCGTGACTTGAAACCAAATCTAGGTTATTGGATGTATAGTATAAGTTAAATTTATATTTAAAGTGTTTAAATATGAATTTAATTAAGAGAAATTAATTAATAGAGATTAATTAATTAATTTATATTTGATATAAATTGATAAGAAGAGGAAAAATAATGATTTTGGGTTGAGAACTCAAAATTACAATATAAGGGTAATTTGGTCATTTCACATGGTGACATGTGGCATCATGAGATGGTGACACATGGCACCATATAAGTTTGCCATTTGTCTTCATTTTATGCAAGGTGATCAAAGTCAAGATTAAGTTTAGCTTTGACACTTAGCTTAATGTGATTAAGTCAATTAAAAATAAGATGCAATGAGGTGATGACATGTGGTATAGAGTTTGAGTGACTCAATGACCTAATTATATAAAAGGGAAAAGAAAAGATGAAACATACCACACTCTTATGTTCTCTCTAGGTGGCGGCACCTCTTTCTCCTTCTCCTCTCTTCATCTTGTCTCATCAATTCAAAGAGAATTGCCCAAATTTCTTTGAATTAAAACTGCTAATCACATCCATAGTGCATCAAAGAGGTTAGTGCTCTAACTCCTCTTTTTAACTAGGGTATAAATGAATTAATTTGTTAATTCACAATCTTGAATAGCAAACATAGATCCTAATACATATTAAAAGTGTTTTAATATGCAATTGAGTGTTGAAATTAATTAGGCACATAACAGATATGGTATGATGCATGTAACCCTAGAAGAAAATTTTTTCAAATTTAATGATCTAATGAACAATTTTCATGCTTCCGCTCCTTCAATTGGTATCAACGCCACTATATTTGCCATTAAAGATTTAATAGGAGATTTAATTATGTGATTTAATCAATATTTGATTGATTCAAAGCTGTTTAGATCACCATAGGTGGTGGCATATTTGTATGCTCCATAAGTGCGCATGGCTTAGGCCCTTCCAAGTGTGTGCATGGTTATGGGTTTCATTGTGCTTGTTGTATGATCTAAGGCCCATAATTAGGCCCATACTTAATTAAATTGTTTAATTAAGAATTTTAATCACACAATTAAATTTTGATTCAATTGTTTGAATGAGATTCAAATCTGAATTTTTTGAATTTATTTGAATGAGATTCAAATCTGAATTTTTAAATTTGTTTGAATGAAATTCAAATCTGAATTTTGTAGTTGAATATGAGATATTCAATTTAATTTTAGTATGTATGTTTTATTTAATTATTAAATGGTAATATGCATGATGGATGATCATGGACAATATAAGACCAATGTGATTTGATTTATTTCTTTTATTTTTCTTTGGGTTGTAAAATAATTAATTTTATTTTTGGTGGCATGTATTATAAGTGCTGTAATAATTTGGGCTGTAATTTCATTTATTTAAGGACTTTAAAGTCCATATTCTTGTAAATTCGCCTTGGTATGCCAAGTATTACTATGTAATTAGATTGCAAGAAGATCAAGGAGGTCAAGAGCATTGGTGGGACCAGTGGGAGGAATTCAAGATCAAGTATTGATTATGTACTCCTTCAGCAACTCTTGTAAAATGAATGAATTAAATGCACCTAGGAATGCCCTGATTCAATTCTTGGTGGCTCAGAATTGAAACCGTTTGAAAGTCCATGATCATACCATATTTATTATTTATCCATGTATGCATGAGATGTATGGGAATGTATGCAAGTATACGATATATGCATGCTAATTGGATAATGTGCAAAGTGAGACCATAATAGTAATTAAGCTGACCACTAAATCTTTCAAATAAATGATTAAGTTGGAAATGGTATAATTAAAGTAATTATATTATGGGCCCTCCATTGAGGCAATTATTTTAAGAAATTTTAAATATTTGCATGTGATTCATTTAATTTAAGAGATTTTCTTAAGAATAATTGTTAAGCATGAGATGTTGTAAAAATGTAAATAAGTTGATGGCCAATAATGGATGTGCCTGAGGAGATTAAAATTATTTGCATGTTTACTGGCTTAATGGGATCAACTTAACTAATGCAAGATGAATCAATAATGGATGTGCCTGAGATTTTGAGCATTAGGGGCTAGATAAATGATTGAACCTCACATGAGATGTGATGGGCAAGGAGTTGTTCACTTATAGTTTATTGTAATTCCAAAAATGGATGTGCCTAAGGATGATCAATAAGACTATAAGAATTCAATCACCCACTAGAAATCCATCCAACTAGGATTTTCATTTCCTACTTTGGAAGTGTAGGATTCGCCAAGTTAGTGGGAGGACCAATTTGATTAAAAGACCATAATCATTTTGGTTAATTACTTGATACATTTACTAATTAATCTAGATATTTTCTGCAGTGATTCTTCTGATAATAATGAGCACACAACAACCAATACCATCCAATATCCTTGCGAGCATACTTGATCACAATAGGTTGACAGGACCTAATCTTTCTGATTGGCTAATAAATTTAAAACTTGTCCTGAACCTAGAACGTATTGGATATATTTTAGACTCAAATGTTCCTGGTCCCTTACCTCCAGAGGCCACTCAAGAGGAACATGACACTTTGGACAAGTGGAAGGAGCATGATATGAGAGCCAAGTGTTACATGCTTAATTCTATGAGTAATGAGTTACAGAAGCAGCATGAAAATATACAAAGTGCTAGTGAGATCCTCCTTCACATACAAGAGTTGTATGGTCAGCATAGTAGGAACGCTAGATATGAGATATCTAGGCGGCTATTTTGAATGAGGATGTCTAAGGGACAGAATGTTGGGGATCATGTCCACAAGATGATTCGGCTTATAAAGCAGCTGGAACATCTTGACTTTAATATGGATTTCCAACTGCAGACAGATTTGATCCTTCAGTCCCTACCTGAGTCATTTGGGAATTTTGTGACAAATTTCCATATGACTAAGCAGGAGTACACCTTGATTGTTTTACTTAACATGCTTGTTATTACCCAAAAGAATATGCTGAGCAATAAAGGAAAAGAGGTAGCTTTGATTGCATCTTCTTCTACTGGAAAGTCCAATAAGAAGAAGGGCAATAAGAAAAAGAAACCTCAAGTTCCAGGATCTTCCAAGAAGATAGCCAAATAGAAAACAAAAACCAAAGCTGACAAAGGCAAAGGAAAGTGTTTCCACTGTCAAAAGGATGGGCACTGGAATAGGAACTGCACAGAGTATAGCAAGTAGTAGCAGCTTACAGTAATGAGATATTAGACTCCGGGTTGGCAATAGCTCAACTGTTGAAGCTTTAGCCATAGGATCTAAATCTTTATATATGTGTGGACATGTTTTGTATTTAAATAAGTTTTTGCATGTACCTGATGCTTTTAAGAACATCATTTCTATATCTAGTTTGACTATAGATGGTTATGAATTTCAGTTCATAAATGATGTTTTCAATATTTATTTTGGAAATAAATATGTTGGTTCGGGTTATATGCATGATGGACTTTATTATTTAGATAATAATGTTAAATACAAATCTTTTGTAAGCAATCTAAATGAATGTAATGCCATGATGAAAATCAACTCAAGTTCAAAATATATTTGGCACTTAAGATTAGGTCATGTTGCAGAAGATAGGATTGCAAAACTGGAGAAAATGGGAATTTTATCCTCATTGGGTTCTGAACCTACTCCAACTTGTGAATCCTGCCTTTAGGGTAAAATGACTAGATCACATTTTGTTGGATAAGGACTAAGAGTTAAAAATATTTGGAGATAATACTTAGTGCTGTATGTGGTCCATTTAAGGAAATGGCTAGAGGAGGTTTTCATTACTTTATTACCTTTACTGATGATAAATCAAGGTTTGGGTATTTGTATTTGATGAAATTCAAACATGAATCCTTTGAAAAGCTTAAAGAATTTAAATCTGAAGTAGAAAATCAAATAGGAAAAAGTATTAAAACTCTTTGATCAGATCGTGGAGGTGAATACTTAAGTATTGAATTTGATAAATACTTGAAAGAGCATGGCATTATTTCCCAGCTGACTCCTCCAGGAATGCCACAGGTAATGGTGTATCTGAAAGGAGAAATCGTACCCTATTAGATATAGTACGTAGTATGATGAGCTATACTGATATGCCAATCTCCTTTTGCGAATTTGCATTAGAATCAGCTTTGCATATTCTGAATAGGATTCCATCAAAATTAGTTTCTTCCACTCCTTATGAGATATGGCATAGAAGAAAACCAAAATCTTAAGTATGTTAAGATTTGGGGTTGTCCAGCTTATATCAAAAAGCTGAACACTGATAAATTGAAAACCAGATTAGAAAAGGGTCGATTTGTTAGATATCCAAAAGAGAGTTTTAGATATTATTTTTATTTGCATACATCACAAAAGGTTATGGTAAGCAGAGATGCCATATTTCTTGAACAACAGTTTATTCAAAAAGAAGGCAAAGGAAGGCAAATAGAGTTAGAATTGGAGAATTCTGACCAACTAACAGATCAAATGGATATAGATCTATCTAGTCAACCTACACCTATTGATAAAACATTTACAGTAATTCCTCACATATCAACTAGGATATCTCACCCACCAGTGAGATATGGTTTTCTTCATAAAGATGAACAAGAGTTGTTTACTCATGAAGAAGTAGATCATGGAGATGATTCACTTACCTGTGAAGAAGCTATATCAGATATAGACTCTTCAAAATGGATTGAAGCTATGAAATCTGAAATTGATTCCACATATAAGAATCAAGTTTGGGATCTTGTTAACCCACCTGAGGGTATTATGCCTATAGGGAATAAATGGGTTTTCAAGAAGAAAATTAATTCTAATGGAAAGGTAAAGACCTATAAAGCAAGGCTAGTAGCGAAAGGGTTTCGCCAAAGACAAGGAATCGACTATGAGGAGAATTTCTTGCCTATTGCTATGCCTAAATCAATTAGGATTCTATTAGCAATAGCTGCATACTATGATTATGAGATTTGGCAGATGGATGTCAAAACAGCTTTTCTCAATGGATACATTGAAAAAAACATTTTCATAGAACAACCTAGAGGTTTTGAATCCTAAGATGGTTCCAAGGTGTGCAAGCTAAAGTGATCCATTTATGGGTTAAAACAAGCTTTGAAGAGTTGGAACATCCATTTTGATGAAGCCATTAAGTCATTTGGTTTTATCAAAAATGTGGATCAGCCATGTGTATATAAGAAGGTTAGTGATAGTGCTATCACTTTCCTTGTCTTATATGTGGATGATATTCTATTGATAGGTAATGACATAGGTATGTTGACAACTGTCAAGGTATGGTTGTCAAATGCATTCTCCATGAAAGACTTAGGAAGGCAACCTATATTCTTGGAATTCTCATTTATAAAGATAGAGCGAAAAGAATAATTGGTTTATCCCAAAGTCTATACTTGGAAAAGGTGTTAAGAGGTTTAACATGCTTGATTCCAAGAGAGGATTGTTACCAGTGAGACATGGTATCCACCTTTCTAAAGAGATATCTCCAAAGACACCTGAAGAAAGAGATAAAATGGCTAGGATTCCATATGCTTCGGCTATTGGAAGTTTGATGTATGTAATGATGTGTGCTAGGCCGGATATCGCACATGCTGTTAGTTTGACTAACAGGTTTTATGTAACACCCCTATGTTCGATAGTGCGTTCTACTGTTCCAGTGACCAGTGTTGTCCGGACAGCTAGGATGCCTAGAACTACACTTCCATATGAGTGAGGAGACATAAAATAATAAAATACAAGATAAGAAAATACAAGAAAAACAAAGGAAAAATAATAGCAAAGAAATGTAACCAAGTTAAGCGAGCCAACAACCCTAGCGATGGGTGATCGCACAGGGAAGTCGCGGCATGGACCGTTGACTAGCCCTGGACCGCGGGGAACCCTGAAAAATATTTTTAGGACTTAAATAGACCTCTATTGAAGTATAAATACCATTAGAAATATCAAAGAAAAATTAATTAATTAGTACAAAGAAAAGTGAGAAATCGAAAAACGGACAAAACCCAGTGTTACCGAAAAATCGGGAATGCAACCCGAACAGGGGCATTGTGGTCATTTGAAAACCCGAGTTGTCTTTTGACCTAAATGTCCATTAAAAATAAATGATATTACACTTGGAAAATGTCATGAAAAATTAAATGGGTGGTACATAGTTTAAATAGCAAAAATTGGGAGCTTAATGTGGGAATAAGGAAAGTTATGAATAAACAATCATTAAATATCACTTAGTGCTCCACTCACACCTAAAGTGGACCACTTAATCTGCATTTGGACAGCAGATTCATTTTCTTCTTCAACCTCAAAAATTCAGCCGTGAGCCTCCATTGAAGAACCTCCATGGCCATCCATGGCCAAGCTCCATGCAACCATGATTTAGCCATATTTTTCACTAGCTTCCTTCACAAAAACTGTTCTACACCACTTGGGCAGTAGATAGGCAGCAAGAAGACCAAGTTTTAGTGAAGTTTTGAAGAGTTTCCAAAGTGGTAAGTAGGTGTTTTTGATGCTTGCTTCATTAAAGATTGTGTGGATGTTATGGGTACTTGAATTGTGGAAAGAATTTTGGAGTTTGATTTTCTAAGGGAGATGTTTATTTTTGGCAGCCATGGAAACTCCTTAAGGGCAGTTTATTCTTGCTTGTAAATGGTAGATTAAAGGGTTGATTCAGTGTTTATATGTGTAGGAATAAATTGGGTGATGTATACTTAGTGTATGTGAAAGTGTACTTGAAATTTGAAGCTTGGAAATTAATGGAATGTAATGCATGAATCAGTAGCCTGGTTTGGTGAACCATAAGGATGTTATTTCATGTTTGGTTTATGGAATATTAATGTTGAATTGTATTAGTTGTTATGACAGTTTGGGTATATGTATGATGGTGTGAAGTTGGACATGTAAATGAGCATGAATAGGTAGTTAAATTATTGTAATTGAATTTGACAAATTCTGCACTTTGTGGTGTATGTTGAATGTGATTGTAAGCTGCCAAAATGATCAACAATATGTGGTAAAATATGTTTAGGTTATGGTACAAACCAGATTGGGTAAGAATGTGTGAATTGGTAAATGCTAAAAGTGAGCTTTGATGAGTAATAAAGAAAGTGCAATAGGGCAGTCTGCATTTTGGCCTAGAACTTTAAGTGTGTGGCTCCAATTGGTATGAGACCAATTGGAGGTGAAACTAGGCACAAAATGTGCCAACTTTCATGAAGGAAGCTTGCCAAAATTCTGCTTGTAAGGTAACTTGAAAAGTGACCAAATCCGGATTAGTGCAATTAAGGCCTTAAAACTGACCATTTGGGCAGCAGTTAGTATTTTGGTCATAACTCACTCAAAACAGGTCCAATTGACCTAAAAGTTTGACCATGAATAGTTAAGACCTATATCTACAACTCTTATGAAGACACCAAAGCCCAGAAATGACCATAAACAAGTCAAAAAGCTTTCACAAATTTGGGTCCAAAAACTGGCCGAACCTAAAATGACATAAAGTGACCAATTTTGATGCATTTTGACCAGCAATAGTAAAATGACCATAACTTGGTCTACATAACTCAGAATGACCTGAAATTTTGCCCCGCGTGCAATAAGACATAGATCTACAAGTTTTTAGTTTTGACCAAAACCCGAAAACTGAGGGAACTAGGTCGTCCGGCTAGGTCAAACTAGTATCCTAGAATCTAGCAAATTGCAAGAAAATGCAGTATACACGGAAATGAATTTGGTAACATGTACCAACCCTAAAAGACTATTGAATGTGACACATTAGTAACATTAAAACCTAATTTACCTAGAATGCATCGAGGGTTAACATATTAGATTGACTAAGCAAGTAATAGAATTCAGTGAATTAATTATCAAGCATTATCGTTAGAGACAGTTTAAATGAGTACTGAAACACTTCAAATTGTGTTTCTCAGTTAGCAAAGACTCAGGGAAAGGGAAGGAAACACTGATTCAAGGCCAGGAGACAGTTATCAGAGGTTTGTGCACAACAGTTATTTCTTTTGAATTTTTCAATTGAAATAAATTATGACTATTTGTATATTATTATTTTTAATTATGGAAATGTGTTTGAATGGATACTTATTGCTTGAAAAGCATTATAAATGGTTTGAAACTGTGGAAAAAATTATTTAGTGTGATTTGTGAAAATTGAAGTTACTTATGAATTGTGTTGCCATTTTGTGAATGAAATTATGACTTTGAAAATTTATTGGATTCTTACGAATCATTTGAATAAAATGTTTGGAATTGATTTTGTGTTCACACTTAGCATGACAGTATCGTATCATTCCTTCTCCATTTATGGGGTTGTGATCGTTTATTTTCCTTCTCCATTTATGGAGTCGTGATCGTTTATTTTTCTCTCTCTCTGGTTTACCAGTTGAGGTGATCGGATGAGTACTCATTATATAGCTAGCTCCCTTCCTCATTGATTTCGATTAGTGGGGTTGTGATTGCTTTGTCGTGGTGTACAACGCGGCATTGATCAGAAATTTTGTGTCATGGCTTAAGTTATGAATGAATTGGCAACACTGTATTCTTAAATTATTCGACTAAATTGTGTTATTATGAGATTTGATAATTTGTAAAATAGAGTTTAAATTCTTATTGACATTCACTGTCTTTTGAATTTAACTATGTTTTGATTACTGAGATTTAATGTGATATTGTGTTAAATTCCTTATGACATTCATTGTCTTGAATTTAACTATGGTTTTACGTATCCATCATTTATATGATTTATGAATTGTGATTTAAAGTTGTATTTGGTTAATGTTGTGCACCACTGAGACATTGTCTCAGCGATAGCTTTTCATTGCTATCGCAGGTAGACAGACGGATAGGGCAACAGACTAGGCTGCTAGTACATCCAGCGAGAGATTATCGGGTATAATGAGTATACCACATTTTGCATTTTGTACTATAATGTATGACCACTGTATGTACATATTGTTCTTGATTTTGAGCAGTTTGTAAATTAAAACTGTACATTGAAGTTGTAAAATAAATTTTGAGTTATTTTGACCTGTAAAATTTGTACTGTATTTCTTTTATCTCAGTCTTTGAAAAATTATTGTGGATTTGAGTTGAAAAACATATTGTGTTGAATTATGTTGGAGTTTGAGATTGAGAAATATGTTTGAAGTGCTTTTTACAGGTTTTCTGAAGAACTGTTTTATTCAAAATACAGAGGGCACTCCGCCAAAATTTTTACAGAAATTCCTAATAATTCAAATGTGTTATCTCTTTCACTTAAGTTCAAAAAATTTTTTAACACCTGTAAATAGTGCTCACCACTGTAAAAAGAAGTAAGAAAAGTTTTAAAATCCCTTGTAGTGTATTTAATGGGTTATCAGTAGACGAAGTTGGTAATTCATTAGGTATACTACGGATCATGTTATGCCTTACAGAGGGATAGGGTGTGACATTTTAATCCAATTCAGGTTTGGAACACTGGATAGCTGTCAAGAATATCCTTAAGTACTTGAGAAGAACTAAGGATTTATTCTTGATTTATGAAGGTGGTAACTTGCAATTGGATGGTTATATTGATTCTGATTTCCAATAAGATATCGATGATAGAAAGTCTACCTCTGGGTTTGTGTTCATTTGTAATGGAGGTGCAGTCAATTGGAAGAGTTCTAAACAGAGTACGAATACTGATTCCACTACAGAGACCGAGTATATTATTGCATTAAATGCCATAAAAAAGAGGCTATTTGGATATAAAGAACCTCGGTCTCACCAAAAATCCAAACACATAGAAAGGCGCTACCATATTATTAGAGAGATAGTTGGGCGGGCGCTACCATGCAGAAAATAGGATCAGCTGAAAATCCAGCTGATCCATTCACTAAGCCTATGTCACAAGCTCAGTTAGACATAAGCATAGAGCATATCATTTAGTATGCATCTTGTACATATTTTATTAATAAAAGGCAATTTCACTTTTTCATTTACATAATTTATTTATGTGTAATAGAAAAGGTCCAATGATATTTTGTTAGAAATTCTATCCTTAAGTTGTTAAGAATATGAGTGACAGTATTTCAAGCACAAAGTATCATAAATTGACTTACAATTGAGGATACTTCACACAGGACATGACTTATCCAAAAAGATTATATTCATGTTTATTCCTAAGGTATTTATATGAGATATAAATAAGATGGAATGGTGAGTCTCATGCCATATAACTAATATGATAGGGACTTATACATGATAAGTAGGCCGAACCAGTGATGCATATGACAAGCACATGGAGTTTACTCTTGTCGATGCATTGTCATATATCATATCAGTGCATATAATCTTTAGACCTGAGATAACACATTTATCTTGTATATAGGTAGTTTGAGTTTGATACTGCTTTCATACTTGTACTGTGTATGGGTTTATGGACATGTGTTGGCTCCTACTAGTTATATATGGAGGTAGGTGTTGATCAAGATAGAATCTGTTACCCTAAGTAAATAGGGATAAAGTCCTTTATTCATTTAATTGTTCTTGATGTTTCAAGTTCCTGGCCAGGATAGACAGATTTAGTCAGAAAAGAGTTTCTGACAAGAAAATCTAATTAATCAGGAACTGGAATTAAAAGAAAACATAATATTTATAGCAAATGGGGTTTAACATAAACCATGACTCTAACTCGAATTGGGATTTTATAATAGAGAAATTCTAGTGCATGGTAACATTTGATTAAAGGTTTATTTAAGATATTCCTTGTTACTAATTGGGTGGCCATGGCATGCTATGCTAGGTGTCAACCATGGTCAATGAGATGCCTAAAATAATTTAGAGAAATCATTCATGGTAAGAAAGAGTTCTGATGATATTAAGAGTTAATATCATATCTCATTGCCAATTAGTGATGAGCTTAGTAAGTCACACACATACACAAGATAATCACCAAGTAAAATGTGATTTAATTGATTAATTAAAGAGTTTAATTGATTAATTAAATAGGTTTAGTTTGCAATAAGATTGCAAAGTCTCTAGCATGACTTAAAACCAAATCTAGGTTATTGGATGTATAGTATAAGTTAAACTTATATTTAAAGTATTTAAATACGAATTTAATTATGAGAAATTAATTAATAGAGATTAATTAATTAATTTATATTTAATATAAATTGATAAGAAGAGGAGAAATAATGATTTTGGATTGAGAACTCAAAATTACAACATAAGGGTAATTTGGTCATTTCACATGGTGACATGTGGCATCATGAGATGGTGACACATGGCACCATATAAGTTTGCCATTTGTCTTCATTTTATGCAAGGTGATCAAAGTCAAGATTAAGTTTAGCTTTGACACTTAGCTTAATGTGATTAAGTCAATTAAAAATAAGATGCAATGAGATGATGACAGGTGGCATAGGGTTTGAGTGACTCAATTACCTAATTATATAAAAGGGAAAAGAAAAGAAGAAACATAACACACTCTTATTTTCTCTCTAGGTGGCGGCACCTCTTTCTCCTTCTCCTCTCTTCATCTTGTCTCATCAATTCAAAGAGAATTGCCCAAATTTCTTTGAATTAAATCTGCTAAATATTATTTCTAATGTTCTATACATACATACTACCTCTCTAAAGGCAAAAACTTAATTTATAATTGGTTGGCAAAGGCTTGAGAAGCAAATTGGGGGTTGGCCATTGGTGATCTTGGTGTGGACAAGCTAGAGGGATAACACTTGGGGTCCTAGGTGCTTCCTAAAGGTGCCAATCACATCCATAGTGCATCAAACAGGTTAGTGCTCTAATTCCTCTTTTAAACTAGGGTTTAAATGAATTAATTTGTTAATTCATAGTCTTGAATGGCAAACATAGATCCTAATACATATTAAAAGTGTTTTAATATACAATTAAGCATTGAAATTAATTAGACACATAAGAGATATGGTATGATGCATGTAACCCTAGAAGAAATTTTTTTGAAATTCAATGCTCTAATGAACAATTTTCATGCTTCCGCTCCTTCAATTTCCTCATATCCTCTTCACGCTCCCACGTAGCTTCCTTGCCTAAGTGATGGCTCCACAACACTTTCACAAGGGGTATCTGTTTATTCCTCAGCTACTTTACCTCATATGCCAGAATCTCAATAGGCTCTTCCTCATATGTGAGGTATGGATTCACCTCTATCTCTTCTACTGGTAGCACATGAGAAGGGTCTGATCTATAACTCCTTAACATAGATACATGAAAGACATTATGTTTCTTTTCTAGCTCTGGAGGTAGTGCTAAACAGTATGCCAAAGGACCCACTCTCTCTAGAACCTCATAAGGCCCAATGAAGCAAGGACTAAGTTTCCCCTTTCTGCCAAATCTCATAATCCTCTTCCAAGGGGAAACCTTGAGGAATACCTTATCACCCACTGTGTACTTGATATCTCTCCTTTTTAGATCAACATAGGACTTCTATCTGTCTGATGTAGCCTTGAGCCTGTCTCTAATAAGCCTGATCTTCTCCTCTGTCGGCTAAACAATCTCTAGGCCAATCAGCTTCCTTTCACCCACTTTATCCCAACACAAAGGAGTTTTGGACCTCCTGCCATACAGGGCTTCATGTGGAGGCATTCCAATGCTTGATTGGTAGCTGTTGTTGTAAGCAAACTCAATCAGAGGCAAGTGTGTATCCCAACTACCTTCAAACTCAATTACATAAGCCCATAGCATATCCTCCAATATTTGAATCACCCTCTCATATTGGTCATCTGTCTGTGGATGGAATGTCGTACTGAAGTTCAATCTAGTTCCTAGGCCTTTTTGCAAACTACCCTAGAATCTATAAGTGAACCTAGGATCTCTGTCCGATACAATTGATACTGGCACTCCATGCAGCCTCACTATCTCATCCAGATACAACTTTGCCAATTTATCCAGGCTGTAGTCCATCCTCACTGGCAAAAAATAAGCAGACTTAGTTAATCTGTCCACAACGACCCATACTGCATCATGGTTCTTCTGTGTCCTCGAAAGTCCCATCACAAAATCCATTGTAATTCTCTCCCATTTCCACTCAGGTACTGGCAATGATGTAGCAAACCAGCTGGCACTTGGTGTTCTGCCTTTACTTGTTGACAAGTCAGGCATTTAGATACAAAATCAGCTATGTTCCTCTTCATACCCATCTGCCAGTGGTGCTCTTTCAAGGTTCTATACATTTTGGTCCTACCAGGATACATAGCAAAAGGAGACTCATGTGCTTCCTTCATAATGATTTGTCTCAATTCCACATCATTAGGAATGCACATTCTGCCCTGGTATAGTAGTAAGCCATCATTATTCATTGCAGAGCCAGGTTTCTTACCATCTCGAGTTTCCTTCACAAATTTCTGATACTTCTTGTCATTCTGTGCAGCCATTTTTATTTGGTCAATCAACACTTGCTGTACATACCATGCAGTGCTTTCAGTTCATGTACCATCAAAAAAGGAGAAACCCTTAAGCTTACCATAGTTTTACGACTTAGGGCATCAGCTACTACATTTACTTTCCCTTGTTGATAGTCTATTAGGCAGTCATAATCTTTAATCAACTCCAGCCATCTCCTCTGCCTCAAATTCAGCTCTTTTTGGTTGCCCAAATACTTCAAGCTCTTATGATTTGTGAAGATATAACATTTTCCCCATATAAGTAGTGTCTCCAGATCTTAAGAGTAAATACTATGGCAGCCAGCTCCAAGTCATGTGTAGGGTAGTTTCTCTCATGTGGTTTTAGCTGACGTGATGCATATGCCATGACATTCCAGTCTTGCATCAGTACACAACCTAACCCATTGTGAGAGGCATCGCTATACACAATGTATTCTTTACTCGGTGTAGGTAAAGTGAGGACTGGAGCTTCAGTCAAACACCTCTTCAATTCATCAAAACTCTGCTGGCACTTATCAGTCCACTAAAATTTAACATCCTTCAGAAGTAGCTTAGCTAGTGGAGAAGCCAACATAGAAAACCCTTTCACAAAACGGTGGTAGTATCTAGCTAAACTCAGAAAACTGTGAATTTCTGTGACATTCCTGGGTGACTTTCAATTAAGGATAGCTTCAACCTTGTTGGGATTTACCTTGATACCCTCAGTTGACACAATATGCACCAAGAAGGAAATTTCCTTTAGCCAAAATTCACATTTCGACAATTTAGAATATAGCTATTTCTCCCTTAGAGTCTATAACACAACCCTCAGGTGCCTATCATGCTCTTTTGCATCCCTCGAATACACTAATATATCATCAATAAACACAACTACAACTTGGTCGAGGTATGACCTGAAGATAGTGTTCATCAGGTCCATGAAAGCAGCCGAAGCATTAGTTAACCCGAATGGCATAACCAGGAACTCATAATGGCCATATCAAGTTCTAAAAGTAGTTTTTGCAATGCTTTGCTCTTTCACCTTCAATTGATAATAGCCCGATCTCAAGTCAATTTTAGAGAACACAGCTGCACCCTTTAACTAATCAAACAGGTCATCTGTACGGGGCAATGGGTATCTATTCTTTATAGTCACCTTATTTAACTGTCTATAGTTAATACACAGACGGAGAGTGCCATCATTCTTCTTAACAAATAACACTGGCGCTCCCCATGATGACACACTAGGGCGAATGAAGTCCTTATCAAGTAACTCTTGCAACTGAACCTTTAACTCCTTCAATTCTGCAGGTGCCATTCTGTATGGTGTGATTGAGATTGGGTCCACACCAGGCAAAACATCTATTTCAAACTACACTTCCCTTTCCGGAGGTAACCCTGGCAATTCTTCAGGAAACACATCCGAATAGTCACATACCATAGGAATATCCCTCACTGTGGGACTCTCTACATGGGTGTCTATCACATGAGCTAAGTAAGCTTCACACCCCTTTCTGATCATTTTCCTAGCTAGTGTAGCTGAAATGATGTTTGATGGCAATAATTGCCTCTCCCCTTGTATAACCACATCACTATATTGAGGGAGACCAAAAGTGACTGTCTTCAGCTTACAGTCAATCATGGCATGATGCCTGGCTAACCAATCCATGCCCAAGATAAAATCATAATCCCGAAAGGGCATTTCTATTAAGTCGGACTGGAATGTGTGTCTTTGGATCACCAACGGACAATCCCTATACATTTTGTTAACCCTAACCTCTTGTCCCAAAGGACTAGTTACTAGCACCTCAAAATCCATTTTCACATAAGGTACAGCAAGATAACCAATGATGCTAGCACTAACATAAGAATGGGTGGAACCAGGATCAAACAACACAAACACATCTTGATCAAGAATAGAAAATGTACCGGCAACTATATTAGAAGTTTTAGCCTCTTCTCGCTGCCTCATAGTGTATACCCTCGCCGGTGCACCAGTCTACTCAAGTTGATTAACAGTGGCCTGACAGCCGAAAGTACTACCTCGGCCTCTGCTAACTGTCTGTGAACCTCTGGAGGCCAAACTCTGAACTGAACCTTTAGCTATAATAGGTGGCCCAGATCTGTGGGCACTAATGCAGTCCATGACAAAATGTCCAGTCCCACCACAGTTATAACAGGCTCCAATAGCCTTGTAATAAACCCCTTCATGTATTCTTCCACAAGTTTCATAATTATGGACTGGGGGTGTCCCTCTAGAGATCTGCTGACTAGGTCGGGGTGGCTTCTATGGTGTAGGTCTTCCTCTACTAAACCTCCTGCTACTGGGTCCCCCAAAATTCTTCCTCTTCCCCAAATTGCTACTGGAGCTCTGACCAACAGATTTACCAGTCTTCTCAATTGTTCCCTTCTCAGATGCCCCTTTTGACTTTATTCTTTCTACTTCTAGGGCTTGTGAGATTAGCTCTGAGAAATTTTAGTGTTTGAAACCCACAACTTGAATTCTCATGTTAGGCTTTAACCCGACCTCAAAGTGTTTACAATGGTCTCTGGGAGTAGCAAGCAGGCTTCCCGCATAATGACTCAATCTTGAAAACTCTCTTTCATATTCTACTAGTGTTTTATCCCCTTATTTCAAGTTCAAGAACTCTTGCAAGTTCATATCAACATATGTTTCGGGGACCCATTTCTACTTGAATTCTCGCAGAAAATCTTACCAGGTGAGGATTGGAGGTTCAACCAAACTGTGGGGGATGGTTTTCCACCATTCATATGCATCTCCTTGCAGAAGCGAAATGGAGTATTCAAATTTTAGGTCATCCATACAATGTAGCTTCTTAAACAACCGCTCCATCCTTTCCAACCGTTGTTCTGCTTCTAGCAGATCCACCGTCCCCTCAAACTCAGTAGCTCCAAACTTCATGAGTTTGTCATTTGTCTGGTTGAGGGCTGGGGTTGTGCTGCTGGTGCTTGGGTTTGGGAGTGTAGGGGTAGGTTTCCAGCCATTTGCTAAAATAATGCTGCCATTTATTGGGTGAATTGAACCAAAAACTGAGGCATTGCTGGGGCTGGAGTGACTGACCCACTCACATTCTGAAGAGCTGGGGCTTCCCCCTAGGCCTCAGCCTCAATAGATTGTTCAACTGAATGATCTCCTTCTTCCATTTCAGTTAAAGAGATTATCTACTCCCTGGCAATAAACACAAGGAGGATTATCTCCATTAGTTCACATTCATGATCTAAATGCATCATATGTATTAATTAAAGACACTTGAGCAGCTGTACTAATCAAAGAAATAATTTAAATTCATAGTCAAAACTCACTCAAAGCATAGTTCAAAACTCATTCAAAACACAGCTCTATTACCACCTAAACATGTCACACCTTACCCCTCCGTAAGGCATCACATGATTCCATAGTACACCTAATGAATTACCAAACTTCGCCTACTGATAACTCATTAAATACACTACAAGGGATTTTTAAACCATTTCCAATTCATTTTAAGTTGAAAGTGGTGATAGCCCATTATTAAAAGGTGTTAAAGTTCAAGTTATGTTATATGTAAAAACTTTGGTTATTTTGACTTTTCAAATTTTTTTTTCCGTAAATTTTATAAAAATTCCGGCAGAGTGTCGGCTGTAATTTGAGAAAACAGTTCTTCTAAAACCTGAAAAGAAAGCATTTTCAAGATATATATTCTCAATCTCAACTCAACATATATTCGATTCAACACAATCTCAATCCCCATTTCAATTTCAACATAAATAAAACAAAAACATCAATTTTATTTCATTTCATTCAAAATTATATACAAGAGTCATAATTTACAGAAAGGAAAACAAAAGTAATAATAGTACAATTTGACTGTACAACTGCTCGACTAATTCACAAGATACATATGAACATAAATAATTACATCAAAATGTAACTACAAGGGTATAAACAATATACCCGTACAAAATCTCCAAGTATGCTCCTCTATCGCCTTAGCAGCTCACTCTGCTGCTTTATCCTTACCCCTATCTGCGACAGCAAATAAAAGCTATCGCTGAGTAATTTATACTCAGTGGTACACAACTAATATCAATTAGAAATCATTATAAAATAAAATAAAACAATTTATGGTAACTTAAGAAATTCATAAGAATAAAGCATATGCAATTTATCAAATCTCTAAAAATCATTATTTCAGCAGAATTCACAAATCTCAAAGAAAAAGTGTTACCATGTACACACAGTTCAGACCATGACACAAAATTTCATGATCAATGCCATGTTGTACATCACGACAAAGCAATCTCAACCTCACTAACCATTATTAATGAGGGAAGGGCTAGCTAGCTAATGAGTACTCATATAGTGTCATCCTACTAACTGTTATTAATAAGAGACATAATCAATGTCAAATATCAAACCCCAAATAGCCATTACTATTGGGGAGTTTCGAACGGGACTGTCATGCTAACTGTGGTTTAAAAACAAATTTCAAAAATTTCTAATCACATAATTACACTTCAATTTCAATAGTCACATACGATTCATTTTCAAATCCATAAGATATTGGCAACACACAATTTATAATTGCAATGGGGAAATCACAATTGCAAACCATTTATTCCAAACAATTTACAAAATTAAAATCAATAAAATCAATTTAGTTGTGCACAAACCTCTAGTGAGTCACCTCTTTGACTTGACTCACTGGTTCTCTATCCCTTCCAAAACCTTTCTCAACTGAAACACACAATTTACAGTATTTTAATATCATATATCATAAGTAATCCAACAATTAATTTCATACACACTTGATTATGCTTTTAAATTTGCTTTAAATGGAGTTCTTTATTTTTGGCATATTGGGGTTACTATTGAAGTAAAAATATTGACTTTTTCATCCTTAATAGGTATGTTAATTCTAATTACACTCACGTACCACATTTTGGGTCACATTTTTGTTCACATTGATTGTCAATTGCCATTCAAGGTCTATTTGGGTTAAATCTTAAAATTTCAATTTTGGGTCACTAGTTTGTACTATTCCATTAGTCTGTCTACAGTGAGAATTTGATCAACTTTCCTTCAACAAAGTTGTTTCTTAGTGTCTTTGCTTTAATTCCCTTTTTGAATCACTCCATTTGGAGTTTTGTAGCTCAAGTTATATTGATTTGAAGTTGGCTGGCTAGATTAGTCCTAACCCAGATTTCTAAGCAACTTTTAGGTTCTGGCAGATTTGTTAACCCAAATTTGGGTAGCAATTTGACTTGGTTATAGTCAGAATTTAGGTTTGTGCTCTTCATGAAAGTTGTAGTACTATATCTTAGATTTCCAATGGTATAAATTTCAGGTCATTTGGACCTTCCTAGACCAAGTTATGACCATTTGAACAAGTACTGTTCATATGGTCATTTTTTAACAGGGCAGTATGCCTAAATCCGGATTTGACCTAGTTTTACACAAGCTTATGGCCATTTTCAGGGCAGGGTTTCTACATAAAAATTGTTGCATTATGTGTTAAGTTTCATCTCCAATTGGCCTCACACCAATTGGAGCAACCAATTTTCAGTTATGCCCTCTTGAGTTGACCAAGGTCAAACTGCCCAATTTGGGGCAGCATCACATTCCATTTCCAATCCAATTTGTGCATTCAATTATACTCCAAATGACTCCAATTGACCATTTCAAGCCTCAATTAGGTCCAATTGCATTAGTTACCAATTTCTCCCAAATTTTCCCCTAATTTCAGTGGTTCAAAAACCCTAATTTTCTAATTTGGACAATTTCATGAAATTAAAGTGTAGCACTAACACCTACCCACTTAGATTGACTTGCATGTATGATTTATTGAAGAAAAACATATCACTTTCCCCCAACACTCATGGCTGCCAAATTTTTGTCCCTTCATAACTTATCATTTTCTTTAAATTTTCATACAATTTACACTCATCTCAACTTAATTTCAAAGCTAAAAGAAGAAAAGAAAGGGAAACAAGCATTAACCTCACTTGTCTAATTTTCTTAAATTGCAAAACTTGATTTTCCTTCACTTTCCTTCAATTTTCTTTCTCCCAACTTTTTGCTGAGGTTCAATTTAAAGGTTTCTACAAGTTTTAGAAGTAATTTGTGGGGAAATTTGGGGTTACCAAAGCTTGAATTTGAGCTTTAATGGAGGAGTTTGAGTGAAGAGAGAGAGAGGAGAGATGGACGGCATATAGGGGTAGGAAGAAGATGATTAATTTTCTTCTTTTTAATTTTGTTTTATCCCTTTTTAAATATCTCAAAATAATTTAATTAATTAATAATTCCTTTATTGCATTATGCTTACATCACCATAGTGATGTCATAACCCATTTAATTCAAATTTTTCTTTTCTTTTCTTTCCATTACTTCTTCACTTTGAATTTAATTTTCAATATTTTAATTTCCTACATTTTATTGGACATTTAGGCCAAAAGTCACCTCTAAGGGTGAATTGATCAAATTGCCCCTTACCGGTCTGATCCGATTTTCCAATGACACTGTATTGCTTCCGGAAGTCTGATTCAATTATTTGACCTTGTTCTTAACTCTTTTCCGTGGTTTTCACATTTCCCCTAGCTTCGCAATAATTCTTAGGCCTGTAGTGTCATAATGTCCCACTTGAAAATAGGACAGCGACTGACCTCGCTGTCACTTCTCGTTTAGGTCCCCCATCGCTGTGGCCTTGGCACATTTAACCCTTTATGCCTAGTTTTCTTCTTTTTCATTTAACCTTCATGTAGTGGCTATTAATTTTTGTTTCTAGCTTTTTTAGATGGTTTAATTATGGTTCTAAACCTCTTGATCATTTGGACCGACACCAATCACCGGAACAGTGAAATGTACAAGACTTATGCATATAGGGGTGTTATAATACTACACGGGTCACGGTCTGAGGACCCGTGTAACTTTCTGTCTGGAAGTTCCCTTCTTCGATAGGTTACACGGCCCATGTAAATTTATTTAGGGACCCTTGTAACTCTCTGTCTCCCTTAAACTTAAAATTTTTCTATCCATTTATGAAGCACAGGGCATGTAACATTACACGGGGTCAACCCATGTAAGTTTCTAGAGCTTATGCAAGTGTGGTTTCGAGGTTCCAAGATGTTACACGAGGCGTGTAAAACTATCCATGGCCCATGTAAATTTTTGGCTCTCCAGTTCTCTCTTTTATATATTTGATTCATGCTAAAGTATTCCTATCTATATGAATGGGATGAATACAAATATTAGCAACAGAGTTACTTCTTTAATTTTATGCAATCTCCTGTTATGTGGTTTTGACTTGATGTTTTCACTCCTCCCTTGCCTTCAGTTCCTTGCTATTGCAGAATTGTGTTTTGGTGTACCTTCGAAAATTAAAGAACATAAGGAAAATTAGAAGAAGGGTTATAAAAGTATTTGGGTTGCCTCTCATAGAGTGCTTGTTTATAGTTATTAGCTGGACTATTCTTCAACTTCATTGTTAAGGTGGAGGGGTGCTGTAGGATTGGGTGAATCCATCTTTAATTTTATCCCCTGGGAAGTATGACTTCAATCTCTGCCCATTAACCGTGAAGGCACCTGAGGTTTCACTCCATACTTCTATCGCTCCATGCGGGAAGACTTGAGTTACCTTAAAGGATGCAGACCATCTTAACCTCAACTTCCCTAGAAAGAGTTTTAATCTCAAATTGAACAGCAGGACAAGATCTCCTTCTTTGATTTCTTTCCTTGATATGTGTCTGTCATGCGATCTTTTAGTCTTGTCCTTAAAGATCCTAGCATTCTCATAGGCATCCTGCTTGACTTCTTCCAGCTCATTGAGCTGTAGAAGTCTTCTATCACCAGTAGCCTTTAGGCCAAAATTTAGAGTTTGGATTGCCCAATAGGCTTTGAGTTCAAGTTCGACGGGGAAGTGGCATGATTTTCCATAAACCAAGCGAAATGGTGTAGTTCTAATGGGAGTTTTATATGCAGTACGGTATGCCCACAGTGTGTCATCTAACATCATAGACCAGTCCTTCCTTGAGCGATTGATTGTTTTCTCAAGGATATGTTTCAGCTCCCTATTTGAAACTTCTACTTGACCACTGGTTTGAGGATGGTAAGGTGTTGCCACTTTGTGAGTCATTCCATATTTCTTCAATAATGTTTCAAATTGTTGATTGTAGAAGTGACTTCCTCCATCACTGATTATTACCCGTGGTGTGCCAAATCTTGTGAAGATGTTCTTCTTAAGGAATTTTGTAACCACTCTAGCATCATTTATTGGTATGGCTATTGCTTCTATCCATTTTGACACATAATAAACACCAATTAGAATATACTTGTTTCCAAAGGAGGATGGGAATGGACCCATGAAGTTTATTCCCCACACATTAAATAGCTCTTTTTCAAGTATACCATGCAGTCACATTTCATTCCTTCTTGAGATGTTCCCTGTTCTTTAGCATTGATCACAAGTCAGCAAAATCTTGGCTGCTGTTTTCGTGGTGCCAAAATGTCCTTTATATGGTGATGAGTGGCAGTGCTGTAAAATGCTCTCTATTTCTTATCAGCCCATCATTGCATCTCCTGTACAGCACATGTTCTTCCCATGTATAGAAGCGCACATCATGCAGAAATTTTTTCCTTTGCTGATAGGACATGTTTGGTGGCAATATCCTACATACAAGATAATTAACAAAGTCAGCATACCATAGAGCTTGAGAGAATACTAGTAATTGCTCATCAGGAAATAAGTCATTAATTGGTAAATCCTTAGTGTCCCCTATGTCTTCCTATTTCAGCCTTGAGAGGTGGTTAGCTACTACGTTTTCGGATCCCTTTTTGCCCTTGATTTCAAGGTCAAATTCTTGTAGGAGTAAGATCCATCGAACCAACATTGGCTTTACTTCTTTCTTATTCAAAAGGTACTGGATGGTAGCATGGTCTGTGTATACAATGACTTTTGATCCAAGAAGATAGGATCTGAATTTATCAATTTCAAACACCATTGCTAGGAATTCTATTTCTGTGGTAGCATAGTTGATTTGTGTGTCGCCAAGTGTTTTGCTGGCATAGTAAATGGCATGGAGCTTTTTATCTTTCCTTTATCCGAGTACTGCTCCAACTGCATAGTCACTTGCATCGCACATCACCTCAAATGGTAGCTCCCAATCAGGTGGTTGCATTATTGGTGCTGAAATCAAGGCTTCTTTGATCTTGTTAAAAGAAATAAGGTAATTCTTATCAAAATTGAAGGGAACATCTTGACTTAACAGATTAGTCAATGGCTTAGCTATTTTGGAAAAGTCTTTAATAAATCTTCTATAGAAGCCTACATGTCCCAAAAAGCTTTGCACTCCCTTGACTGATGTTGGTGGTGGCATTTTTTCAATGATTTCAATTTTTGCCCTGTTAACTTCAATTCCTCTTTTCGATACCAGGTGCCCAAGAACTATACCTTCCCTTACCATGAAGTGGCATTTTTCCCAATTCAGAACCAGGTTTGATTCTTCATATCTTTGCAACACTTTGGATAGATTAGCTAGGCATTCATCAAAAGTAGTTCCATAGAAAGAAAAATCATCCATAAAAATTTCCATAATATTTTCAATATAATCAGAAAAAATAGCCATCATGCATCTTTGAAAAGTAGCAGGGGCATTACAAAGACTAAAAGGCATTCTTCTATATACAAAGGTTCTATAAAGGCATGTGAATATGGTCTTTTCTTGATCTTATAGGTGAGTAAGAATTTGAAAAAATCCTGAATACCCATCCAAATAGCAGAATTAGGAATGTTTTACTAACCTTTCTAACATTTGATCTATGAAAGGGAGAGGAAAATGGTCTTTTCTGGTGGCACTATTCAATTTCCTATAATCTATGCACATGCGCCAACTAGTGACTACCTTATTAGGGATTAATTCATTGTTTGCATTTTGAATGACAATTGTCCCATCCTTCTTAGGCACTACATGCACTGGACTAATCCATTTACTATCATAAATTGGTTATATAATACCTGCATGTAATAGTTTCAAAATTTCTTTCTTAACTACTTCTTTCATGTTTGGGTTAAGTCTCCTTTGATGCTCAATAGTGGGTTTGCTGTTTTCCTCCATAGGTATTCTATGCATGCAATTTGAAGGACTAATCCCTTTCAAGTCTTCTATTTTATACCTTATAGCCTTGCTATGGGTTCTAAGTTCCTTTAACAATTTTTCCTCTTCTATTTCAGACAGGCTAGCATTGATGATAATAGGATATTTAGAATTTGAGTCCAAGAATGTGTACTTTAGCGTGAAGGGGAGAAGTTTCAGTTCTACCTGTTTGGTATCTTCCTGTGGCTTGCTTTTGGGATGTTCTTCCTTTAGCTCTTCTACCTTGAAAGCTTGAGCTAAGGGTAGGGGTGGATTAACTGCTAAAGATTGTGCACATGCTGCAATTTTCGTGTTCTCATTATCTATTGTGTGGCTGTGCACTATGCATGCTTCAAGAGGATCTTCAGGATGTGCTTTATGAAATTCCTCTTTAACTAACTTATCAATGATGTTAACCTTTAAGCATTCATCAGGTTCAAGTTTATGTTTCATTGCTTTGAACAGGTTGAATTCCACCTCTTCATCTCCTACCTTGAGAGTTAACCGCCCATTCTTAACATCTATGATAGCTCCAGCGGTTGCTAAGAAAGGTATTCCCAGGTGATAGGAATTTGGACATCCTCCTCCATTTCCAAGACAAGAAAATCAACTGGGATGAAGAATTTTCCCACCTATATGGGGATGTTTTCTAGGATGCCCAACCGGTATTTGACAGACCGATTAGCCAATTACAAGGAAATTATTATGGGTTTGAGCTCTCTTACATCCAACTTCTGACATATTGATAGGGACATTAGACTCACACTTGCACCTAGATCACATAGTGCCTTGTCTATCTTCATGTTGCCAATAAGACAAGGTATAGAGAAGCTGCTTGGATCCTTGAGCTTTGGTGGCAGCTTATTTTGCAATATGACACTATATTCCTCTGTAAGAGCAACGGTTTCATAGTCTTCCAGCTTTCTTTTCTTTAAAAGATTTCTTTAAGGAACTTGATGCAGGATGGCATCTAAAAAAGTGCTTCTGTAAAGGGAATGTTAATGTAGAGTTTCTGCAAAACTTCTAAAAACTTTCCAAACTACTTATCCAATTTAGCCTTCTAGAATCTCTGGGGAAAAGGTAGAGGAGGTTGATATGGCTTTGGTAACTTATTTTTCTTTTTTGTTTCCTCTTCCTGCTCCTTTTTATCTTCTTCTTCCTTCTCCTCTGTTTGGCTGTCAGATTAATCAGAGGTTTGTTCAGTTGATTTTTCCTTTGATGGTTATTTTTCTAATATTCTACTGCTCCTCACGATAACTGCCTTACAATGCTCCTTGGGTTCATTTATGGTTGACTTGGTAATTTACCAGCAGCCTTGCTTGAAAAACTTGCTTGCTAAGCAATTTGGATTTTAAGCATCTTATTGTAGGTGACTAATTGGTCCATTCTGGAAGCTAACTGCATTATCATTTCATTATGTTGTTGTTGGGCTACTAGGAAGCCCTCCATCATGGATTCCATAGTCAACTTTGGTTCAGGCTATTAAGGTTGAAGAGCTAGCGGTGGCTGTGCAAAGGTTTTGTCCTCCATTCTGAAATCCTGGGAGTGCTGGTGGTCTGTACCCTTGCTGCTTGTTCATAGGTTGATTCTACAAGTTGAACCATGAGAAGTTAGGGTCGTTTCTCTATCCAGGGTTGTAGGTGTTTGAATATGGATTGTTGAGCTGCCTCTGGTTGAAGTTTCCTCCGTTATTCACATAGTTCAGTTATTCCATAGAGGTTTCATTAAACTTGATGCATTCTAAAGTCATACACCTTCCTCCACAGTTGTCGCAATGTTGGTTGTTCATCCCTATAGCATTGGCTTGCATTCTGTTAAGCCTTTTGGTGAGCTGGTCAAACTGAGCATTTATCATGCTTAAGGCATCCACTTGCAGGATCCTTGTTATTCTTCTTGTATTTTCCCTTTCATTTGACAACTCGTAGTTTTGATAAGTGACCCTCTCCAGAAGTTCAAGAGCTTGTGCTACTATTTTCTCCATCAGGTCACCTTCCGCAACTGAATCCACTATGCTCCTTATAGAGGGCAGTAGACCATTATAGAAATTCTAAACTAGGAGCCAATCCTATATGCCATGGTGTGGACACTCCCTCTGTAGGTCTTTATATCTCTCCCATGCGTCATAGAGTGATTCACTTTCCTTTTGCCTAAAGGTGTTGAGTTCAACCCTCAACTTTGCAGTCTTTGTAGGTGGGAAATACCTTGCTAGAAAAGCCTGCAATAGGTCTTCCCAAGTGGTGAATGTTCCAGCTGGTTGAGAAAGTAACCATTTCCTTGCTCTATCTCGAAGGGAGAATGGGAATGCTCTGAGTCTTATAGCTTGATTAGAGACTCCATTCATCTTGAATGTGTCACATAGGGCACTGGAGGTGGTAGTGTGGATCTTCTATAGGTGAGCCTCCAAACTAGGTCTATTGAATCATCTGGAGCCATGCGGATTTCAATTCAAAATTGTTAGCTTCCATTGTGGGTCTTGTAACACTGGGCTAGAATCCTTATATAGATGGAGCTCCATAGTCCCTCAAGAGTCTTGGCCAATTGTTGTTATCGGTCATGACTGGAGTTTCTAGATTTCCTTGATCTTGTTCTTGGCATTTCTTTTCTCTCCTGATGATTCTTAGAGTCCTATCTATTTCAGGATCCAAGTCCAAGACTCCTTGCTCCAGCTTTGTTCTGATCATGCACCAAACCAAACACCTGAGAGAAAATAAAAGAATAAAAACAAATTAAGTAAAATTAAATAGTAAATGCAAATGCCTAAATCAGCTAAATTGCCTATCGCTTAATATTACTAAAATTAAATTCCTTAGCAACAGCGCCAAAAACTCGTTTGCTGGTTTTACAACCCTGCAAGTGCACGGATCGCTAATAAGTAATAAAATAGTGAGTAGAGTATCGTCCCACGAGGAATTTATTTAGCAAGTACCAAGTTATGTAGCAATTATGACTGTTTAGGCTACCGAATATAAATGGAGAGTGAATCTAATTAATTTTAAGCACTAAAAACTAAGGATAGCAATGAACTTGAAATGAAACAATCTATTGAAGCAATTCCAGAATTAAGATTTCACATTTTAACCTTATTATGGATTCAACCTTGTCTATTCATTGGATTAAGGATCATTGCTTTGATGGAAATTAATCATAAGATATCCTAGGTCCTCTCTCAAGGCACCTAAGGTGTGTTTCGATTAGAGCTAAACCTTACTTTCATTGGTGATTAGTCCAAATAAAAACCTTTAAGATCTATGATTAATTATAGAACTCCACAAAGGTCATCAGCCTATTTTTAGGTTCCTAGGTTCAAAATCCTGATTTTCTAATACCAATCTTCACCTTTCAGTTCTTCAATTAGTATCTTAGATCATAGCTAGGTGGGTACCAACACATAGCGTGCATTAAGAACACAAGAAATTGAATCAAAGAACAAAACTCAAATCCAATAAATAAAACTCAATATTTGTCCATAATAATGATTATAAGCATTACTCTCTTAATTCCATAATAAAGAAACTACTCACTCATGGTCAGTTTAACAAACATAATAAAAGTGAAATAAAAGAACATAAAAGCAGCCTAAAGAAATAGAACAAAAAAAAACCGAAGAGAATCTACAGCTTTGAAATTATGAAACTACAGCTGAGGACTCCTCCTTGATGCCAATGCACTATTCTTCAAGACGACATGGCTAGAATAATGAAGATGTATGTGAATGAAAATGCGTATGTTGAGAGAGAGAGATAGATCTCTATTCTCTATTTGTTACTGCTTCTATTTATATTCAATGTCTAGGGTTAGGTTTTTAGAGTCCCAAAAGCATTAGAAGTCTCTTCTCTCTGTAAAAACTGGGGCTGGAATCTAATCAGGAAACTGGTTGTCAGCTGATACACTGCCCATATGTCACTACACGGCCAAGGGCCATGTAACTTACTGGAGCTAGAAGATTGCATCTTGTGTCAGAGCAAAAGGTTACACGGGCCTCGGCTAGTTACATGGGTCCAATTACACGGTACTATTTCTTTCTGGAACTCTTCGAGCTTTGCCAGGCAGAATCTTACCCGTGTCTCCGTAAGTTACACGGGTCATGTTACACGGCCTGTGTACTGTGTTTCTTCTTTTACTTCTTTGGTTTTCTCCTGGCAGTAAGTTACATAGGTCTATGATATGTTTACACGACCCATGTACTATGTATCAACAACAATCTTCTCTTCTTGAGTTTTTTCAAGCTTCCTTCTTTATTCCTATGCTTTGGAACTTCCTCTAAACATTTGAAAATAAGCAGAAAATATAGAATTTAGTGCAGAGTGATGAAGTTTACAAAAGTTAATGAATTTGGTGATTATGCATAAATTACTTATCTAAATACTATGAAATGCTGTACAAATGTATTTAAAAATATCTATATAATACAAGTATATCAGGTTGAATGCGAGAGATAAAAACACTACCTTTTTCCATGCAAAGGTGGTGCAACGCTGCCAATGAAATAGAATTTTAGGAATCCAAAATGGTACAGGAGTGTGGAAATACTCTTTCAAGGATATATCTGAGGTAATAGTCTAGTACTTCACACACCTCTACACAACAATGACACCCTAGAATATGGAACAGATCACTGAAGGACTCAAGCCAAGAGTTACTGCCAAAATGAATGCCCAACTAATTCAACCTGTTACAAGAGAAGAAATTAAGCAAGCAGTCTTCTCTATCCACCTAACTAAATCTCTTGGTGAAGATGGCCTAATTAGACATTCTATCAGCATTCTTAGTCTATTTTACAAGAAGGAATTTGTCAAGCAATGTTGGAATTTTTTTACAAGGGTCAGCTTCTTAGGAGCATGAACCATACTATTATCACACTAATTCCCAAAGTGAAGGAGATCCAAACGATGAAAGATTTTTGCGACCGATTGGTATATGTAATGTTATTTACAAGATCATTTCTAAGATTCTCGCACGAAGAATTCAACCATTCAAGAATAGTCTCATTGGACAAGAGCAAAATGATTTCACAAACAGCAAACTTATCTCAGACAATGTTCTGATACACCATGAACTAATGCATAGCTTGAATCACAGAAGAGGGAAAAATAATTTTAGAATGGTAATCAAGGTGGACATTAGCAAGGCATATGACTGTGTAGAATGGGATTACCTACGACATATGCTCAGAAGCTTGGGTTTTCATGATTATTGGATTTCTTGGATAATGGAATGTATTTCCTCTATTTCTTACTCTTTGTAGATTAATGGCCACAAAGGGGGGTTCATTCGTCCTTCAAGGGGTTTAAGACAAGGAGATCCTTTATCCTTATACCTCTTTCTCTTATGTGTTAAGGGACTTTCACACTGCATTAGGACCTCAACTTCACAAGGACTATCCATCTGTAGAAGAGGCCCTACCATATCACATTTGTTTTTTGCAGATGACTTAGTTCTTTTCACTAGAGCTTCCATAACAAATGTAGAGATAGTCAAACGAATTCTCTAAAATTATTCTTTGGCTAGCAGACAAATGATTAATCTTTCCAAGTCCTCTCTAATGTTTAGCCATAACACACCGGAGTCAATTTGCTCGAATATCTCTTCAATTCTATAAATCTAGAACATGGAAGACATCATAAATTCTTAGGATTACCAATAAATTTTCCTAGAACAAAGAAACAAGTTTTCAATCACAGTAGGGACAAAGTTTAGCAAAAAGTTAAAGGATGGAAAGGACAATTAATGTCAATTGGAGGGAAAGAAATCATGCTCAAATCAGTAGCCACAGCCTTACCAACTTACACTTTGTCATGCTTCTAGATGCCTAAGACTATTTGTAAACAGATTAACAGTGAGATGTCTAATTTCTAATGGGGGCAGAAAAAGGAGGAAAGGAAAATTCATTGGATAATTTGGGATAGAATGTGTGATCCAAAAAGAAGAGGTGGACTTGGTTTTAGAGATCTTGAGGCTTTTAATATTGCAATTCTAGTAAGACAAAGCCGGAGGATCTCACTAATCCTCAGTCACTCTTAGCTCAACTATTAAAAGGGAACTATTTCCCCACACTTTATTTCTAAATTCAAAAATTGGAAACAATCCCTCTTGGGGATGCTAAAGCATAATTAGGAAGATAGGTTATAACAAAAGGCATAAGGTGGCAAATTAGCGATGGCTCATCAGTCATGTGTAAAAAAAACACTTGGATTCCTAATTCTTTTGCCAATCCTCCAGCGAATAAAAACAATCATGATCAAGAGGTGATATGGGTATCCCAACTGATGCATAATTCTTGGCCTAAGTGGGACATTGCGAAAGTTAGAGCAAATTTCCAAGCACAAGAGGTTCGCAATATTATGGCAATTCCTATTCCTCTTTTCCCAAACATAACCATGTTGTTTGGCACCATACCAGATTCGGAGAGTATTCAATTAAGTCCGATTACTATATCGCAAGATACCTTCTAAGGGACAGAGCAGAGGACAGTGTTGCAGAGTCTGGACCCTTTTCAATGCATAATATGGGTCAAATTTGGAACTCCTTTTGGAAACTACAGTTGCCAAAGAAGATACTTATATTCATTTGGAAGCATTAAAGAATAGACTTCCGACCCAGGACAATCTAAACAAACGGTTAAATCATGTCCCGAATGAATGCCAAGTATGTGGAGAAATTGAAACGAGCTGCCATACCTTCTTTCAATCTCCAAGGGCGGTGGAAGTTTGGATAAATTCCCCGCTAAGACTCAGATCCACCAGATTGATGGGATCCAATTTTCCAAAGCTGTGGAAGGAAACAGCACACCAAGTATCAACACATAGAGAGGGGATAAGCTACATCCGCATGTTCTGCTTCCTATTATGGCACATATGGAAGAATAGAAACAACTCCATCTTCAAGCAAGAACGGTGTCCTTTTCATGAGATCATAACTAGGGCTATTCGTCATCAGGAAGAATATGTGGAAGCCCAAAAGCTGAATTCCAACCCATTGCGTACTACTCGAGCTGCTTCATCTAATTCACTCTATGCTCATCCAGCGGCAGGAATGATAAAAGTCAATTTCGATGCTGCAGTTTCCTTGAAACAGAATAGAGGCGCTTCTGCTACATATGTTCATGGTTAGTTATCTAAGCAATATCAGAATCTGACAGATCCTCTCACCTTGGAATGCCTAGCATGCAGGGATGCTCTACAACTTGCTATTGATAAAGGTTTCACTAGAGTAACGATTGAAGGAGATTCTTAAGTTACCATATCGGCCATCAAGGGTAGCGTTGTACCTTCAGCTATCCATAAAGTTATCCAAGACATCAAAATACTTATTCAAATTTTTGTTTATTATCTCTTTTTCTTTTGTTAATCGAGAGTGTGATCGGGCTGCTCATAGCTTATTCGCGAAACCATCACGGATGATTCCTTTTTCTATAACCCCCTGATGCAATTATCCTTTGTATCTTCCTTATTCATAGGGGCTTAATGCAAAGTTATATTATATATAATAGATTTAATAAAAGAGATATTTAAGGAGATAATGTTGTTTGAAATGGTGAGAATGATGTAAAGTATATATTTATTATTTAATCAATATGAAATAAATTATAATAATTAAATTTTTATAAAAAAATTTATTAAATAGAAATAAAATATAAATTAGCATATTATATTTTTACTTAAATAAAATTATTATAAAAACAATACAATAATTTTTTCAATAACACATTTAATCACAAAGTTATTGAATTTTGACAATCAATTGTTAAAGAAAATAATTATTTAAATCATAAAAATTAATATAATAATGACAATAATAATAACATTTAAGAGAAAAGTAAAAAGAGAATTAAATAGCTACAATAAAATAAAATTAAACACTAAATCTTCATGCATGTGGCAGTATTATGGGAAAGTCATACTCACTCTTATAAGGAATTGCTAGTGCTTTTGCCTTTACACATAGCTATTAATAATTTTAATAAATAAATAATGTGTAAATAATTCTTAATTTTAGGATAAAAAAATAATATTTTAAATTTTTGTTAGTTACTTCATATTTTATTTCTATTAATTTTTATGTAAGCTAAACTTTTTATCTCATAATTTTTTTAGTGAGGGTCTCATAATATTATAAAAACAAAAAAAAATTTAATAAAAATAGCAGTAGAATAAAAATACAAATTAAAAATATAGAATAATTTGAGATTAGTTAAATTATATGATCATTTTAAAATATAAAAAATTTAAAAAAAATGAAAAATGATATAAGTTTGTATTATATAAAATTAAAGTACATAAAATATATAAAATTTATGTTCATATGTATTAATAATATTGAAACTGAAAGTTAAGTTAATTGGCTACTATTATATCTATAATTATTTTTATCATTGTAATTAGGATTAATATTTTTATAGTGAATAAATGTAATTAAAATAATAAAATAAATAAAATTACTTTTTTTATTTCAAATAGATATTATTTTTATAGGAATCATAATAAATATATAAGCATAAATTAAAAAAAAATATTGGTATTAATATTTAAATTATGTATTATGTCTTTATTAAATGCACATTAATATAAAAAATATAAAAATAAAATAAATTAAAGTAAATTAAAATTTGTTAAATACATAAAAAGGAAAGAATGGGCAACTTTTAAATATTTCGTGTGTCATCTTCTTTGCATGCCACGTAACAAACTCTTAAAAAATTTTAGCCACATGGCAAAATTATAGCTTTTTGGCAAAATTTCTCCTCACAGAAAGTGTATTTTATTATAATGATGGTGCATATATATGTGAATAATGGAAGAGTAAGGGAGGATTTTGCAAATGTCATTACTTCTTCCTTTTAAGTGAGAAAGACACTAATTTAAGTCTTTGGCTTTTCGTTAAAGTTATTATTAGGAGTGTGCAAACAGTCGGTTCGGTTTCGAATCGAACCGAATCGATAAAACTGAAAATAGAAAATAAAAAATTTTAAAAATCGAATCGAATTAATTGATAAGAGAAAATTGAATCGAATCGAACAGATAAATATCGGTTCGGTTCAGTTTTAAACCGATCAAATCGAAATTTATAAAATTTCATATTTTTAACATTAAATCTAAATAATAAAAACATAAAAACAAAAAAAATTAAAAATCAAAACTCAAAAATCTTAAGGTTCGGTTCTGTTTTTTTGATTTCGGTTCGGTTTGATTCGGTTCGATTCAATTTGATTCGATTTTTTTTATTTCCTATATATATTAATAATTTTGGTTCGGTTTGATTTTTTTTATTTCCTATATATAAATAACCGAACCGAACCGATTAATCGAAATTATTAAAATTATAAATCGAACCGAACCGATTAAATTTTAAAATCAAACCGATTGAATCGAATTAATAGATTTGATTTGATTTTTTAGTTTAAACCGAAAACCGCTCTCTCTAGTTATTATTATATAGCTATTGAAAAATAAAGTTACGTGAAGTTGTAAAAAGTTTTCTTCAGAAAAAATTTTCTTCGTCAAGTTGAAGAAAATTATTAGTGAAATGTCTTTTTTTTTTTTCAAAAAAAATTCAACAAATTTAATTGATCAAAGCGTTAGCAATAAAGTTTAATCCTAATGTGGTACGCATAGAATTTTCACACAATTGCTTTTTAATTATTTCACTGTGCATATATTATTATTGAAACTGTTATTAAAAAATATATTTTTAAATATATTAATTAAAAATATTAAAAAAATAATTTAAAATTAAATTTATTAAATTTTAATCATAAAAATATTAAAATAATAAAATAACTTTTCTAAATTATTTTTTAATAGTAATTAAAATAATTTTTTTTAAAATAATTTTAATCCTCCAACTACAGTGCTAAATTATAAACACTATAAGCAATCTTGAAAAAATATACCACGTATGTGAAAAGAAATACTCACCTTGATTAGTTTCCAGTTAAAAAAAAAAAAAAATAAAAATAAAAAATAATGCGTAACAGAAATGTCCACTTGTTGATTGGTTATCATTCCACAATTTTCCTGAGTATTAATTGAGTAGGCAAATTCTTGAAGTGGTCATAGAGAATAAATTTCCCCCAAAATGTCCAAATCTTTAGAGTTAGCTGGTAGATATGCGTTCCTATCACCAACAATTGGTAGATATGCGTTCGCATCACCAACAATCATAAAGGTATCATAAATTCTTGCTTCCTCCTTTGAATGATTCAAGCTTTAAGGTGGTAGATTTTAGATAATTTTTACAAGTCAACACTCATATCAAAAACACTCATATCTCTAACTAACTTTATACATGACAATATCATAATGTAAAATAAAAAAAAATAAAAAAAAAATAAAATGATACGTGAAATTTATGTCACGCTCTCTCCTCACTCTCTTTCCCCCCTAACATATATGAAAAATTAATGGTCATTTATAATAGAGTGCCTAAATTTAAATTTCTTGGTAAAAGTTACAAAAAGTCACAAATGAATAATAAAAATTGTGGTTTTCAAAATTTAGGCATTATATTATAATTTATTATTAATTTTTTAAAATTTAATTTAGTCTTTTTTTACTACAATTATGATAATTAAATAAAATTCAGTTATAATATATACAATTTAAAATTCTAACTATAATTATGAACACCTAAAAATTTTAATTTTTTTTTATCTAATAGGCCATTATTTTAATATGTCAAATTTTATAAAAACTACATTGATAATATATGACAATTGATATTTTTTATAAATTTGCAATTTAAATTAGAAATATTGACTGGCAAGTAAATATTTAATAAATTATAATCATTCTGGAAATTTTTATTTTATTTATTGTTAAATTTTTTTTATTATTGTTCATTGAAAATATTTGGTTTTATAAATAAAAATAAAAAATCGAATTTATATATTAATAAAGCAAATTAGAAAATTAAAGGTATTTTCCGTTTGAGTTAAATTAAGTAATAAATAAATTATATATTAATGAAATAATTTTTTAATTTACCATTATTTATAAATATCAACGAATTTTAATTTGGCCTCCCAAAAATAAAAGGCCTTCCCCTGCCACTCGACATATAATCCATCCAATTCTACAAATCCAAATACTGCTTCAGCAATGGCTTCTTCTCTTGCTTGTCTTCTCTTCTTCTTGTTTTTGCTGCCATGTTTAGTTCTTGCTCAAAAAACAGGTATGATAGGGGTGGGAGACTCCCTCATTGCGGGTGATAATGGAGCACAATCATGGCTTTCTCCTTCAGGGGATTTTGCTTTTGGGTTTCGCCAGCTTGAGAAAAGAGATCTTTACTTGCTGGCTATATGGTATAACAAAATTCCTGACAAAACCATTGCCTGGTTTGCCAATGGGGATGACCCTGCACCAGCGGGATCCCAGGTAAAGCTAATTGCTCATCGTGGGCTAGTTCTTACTAGCCCTCAAGGCACAGAGATTGGGAAATCTGGTATGTTGTGGGGTGCTGCCTACGGTTTCATGAACGATACAGGCAACTTCATAATATCAAGTTCAGGCTCTGAAATTTTATGGCAGAGCTTCGATCATCCTACTGATACATTGTTGCCTGGACAGGCACTGGAGAGATTGTCCCCTGAACTGACGCTGGGGTGGGGTGGCCAAATGCTCTCTTCTAGACTAACGGAGACCAATTTCTCCCGTGGAAGGTTTCAGTTTCGTTTGATTATAGATGGAAATGCTGTGCTTAATACAAACAATTTGCCTACTGGTTTTCCATATGATGCCTATTTCTGGAGCGACACTGTAGATTCTAACTTATCAAATGCTGGGTTGCGAGTGGTATTCAATGAGTCAGGTTACTTGTACGTGTTGCGAGCAAACGGTACACGACAGCTCCTCACTCGAGGAAAAGTTGTCCCGGCTGCAGAAAATTATCACAGAGTAACTCTCAATTTTGATGGGGTTTTGGTCCAGTATTGGCACCCCAAGAGTTCCACTGGAAATGGAGGTAATTGGTCTATTATTCGTTCCATGCCAGATAATATCTGTACTGATATAGTTGGAGGACAAGGAACTGGGCCTTGTGGCTTTAATGGTGTCTGCCAACTTAACATAGATGAGCGGCCAATCTGTAGCTGCCCACAAAGATTTTCTCTACTTGATCCAAATGATTCTCATGGAGGCTGCAGACCTGACTTTTATACTCAATCTTGTGAAGAAGATGTGTCTAATTCCCCAGAAGATTTTGATTTCTTGGAGCTGGAGAATACCGATTGGCCAACATCTGATTATGAGAGGTACTTACCTTATAATATGGAAGAATGCAAGAAAGCATGTGGCGAAGATTGCTTCTGCAGTGTAATTGTGTTTAGAGAAGGAAACTGCTGGAAGAAGAAGCTGCCACTGTCAAATGGTAGGCAAGATGCAGAAGTTAATGGAAAGGCATTTATAAAAGTAAGAAAAGATAATTATACACGAAGACGACCTCTTCCAGGACCTCCTCCGTTCCCCTACGGAAACAAGAACAAGGATAGTTTGGCCCTTGTGTTGTATGTGCTCTTAGGAGGCTCTGTGCTCGTCAACTTGGTATTGAGTCTTTGTTCTTTCTTCTTTTACCACAACAAATCCAAAAGGATCCCTCAAAGTATAGAAAGAACTGCAGAATCCAATTTGCGGTGCTTTAGCTACGAGGAGCTCTTTATTGCGACAGATGGCTTCAAAGAAGTGGTAGGAAGGGGGTCTTTCGGCATAGTTTATAAAGGGGTAGTAGAAATGGGTACTAAAGTTCCAGTTGCTGTCAAGAAATTGGACAAAATAGTTGAAGAAGGTGAGAAAGAATTCAGGACTGAAGTCAAAGTGATTGGCCAAACCCACCACAAGAATCTAGTCCAGCTTGTAGGATTTTGTGATGAGGGACAACATCGATTGTTGGTATACGAGTTCTTGAGAAATGGAACACTGGCAAACTTCCTTTTTAAAGAGGCAAAACTCAATTGGAACCAGAGAACCCAGATAGCATTTGGAATTGCCAGAGGACTTGCATACCTACACGAAGACTGTAGCACTCAAATCATCCATTGCGATATAAAGCCTCAAAATATTCTGCTAGATGACCATTATGATGCCAAGATTGCCGATTTCGGATTGGCAAAGCTTTTGCTGCTGGACCAGAGCCAAACGTTTACTGCTATTAGAGGAACCAAAGGGTATGTTGCACCAGAATGGTTCAGGAACATGCCAGTCACAGTAAAGGCTGATGTGTACAGCTTCGGAGTCTTATTGTTGGAGATAATTTGTGGTAGGAAATGTGTGGATACAGAAGTGAGTGCAGAGAGAGCAATTCTAACTGAGTGGGCTTACGATTGCTATGAAGATGGAATAATAAGTGCTTTGTTTGAAAATGAAGAGGAAGCCATGAATGATATGAAGAAGCTTAAGAGGTTTTTGGAGGTTGCTATTTGGTGCATTCAGGAAGATCCTGCTCTAAGACCAACCATGAAAATGGCAATTCTGATGCTTGAAGGTATTGTTGAAGTTACTGCTCCGCCGTGTCCATGCCCATTTACCACTGTAGTTGGTTGAAAAACCAGCTCTGCTAGCTAACCGGCTCTCTGAAAATCTAAGTTTTTTGCATATTGTAATTTAATTGCCTTTACCCATGAAGCAAACCAAGGCAAAAATATGAGTATAAGACTCCGTTTGGTTTAATTTTGTGGTAAAATTTATTTCACATGAAAATTTTATCAATTTTGATGAAATTTAATTTAATTAAAATAAATTCTATAAAATAAATTATTAAGAATTTCAAATAAATTTTCATTAAAATCAAACATTAAAAATTTAAATTTACAAATAAATTCTACAAAATTTTGTAAAACTTATTTATATCAAACACTATCTAAGTGTGCATCAATTGGGTGTGCAAAGATCTTACGGGATTTTGTATTTTTTACCAACAAATTAATTGTTTATAAAATTCCTTTATATTTAGACTATGAATTTATTTATATAATTCATTGCTATAATCAGATAGTCTAGTTCCTCTTCTTACACCTTTAAAATAGTGGTGAGGAGATTTTGAATTAAGCCTCTTAATCTACCTCTTATAATTAATCAACTTTATAGTGAGAAAAAGAGAGGATTATCTCCGGTTATATAGTCCATTAATTATAAGCAGTCCATTATATTTTCGTTGAATTCAGAAAAGAAAAATTTAAATTTTCAACATTTATTAATAATATTTTATTTACTTTCTGTTCAAAATCTACCATTCTTTCTGTTGTATAAAAAGAAATAGTGTTCAAAATCTACCAAGAAATTGTCTTTCATTGGCTTTTACTTATGTTCAAAACCTTCCCCTCCATTGATGGTGCTTTTCATGGGAAATTTTTCTCTATACTTAAACTGTTTTAAGGTCGGAACATAATAAATATGATGGATCTATATATAAAATAAGTGAGATTTATAATATATTAAATATTTTAGTGCTTCAATTGATATGAAGAGTATACTTTTCTTTCCATACATTAAATTTGTGAACTTTATAATTTAATAAAGAAGTACTTTTCTTCAATATTTTGTTTATTTTATTCATAATACAATTTTGAAATTTCTTGTATTGATTGAGGTTTGTATAGTATGTATTTTTAAATTATTAATAAGATATATAAAATTAAATAATAATAATATGTTGGGAATTAACTTATAGAATTGTGATTGGCTAATATATCCTCAGAATTTAAAATTAATGGCTTTACTATTGTTTTTATTATTAGTGGCAAAAAATTTTGATTTTTGTTGGGGAATCGACTGTTGTAATTTGCTATAAGTTTTGGTGGCAAAGTCTTGTTTTACCCCTAATATGAATCATTTTGCAACTCAAAAATTGCCATTTAAAAAGTTTTTTTTATTATATTTTTAGTGGTGAATTTTTTATTATTAGTGGAGAAAAATATTTTCACAAAAAAGTACTATTTTATGGCAATGTGGTAATTTGCCAACAAATTTTTTGCAATGCACTTTATTGGTAAACTAGTGGCAATTTTAATTTTTGTCATCAAAACTTTTTGTGGCGAAATTTATAGTCGCCTTTATGCTGAGAAAGGGAGAGGATTACCTCCAGCTATGTAGCTCATCATATAAAAGCAGTCTATTATACTTCCATTAAATTTGCGAAAAAAAAAAAGATTATAGCTTGTAAGTTTAATTTTCCAATATTTATTAGTAATATTTTTCATCGTTTTGTGTTCAAGATCTACCATTCTTTCGATTGTATTAAAAAAAAAAACAAAAAAAAAGAAAGAAAAAACGGGTGTCCAAACTCTACCAAGAAATTGTCTCTCATTGTATATTACTTGTGTTCAAAACCTTACCCCCTCTACTGATAGTGACTTTCATGGGAAATTTTTCTCTAAACTTAGCCTATTGTAAGACCAAGACAAGATAAGTATGATGGGTCTATATAGAAGATAGGTGGGACCTATATATTTATATTTTAAATCTATGAAAATGATTAGATCTAAATAAATTTTCTAGATTTTCATTGCTCACATTTAAAACCTATCAATAAGTTCTTTTTTGTTATTGAACTTTTTTAATTTAAACTCAAAATTTATTATTTTAAGAATGACTCTAATTCCACTAAATTAAATTAAATTGCCTTTCTTTGACCATTGTTTGTGTTCAAAGCCTATGAAATTCATTGATGGCAATTTTCATTGCTTGCCTATATAACTCACTAATAAAATGTCTTTATTTGGCTGTTGGTTGTGGTCAAAACATAACTGTAACACTCTCACTGTAGCCATTCTGTACATTCTACTGTTCAGGTGACTGGTGTCGGTTCGGACATCTAGAACGTCTGAAAAAATATTTAAACTAAAGTAAGGAGTTATAAATAACTCAAATAATAATAATAATAAGAAAAATTTAGGAAAAATTTTAGAAATAAAATACAACCAAGTTAAATGAGCCGGTGCCCTAGCGATAGGTAACCCAGTGGAAAGTTGCGGTCTTCGCAGCTAGGAGCCCTAAATCCAGGAGAAAATTCATGAAATAATTTTTGGAACTCCAGAGAAGAGTCATTGAGGTTTCTAAGGCATTAAAATGCCAAGAAAAGACTTAGAAAAATTTTTCAATAGGTACAGACAATTTTGGCTCCTTAAGCCAAACGGAGGGCATTTTGGTCATTTCGCCTTCGGAGATGATTTTTGACCAACTTATCCAGTTAAGTAAATAATTATTATGACATAAAATATAAATAAATATTGTTAAAAAATAAATTAAAAATGAGTAGAAAAGAAAATGAAATAAAACTCAAATTATGACATCACATAATGTCATTAGTTAGGTTTCCACCAATCACAACTCAACAAACCAATTAAAAAGAGAAAAAATGGGCAGAAAATTAAAAAGAAAAACTGTACTCTTCTTCCCCCCATAGCCCAGCCGATTCTCTCACTCCCTTCCACCATTAGAGCTTTGCCAAGCTTCATTTCTCACTTCAATTCACCTCAAAACCTTATCCTCCCTTCACTAAAAATTTCCCTTATCACTAGAGCAAGACTTGGGCAGCAATTAAAAAAAGAGAAAATGGAAGAAAGGGAGGTGTGAACAAGCTTAGAAAATCACCAAAGAGGTTAGTATCATATTCTTTGCTTTTACATCATTCTAAACATGAATTTAAGCTAAGTTAAGTTGAAAATTTGATAAAAATTGAATTAATGAGGCATGAATATGTTCCATGAAATTTTGACAGCCTTGACATGAGTTAGGGTTAGGAGAATTCCTTGATTTAAAGTGACATATTAGCTGCCCCTAGAATAAATTATATGATTAGTATAGCAAATTAGGAGTAAGATGCATGAATTGGAGGCTTGGTCAATTAGGGTTAGGGTTTTGAAATTTAATTTTGGGGGTGGATAAAAATGGACATAAACTAAAGTTGTAATGGTAAATTACTAACCATTTGGCTATGTTTGATTAGGAAATGAAATGATTTGTGCCATGGGAATTGAAGTTAGATGTGCTACCTTGAGTGCTCTGCAGGTCTAAATGTGAGTCCAGCATGTTTGGGCTGCTATAACTTGGACTGTATAGGTTCAATTGGTACAAGGCCAATTAGACATGAAATTAGGCACATAATAGCACAACTTTGATGAAGGAACCCTATCTAGAAACTAAACTTAGGATGCCTTAAAAATTAACCAAATCTGGGTAACTTACATTCTACCTAGGCAAAATGACCAAATGAACAATGTTTATTCATTTGATCATAACTCAGTGTAGAAAGGTCCAATTGACCTGAAATTTATATCAATGGAAAGCTAAGGCAATTTAGAACAACTACAGTGCATTGGTAGGACACTAGGCCCTATTTTGGTATTTTATACTGATTGTACTGTTTGTAATCAAACTTTTATTTTCTTATGTATAAATTAAAACTTATGTAATATAATTTGGTATGAATGTCAGTATTTGTAAATTTGTGTTAATAAATGAAATGTAAATGATTATGATGTTAAATGAATGAATGACAAATGGAAGAATTATTGAGAAATTGTTGAAAATTAATGTGATAATTGGGAGTTGTGGAATAGAATGACTATTGGAAATGTTTTTCACAAGTTTCGAAGAACTGTTTTCTCCATTTTTAGCCGGTACTCTGCCGGATTTTCTATAAAAATTTCAAAACCTCAAATTAATCTATAATTTCAATAAATGACTTAAATGAGTTAAATTTAACAAATTGCACTTCATGACCATGAAAAAAATAAGTTAAGGAAGGATAAAAATAATTGAGATAAAATATGGTGTTCTGATACACTGTGTGGCATATCTTACTCGGCTACACTATAGACGGGTAAGAAGTGTCACAATAACCCTTTATTAATGGAGATTTTTATTACTCATGTTCAACACTTATCATTAAAACATCAGCAAACATTATTATCTATTATAATATGTTTTATGTTTGAGATACAAGAGTGACTCTTGTTCCTCCTGTAATTATTTATAATGCTTAAAGTTTCAATATTATTAATGAATGTATGTTTTTTTTAAAAAAAAAATAATTTGGATTAAATATATTAGCATGGCAAATTTTACATTTTTTTAATTCATTTTCTAGTAAAAAAAAAAAAAAACTCTAACAAAACACATGCTAGGCATATCAACTAATGAAAATGAAGAGATGTCACGAGGTGAGTAACTCCAACAAAAATGAGGCAGAAGATGAAGATGGCCTAACTTAGATGTAGCATCACCTCTTTAAGGGTTTAACCCTTTCTCTCAAGGTTATGTACCCTTGCATACTTGTGCTCTGGCACTTTTTTTATTCACCAACCTGAATATCCAGCACAATACCCCATTCTTCTCTACCCCTTTCTCTTTATTAAAGCTACTACCATTCCTTCCATTGGCTGTAATCCCTTTATACTTTATTGCACAATGTTGGATTATGAGTCAAACGTGATGAATATCATCAACATAGCTAAAAAACTAAACTGCAAGGAGGTTGTGCTTCAGTTAACCTCCACAACAAAATAAGAGTCAAGCAATCAAAAGCAGATGTTGGTAGGGAAAGTCATATCATAGAAGGTCTTCAATGCTAGAAAACTATAAGCCATCCTTAGCAAGTCATGGAAAACGAGATAAGACTTCAAAATTACCATAAGATGAACAAACATTTTTCAATTCACATTTGATATTGAAATAGATGTGTAGCAAAGCAAGCATTTCAGGATCGATCGCGGGAAGTGGCCACCAGATGTTACTCTTAAAGATTTAAATTTTAATAGTTCTCCTTTTTTGGTTGCAGGTCCATGGCTTACCACCTAGTCATATAAATGTTCATAATGCCAAAATTATTGATAAACTAGTTGGAGAATTCATTGAAGTTGTTGTGTGTCACAAGCCCAATATAATAATAACCCTGGAATTGTATGACCTTGACTTGAACTCTTTCAATATAAGTTAGCTAGGAGAATCTCACGATAATCTATCCTTCAAGATGAGTATATTAGTATGGACTTGACAAGCCAATCAGGAAAAACATCACAAGCATTATATATAAGCAAACATCTAAAGCATAATAAATAATGAAGTGAAAATATATCATGAATGGGCTACATTTTTCATACATATAGCATAATCAATATAATTGGATTGCCAGTCCTTACATCACTTATAGGCAGGGGGGAAAACTACAAGGAGTAGTAGGATAGACACTCACCATATTGGTGGCTAATCACACCTGTTACTCAATAGTAGTCAACTAGTCATCCCCCCTAAAGAGCATTAGGAACACAATGGGGTGTGGTGTAACACCCCTTACCCGTCTACAGTGTAGACGAGCAAGGCATGTCACACTCTGTGCCGGAGTACCTTATCTTAACTTATTTCATTTTCTAGTAATCACATCTAATATTCATTAATTTAAGTTGGGAGAAACGGACAGAGTTTTCCCTAATTTATTCACAATTTTGATGATTTTCACCTGTTTAAAATCTCAATAACAAAATTTCAATAATATAAAATTTTCATAATCTTAAGCTCCATATCAATATTTTAAACTCAAATTTTCATTCATTCATTCATTTCATACATAAATAAAATCACACTCACTTTCATAAAAGAAATACCCAAATTTCATAAATTTACATAATTTACAAATAATTACATAAGTTCATAATTTACATAACAAAATAAATGTCTAACTACAAAATACAAAATTACTAATAGAGCCTAGTGAGTCCTACCAAAATGCACTGCACTAGTGAGGTGACACGGTCTGACACTGATGCAGATCCAAATCTCAAACTCCCAGTCTATGGTCTACTGGGCTCTTACCCCTGATTTCCAGTACCTACACGTGGTAAAAAGTGACATGCTAAGTATAAAGCTTAGTGGTGCAAATATAATATAAAAATAAACTAAATAATTAAAAAAAAAGAAATTACATTGTTATGCTATATCGAAAATATTTTTGATAATTATTTAGAATATATCTTATTGATTTATTTATTTTATTATTTATTAGTAAAATTTTAAGGCTTATTTTAGTTGTCCAAGTAACATATATCAGTTGACTAGACTGGATAAATGGGTAAATTAGCACTGGGTACCAAGTACCTCGGGCCATCACACCATCGATCACATAGTGCCTGTCAGGTGTGCAACAAAATGACTAACAAGCCATAATATCAATCAGGCATAAAGCCGTGTATGTCTAAGAATAGCAAAATGGCCAAAAGCCATAATATCACAAAATGGAAATAAGAGCCATAAATTACGAAATGGCACTATGCCATAAGCAGTACTGTAGTCAGAACCCTATTGGCATGTCAACCTATCCAAACCAACCATACTAGGCATACAAGGGTATGTTAGCAAAGTTAGATTTTGGTTCTTTGCATTTGATGTTATTGTGGTTACTATTCACATTACTATTCATGCAAATTTTTTACTCTTTCATACATAATAGGTATACAAATTCTAATTTCATGGTAGTATCACATTGTGAGTTTTAAACTTGTTGGCATTAGTTGCCAATTACAATTCAAAGCCTTTTAAGAGATATTCAAAATTTTCAGATTTGGTGACCTAAGTTTACTGTTCCATTAGGCCAAGCTACAGTGAAAATTTGGCCAACTTTTCTTCATCAAAATTGTTCCTTATTGTCTTAAGTTTAATTTCCCTTTTGAATCACTCTATTTGGTGTTTTTTTAGCTCAAGTTATAGTATTTTTACCATAACTAGCCAGATTGGTGAATGTCTAGAATTTCTGGGCAATTTTAGTTCTTGCAGTTTTGATAAGTCAAATTTGGTTAGCAATTTGATTAGGTTATAATCATAATTTGGGTTTATATTCTTCATGAAAATTGTTCTACTATGTCTAAGCTTTCCATGGCATCAAAAATCAAGTCATTTGGACCTCTCTACACAAAGTTATGCCCATTTGAACAATCACTGTTCATATAGTCATTTTTCCAGGTCCAGATTCAAGTTAGTTTTAGGTCACTTTGTATTGGTTTTCAGAGTAGGGTCTCTCCATGAAAAATGTGATATTATGTCCTTAGTTTCACCTCTAATTAGCCTTACACCAATTGAAGCTACACAATTCAACTTATGGCTGTCCAAACCCACTGGACTCAAGGTCTAGAGTTTCCAGCACAATGGTAGCACATCCAATTCACAATTCAATGTCACAATTAGTTCCATTTTAAGGTCAAACCATATCAAATGGTCACCAATTGGCCTTAATTATGCCAATTCATCAACAATTTAACAAAAACCCCAATTTTTATTTAAAACCCTAATTTCAACTTCTCTACTCATACATAACATATAAAATTCAACTTTTAATCTATACATACTTCTCAAATACCATCACTAGATAACTTTAAATCAATTAAAACCATCATAATCATAACTCCCTTAAGGCTGTCGAATTTCATGCATACTTCTACATAAGTGTTTTATTCAATTTTTTCAACATTTTCTCTTTCAATTTAACTTCCTAACAAAGATTAAAGAGAGAGGAAAGTGAGTATTTGCACTAACCTCAACTTGAGCCAATTATGACTTTGCCTAATCTTCACTTTCCCTCACTTTCTTGGCTGCCAAACACCTTAGCAAGGGTCTAGGATAATTTTTTTAATGTTGGGGATTATGGGTTTTGTGGGGTATTTGCATGGGAACTCAAGCTAGTTTGAAGAAAAAATGAAGAGCTCTCTAATGGTGGTTTTCAGCCAAGGAGATAAAAATGAAGAAGATGAGCTAATTTTTATTTATTTAATTTCATTTTTATCCCTTTAATAAGTGTTTTTCCCATTCTAATTGGTTAGGAAATTTAATTGTGTCATCCTTACATATTGCTTATGCCATAATTAGAATTTAATTTCATTTTTTTTTCTTTTTTTCTCTATTCATTTCTAATTAAATTTTTATTAATATTTATTCATATTTTATTTCATAAATCTCATTTAATTAAATGAACATGTTGGTCAAAAATCTTCTCTGAAGTTAAAATGACCAAAATGTCCTTCATTTTATTTACTGAGCTAAAATTGTTTGTATCGATTGACATAGATTTTCTTGTATTTTCTTGGCATTCTATTATCATATAAACCTTAGAAATCCTTCACTTAAGTCCTAATAATTATTTCACAGGGTTTCCCATGGGTCTAGGGTTGCCAACTGTCTTCACAGTCACTTCCCGTTAGGGTTATCCATCGCCGGAGCTTCAACTCATTTAACCTCTTTGCATTTCATTTCTTAACTTTTTCCTTAATTTTTCTTTTCATCATTTAAGTTATTTATGACTCCTCACTCTAGTTTAAATATAGTTCCAGACATTCTAGCTATCCAGACAGACATTACCAAAACAATAGAATGTATGAACTTCCAAAAGTGAGGGTGTTACAGCTCTTCCCCTCTAACAAAAATTTCATCCTCGAAATTTACCTGATGCAAATAGTTGAGGGAACTATTGCCTCATCGTCTCTTCACTTTCCCAGGTTGCTTCTTCGGTATTGTGGTGCCTCCAAAGCACTTTCACCTGTGGAATCTGCTTATTTCTCAATTCTTTCACCAGCCGAGCTAGAATCCTTATTGGTTCCTCTTTATATGTCAAATCTGGTTGCATTTCAATTTCTTCCATTGATATGACATGTGAAGGGTCTGAGCGGTATCGTCTCAACATAGACATGTGAAACACGTTATGGATCTTGTCCAGCTCTAGTGGTAAAGCTAGCCTATAGGCCACTGGATCTACATGTTCAATGACTTCATATGGGCTAATGAATCTAGGGCTTAACTTACCCTTTCTACCAAATCTCAATACCTTCTTTCATGGTGATACTTTAAGAAACATCTTGTCGCCAACTTCATATTCTATGTCTTTTCTTCTCAAGTCAGCATATGACTTCTATCTATCTGAGGTAACTTTCAGATTAGCTTTTATTAGTTTAACCTTTTCCTCAGTCTGTTTTACCAAGTCTGGTCCCACAAGCTTGTTTTCACCTAATTCAGTCCAACCCACGGTGTCCTGCATTTCCTTCCATACAGTGCCTCATATGGAGCCATTTGTATGCTACTATGGTAACTATTGTTGTAAGCAAATTCTACCAGTGGGAGGTATCTATCCCAACTCCCCTCAAACTCTACGACACAACTCCTTAGCATATCTTCAAGCACCTATCACATACGTCATGTTATTACTATCATTTCAATTTCATATTTATGATAATTTAATAAGTTTCAAAGTTTACCTAAATTACTCATTCTCACTGTCCATCTGTTTGAGGATGAAAATCCATCCTATAATGGAGTTGTATACCTAAAACTTTTTGCAACTTCTTCCAAAATCTAGATGTGAACCTCGAGTCTCTATCAGATATAATGGAAATTGGGATTCCATGTAGTCTAACTATCTCACTGATATACAATTCTACTAGCTTTTCCAGTGAATAGTCAGTCCTGACAGCAGAAAATAAGCTAACTTGGTTAACCTATCCACTATCACCCATACTGCATCATGTTTCTTCTTGATGAGAGGTAGACTGCTAACAAAATCCATGGTGACCCGATCCCATTTCCATTCAGGCATGCTTACAGGCTGTAACAAACCTGATAGAACTTGGTGCTCTGCCTTGATTTGCTAACATATCACGCATCTAGTTTCATAGTTAGCTATATCTTTCTTCATACCAGGCCACCAATAATGAGGCTTCAGATTATGGTACATTTTAGTACTTCCTGGGTGCATAGCATAAATACTGTTGTGTGCCTTATTTAGAATAAGTCTCTTCAGTTCCCCATCATCTAGTACACAAATTCTTCCCTTGTAGTACAAATACCCATCCTCTTTCATCTGATACTCATTCTCCTTCCCCTCTATGATTTTGCCCATAACAATCATTAATCTCTCATCTTGTTTTTGTGCCTCTTGTATCTGCTATAGCAGGTTTGACTTTACTTGCAACTCAGTCAAAATAGCTCCATCATGAGCTAAGAATAAGTGGCCATTCAAGGATCTCAAAGTTGCAATAGACTTTCTACTTATAGCGTTAGCAACTATATTTTCCTTCCCAACGTGGTAGTCAATCACACAGTCATAGTCTTTCAAAAACTCAATCCATCTTTTTTGCCTCAGGTTGAGTTCTTTCTGGGTTGGCAAGTATTTAGACTTTTATGGTCTATGTATATGTAACACTTTTCACCATACAAATAGTGCCTCCATATTTTCAATGCGAAGATAATTGCTGCTATCTCCAAATCATGAGTAGGGTATTCTTTTCATGTGGCCTTAGTTGCCTAGAAGTATAGGCCACCACTTTCCCTTCTTGCATTAGAACACACCCTAGCCCATTATGGGAAGCATCACTGTAGATCATGAAGTCTTTTCCCGACACTAGCTGTGTTAACACTGGTGCCTCTGTCAACATAGTCTTTAGCTTCTCAAAACTAGTTTGACACTTGTCATTCCAGTCAAATTTTGCATTCTTATGCAGCAACTTAGTCAGTGGAGCAGCAATAAGAGAAAACCCCTTCACAAACCTTCTATAATATCCAGCTAGCCCCAAGAAACTTCTGACTTCAATTACATTTTTGAGAGGCTTCCATTCCATCACAGCTTCAATCTTCTTGGGATCCACTCTAATCCCATCAGCTGATACTATGTGTCCAAGAAAAGTAATCTCATTCAACTAGAATTCATACTTGGATAGTTTAGCATATAGCTTCTTCTCTCTCAGGATCTGCAGAACAATTCTCAAATGTTCATCATGTTCGTCTCTACTCTTGGAATATACCAGAATGTCATTAATAAAGACAACTACAAATCGATCTAAGAATGAATGGAAGATACAGTTCATAAGTGATACACTTGAATTGTATAGATGTTTTTCAGAACATTTGTATACTATCTCATAGCATTTAGGCAATCATTTTCATGCATAGTAATTGATTTCATTAGTTTTTGTAATTTATATTGTCAAACCCTTAATTTCATGTTTTCTACATTATTTCAGGTGTTTGGGTGAAGCTGTAACACCCCCGTTATATAGCCTGGTATATTTCACTGTTCCGGAGACCGGTGTCGGTCCGGACAATTAATGGGATTAGGGCCACACTTAAGACAACTTGAGAAGCCATAAACACAAATAATTAGTAATGTTTAATTAGTTAACTATAAATAAGAAAAACAAAACATAAGAGGTTAAACGAGCCGAGAGTCACAAAATGAGTGACTTCCTGAACGATCACAAGTCGCTTTAAACTCAAATTTTGAACCGTAAAGTGACGCCGCGGTCCTTAGGACCCTTATGAACACAAAGTGGAAAAGAGAAAATCATGGAAAAGAACTGTTAAGTCACCAAATAATTAGGTCGTGAGCCGAAGAAATATTGGATTATTTGCAAACCGGATGAATAAAGTAGGGGCAATTTGGTCAATTGACCCCGAGAGTCGACTCGACCTAATCACAAATAAAATCGAGAAAAGAAAATTTGAATCGAGAATTAAATTAAAGAACTAATAGAAAAAAAAAAAAGAGAAAAAGAGATGAAAATGAAAAGTCAAAGTTATGACATCATGCATGATGTCATAACTAAAGTAATAAATTGAATTATTTAATTTGGGAATTAGGGTCTTCCATAAGCCAAAAAAAAAAAACGTGTAAAGGAAACCAAAGGAAAAAATTAGGATTTTCTTCTTCCTTGCCACCCCACTTTCCTCCCAAATTCCTCCATGAATGGTCCTCCATTTAAGCTTACATTTAAGCTTAATTTTCTTCACTTAATCCAAATAACTCTCTTAAAAACCACCCTAGAGCTTGTTATTGCAACTTAAGAAGGAGATTACAAGAAGAAAGAAGAATTAAAGATAGGGTTTTGAAGCTTTAACAAAAGGTTAGTATGTTAAATTGTTACTTTTCCATTCAAATGCATGTTTAGGTAATTAAGTGAGCTAATAACTTGATTTAAATGAAACAAATATGGGGAAAGAATTAAATTGAAATTTTGGGCAGCTTGAGAGGAGTGTGGTTTGCATGAATATGATGCAATTGAGTGAGTTTAGAAGCTTTACTTAGTGAAATGATTAACATTAAAATTATTAGAAGTAGTTAAATGCAAGAGTTAGTGAGATTAAGGTTTCAATGCTAGGTTTATGGACCAAAATTTGGAGAAATGCATAAATGGCATGTTTAACCTATTGTGAATGAAATAATGGTCAATTATGACCAAATAAGTTGTGTGGGAATGATAGGAATGAAAACTAAATTGAGGTTAATGGTCATGCTGCTGGCAGCATGACCAAACCCACTTTGAAGGACCAAAACTCAATTTACAAGCCCAATTGATATGCCACCAATTGGAGATGAAAATAGACATAAAAGAGCACAATTTTCATTAAGGAACCATGGCCAAAAACTGACCAAAACTTGGTGAAACAATTGACCAAAGTGAGTTGATTGCAGGCTGCCATCAGATAAACTGACCAAATGAACAGTAACTGTTCATTTGGTCATAACTCGAGCTAGGTAGGTCAAATTGACCTGAAATTTTGCCAGCAATTAGATATGATATAGACCTAAAACTTTCATGAAGAACACCAACCCAAATTAGGCCATTAACTCATTCAAATCATTGAGCAAAGTTAAAATTACTGTACTGAAATTCTGCAGAATTTTCATTGAGCAGCAATGTTTGGAGGGCTATAACTCTCTCCAGAAAACTCGGATTTAGGCGATTCTTGAATCGATGGAAACCTAAGACATAGTACAACATTTCATATGAAGAAAGTGAGACAGAATTATGAACTTAACTTGATCAAACAATTGACCAAAGTTGGACCAAAAATCTGCCAGCACCTAAATTGCAGTATGAACAGTGCACGTGAACAGTAAACTTATTTTGGCCATAACTTGAGCTACAAAACTCCGATTGAGGTGATCCAAAAATGAGAATACACTTAAGACAATAAGGAACATTTTCTATGAAGGAAGTTTTGTCAAATTCCAACAGTAGATCGACCAATGGAATAGTGCAACTTCGAAAACTAAACTAAAATTGGCAATTTTGCCAAAATGACCTAAGCTTTAAACAAATGACCAAAACCAACAAGTTTGGTGACCAAAATGTGGTATGTGGGTGAAGTTGGAGTTCCCATACCCATTAAGCCTTAGAAAGTCAATAATTTGACTTGAATAGTGCAGTGAATAGTAACCCGAAACACAAAATTTCGAGAACGTCGAATTTAACACGTTAGAGCTAGCTATATTTTAAGTTATGTTTTTTTTGGATTTATTTTAAGTTATAGTACTGAAACATAGTAAAATTGTGTGTTTCTGTTTAAAAGAATATCGAAGGAACTCGAGGAACCGAGTCGAGGCTAAAGGACGACTCGCTTGAGGTTTGTGCACAACATATACTTTTATAATCATCTTTGCATATCGCTTTAAATAATGTGAAATATTGGATTATGACATTCTTATGATGTTGATCTAAATTGTTGAAAGTTATTATGTATATTTGAAAAGAAAATGTTTAGCAAATTGTTAAGATAAGTTTTGAAACCACAGTGTCATGACCACATATTTGAACACCTCACTAGCACGACTAGTGGTGGTAATTAGTTTCTAAATTTGATTCAATCTCTGTAGAAGTGTTTAGGTGTGCCAAGAGAAGAGGATGTGAATGGATATCCATATATTTGAGCTAGCTAGCCTTGTGATGTGATTTCTCTTAGCCTCGGCTATTGAGATTCTATTTGTTTCGAATGGCATGATTTAACTGTGGGTTTTATGAAATGTGTTTTGATACTTTGAAATAAACTTGGTTTACATGTAAAATCTTACAATGCATGATTGTATTTAATTTTCATGTTTAATCAAATTTTTGAATGAATGTGCTTTAAGTTTTGCATAAAGATTATTTTAGTATATTGTGCACCACTGAGTCTTAGTACTCAGCGATAGCTTTTATTGCTGTCGCAGATACAGAGATTAGAGGAGCAGCAGATCGAGTCACGAGGTGTGTGAAGTCATCGCTTGAAGCCTTCTGCATAATTTATACCCTAATCAGAATATTTCTTTTGATGTATATATTGCACATAAATGTATGGACATGTACATGGGTCTTGAGCAGCTTGTACACAAATTTGTATGAAGTTTGTAATAAAGTTTAGTTTGTGTTTCTTTTGATATAAATTTGTAAGGTTATGTATAAATTATTTTGTTTTTAATGAAATATGAATGATATTGATTGACAGTATTTTGAGAATTATTGAACTTGTGAATTTTGATAAATTGATTGAGTTTGATGTGAAACCAAAGTAGTGGTTGAGAAAATCTTTTAGAAGTGCTTTTACAGTATTCAAGAACGGTTTTCTCAAAATACAGAGGAAACTCACAAAATTTTTATCAAATTTATGAAAACTAAAATGGCCAAAAATATTAATTAGTTTTAATTTCAACTAAATGTTTTAAATACTCATTAGAAATGCTCACCACTTGTCAAAGATAAGAAAATTGTTTTAAAATCCCTTGTAGGGTACTTAATGAGTTATCGGTAGGTGAAGTTCGGTAGTTCATTAGGTATTCTACGGGATCATGTTATGCCTTACAGAGGGGTAAGGTGTGACATGTTTTAGTGGTATTAGAGCAAAATTTTTGAAGTATGTTTTAACTTGTGAATTTGTGTCTTTTCTTTGTTAAGTACAACCGCCAATGTCCATATTTGTTACATACAAGGCATTACATCATGAATATGAACTAACGGAGGGAAATCTCCTTGTGTTACTTGTTCAGAGATACCCTAACTTCAGCTTGAAATGGAAGAAGGGGATCGCCATTGAGCAATGCTGAAGCCGAGGCACAAGGGGAAGCCCCACTTTACCGAATGTCGTGGGTCAAGAAGACCAGCCCACAAATGCCGCAAATTCTCGCACGCCGCACATCAGATAGCGGCAATGTTTCAACAAATGGTCAGTATGCCCGCTCAAGCTCCACCCCAACCACCGTGGCACAACCATCGCTCCACTGCATAATATGATAAATTATTGAAGTATGGGGCTGCAGAATTTAAGGGTACAAGAGACCCACTTGAGGCAGAGCAATGGCTTGAAAGAATGGACAGAGTATTTAAGAAGCCGTGACCGCCAAGATGAATTAAAGTTTGAGTATTCTGGTTCTCTACCGCAAGGGGATGCATATGATCGTGGAAGACCATCCCCACGCCTTGGTCGAACCATCAGCTAACTCGGGATGACTTTATCGAGAGTTCGCATGTAAATACATCCTGCACGCATATGTTGTTCAGAAATTGCAAGAGTTTTTGAGTCTAAAACAAGGGAATAGATCGCTGGCAGAGTATGAGAGGGAGTTCTCCCGCTGAGTCACTATGCGAGAGTCTCCTTACTACCAAGAAAGCAAGATGCAAGAGATTTGAGACGGGTTTGAAGCCCAAAGATACGGATGCAAGTTATAGGATTTCGACACAAAGAACTTCTCGTAACTTATGTCCCAAGCACTTGAACTGAAAGAGTTGAAGCGTACAACCCAAAGAAGGAAAAAGTCGAGAAATTAGAAAAAGACAAGGGGGAAAAATCAGTTGAGCAGAGTTCTCGTGCTACTCCGAAAGAAAAAGAAGTTTAGTGGACCCAGCAGGGTCGAGGTGGCGATTTGGCAGAGGCAGATTTTTCCGGTCGAGACCCCTAGGTCCGGTCGCCAGCCAGGGTTCACATTCTCGCGCCCCGTGAGACTTGTGGCAAGATTCATGGGGAATGTTATTGGGCCACCGAGCTCGCTTTAATCAGGAGGCAAGGGCCATATAGCTAAAGATTGTACTAGTGCTCCGAGATATGGTCCAGCCTCCTACTACGCCGAGGGATCTATTCGCAGTCCCGCTCCTAGAGGTTCACACCATAGCAGAGGAAGAGGCAGAGGTAGAGGCACCGCTCAGCAGTGGCACAGCTTGGTCACCGCACAAGGAAGTGCGCCACCAGAGTCTACACGATGAGACAACGAGAAGAGGCTGAGACTTCCGATGTGGTAGCTGGTACATTCTCTATCTCTGGTCAAAATGTATTTGTGTTGTTTGATCCGGGTTCAACCCATTCATATGTTAGTGCTAGCATAGTCGCTTCACTTGCTGCTCCATGTGTGCAAATGGGTTTTGAAGTGCTAGTAACTAGTCCATTAGGACAAGAGGTCCGGTCAACAGATCTATAGAGACTGTCCTTTGGTGATCCAAGGACATATTTTCCTGTCAGACTTAATTGAAATGCCCTTCAGAGAGTATGATATCATCTTGGGCATGGATTGGTTAGCCAGGCATCATGCCATGATTGATCAGAGATCAAGATACTACTTTGGTCTCCTTTGTACGGTGATGTGGTAATACACGGGAGAGGCATTTACTGCCATCAAACATCATTTCGGCTGCACTAGCCAGAAGGATGATTAAAAAGGGGTGTGAAGCATACTTGGCACATGTGATAGACACCCAGGTGGGGAGTCAAGCACTAAGGGACATCCCTACGGTATGTGACTTTCCGGATGTATTTCCTGAAGAATTGCCAGGATTACCTCCAGAAAGAGAGGTGCAGTTTGAAATTGATGTTATGACTGGTGTGGATCCAATCTGTATAACGCCATATAGAATGTCACCTGCAGAAGTGAAAGAGTTTAAAGTGCAGATGCAAGAATTGCTTGACAAGGGCATTATCTGCCCTATTTTGTCACCTTGTGGAGCGCCAAGGTTGTTTGTAAAGACAAAAGATGGCAGTCTCCGCTTGTGTATTGATTATCTACAGTTGAATAAGGTGACAATAAAGAATAGATATCCATTTCCCCGCATTGATGACTTGTTTGATCATTTGAGGGGTGCAAATTGTTCTCCAAAATTGACTCGAGATCAAAGTTATTATCACCAAAGTACAAGAGCAAAGTATTTCTAAATCGCTTCGTAACCCGCTATGGCCATTATGAGTTCTTGGTCATGCCATTCGGTTAACTAATGCTCCTACGCTTATGGATCCGATGAACACTATTTTCGCACCATACCTCACCGCTTTGTGGTGGTATTCATAGATGATATATTGGTATATTCGAGGAATGCGTAAGAGCATGATAGACATCCGCGATTGTACCGCAGACTTTGAGGGAGAAACAATATATGCCAAATTGTCAAGTGTGAATTTTGGCTGAAAGAAATATCTTTTTGGGGCATGTAGTATCGTAAGAGGGCATTAAGGTAGATCCAAGTAAGATTGAAGTCGCCCCACTGGAGGCCACCTAAAATGTCACGTAGATTCGTAGTTTTCTGGTTTAGCCGATACTACCGTAGATTTGTGAAGGATTCTCCATGTTGGCATCTCCATTGACCAAGCCGCTTAGAAAAGATGTAAAATTTCAAAGGACGGATAAATGCCAGCAGAGTTTTGATGAATTGAAGAGATGTTTGATCAAGCTCAGCCCTAACTTTACCCACACCGTAAAGAATATACAAGATAAATGATGCTTCTCACAACGGGTTAGGTTGTGTGTTGATGCAAGATCGAAATGTCATTGCCTATGCATCACGCCACTAAAACCGCATGAGAGGAATTATCCGACACATGATTTGGAGCTTGCATTATTGTGTTTGCTCTTAAGATCCGAGACATTATTTGTATGGGGAGAAATGTTACATCTACACGCATCATAAGAGTTTGAAGTATTTGGGCACCCGTAAAGAGTCTGAATTTGAGACAGAGGAGATGGTTAGAGTTGATAAAAGACTATGATTGTCCGATAGACTATCACCAGTGAAAGCTAATGTTGTGGCTGATGCCCTAAGTCACAAGACTATGGCGAGTATACAGGTTACTCCTTTGTCTTTGGTACATGAGTTAATATCATTGCATGCCAGCATAGAGAATAATGATGAGGGGCAGACAGCAGTTGCATGGCATGTACAAAAGGTTGATTGATCGATTAGAATGGTCGCTCGTAATGATCGTAAGTATCGGTCGATGGAAGAAGTCCAAACAGGCAAGAAACCAGAATTCTCACTCAGAGATGATGGTCTATTGCTACACCAGGGCAGAATGTGTGTTCCTAATGATGTTGAATTGAGGAGGATCATTTTAAAGGAAGCACATGAGTCTCCTTTTGCCATGCACCCTGGTGGTACAAAAATGTATAGAGGGCTAAAGGAGCATTACTGGTGGATGGGTATGAAGAGAGATGTGGCAGAGTTTGTATCCAAATGCCTAACTTGTCAGCAAGTGAAGGCAGAGCATCAAGTACCCGCTGGGTTGTTACATCCACTACCAGTACCAGAGTGGAAATGGGAGAGAATAACGATGGATTTTGTGATGGGACTTCCGAGGACACAAAAGAGTCATGATGCAGTTTGGGTCATTGTTGACAGACTGACTAAATCTGCTCATTTTCTCGCGCCTGATGGACTACAATTTGGACAGATTGGCAAAGTTGTACATCGATGAGATTGTGAGATTGCATGGAGTGCCGTGATTCATTGTATCGCATGCAGATCCTAGGTTCACTTCTAGACTCTGGGGTAGTCTTCAGAGAGCCCTAGGAACTAGATTGAACTTCAGTACTGCATTCCATCCACAGACAGATGGCCAGTCTGAGAGGGTAATTCAGATCTTGGAGGATATGCTACGGGCTTGTGTTATTGAGTTTGAGGGTAGTTGGGATACACACTTGCCTTTGATTGAGTTTGCTTACAACAACAGCTACCAATCAAGCATTGGGATGCCTCCATATGAAGCTTTGTATGGCGTAAAATGTAGAACCCCGCTGTGTTGGGATGACGTGGGTGAAAGAAAGATGATTGGACCAAATTGTTCAACAAATCAAGAGAAAATCAAGGTGATCCGAGATCGACTTAAGACCGCATCGCACCGCCAAGTCCTATATTGATTTAAAAAGAAGGGATATTGAGTATGCAAGGTGAGAAAGTTTTCCTCATAGTTTCTCCTTGGAAGAGAATTATGATATTCGGCAGAAAGGGGAAACTGAGTCCTCGCTTCATTGGGCCATATGAGGTTCTGGAAAGAGTGGGTCCTTTGGCATATCGGTTGGCACTACCTCCAGAGTTGGAAAAGATACATAATGTCTTTCATGTGTCTATGTTGAAGAGGTATCGATCAGACTCCATCTCATGTACTACCAAAGAGAAGAAATAGAAGTGAATCCAGACCTCACATATGAAGAAGAACCCATAAAGATTCTCGCTTATGAGGTGAAGCAACACGGAATAAGCGTATACCGCTGGTAAAAGTGTGGAACCATCATTCGCCAAGAAGCTACTTGGGAACGAGAGGAGGACATGAGGAGACAACACCCACAGCTGTTCAGAGATTGATACCAGGTAAAATTTCGAGACGAAATTTATTTAAGAGGGGGAGAATTGTAACACCCCCGTTATATAGCCTGGTATATTTCATCGTTCGAGACCTGTCGGTCCCACAATTAATGGGATTAGGGCCACACTTAAGACAACTTGAGAAGCCATAAACACAAATAATTAGTAATGTTTAATTAGTTAACTATAAATAAGAAAAACAAAACATAAGAGGTTAAACGAGCCGAGAGTCACAAATGATGAGTGACTTCCTGAACGATCACAAGTCGCTTTAAACTCAAATTTTGAACCGTAAAGTGACGCCATGTCCTTAGGACCCTTATGAACACAAAGTGGAAAAGAGAAAATCATGAAAAAGAACTGTTAAGTCACCAAATAATTAGGTCAGGAGCCTAAGAAATATTGGATTATTTGCAAACCGGATGAACAAAGTAGGGGCAATTTGGTCAATTGACCCCGAGAGTCGACTCGACCTAATCACAAATAAAATCGGAGAAAAGAAAATTTCGAATCGAGAATTAAATTAAAGAAAAAAAAAAAAAAAAAAAAAGATAAAAAGAGATGAAAATGAAAGTCAAAGTTATGACATCATGCATGATGTCATAACTAAAGTAATAAATTGAATTATTTAATTTGGGAATTAGGGTCTTCCATAAGCCAAAAAAAAAAAAACGTGTAAAGGAAACCAAACGAAAAAAATTAGGATTTTCTTCTTCCTTGCCACCCCACTTTCCTCCCAAATTCCTCCATGAATGGTCCTCCATTTAAGCTTACATTTAAGCTTAATTTTCTTCACTTAATCCAAATAACTCTCTTAAAAACCACCCTAGAGCTTGTTATTGCAACTTAAGAAGGAGATTACAAGAAGAAAGAAGAATTAAAGATAGGGTTTTGAAGCTTTAACAAAAGGTTAGTATGTTAAATTGTTACTTTTCCATTCAAATGCATGTTTAGGTAATTAAGTGAGCTAATAACTTGATTTAAATGAAACAAATATGGGGAAAGAATTAAATTGAAATTTTGGGCAGCTTGAGAGGAGTGTGGTTTGCATGAATATGATGCAATTGAGTGAGTTTAGAAGCTTTACTTAGTGAAATGATTAACATTAAAATTATTAGAAGTAGTTAAATGCAAGAGTTAGTGAGATTAAGGTTTCAATGCTAGGTTTATGGACCAAAATTTGGAGAAATGCATAAATGGCATGTTTAACCTATTGTGAATGAAATAATGGTCAATTATGACCAAATAAGTTGTGTGGGAATGATAGGAATGAAAACTAAATTGAGGTTAATGGTCATGCTGCTGGCAGCATGAACAAACCCACTTTGAAGGACCAAAACTAAATTTTACAAGCCCAATTGATATGCCACCAATTGGAGATGAAAATAGACATAAAAGAGCACAATTTTCATTAAGGAACCATGGCCAAAAACTGACCAAAACTTGGTGAAACAATTGACCAAAGTGAGTTGATTGCAGGCTGCCACTGCACAAAACTGACCAAATGAACAGTAACTGTTCATTTGGTCATAACTCGAGCTAGGTAGGTCAAATTGACCTGAAATTTTGCCAGCAATTAGATATGATATAGACCTAAAACTTTCATGAAGAACACCAACCCAAATTAGGCCATTAACTCATTCAAATCATTGAGCAAAGTTAAAATTACTGTACTGAAATTCTGCAGAATTTTCATTGAGCAGCAATGTTTGGAGGGCGAGAACTCTCCAGAAAACTCGGTTTTTGGCGATTCTTGAACCGATGGAAATCTAAGACATATTACATCATTTCATATGTTGAAATTGTGACTAATTTATGAACTTAACTTGTTCATACAATTTACCAAAGTTGGACCAAAAATCTGCCAGCACCTAAATTGCAGTATGAACAGTGCACGTGAACAGTAATCTTATTTTGTCCATAACTTGAGCTACATAACTGATTGAGGTGATCCAAAATGAGAATACACTTAAGACAATAAGGAACATTTTCTATGAAGGAAGTTTTGTCAAATTCCAACAGTAGATCGACCAATGGAATAGTGCAACTTCGAAAACTAAAACCTAAAATTGGCAATTTTGCCAAAATGACCTAAGCTTTAAACAAATGACCAAAACCAACAAGTTTGGTGACCAAAATGTGGTATGTGGGTGAAGTTGGAGTTCCCATACCCATTAAGCCTTAGAAAGTCAATAATTTGACTTGAATAGTGCAGTGAATAGTAACCAAACACAAAATTTCGAGAACGTCGAATTTAACACGTTAGAGCTAGCTAAATGTGAAGTTAAGTTTATTTTGGATTTATTTTAAGTTCTAGTACTGAAACATTGTAAAATTGTGTGTTTCAGTTGAAAAGAATATCGAAGGAACTCGAGGAACCGAGTCGAGGCTAAAGGACGACTCGCTTGAGGTTTGTGCACAACATATACTTTTATAATCATCTTTTGCATATCGCTTTAAATAATGTGAAATATTGGATTATGACATTCTTATGATGTTGATCTAAATTGTTGAAAGTTATTATGTATATTTGAAAAGAAAATGTTTAGCAAATTGTTAAGATAAGTTTTGAAACCACGTTGTCATGACCACATATTTGAACACCTCACTAGCACGACTAGTGGGGTAATTAGTTTCAATTTTGATTCCTTCTCCGAGAAGTGTTGAGGTGTGCCAAGAGAAGAGGATGTGAATGGATATCCATATATTTGAGCTAGCTAGCCTTGTGATGTGATTTCTCTTAGCCTCGGCTATTGAGATTCTATTTGTTTCAATGGCATGATTTAATCGTGGGTTTTATGAAATGTGTTTTGATACTTTGAAATAAACTTGGTTTACATGTAAAATCTTACAATGCATGATTGTATTTAATTTTCATGTTTAATCAAATTTTTGAATGAATGTGCTTTAAGTTTTGCATAAAGATTATTTTATTATGTTGTGCACCATCGAGTCTTAGTACTCAATGATAGCTTTATCATTGCCGCAGATACAGAGATTAGAGGAGCAGCAGATCGAGTCACGAGGTGTGTGAAGTCATCGCTTGAAGCCTTCGTATAATTTATACCCTAATCAGAATACTTCTTTGATGTATATATTGCACATAAATGTATGGACATGTACTACTGGGTCTTGAGCAGCTTGTACACAAATTTGTATGAAGTTTGTAATAAAGTTTAGTTTGTGTTTCTTTTGATATAAATTTGTAAGGTTATGTATAAATTATTTTGTTTTTAATGAAATATGAATGATATTGATTGACAGTATTTTGAGAATTATTGAACTTGTGAATTTTGATAAATTGATTGAGTTTGATTGTGAAACCGAAGTAGTGGTTGAGAAAATCTTTTAGAAGTGCTTTACAGTATTCAAGAACGGTTTTCTCAAAATACAGAGGAAACTCACAAAATTTTTATCAAATTTATGAAAACTAAAATGGCCAAAAATATTAATTAGTTTTAATTTCAACTAAATGTTTTAAATACTCATTAGAAATGCTCACCACTTGTCAAAGATAAGAAAATTGTTTTAAAATCCCTTGTAGGGTACTTAATGAGTTATCGGTAGGTGAAGTTCGGTAGTTCATTAGGTATTCTACGGGATCATGTTATGCCTTACAGAGGGGTAAGGTGTGACAGAAGCCCCAGAGTATGGGAGTGCAAAGGAAAGCTTGGAGAGGTAAAGAGACAGAATTATTACTGATACAAAGTACACGGGTCGTGTAAACCAAGCCTCAGACCTGTGTAACTCTCTGCCAGAAGAAAGCCAAGAGAATCAATGGAGAAGCACAAGTACACGGGTCATGTAATTAGACTCGTGTAATCTACAGGGACCCGTGTAAGTCTCTGCCGGATGCAAACTTGAAGAACCTTATGGGAACAATAGTACACGACCCGTGTAATCAGGCCCGTGTAGTTGGCGCAGACCCGTGTAATTCTCTGTGCCAATGCAAGCCTCCGCAATTCTTCTCCAGCAAGTTACACGGCCCTGCATGTCGAGACCCGTGTAGTGACACACGAGCTGTGTACTATGCTGTAGCCAGTTTTATAACTCGAATTCCCCTCCTATTTTCTTATTCAAACGAGACTCCTAAAGCCTTCTGGACTCAAAATGACCTAACCCTAGAGCAACCATTATAAATAGAAAAGAAAACATCAGGAAAAGGGGGACTATCGTTGTCATCATCTATCATCGGGACTGCTACTGAAGGCTGCTGCTGTCGGGCTCTACATCAGGACCAAAAGAAGTTTTCCAGTTGAAGCTCCATAAGATCAAAGCTGCAAACTCTCTTCGGTTCCTTCGTTTCATCTCCCTATACAGATTTTTATTGTTTTATTTCTTCTGCATAATTTTCTTTTTACTGTTCTACCTTTTATCATGATGTTTGCTGGACTCACGATGAGTGAGTAGTTTTCTTATTCTGGATTTGGGACAATAGCTCTTGTAATTATTATTATGGATGGACACTAAGTTTTATTTATTGGGTTTGAGATTCGTTTCTTGATTTAATTTCTTATGATCTCAATGCATGCTTTGTGCTGGTACCCACTTAGCCATGATTGTAGATGTTAATTGAATGACTAAAAGGTGAAGATTAACATTAGAAAATCAAGATCTTGAACCTAGGAATTCTGACCTAGACATAGGCTGATACCTTTGTGGAACTTCAAAATTGGTCAAAAATCTTAAAGGATTTTAATTAATTTAATCACCACGAAAGTAGGGTTTAAGTTAATTAGAATACACCCTAGGTGCCTTGAAAGAGGATTTAGGATAATTTAGGACTGATTTCCATCAAGGAAAATGACCCTCAATCCAGTAAATAAACTAGATAACATCCCTGGTAAGATTCAAGTTTGAAATCTTAATTCTAGAATTGTTCCAAAATAGATTATTTAGTTTTAAGTTTACCATCCTAGTGTTTAAAGTTAGCAAACTTCATTCCCTAATTATTCGTTAGCCTAGACAGTTAAAATTACCGTGTAGATTGGTACTTGCTAAACAAAGTCCTCGTGGGAATGATACTCTACTTATCACTTTATTACTTGTTAGTGATCCGTGCACTTGCGGGGTTGTAAAAATAGTGAAAGAAGTTTTTGGCGCCATTGCCTGGGATTTTGGTTTTAGTAATATCAAGCGATAGACAATTTAGCTGATTTAGGCAATTATATTAATTATTTAATTTTATTTTACTGGTTGTATATCTTTTCTTTTCTCTCAGGTGCCTGATTTGGTATATGACCAGAACAAAGCCAGAAGAAATTTTGGACTGTGATCTAGAGATAGACAAAACTCTGAAAGCCATCAGGAGGGAAAGGAAACATCAAGAGCACGGACAAGGAGATCTTGAAATCCCAACCATGGCCGATAATAATGATAGACCAAGACTCTTGAGAGATTACGGAGCTCCATTTGTCCAAGGATTTCAGCCCAGTGTCACTAGACCCACAGTGGAAGCCAACAACTTTGAATTAAAAATAGCATGGCTCCAAATGATTGAACAAACCTAGTTTGCAGGTTCACCAACAAAAGACCCACACTATCACCTCCAGTGCTTTCTTGCCCTATGTTACACATTCAAGATGAATGGAGTGTCTGATCAAGCAATAAGACTCAGAGCATTCCCATTCTCCCTTCGGGACAGAGCAAGGAAGTGGTTACTTTCTCAATTGGCTAGAATGTTCACTACTTGGGAAAACCTCTCTCAGGCTTTTCTAGCAAGGTATTTTCCACCGACAAAGATTGCAAAACTAAGGCTTGAGCTCAACACCTTTAGATAAAAGGAAGGAGAATCACTCTATGACACATGGGAAATATATAAAGACTTGCAAAGGGAATGTCCACACCATGGCATAGAAGATTGGCTATTAGTGCAAAATTTCTATAATGGGTTACCACCCTCTATAAGGAGCATAGTTGATTCATCCGTAGAGGGTGACCTAATGGAGAAAACAGTGCCACAAGCACTTGAACTTCTAGAAAGGGTTGCATACCATAATTATGAGTGGTCAAATGAAAGAGGAAATGCAAGGAGAGCTGTAGGGGTCCTGAAAGTAGACGCCCTAAGCATGATAAATGCTCAGTTTGATCAGCTCACAAAGAAACTCGAAAGAATGCAAGCCAACGCAGTTGGTATAAACAGTCAATATGAGGACAGCTATGAAGGAGGATACATGAGTTCAGAATACAGCAATTTCAATGAACCCTCCACAGAACAGATGAATTATGTGAATAATGAAGGAAACTTCAACCAAAGGTAGCCCAACAATCCATATTCAAATACTTACAACCCTGGATGGAGGAACCACCCAAATTTCTCATGGTCCAATCAGCAGAACCAGCTAATAAATAAGTAATAAGGGTACAAACCACCAGCACCCCCTGGATTTCAGAACAGAGGTCAAAACTTTGCACAGTCATCACTGCCTCTCCAACCTCAATAACCTGAACCGAAAATGACCATGGAAACCATGATGGAAGGATTCCTAGTAGCTCAACAATAACAAACTGAATTGATTAAACAACTGACTTCCAGAGTGGACCAACTTGCTACTCATAACAAGATGCTAGAGAATCAAATCGCTCAGCACGCAAGTTCTTCAAGTAAGGCTGCTGGCAAACTGCTTAGCCAACCAGAAATAAACCCAAGGGAGCATTGTAAGGCAGTTACACTGAGGAGTGGGAGAACTCTAGTACAACCAGAGGTAGAACCAACAGAGGAAACCATAGAAAAATCTAAAGGCCAAGCAGAGAAAAAGTGTCACACCTTACCCCTCTGTAAGGCATAATATGATCCCATAGAATACCTAATGAACTACCGAACTCCACCTACCGATAACTCATTAAGTATCCTACAAGGGATTTTGAAACCATTTTCTTACATTTTGGAAGTGGCGAGCATTTTGGTTGGAATTAAAATCATTTATTCAAAGTTTTAAAACTAGTATAAATTTTTGTCCATTTTTATTTTTTTGCAAATTTTAGAAAAATTTCGGCAGAGTGCCGTCTGTATTTTGAGAAAACAGTTCTTCAAATACCTGAGACAAACACTTCCAATAAATTTCTCAACAACTCCCAACCCAAATCAACTCAATTCCATTTCATTCCACAATTCAACCAAAAATTTGTCATCTCAAAATATTTCACAATTTCATTCACATTGCATATAGTACGAAATTTACAAGTACAAATCTTAATTTACAAAAAGAAAGTCCAAAATATCATTATTACAATTATTATACAACTGCTCAACTTTACATTGATACATAAAACATTACAATATTTACATCAATTAACTATAAGGGTATAAATAAATACCCGTACAAAAGATCAACGAAGGTTTTTCCAGTTCAGCAGCTCACTCTGCTGCTTTTTCCTTGCTCTTATCTGCGACAGCAAACTAAGCTATCACTGAGTATAAAAATACTCAGTGGTGCACAATAAAAATTTGAAATACAGTACATAAAACATTCATTGATAAATTATAATTTAAATATTTCACAATTACATTTCACAAATTATCAAAACTCATTATAGCACAATTTTGGTCAAACAATTTAATAAACTTAGTGTTGCCAATTCATACACAACTTAAGCCATAACACAAAATTTCCGATCAATGCCGTGTTATACACCACGACAAAGCGATCTACAACCCCACTAATCGCAATCAATGAGGGAGGTGGCTAGCTAGCTAATGAGTACTCATCCGATCTACAACCTCAACTGGTAAACCAGAGAGGGAGGAAAAATAATCGATCTCACCCTATAAATGGAGGAGGAATAATAAAGCACTGTCATGCTAAGTGTGAATCAAAAATCTATTTCAAACATTTTATTCAAATAATTCATGAGAAATCCGATGAATTTCCAAAGTCATAGTTTCTTTCACAAAGTGGTAACACTATTCATGATTAACACCAAATTTTCATAAATAATACCAAATCAATTTTTCAATGACAAAATGCTGAAATAAGGTTTATTGTGCACAAACCTGATGTGAGTCGCCTCTAGGCCTTGACTCAGTCTCTCAGACCTTCCGGGTCTTTTTCAGCTGAAACACAAAATTTATAGTGTCTCGGTATCTTTGCTTCATAATAATTCCAATAATTAATTCCAATATGTTTAAACTTACATTCTTGCAAATTTTCATGTTAAGGTTACTATTCATGATACCATTCAAGTCAAAATATTGACTTTCTTATGCTTAAAAGGTATGGGAACCCCAATTATACTCACATACCACATTTTGGTCACCAATTTTATTGGTTTTGGTTGTTTTCTCAAAACTTAGGTCTTTTAGGCAAAATTGTAAATTTTCAGTTTTGGTGTCCTGTTTTGTACTATTTCATTAGTCATGTTGCTGTCAAAATTTGGATAAGTTTTCTTCATAGAAATTGTCCCTTAATGTCTTAACTTTATTCTCCTTTTTGAATCACTCTATTTGGAGTTTTGTAACTCAAGTTATAGCCATTTGAATTATAGCTGCCAGATTGGACTTAACAAGATTTCTGGGCAAATTTCTGGGTTCTGTCAGTTTTAAGTCACCAATTTTGGGTGGCTAAATGACTTGGTTAAGGGCATAATTTGGGTTTGTGTTCTTCATGAAAGTTTTAGGTCTATATCTCAGCTTTCTACTGGTAAACTTTCAGGTCATTTAGACTTGCATAGCCCAAGTTATGACCAAATGAACAAATAATTCATTTGGTCATTTTTGTACAGGTCAGATTGACTAAGTCCGGATTTGGTCAATTTGTTCACTAGGTTTTGGTCACTTTTTGGGCATGATTCCTAAATGAAAAATGTGTCATTTTGTGTCTAGTTTCATTCCCAATTGGCCTCACACAAATTGGGATTGTAAATTTTCAGTTTTGGTCCCTGAAAGGGACCTTGGTCATGCTACCTGCATACTGCCCATAACCAGTCCGAATTTCCATTTGGTTCTAACACTTCCAACATATACCAATTGGTCACAAATGACCATTTCTCACCTCAAACAAGATCAAACACAGTATTTGACCACTTCTCCAATTTTTTTCTTCCAAACCCTAGGTGCCAAACCCTAATTACCCTAATTGTTACATTTCACTAAATGAAAGCCTACCAAGATCATTCCTCAACTCAATTAAGCTTCCATACACTTTTAATTACATCAAATTCATGTATTACCATGACAAACCCTAGCTGGCCAAAATCCCTACCTACGCCTCCAATACTTATTTTCATTTCATTTTAAGCATTCTATCTAGTTTGATTCAACTAGAAATTAAAAGTTTAGCTTACTAACCTCACTTTGAATTTTCACCTCTTCAAAAACTTCTTCCTTTCTTCTTCTTTTTATTGTCAAGTTCTTTATCAAAGCTTAAATTCAAGATTTAATGATGGAAGTTTAAATTTCTATGGTGGAATTTACAGTTTGATCAAGCTCAAAATGAGCTTCCATGGAGTTTGTGGAGAGGGAGAGGTGAGAGGGTAAGGGAGACGGCAACTTGATGAAAAAATGAGTCTTATATTTTTTTTTCTTTTCTTTTATCAATTTTTATCCTCTTGGAAGACCAAAATTATCCAAATTATTATTTTTATTTTTAGTGTTTATTACATCATGCATGATGTCATGCATGATATCACCACTTTCCACTTTTCCTTTTTCTTTTTATTTATTTATTTATTTTTCTTTAGTTCTTTAATTTAATTCCCGATTCTGAAATTTTCTTTTCTCCAATTTTATTTGACAGTTAGGTCAGGAGTCAGCTCTCGGGATCAATTGACCAAATTGCACCTCGCCAGTTCGACACGGTTTGCAAATAATTCAATATTTCTTCTGGATCCCTGACCTAATTATTTGACTGGCTTAATAATTCTTTTTCATGATTTTCTCTTTTTCACTGTGTTTGCAATAGTCCTAAGGCCCACGACGTCACATTTTACGGTTTGAAATTTGAGTTTAAATTAACCTCGTAGTCCTTCCCGAGAAGGTCACCCATCGCTGTGACTCTCGGCTCATTTAACTTCTTGTGTTCTTTTTTTCTTTTTTATACTTAACTAATTGACAATTACTAATTTTTTGTGTTCAGAGCTTATCTAGTTGTCTTAAGTGTGGTTCTAATCCCCTCAGTTGTCCGGATCGACACCGGTCACCGAAAGAGTAAAATATACCAGGCTATGCAAATAGGGGTGTTACAAAAAGGAGGAAGAAGCTAAGAAAGATCAGGAAGAGAAAGCAAGGAAGACAAAGAAATTACCAGAGCCATACCAGCCTCCCCTACCTTTTCCTCAGAGATTTTAGAATGCCAAATTAAACAAGCAGTTTGGGAAGTTTTTGAAAGTTTTACAGAAACTTTATATTAACATCTCCTTCACTGAAGCACTTTCTCAGATGCGATCTTAGTAACAAGAAAATAAAAAGGCCCTCTGCGATCTTGAGGCAAGTGTCAGTTTAATGCCTCTATCAATATGCAAAAAGTTGGAGATCGGAGAACTGAAGCCCACAACAATCTCATTGCAATTGGTTGATCAATCTTTTAAATATCTTGTGGGCATACTTGAGAACATTCCTATCAAAGTGGGCAAATTCTTCATTCTAGTGGACTTTGTTGTCCTTGAGATGGAAGAAGATGTTCAAATTCCTATCATCTTAGGAAGACCATTCTTGGCAACTGCCGGAGCCATCATAGACGTCAAAAATGTGTGATTAACCCTCAAGGTAGGAGAAGAAGAAGTGGAGTTCAACTTATTTAACACAATGAAACACAAATTTGAACCTGATGAATGCTTCAAGGTTGACATAATTGACGAACAAGTTGAAGAGGAATTTCATAAGACACATCCTAAAGATCCTCTTGAAGCATGTATTGTGCACAGCCACACAGTGGATGATGAAAATATAAAAATAGCAGCCTTTGCACAACAGTTAGCAGCTCATGCATCCTTTCCCTTAGCTAAGGCTTTCGAGATGGAGAAGTTGAAGGAGGAACAAACCAAAGGTAAGCTCCAGGAAAATGCCAAACAGGTAGAGCTTAAACCTCTCCCCTCATCGCTAAGATATGCATTTTTACACTCAAATTCTAAATATCCTGTTATAATCAGTGCTAGCCTGCCTAAGTTAGAAGAGGAAAAATTGTTAAGAAAACTTAGGATCCATAGCAAAGCCATAGGGTATAAGATAGAAGACCTGAAAGGAATCAACCCCTCGATTTGCATGCATATGATACCCATGGAAGAAAATAGTAAACCCACGATCAGACACCAAAGAAGACTTAACCCAAACATGAAAGAAGTAGTCAAGAAAGAAATTTTAAAACTATTAGATGCAGGTATCATATACCAAATTTTTGATAGTAAATGGGTTAGTCCAGTACATGTAGTTCCTAAAAAAGGTGGGACAACAATTATCCAAAATGCAAATAATGAACTAATCCCTACTAGAGTAGTCACTGGTTGGCGAATGTGCATAGATTATAGGAAATTGTACAGTGCTACCAGAAAGGACCATTTCCCTCTCCCCTTTATTGGCCAAATGTTAGAAAGGTTAGCGAAACACTCTTATTTCTGTTATCTAGATGGGTATTCGGGATTCTTTCAAATTACTATTCACCCAGAAGACCAAGAAAAGATAACATTCACTTGTCCCTATGGAACATTTGCATATAAGAGAATGCCTTTTGGTCTTTGTAATGCCCCTACTACCTTTCAAAGATGCATGATGGCTATCTTTTCTGATTATATTGAAGATATCATGGAAGTTTTTATGGATGATTTTTCTGTCTATGGAACTACTTTTGATGATTGCCTAGCTAATTTATCTAAGGTATTATAAAGATGTGAAGAATCAAACCTGGTCCTAAATTGGGAAAAATGCCATTTCATGGTAAGGGAAGGCATAGTTCTGGGACATTTGATATCAGAAAGAGGAATTGAAGTTGATAAGGCAAAAATTGAGATCATTCAAAACATGCCACCCCCAACATCAATCAAGGGAGTGAGAAGCTTTTTGGGACGTGCAGGATTCTATAGAAGATTCATCAAAGTGTTCTAACTTGTTAAGTCAAGATGTTCCCTTTGATTTTGATGAAAATTGTCTTGTCTCCTTTAACAGGATCAAAGAAGCCTTAATATCAGTACCAATAATGCAGCCACCAAATTGGGAGCTACCATTCGAGGTGATGTGCAATGCGAGTGACTTTGCAGTTGGAGCAATGCTCGGGCAAAGAAAAGATAAAAAGCTCCATGCTATTTATTATGCTAGCAAGACACTTGATGATGTGCAAATCAATTATGCCACCACAGAGAAGGAATTCCTAGCAGTGGTGTTTGCAATGGACAAGTTCAGATCTTACCTCATTGGGTCAAAAGTCATTGTATTCATAGATCACCACTTAGCCATGATTGTAGATGTTAATTGAAGGACTAAAAGGTGAAGATTAACATTAGAAAATCAAGATCTTGAACCTAGGAATTCTGACCTAGACATAGGCTAATACCTTTGTGGAACTTCAAAATTGGTCAAAAATCTTAAAGGATTTTAATTAATTTAATCACCATGAAAGTAGAGTTTGAGTTAATTAGAATACACCCTAGGTGCCTTGAGAGAGGATTTAGGATAATTTAGGACTGATTTCCATCAAGGAAAATGACCCTCAATCTAGTAAATAAACTAAATAACATCCATAGTAAGATTCAAGTGTGAAATCTTAATTCCAGAATTGTTCTAAAATGGATTATTTCGTTTTAAGTTTACCATCCTAGTGTTTAAAGTTAGCAAACTTCATTCCCTAATTATTCGATACCCTAGACAGTCAAAATTACCGTGTAGATTGGTACTTGCTAAACAAAGTCCTCATGGAAATGATACTCTACTTATCACTTTATTACTTATTAGCGATCCGTGCACTTGCGGGGTTGTAAAAATAGTGAAACAATAAGGTCCATAAAAGCTACTGGTGCATTAGTCAATGCAAACGGCATCACTAGAAATTTATAGTGCCCATACCGGGTTCTGAATGCAGTCTTAGGCACATCTGCATCCTTTACTATTAGCTGATGATACCCTGATCTAAGATCAATCTTGCAAAATACGCCTGCTCCCTTCAATTGAACAAACAGATCATCAATTCTAGGCAATGGGTACTTATTCTTCACTATTACTTTATTTAGCTACCGGTAATCAATACATAACCTCAAAGTCCCATCCTTCTTCTTCACAAACAGCACCAGAGCTCCCAATAGTGACACACTGGGGCGTATAAACCCCTTATCCAGTAACTCCTGTAACTTGATTTTCAACTCCTTTAATTCAGTGGGTGCCATCCTATAAGGAGTAATTGAGATCAGCATTGTACCCGACATTATCTCAATAGCAAACTCAACTTCGCTTTCTGGTGGCAAACTAGGTAATTCCTCAGGGAAGACATCAGTGAAGTCATATACAGTGGGAATGTCATGGAGACTAGACCCAGCCTTTCTGGTATTAATAACATGCACTAGATAGGCTTCACAACCCTTCCTGATTAGTCTCCTTGCAGTAGTGGCTGAGATGACATTAGACAAGAAATATGTCCTTTCACCCACAATTGTGATTTCATCATTCTCAGGAGTTTTCAAAGTAATTCTCTTTAATCTACAATCCACTATTGCCTGATGACGTGACAACTAATTCATTCCCAAGATCACATCAAATTAATGAAATGACAATTCAATTAGGTCAGCTAAGAATTCACGTCCCTGTATTTTCAAGGGACATCCTTTGTAGACCTTTTTTTGTAATACCCTCATTGTAGGTAGTCTGTACGTTCTATTGCTCTGATGGCTAATGTCTGTCTAGATAGTCAGGATGTCTAGAACTACACTTAAATGATAGTGAAGAGACATAAAATGATGGAATACATGATAAGAAAATATAAGAAAAATTAAGAGAAAATAAAAGAGATGAAATGTAACTAGGTTAAACGAGCCAAAATCGTAGCGATGGGTGGTTGCACCAGGAAGTTACCACACAGACAGTTGACGAGCCTAGGACCACGAGGAACACTAGGAAATAATTTCTGGCACTTAATTAAATGTCTACTGAGATATAAATAACATTGAAAATGTCAAACAAAATTTAGTGAATCGGTATAGAGGAAAATGAAAATTAAAGGAACCGTCAGATCAGGGATTTAATCAGTATTACCGAAAAGGTTCGACTATGACCCGAAGAGGGGCATTTTGGTCATTTGACACCTAGAGTTGAATTTTGACCTAAATGTCCATTAAAAATGAGTAGTATTAAATTTTAAAAATCCCATGAAAAATGAAATTTACATGTGTAATGTAATTAAAGTAAATATGGGGTACTAATTAATATATTGAAAAGTTCAATTATTATAATCAATTAATTATACTTAGTGGAGGTATAAAAGCATAAAATGAGAAGAATCACTCCACTCACTTCTTCTTCTTCATTTCATTCTCAAATGGCCGAAATTGTTCTCCCAAGTTCTTCCATGGAGTTCTCTTCATGCAAAGCTTAAATCCCTTTATTTTTCAACATAAAATCATAAGTCCCTTCACAAGAATTAGTCCTCACACCATGGGAAGACTATGGGCAGCAACAAGAAGTGGAAATTTTGGAGTTTTCACAAGTTGGGAAATTCTTAGAAAAAGGTTAGTGCAAGTTTTCTCTCTCTTTCTTAATTAAACATTGAATTGAGGTTGTGATGAGTTGATATGATGAAAAATTGGAAGAAAATGGTGAAAAATTGGAAGTCCTTGAATTCGGCAGCCTTAATTCCCATGAGACTTTGATTAATTCATGTATGAAAGAGGTGAATTATGATGTTGATTAAGGTAATTATATGTTTTAGAAATTAATTGCATTGTATGCTTGAGGTTGACAAATTGAATTAGGGTTTTGATTTCAATTTGGAGACTTTGTGTAATTGTTTTAAAAATTGGCAAGTTGAGATTGATTGATGAGTAATTGTGTAATTGTTGAATTTTGGCAGCCTTGAGAAGCATGGAAGATTGATACTTTCATGCATTTGAATGGTGATTAATAGTGTTGATGAATGAGTTATATGTTGAGGAATAAATTTTCATGTATTAGAAATTTGATGGAATGTATATTATTGACTTTGACCATTTGAAATAGGGTTGTGAATTAATTATTGGAGACTTGTGTAAATTGCTGGAATTTGACCAAATTAAGATTTGATTGATGATAATTAGAAATGCTATGAATGGTATTTAAAGTAAGGGAGTTGGCGAAGTGCAATTTGGGAGTGTTCTTTTGTGCAGGTTGTGAAATTGTTGAAAATAATGTGTAATTTGAGCTATAATTGACCTTGTGTGACCCCAATTGGTGTGAGGCCAATTGGAGGTGAAATATGACCTAAAACACTCCATTTTCCATGTGGAAGTCATGTCTAAATTCTGCCTAAAAAGTGACCTAAAAGATGTTCTAATCCGGATTACTATTTATTGAACCCAGAAAATAACCAAATGAATAGTATCTATTCATTTGGTCATATCTTACTGTAAACAGGTTCAAATGACCTGAAATTTATAACATTGGAAAGCTTAGACATAGGGCTACAATTTTTGTGAAGATCACAGAGCCTAGAAATGCCATTAACCAAATCAAATTGCTTGCCCAAGTTGGGTTACCAAATCCGTCCAGAATTGAAATTTGCCCATAATTGCTAGGTAAAGGCTAACTGACCAGTTTGAGTAAAAAGACCATAACTTGGTCCACAGGACTCCAAATGATATGAAATTAGTGCCAAAATTTCAATAAGATATAGACCTGCAAAATTGGTATTTGGACCAAAACCCAGAAATCAAGAGAGATAGGTCAATTTGATGCACAAAATCTGGAAATTTGCATAAGTGACCAATAACTCTAGAATACTCTTTTATTCATATCTCTCACTAGAGAACTTTAATTGAGATGAGGCATATAGTTCTGGAAAGCTAAGAAAGAGAACTAAAATTTTGTTTCAGATGCCTTCCTCAAATTACGAATGTACAAACCCTAAATTATAAGTCAAATCTACTGACCTAAAGTGAGATCATGTGAAACAGGACACTTGAGTTTAGTCTAGAAAGTTTACTATAATTAATTCTACAAGACTTGAAAAATTGTAACTAAAATTTTTGCTTCACCATAAGACATAGGACAACATATCCTATGAAGAATATTAGACCTAAATATTGTAGCAACCCACTTAAAAAAAATTGGCAAAGTTCCACACAAAAATTGCCTAGTAAGGGAACTAAAATCTAGAATTGACCTAGTTATAGTTATTTGACCATATCTTGAGTTATGCAAATCCAAATAACATGATTCAAGAAGAAAAATAAAGACAAGACATAGAGGAACAACTTCCATGAAGGAATTATGGACAAATAGTAGCCACAAATTGTTCAATTTAATATGCAAAATCAAGACAGTAAAACTGAACCTAAAGAAAGGTTCTTGAAACAAATTGTTGACTTATCCCTAATTAGTCACTACATGCTAAATTTCATGAAATAGCTATGTGGGCCTACTTTCCCACTATACATGGACATGAAAATTCTGTTTAATAATTAATAATGCTTAATTGTCCACAGTAAACCTAAACTTATGCATATATAGTTAGATCGATTGGTATACCAATTAGGAACTACAGATAGCAGTACTGCCTACATGGATAATCATTAATCGACAAAATATGTCTGATATAATTGATCTATAGGCTATATGCCTACTCATTAGCCATTGTGCCTAGTTTAATTTTTGGCTTTACAAGCCTGCCCACTAGCCTTGTGCCTGACATGACAGATTTATACAAGAAAGATTTATGGTTGTCTAACCCGTATACTCTTGTGTATCCACCATTATAGTCTGTTATAGGTTACTTGGGCACTAAAATCATTAATATGACTGATATGATTGTAAAGATACTGATATGACTGTAAAGACACTGATATGAGTTTAAAAAGATAGAGAATGAAATAAATACACAAAAAAGATACTGAAAATTAATTTCTTTCCAAAGTGCAATAAAATATGCAAGTGACCTAGAATTGCCAAAGTTTACATAGAATTATTATTTATAATTATCTAGTTAATTTTCTTTAAAATTATGCACCACTAAGCTATTAGCTTAGCACATTGGTTTTTCCATAACGTAGGTACTGAAAACCAGACCCACCAGATATAGCAGCCGCCATAGTACTGTATTGACTACAGTTGACCAGATCTGCTACAGCTCAAAGTCATCTCAGCAGTATTTTATTTTGGTAGGGCCCATGTATAGACTAGTATTTTAGTTCATATGTAATTACAGTTGTGATGTAAATATTGTAATAATATTTTTGAGACTGTAAATTAAGTTTGTAATTTTTGTATATAATTTTCATATGAATGAATGAAACATATATTTTATTGAAATTGCATAAATAAAAATGATATGTTATATGACATGATGAATGGAGATATGAAATTGTTTTTAATAGGTAACTCGTGGAACCCGCTAGATGCTAATAAAATAGAGGAGACTCTGCCCGGGTTTTCACAAGAATAAATTGTGATAATATATATATATATATATATATATATATATATATATATATATATATATATATATATATATGTATGTATGTATGTATGTATATATTACCACATGATTTCTAGGATATTTAAAATTAACAATGGACATGATAGGATAAGATAGGGTGCTCTGGCACCTAATGTGCACATCTTGCTCGGCTACACTGTAGACCGATGAAAGGTGTCACATGTTTACCGCTGCACTGTGGCCTAGTGGGTTAGTGACCAGAATATCTTGGTCACTTTCCTATACTTGGATTCCCCTTTTCACGGGTAGCTTGATGCAAATGTAAGAATGTGTGGATCCTGGATCCACCAATGCATGCACAGACATATCATAGAGAGAAAACATACCCCTGATAATGTCTGGAGCATCTTGCTTCTCTTGAGCCCTCATAGCAAAAGCCCTGGCTAGTACCCTTGTCTCTAGCCTCTTAAGTGATTATGATGTAGGCCTCTATGAAGTACCAACTGCCTCAGACTTGCCCGGCCTTCTACCTTTTGAGTTGCAGGGGCAGGTCTGTCTACTGGTGCTAGAGTAGCTGTAATAGTTCTCTGTGGGCAATCTCTTATCTGGTGCTTAGTAGACCCACACTAAAAATATCCCCCAGTCAGTCGCGAACATTTGCCTCTATGCCACTTATGATAGTGTGGACACGTTGATGAGACTGCTGGGGTTGATCCCCTAAACACCATCCCTAGAGAGCTACCCAGTGATGGTGTGGATTGACCTCTCCTAGGTGTAAACTGAGGTCTGGGCCTCTGGGACTGGCCTTGACTATGTATCTGACTCTGGCCCTGAGATTGATGACCTCTGAACTTCTTACTAGGTGCAAAGGATGAATTAGTCTGACTCGGGCCTCTTTTCTACTGCCTATCTCTCCTGCTCTGTTCATTCATTCTGACCCTCTCAACTTTTAGTGTAGCCTCAACTAACTGTGCAAAGTCCGTAATCCTTAAGGCAGTGATGAGCAACTTAATACTGTGGTTTAACCCCTCTTCAAATCTTTTGCATCTCTCAGCTTCTGTGGGAACTATCTCTCTTCTATATCTACTCAATCTGATGATTTCTCTTTCATACTCTGCTACTGACAATTGCCTCTGCTTTACACTGATAAATTCCCTTTTCTTTTCTTCCAAATACACATTATCGATGTATTTCTTCCTAAAATCTGCAAGGAAGAATTCCCAGGTTATTTGGTCTAGTTGCTCCTCCTTAGATTCTGTGTTCCACCATTGATAGGCATCGTCCTGTAGTAGGGACATAGCAATTCTAAGTTCTATTCTAGCGTGCAGTGGAGTTGCCTAAGGACCCTTTTTGTCCTTTCTAACCAATGTTCGGCTGTTGCAGGATCATCTTCTTTCTTTCCTAGAAAATCCATAGCCCCATATTTTCTAATCTTCTCTAAATGGGACTTCTATGGTGTTGGTTGTGGTGGTGGGATTGTTGGGATTGCCCCCATCATCTGTCTAAAAAATGTCGTCATTTGCTTAAATAGCACTTGTTAGGGTTGTGCAAGCCCCTCAGGTATTGGTGGAGTAAGAGCTCCTTCGCCTCTAGCTTCAGCCATGGGTGGAGCATGACTCTCCACCTCTTCCTTTATTGCTCTCTACAACATCGGATCCATATCCTAACCAAAATAAGCAAGGAAAAATAGATCTGCATTAGTGTTACCTCAACTCTTACAAATGCAATGCATGATATGCACTCTATCTAGGTCCAGAAATGCCTAAACCATACTCTGATACCACTAAATGTAATACCCTTTACCCGTCTACAGTGTAGCCAAGCAATGCAAGTCACACTCTGTGCCGGAGTACTTTATCTTAACTTATTTCATTTTCTAGTAATCACATTTAATATTCATTAATTTAGGTTCAATTTGTCAGCGGAGAAATGGATGGAGTTTCCCCTAATTTATTCATAATTTTAAAGATTTCCATCTGTTTAAAATCTCAATAAAAAATTTTCAATAATATAAATTTTTCATAATCTTAAGCTTCATCTCAATAATTCAAACTCAAATTTTCATTCATTCATTTCATACATAAATAAAATCATACTAACTTTCATAAAAGAAATACCCAAATTTCATTAATTTACATAATTTATAAATAATTACGTAAGTTCATAATTTAGATGACAAAATGAATGTCTAACTACAAAATACAAAATTACTAATGGAGCCTAGTGGGTCCTACCAAAATGCACTGCACTGGTGAGGTGACACTGTCTGACACTGATGCAAATCCAAATCTCAAACTCCTAGTCTATGGTCTACTGGGCTTTCGCTCTTAATCTCCAGTACCTACGCATGGCAAAAAGTAACGCGCTAAGCATAAAGCTTGGTGGTGCAAATATAATATAAAAATAAACTAAATAATTAAAAATAAAGAAATTATATTGTTATGTATTACCGAAAATATTTTTGATAATTATTTAGAGTATATCTAATTTATTAATTTGTTTATTTTATTATTTATTAGTAAAATTTTAAGACTTATTTTAGTTGCCCAAGTAACCTATATCAGATGACTGGACTGGATAAATGGGTAAACTAGCATTGGGTACCAAGTACCTCGGGCCGTCACACCATCGATCACATACTGTCTACCAGGTGCGCAATAAAATGGCTAACAAGCCATAATATTAATTAGGCATAAAGCCGTGTATGTCTAAGAATAGCAAAATGGCCAAAGGCCACAATATCACAAATTGGCAATAAGAGCCATAAATTATGAAATGGCATGAAGCCATAAGCAGTACTACAGCTAGAACCCTATTGGCATGCCAACCTATCCAAACCAACTATACTAGGCATACAACGGCATGTTAGCAAAGTTAGATTTTGGTTCTTTACATTTGATGCTATTGTGGTTACTATTTATATTACTATTCATGCAAATTTTTTACTATTTCATACATAATAGGTATACAAATTCTAATTTCATGCTAGTACCATTTTTTGAGGTTTAAACTTGTCGGCATTAGTTGTCAATTAAAATTCAAGGCCTTTTAAAAGAAATTCAAAATTTTCAGATTTGGTGACCTAAGTTTACTATTCTATTAGCCCAAGTTACAGTGAAATTTTGGCCAACTTTTCTTCATCAAAGTTGTTCCTTGATGTCTTAAATTTAATTCCCCTTTTGAATCACTCCATTTGGAGTTTTTTTAGCCCAAGTTATAGTATTTTTACCATAACTGGCCAGATTGGTCAATGTCCAGAATTTTTGGACAATTTTGGTTTCGGCAAATTTGATGGGTCAAATTTGGTTAGCAATTTGTTTAGGTTATGATCACAATTTGGGTTTCTATTCTTCATGAAAGTTGTTCTACTATGTCTAAGCTTTCCATGGCTTCAAACATCAGGTCATTTGGACCTCTCTACACAAAGTTATACCTAATTGAACAATCACTGTTCATATGGTCAGTTTTAAAGGTCTAGATTTTAGTTACCTAGATTCAAGTTAATTTTAGGTCACTTTGTGTTAGTTCTCAGGGTAGGGTCTCTGCATAAAAAAATGTGGCATTATGTCCTTAATTTCACCTCCAATTAGCCTTACACTAATTGAAGCTACACAATTCAACTTATAGCTGTCCAAACCCACTAGACTCAAGGTCTAGAATTTCCAGCACAATGGCAGCACATCTAATTCACAATTCAAAGCCACAATTAGTTCCATTTTAAGGTCAAACCATATCAAATGGTCACCAATTGACCTTAATTATGCCAATTCATCAACAATTTCATAAAATCCCCAATTTTTATTCAAAACCCTAATTTTAACTTCTCTACTCATACATAACATATAAAATTCAACTTCTAATCTATACATACTTCTCAAATACCATCACTAGATAACTTTAAATCAATTAAAACCATCATAATCATAACTCCTTTAAGGCTACCAAATTTCATGCATACTCCTACATAAGTGTTTTATTCAATTTTTCAATAATTTCTCATTCAATTTAACTTCCTAACAAAGATTAAAGAGAGAGGGAAGTGAGTATTTGCACTACCTCAACTTTAGCCAATTATGACTTTGCCTAATCTTCACTTTCTCCCACTTTCTTGGCTACCAAACACCTTAACAAGGGTTTAGATAATTTTTTAATATTGGGGATTATGGGTTTTGTGGGATATTCGCATGGGAACTCAAGCTAATTTGAAGAAAAAATGAAAAGCTCTCTTATGGTGGTTTTTGGCCAAGGTGATAAAAATGAAGAAGATGAGCTGATTTTTGTTTATTTAATTTCATTTTTATCCCTTTAATAAGTGTTTGTCCCATTCTAATTGGTTAGGAAATTTAATTGCATAATCCTTACATATTGCTTATGTCATAATTAGAATTTAATTTCATTTTGTTTTCTTCTTTTCTCCACTCATTTCTAATTAAATTTTTATCAATATTTATTCATATTTTATTTCATAAATCTCATTTAATTAAATGGACATATTACTAAAAAATCATCTCGGAAGGTGAAATGACCAAAATACCCTTCATTTTGCTTACTGAGCTAAAATTGTCTGTATCAATTGACATGGATTTTCTTGTATTTTCTTGGCATTCTATTGTCATATAAACCTTAGAAATCCTTCACTTAAGTCTTAATAATTATTTCATAGGGTTCCCCACGGGTTTAGGGTTGCCAACTGTCTTCACAGTCGCTTTCCGTTAGGATTACCCATCGCCGAAGCTTCGGCTCATTGCATTTCATTTCTTAAATTTTTCCTTAATTTTTCTTGTCATTATTTAGTTATTTATGACTCCTTACTCTATTTTAAATATAGTTCCAGATATTCTGACTATTCAGAAAGACATTAGTTACCAGAATAGTAGAATATACGGACTTCTTAAAGTGAGGGCGTTACACGTGGCAAGAGGAGACATCACTATGCTTAAGCCATCACACCCCTAGACTTACATAAATGAAAATAAATACAAAATAAATGGCTATTATCCTTTTTAGTCCCTAATAATTATATTTTACTATGTAAACTTCTTACCCCTTGACAATCTGCTCGACTCAAAGGATCAATTTCCTCCTTGACTGAGCTTATAATAACTCTTCAATCTTTTGTGCTTGTGGTTCTGGAATACGTGATGAAATACTGCATCATTAAAAACCTTTAGTAGGAAAAACTAGTGTGAAAAAACCTTGGTGAAGGAAAAAAAGAGTAAAATACATATTCACCCTTGCTTACATACTTCCTCCTCATAGCTAGGCTCTACTTCATTCAAACTTTTCCACTTGACAAGGTACTCACTGAATGGTGGGTGCTTGATGGTTTTGGCAACTCACTCTGTTAGGATCTCCTTTATTCTTTGGTTGACTATTGGTGTGCAGTTGAAAGTTGGTTTGAAAGATCAGTTATGGCTAGCATTTATCTCATCCAAATGGTATGGCTTCAGTTTGGTTTCCAAGAAAACAAGGTGAGTTTTCGCCCATTCTGGAACCTCCACTTCGTAAGTAACTTGGCCAACTCTTGTAGCAAATGGTATTGGCCCTTAATACTTGTTAACTAGTCTCTTGTCTCAATTGTGAAGAAATAAAAGTTGGTCTGGTAGTAGCTTTAACAATATATCTCTAGTTGCAAATGCTTGTTGTCCTTAGTTCTCATCTGTCCACTTCTTCATATGTTTAAATACTTTCTCCAATTGGGCTCTTGCAATCTTTGCATTTTGCTTCCACACCATTATGAAGTGGTATGCTTTAGGATTTTCACCTTGTTTAATCACAAGGCTGAAGAACTTAATTATGGGGTTATGCAAAAAACACCTTTCTCCCTTTTCTAAAAGAGCTTACTCTCCTTAAACTTCTCAAAAATGGAGTAGAGATGTTCCTTGTGCTCTCTAAGGTAGAATTGTATGCCACGATATTATCAAGTAGACCACCACAACCTTGTTGTTATAATCATGAACTACCAAGTTCATTAGAGTACAAAAGATAGCTAGAGCATTTTTTAGTCCAAAATGCACAATAAGAAATTCAAAGGAACTTTATTGCATCACCATTATGGGCTTTAGGTTTATCCCCCATATATGTTGGTTCCCTATGCTTAACACCCTTCTTGAATTAGAGAGGAGGTATCAGTTTCTTTTCAAAAATGGGACTAAAACTTCTAGGAATTATGCAATGGTTGGTTTGTTCCCCTTTAAGAGAATATAATCTTTTTGAGGTCGCATTTGGCAAGATACTCTATGAACTGCTCCCATAATGTTCAGTGTCTTAGAGTTAATAGCTTTTATCTTTCTCATATCCTTCTATATGTCTAACCTGAATTGTGATGTTATCATTTTTGCCACGAAGTTTATCAGTAGCTTTTATGCCCATTAGAGCTCTTGTTATTTTTCCATTTATACACAAATCAACATACGTCAATCCTTTTTCAGTAGTTGGTTTTGGCTTTTGCTTCTCCAAAGCTCTAAGGAAGAGTATGGCACTTATTGTTGATGAAGCACTATCTTCCTTCCTCCATTCTTCCCCTTTAGAACACTTTTCCTCTTTCCAGATGGCTCTTAAGACATTTAAGCACCTTTGTGCAAACATTTGCAACACGATGTTGCCTATCATAGAGAAAACACTTTGATATTCTAGGCTCAACCAATATTATGTTGTTTGATCCCTAGTACCGGTTATCTCATGATCTTGAATAGTATTGTCCTCTTCCCAAGTTGGTTAGCCTATGTCCACTTGTTCCTCCAGAAGTGGAGTTGCTCTTGTTCGCTCCCCAACTCAAAGCCTTGCCCCTTTTGATAGGGTGATTATTTAGACTTTCTATCGTGGCCAAGCTCATATTGAGTTCTTCACATTTTGTCTCATTAACTCTTTTTTTCCCCAAGATTTCAAGCATTTTAGAATGTTAAATAGCATATTTATTCCTTATATATCTTTGATGTTTAGCTTTTTATGTTGAGAAGTCCCTGACATATGCCACCACAGTTTTTTCATTGTTAGCCTAAATGCATGGGCACTATTTCAACCTACTTACATCAGAATCATTTTTAATAGCATTGAAATGCAAATCCATATCAAAGAGGAAGCTATTTACCTCTCTTGCACTATTAGTAACTCCAAAAGCTTTTGGTTCTAAAACTTTAGCCTTACCTACCTTGTAGGCCCCCATATTATAATTACTAGTAGCTCTTACCAATAGGTTTCACATTGAATCATGCTTATAGTCTAATTGACATCATCCTTGATATCATCCACAATCCTACAAGAGAATTGTAAAAGTGTAATGTATTTTAAGCTTTCCACAATACCTCTCATACGAAATGTCATTGCTTCAAACTCTAGCATTCTATCTCAAGGTTCCGCAACTTAGTATTTCTTACAAAAAGATGGGATGTTAGGTGGTCTCAAGCTTTATTGGCTCATCCTTACCCTTAAAAAGCTTGGCTATCACAACTAAAAGATATTTATTTTTCCCTTCTAGTGCTTTGATGTGCTTATCTCATTATTCAAAGGTGAGGCAAATTGAATCAAGCTCTATTATTAGCCCCTCAAGAGTGTCATAAGTCATTACCCTCACTCTAAAAGATGTAACTAATGGAGCGTGTAGCACCCTCACTTTCGGTTATTACCCTCTCTCCAAAAGTTGCAACTAAAGAAGTGTGTAGCGCCCTCATTTATATGGCACAATGCCTTTACTTTCTCATCTAATGTGGAATTGCCTACTCCTTTTAGAGTGTTTAGCATGACAATTAGTAGTACATTCATTAACTTGAGCAAAATCACTTAGACCCCTTTTCTTTAGGGTGTCAATACATGCACAACTGATTTCTTCACAATTTCACATCATTAATAGATTTATGGTTGCTTTGATGTCAAATGTCATAGGCCTAATATAAGAACAACCCTGAGACAATATGGCACTTGACTTAAACTTTTTAAAAACAAGTTAGCTAAGAAAATCTCATGATAATTTGTCCATAAAAATGAGCACATTAGCATGGGCTTGGCAAGCTAGTTAGGAAAAACATCACAATAATTGCATATATGAAAGAATCTCAAGCATAATTAGGCATAAATATATCATGAACATTCTATTTATAATCGATATAATTAGATTGGAAGTCTTTACAACACGTGTAGGTGGGGGGAAAACCTAGAAGGAGTAATGAGATAGACACTCACCATGTTAGTGGCTAGTCACACCTGTTGTTCAACAATGGTCAACTAGTCACTTCCCCTTAAAGAGCATTAGGGATACAGTGGGGTGTGGTAGAGGGGGACATCACTATGCTTGGGCCATCACGCTCCTAAAATTACATAAATGGAAATAAATACAAAATTAATGGCTATTATCCTCTTTAGTCCCTAATAATTACATTTTACTACCCAAGCTTCCTACCCTTTGACATTGTGGGGTATCCTAGTGTTCTGAGACTAAGAGCCGAGGTGTCTTTAGACTGACACTTTGTCAATGAGTTCCACCAAAGGAAAAAAAATGATGAATTGCACTGAATTAACATTTAGTATGAAAAACTGGTAGATGTATGACAAATTGCAGAGTTATGGGTCATTTGAGCAAATCATGCCCCATTAAAAAGTGTTTTATGACAGGAAGAAGGGAGCTACCTTACTAAACCCTCATTTGCGCCATAGTTAAAAGCTTCACCTTTGCATAAGAATGTCCTATATTCCAACAAAAACTATCCTATCCATCTCTCTCCCTCTCATCCTTTTATACCTAACAAACCAAAACACACAGATATTCTTACTTTTTCTTCCCTAGCTAAAAACCTTCATCCTGTCTTTGAAATCGAAGCTAACAAAAGTTACAATGCCATTTTTGGTGAGGGTGCCAGCATAAAAAACATGTAAACACTAAAAACACCTATTCATCCAATGTAACAAGAACTTTTAATCCAAAACCTTCAACTGAGCTTGAAATTAGAAATTTACAGAAGGGAAAGAAAGAGGAGCAGGAGAATTACCATTTTCTACTATCTTCGAAGGGAACACCCAACTTGAACCTAGCAAATGCAAATTTGTTCATACCACCAAGTTAAATCCCTAGCCTTTTTAGATACTACCTTGCGACATAATGCTTATATGGCATGGATACATACCTATTTTTGAAAAGATTTCCTTACATAATAGGACATTTTAAAATGGTAATAGCCTCTCTGATGGCATATAATAATGCTTCAAATTTGGAAGGAAAATAGAGGACTTTTATGCCTTCGAGAGAGAATCCTTTAATCCTTAATAAGTTAAATGGAAGACAATCATAAGAGACTCATCCTATAATTTTGAAGGGCTACACAAAAGAAGGCCCTAGTGTTATGTTTAGGGATTCCACTATTCAACTGTCTTATTTAAGGCCCTAAGACCTATAATGCCTAAGGAAATTCGATTTGTGGAATCAAAATTAATGAGCCTATCTCTATTATGCAAGAAATGCAACAACCATTGGAGCCTAACATTCCAGATCCTTTGGACAAAAGCATAGGAAATAAGTGGTCCATTAGGAAAAAAGAGATGGTAGCACAGTGTGAAAATCTTCATATCCTGAATAATGAGATAGGCCCAGAATGGTTCCTTTCCTTAGATGAATTAGTCATGATGGCACCCCAATTTATGCTCTAAAATTGAAAGAGAAGAAATTGGATACAAGGCACTAACATGGAAACCTTCCTCAGCAAAGTTGGAAAATGAGAGCAAGAAGAGTGGCTGCACCTTCTTTAAATGTGCAAATTTAGGAATTGAATAATGTTAAAACATAGTTGGATGATGATAGTGCTTTAAGGGACCAAGTTAACACTAATGAAAAAAGATAGAGAAGAGGAAGCACAAATGAGAAGTAAAAAAATCTGCAAAGTTGAAATATCTTCTTAAATGAAGGAAGCTAGCTATATGTGGCCCAGTTAGACAAATGACATTTTTGAGTTGGTATATTTGAGGAATGGGGAATCCCCTGACATTCCATCACCTAAAATGATTGTGTAACACCCATTCTCTAGATATAGTCTTCATAATAGAGACAAAAAAATAATGAACAATTTTAAAAAGGTAGATATAAATGTGGCTTTATGAATCTATCAATTATTGACCCTAAAGGGGTGGCAGATGGTATGTGCCTAGCTTGGAAGAGCTCTTGTATTTTGTCTATGATTCATATGGATGAGTTCTTCCTTCATGCGTATGTTACTGATCCTATTATTTTAGGAAAATGGGATGTCCTCTTTATTTATGCGAGTAGTGTGGATGAAATTTACCTTTCACAATAAAGACATTTTGTTTTAATAGAGGACTTCAAATCCATTCTAGAACAAAATGAAAAAGAAGGAGGCAATCATAATTATAAGGGAAAATTTCTTCCCTTTAGAAATCTAGTGAATGATATGGGCTTATTAGACTTGGGCTTTCAAGGTCCTAAAATGATGTGGAATAATTAGAGAGATGGTCCACATAATTTTAGAGAATGATTACACAAATGTCTATCCTCCCCTAACTAGTTGTTTCTTTAGAATAATGCCTCTATTCTCCACTTGGAAAATGTGGTTTCAGACCATATGGACCCATCAACAAAAAAGGCTAAGAAGAGGTTCTAATTTGATTCCAGATAGGTAGGTGGGGAAAAGGTGGAACACATTATTGCATCTTTGTGGCATTAGAATTTTCAAGCTCATAACATGTTTTGGACAATCACAAAGTTGAAGAACTATCATCATAACCTAATATCTTGGAATAGGACTTTGCAACACAATGCCCTAATTAGAATTAAATAGCTAGCACCTTATGCAAATGAAGAATTAGGATCCTAATTAGAATAGTAACAAGATTTGCATGATTGAAAAAGAACTTAAGACAAAATATTTAAGGGAAGAGAAATTTTGGGCTCAAAAGCAAGATATAATTGGCTTTATTTGGAAGATAAAAACACAACCTTCTTCTATGTGAAAGTCATCTAGCACTGAACAAGAATCCAAATCATAAGGCAGTAAGATAGGAATGGGGATTGTCAGCTGGTTTACAATGCTGCAAGTGCATGGATCACGAACAAGTAATACAATAGTAAATAGAGCATTGTTCCCATGAGTATTTTATAAGTGTAAGGACCAAGCTAGATAGTAATTTTAATTGTTTAAACTATCGAATGTGTCGAGAGTTTAATTCTAACTACTACAGATGTTGAGAATAAGGGAAGACAAAGCTATAAACTTAATTTATAAAATAATTCAATAAAGCAATTCGAGATTAAGATTTCACACTTCAACTTTATTATGGACTTAACATTACCAATTTAATAGATTGAGAAATGTTACTTTGATAGAAATTAATCCTAAGATAACTTAAGTCCTCTTTCAAGGCACTTAAGGTGTATTTTAATAAACCTGAATCCTACTTTCATGGCAATCAATCTTAATTAAAACCCTTTAAGCTCTTTGATTAATTATAGGATTCCACAAAGGATTTCAGTCATTCTCTAGGTTAGATTTCCTAGGTTCAAAATTCTGATTTCCAATGCTAATCTTCATCTTTTAGTTCTTCAATTAATATCTCATATCATAAGCGGGTGCCAGCATATAGTGTGACACCACTTACCCGGTCTATAGTGTAGCCGAGCAAGGACTGCCACACTCTGTACTAGAGTATCTTAATTCGTTCTTCTTTATTCATATTTAATTTAATTCCATTTTATTCTAAAACTCAGTTTATTTAAGTGGAGAAACAGATGGAGTTTCCCCTGTTTTTATTTAACAATTGCCCTATTAAAACATTCACCTATTTACAATAATTTAATATATAATGTCAAGATCCATTGTCCATAATATCAAATTGCAAAAATTTATTTTCATCCATCCTCATTTCCATATAGTTTTCATATTCATTCATATCAAATTTACAACTCATAATTCATACATGGAATACACAAATTTTTATTAATTTACATAGTGTACTAAATAAATTATACAATTCTCATTGTTCACATTACAAATTAGTAAATATTTACGTGATACAAAAATAATCTAAGATGGCTCGTGTGGGCCATACCAAAATGTACTGCTGTTGAGGAGGTGACACACTGCTAATGCAGATCCGGACTCCAATATCCCAGTCTGGTATCTGCTAGGCTTTCTCCTTATCTCTAGTACCTACGCGAGGAAAAATTCACGCGCTAAGCATAACACTTATTAGTACAATAATAAAATAAAAATAAACTAAATAATTAAATAAAATTAATCCATGTTTATGTTTACTTGGTTTAAATGTATATTATGATGTATAAATTATTTCACATTTAATTGGTTTCAAATTTTATTCCTTAGCATTTATCACTGCCCAAGTAACCTATGACAGACTGACTAGATTGGATATGCGGGTTTCTGAGCACTGGACACCGTAGTGTCTTGGGCCATCGTACCATGGGATACATAATGTCGACCATATATGTAGAATGGCTACAAGCCATAGTATCAATAGAATGACTCAAAAGTCACAAAATGGCCTAAAGCCGTATATTAGGCATAAAGCCATATGTATAAACCATATACATCAGAATAGCATAAAGGCCATATATAACAAAATGGCATAAAAGCCATAGGCAGTACTGCTAAACATATCGATCTCTTCTTGACTTGCCAATCTATCCAACCAAACACATAAGTCTAGCCCTACATGGGCAATTTGTGTTCTTAAGCATTCATAACTCACATATTCTCATCTCATTTTATATTCATGCTTCATAACATTTTTAGTTTCAATCATGTTATGAAGCATGAATATAAAATGAGATGAGAATATGTGAGTTATTATAGGTCCCAAATACATATTCATCTCACATTCAAGTTCATAGAATCATTGGTAATGGTTACCAACCATATTTCAAGTCATTTATGTGATGTTTCAAAAATTCTAGAATTTTAATTTTGAATTTACTCTCATTTTAGGTCAAGCTACAGTAGTAATTTGGCAACACTTTCTTCATGAAAGTTGTTCCTTATTGTCTTAGGTTTAATTTCCTTTTTGAATCATCCAATTCAGAGTTGTGTAGCTCTAGTTATGGTCAATTAACTAAGTACTGGTCTAGTGACCAATACTATTCCAGAACAGGCAGATTCTAAAACTCAATTTTGTCAAGCTATTTGGACTGGTTGCAGCCATAATTTGGCTTAATGTTCTTCATATGAGTTGTTCCCCTGTGTCTCATGGTTACACAGGTTCAAGAATCACTAAATTTGAGGTTGTATAAGGTGAGTTATGGCTAATTAACTAACCTAGACTCATAACCCTATACATTCAGGATTCAGGTTTAGGTCAGTATTTGCAACTCATAATTGAGGTCCTTACACTGAAAATTTGAGTGACGTTTATGAACCAAAATTGTAGCTCTATTTCTTAAGTTTTCAAATCAATTTAGCTCATCCCCATTGGAGTTTTCTACTGAAATTTATGGTTCATTTACCATCCAGGTATCAAATGGCTATTCTATCTAGGTGCAGGAATTTCTAGATTGGGAATCTTGATTTGTCTTAACAATTTCCCTAATTTCTTTTAGGATCTGTGTTCTAGCCAAAACATCAAAGTTATAGTTCATGGTCTTATAAAGATTTTGGTTTTTGAATCACTGCATTTGCAATTTTGTAACTCAAGTTATGGCATTTTTGCCATAACTGGTCGGATGGCCTAAAGTCTAAAATTTCTAGGTCAGTTTTGGTCTAGGCAGAATTACTGGGCTAAATTTGCCTAGCAATTTGGTTGGGTTAGGGTTAGAATTAGGGTTCCTGATCTTCATAGAAAAATGTTCTCCTATGTCTAAGCTTTCCATAGGTTCAAGAATCAGGTTATTTGGAGCTTTCTACAGTGAGTTATGCCTATTTGAATATCTACTGTTCATATACTCATTTCTACAGTGCTAGAATAGGTCATTCCGGATTCAAGCAAATTTTAAGGCAATTTGTGGTCAGTTTCTGGGCTTGGTTTCTTCATGAATTTTGTGGCTTTAGGTCTTAAGTTTCATCTCCAATTAGCTTCATACCAATTGGAGCAACATAGCTCTACTTATGGCCATATAAATGTACTAGACTAAAGGTCCAAAATCCTTGCATGAAAATAGCACTTCCAATACAACAACTCAACACTACTACCAACTTCAAAACTAAACCAATTCTCATCAAATGGTCAATAATTGACGTCAACAATCTTAATTAAGCTTTAAGGCACAAAACCCCCAAATTCTCATAAACCCTAATCACCACAACTCACAATTTCATACAATCACAAGTAATTCAACTCATAATTCATATCTACTCATTCAACAACACTAGTAGGCAAATTAAATCAAAATAAATCATCAAAATCTCATCTCCCTTAAGGCTGACTAAAACCCTAGCTTGTTCCTACATGCATATTTTCTTCATTTTTCCAATTAATTTCTTCATGATTCTACCAAATTTCAAGATTAGAAAAGATGGAAGATGAAAATTTGTACTAACCTCACTCAATGATCTTCCAAGCTTGCTCAATCTTCACTTTCTCCTCTTCTTGTTGCTACTAATCACTCTAGCATGATCAAATATCAAGTTTTAGTAATGGTGGCTATGGAAGATAGGGTAGGGAAAGCAAGAAATCAAAGCTTGGTGAAGTGAAAATGGTGGAAGGAGACCATGGAAGTGGTTTGACCAACTCTCATAAGAAGAAGAAGAAAATGAAACTAAATGGTGATAAGAAGGAATTAATGGTATTTTTTTCTTATATATATATGGTGATAAGAAGGAATTAATGGTATTTGTCTCTTATATATATATATGTCTAGTTTTATTGGTTTAAATTTTTAATTATGTCATCTGTAGATCATGCTTACATCATAATTCAATTAAATTTTTATTTCTTCTATTTTCTTCTTTTCTCTCTACTCATTTCCATTTAAATTTTAATTTTAATTTCTCAATATTTTATTACATTAATCTCACTTAATTTAATTGACATTTTGATCAAAAGTCAACTCTCCAAGTAAAATGACCAAAATGCCCTTCATTGCATTCCTCATGTTATATTTGCCTCTACCGATTGGCATAAAACTTCTTGCATTCTCCTGACATTTTTATTGTCATTAATCCTCATTAATCCTTTAATTAAGTCCCAAATAATTATCTCACAGGGTTCCTCATGAGTCTAGGCTTGGTAATTGTATTCACAGTCGCTTTCCGGTAAGGTCACCCATCGCTGGAACCTTGGCTCCTTTAACCCATTTGCATTTTATTTCTTTGATTTCTCTTTAATTTTACTTAACCAATATATAGTTTATTTATGGCTTCTCACTCTAGTTTAAGTATAGTTTCTGACAATCTGGCTGTCCGAATAGACGTTAGTCACCGGAGCAGTAGAATGTACGGATTACCTAAAGTGAGGGCGTTACATATAGCATGCATTAAGAACATAGAATATTGAATCAAAGAACAAAACTCAAATCCATTAAATAACCTTAATATATACCCATAACAAAAATTGAAAGTGCTACTCTCCTAATCCCAAAATTAAATAAACTACTCACTCATAGTGAGTTTAACAAATATAATGAAATTAAAATAAAATAACTTAAGACAATTTGAAGAAATATAATAAGAAAAAAACCCAAAACAAGGATTTGCAGCCTTGACCTTTTGAAACTTTACCTAAGAGTCATTATCCTTAAGCTTGATGTGGATTCTCTCAAAATTGCTTAGAAAACTAGGGTTTGTATGCGAGGTGAACTCTTCGAACTAGAAGTAAACAAACTTGAACTCTCTTTTACATGTTTTGGTCTTCTAATATTTATATCAGGTGCCTCAGAGTTAGGTTTCAAAGTCCCAAAAGCCTTAGAAGCCTATTTGGAATGAGTGGAAGGAATTCAGGTTAAAACATAAGTCTTCTTGTGGAAAAGTACATGGCATATGTGGCACTACACAACCCTGGGCCATGTAAGTCTCTAGAATACTTTCAAGTTTCATACATGAGGGGGACAACAAGTTACACAGGGGTAGGAAGATTACACAAGGCAATTAGCACGGCCTATGTACTATTATCTTTCCTTAGTTCTCCAGATCTTGACCTCTAGATGGTTACACAAGTTCTGGTGAGTTACATGGGGTGTGTTACATAATTGTGTACTATTGTTTCTCCATGCCTTCTTCAATTTCTTTTGACCAAGGAGTTACACGGGTCAAGCTCTATGCGTACATGACCTGCGTAATGTTCTGCAGTAATCCTTCTTGCTTTTCCTATTTCCCGAACTTGTCTAATTGACTTCCACATCTTAGGTCTTCTTTAAAACACCTGAAAAGATACAAAAAATACGAAATTAAGTAAAGATTAACAAAATTAACAAAAACTAATAAAGCTAAGTAAAATGCATGTAATTAACTACCTAAATGTTATGAAATGCAACACAATACTGCCTTAAAATACCTATATAATGCAAGTATATCAAATACCCCCAAACTCAAATCGTTATTTGTCCTTAAGTAAAGCAAATCTTTGAAAACTCATTAGGGTACTTGTCTTTTCTTAGAAAGATAACCAAAAACTTAACTTGCATATAATTGAACTTTCTATAGCCTTCATACCAATTTCTTCACCTTCAAGGCATGGAGTCATCAACATTTGCTTGTTAGAATTTCATCCCCTTCTTGGAGTTTCAACCAATCTTGTAAGGCCATTAATAAGTTACAAATAACCTATTTCACTAGGATATATATAACACGCCTTACCCATCTACAGTGTAGCCGAGCAAGGAATGTCACACTCGGGTCCGGAGTGCCTTAACTTATATTATTTCATTTCTTACCTAATCACATTTTATTTTTATTGATTTAGGTTCAATTAATTAGTCGAAGAAACTGACAGAGTTTCTTCTAACTTATTATTATTTTGACGATTTCTCACCAGTTGAAAATCTCAACAATAATTTCAATAATATAAAATTTTCACATATCTCAACATTATCTCATAGTTTTCTAACAATTATTCAATCTCAATTCCTAATCCAAATCCATACTCATTCATAAACAATCCATAAAGGAAATTTTCAAATATTATTAATTTACATCATGATAAAATTATGGTATAAGTTTTATAATTACATTATATAACCAAAATTTAATTACATAGTCCAAAAATAAAATACAAAGCTGGTATACTCTATCAAAATATGCACTGCGGATGAGGTGACACTCTGGACCCAATGCAAATCAAATCCTAATCTCCCACTCTAAGGTCTACTAGTCTCTCTGTTCTGGTCTCCAGTATCTACGCGTGGCAAAAAGTGACGCGTTAAGCATAAAGCTTAGTAATGTAAATATAATATAAAAATAAACTAAACAATTAAACACAAAGAAATTATGTTATTTGTCCACATAGACTTTATTTTTTTTTATAACTATTTGTAATATATTTAATTTAATGGTTTTTATATTCATTACTTAGATGTAAAATTTTAAGACTTATTTTGATATCCAAGCAACTAATACAAGTTGACTGGACTGGATAAATGGGTAAAGTAGTACTGGGTATCAAGCACCACGGGCCGTCACACTATCGATCACATAGTATCTGCCAAGTGTGCAACAGAACGGCTAAAAGAGCCATAATATCAATCGGGCAATAAGCCATGTGTATTAAAAGTAACAGAATGGCTAGAAGCCATAAATCACAGAATGGAAATAAAAGCCATAAATCACATAATGGCGCGGAGCCATAAGCAGTACTACAGTCAAAACTGTAACACCCAGAACGTCCGAGTTCTGAATAGTACCATTTTCGATCTGTGACTAGTACTATTCAAAGACACCTTGAGAACTGAAAATAAAGGAGAAATTAATTGAGATAGACACAATAAAAATTTAACTGAACCAAAGACCTAAGGATTTATCGAGTATTATGAAAAAGAAGGATTATGACCTGATGAGGAGCATTTCGGTCAATTCACTTCAAGAGTTGACTTTTGAACAAAAATGTAAATTAAATTAAATGAAATTAATGAATTGAATTATGGGGTAAATTTTAAGGAAAAATTCAAGTAAAAATATGTAAGAGAAAATTTAAGAAATGAAAACTTAAATTTTAAATTTCCATTATGACAAAATTAAAACTAATGACCTATGGGTTTTATTTTAATAACACAACTAAAATTAATGAAATAAATTAAAATAGGGGTAATATAAAAGGAAAGACTCCCTTACTTTCCCCCATTTGTGCCACCCCCATAGTTCTCTCTCTCCCTCTCCTTTCTTTCTTTCTTTCTTTCTTTTTCTTCCTTCTTTCTCCATTGACACCCATTTTCCAAACTCAATTCCTTACTTTTCCTCCATGGGTTTTCTATCTAATTAATAGAAAACATCAAATAAATCCTTGATGAAAAGATTAAAAGATTGAAAGTAAGGAGAACAAGAGATTAGAAGAAAACTTAGAAGTTGGGAAGGTCACAATTGAGGTAAGTTTCTTTTCATGCTAGATTATTTATACAAGCTTTGACTTAAGGTTGATAATGGGAAAATTTCATGAGGAAGCATGAGAATCATGCATGGAACCTAAACTAGAGTTTGGCCAATTTGGGGAAAATTAGGGTTTGATGTATTTTAATGAAATTGATGATGAAATCAAGCTTAGCTGAAGTAATATGCATGATTGGGGTAGTGTGATTGCATGAGAATTGCATAAATTAAATTATGAAAGATTAAGGTTCATGGGGAAATAAGGGTTTTTGTACTAGAGAGTGAAATTGATGTGTGTAATGTTAAATTATGACTACTTAGCATGAATTGAATATGGTTTGATATTAGTTGGTGGAAGGAATTAATGGAGTGGCATAGATTAGGCAAAGTTGCAAACTAGGGTTTATGTAGAATTAGGGCTTTTATAGTATGTTGTGTAATTGAGGTTTATAAGGCCTAATTATGGTCATTTGACATAATTTAGTTCAGAATGTATGTTGAATGGATGAAATGTACATGATTAGTGAAGTAAATGTTATAGAATAACATGAATTGTGAAGTTAGGAATTTAGGAGTTTGAGGAAAATTTGGGGTTTTTATGCTAAGAAGTGATATGGATGTATTAATGCTAGATTATGGTCATGTGGGGTAAATTAAATGTGAATTGAGGTTGGTTAGTAAAAGTAATTGAAGAAATAAAAATTTAATCTTAGGGTAGAATTTTACACACTGAGTTCAGTGTGTTTGGCAGCCCATAACTTGAGCTACACAACTCCAATTGGTGTGAAACTAATTGAAAACGAAACTTAAGACATAGGACTAGAATTTTCATGAGGATACCCTACCCTAGAAATGACCTTAAGCTACTCGAAATGAGCCTTGAAACTGGAGATCAAATTCTGAAACCTTCAGAAATTAGGCACGTGAACAGTAAAATTTGCATGGCCATAACTCTCTTTAGAAAACTCTGAATTAGGAGATTCTTGAATCGATGGAAACCTAAAACATAGTAGAACATTTCATATGAAGAACTTTAGGTCAAATTTTTGACTTAACTCAATCAAATTGCTGAGCGAAGTTGAATCATCAAATCTGCCAGAACCAAACCTGCACAAATTGACCATATGAATAGTAAAATTTACATGGCCATAACTCTCTCTAGAAAACTCCGATTTAGGCGATTCTTAAACCGATGGAAACTTTAAATATAGTATAACATTTCATATGAAGAATGTCAGGTCAAATTATGGACTTAACTTGATCAAATTGCTGAGCGAAGTTGAATCACCAAATTTGCCAGAACCAAACCTGCACAAATTAACCATATAAACTGTAAACTTTGCATGGCCATAAATCTCTCTAAAAAACTCCAATTTAGGCAATTCCTGAACTGATGGAAACTAAAAATATAGTAGAACATTTCATATGAAGAACGCCAGGCCAAATTATGGATTTAACTCAATCAAATTGCTGAGCGAAGTTGAATCACCAAATCTGCCAGAACCGAACCTGCACAAATTGACTATATGAATAGTAAAATTTACATGGCCATAACTCTCTCTAGAAAACTCTGATTTGGGCGATTCTTGAATCGATAGAAATTTAAAATATATTAGAACAGTTCATATGAAGAAGTCGAAGCCAAATTTGAACGAGCGGAAGCATGAAAAATACAAGTTTAGATCATTGAAATTCAAAATTTTTCATCTAGGGTCACATGCATCATGCAAGATTTATTTTTATCTATTTGATTTCAATGATATACAGCATATTAAAACTCTTTTAATACATTTTTAGATCTACATTTGCCATTTAATATTTTAGAATTAACAGATTAATCCATTAGAACCCTCGATTAGTTCAAGAACAAGTGCACTAACCTTCTAATGCACTGTAGTGTGTTTGGCACCTTTGGGATGCGTCTTTTGGATACCAAATGTTGTCCCTCTAGCTTGTCCACACCAAGATCACCTGTAGCCCTTGAACAACTTCTAAAGCTTTTTCTATGAATTAGAAAATCAAGTTTTGCCTTTTGAGAGATTACAGATGTAAACAGGACACTAGAAACAATTTCTAGTATTTTTAATTCAAGAGATTGTTTGCTAATCTCTTTGAATTGATGAGAGATGAAGAAGAAGAGAAGGGAGAACAGCCAAGGGTGGCGGCACAAAGAGAGAATGGTAGCTTGTTTTCTTTTCTTTTCATAACAACACCTATATAGCTAGGTCACCACTTAAAACCCTTGTCACATGTCACCTTTTGATTAGCTCTAAGTTTAATTGACCCAATCACATTGTGCCAAGTGTCAAACCTATATTTAATCTATACTTTGATCATCTTAGATGATTAAAAGACATATGACAATCTTATGTGTAGTGCGATGTGTCACCATCTTATGGTGCCACATGTCACCCTGTGAAATGACCAAAATACCCCTATGCCTTAATTTTGAGTTCTCAACCCAAAATAATTATTTCACTTCTTCTAATCAATTTATATCAAATATAAATTAATTAATTAATCTATATTAATTAATTTTTCATTAATTAAATTCATATTTAAACACTTTAAATATAAATTTAACTTATACTATTCATCCAATAACCTATATTTGGTTTCAAGCCATGCTAGGGACTTTGCAATCTAATTGCAAAACAAACATATTTAATTAATCAATTAAACTCTTTAATTAATTAATTAAATTATATTTAATTTGGAGATTACTTGTGTATGCGTGTGACATACTAGGCTCATCACTAATTGGCAATGAGACATGATATCAACTCTTAATATCATCAGAACTCTTTCTTACCATAAATGATTTCTCTAAATCATTTTATGCACCTCATAGACCATGGTTAACACCTAGCATAGCATGCCATGGCCACCCAATTAGTAATAAGGTGTACCTTAAATGAACCTATAATCATATGTTACCATGCACTAGAATCTCTCTGTTACAAAATCCCAACTCAAGCTGGAGTCATGGTTTATGTCAAATCCCATTTGCTATGAATATTATGTTCTCTTTTAATTCCAGTTCTTGATTAAAAGATTTTCTCATCAAAAACTCTTTTCTGATTAAATCTATCTGTCCTGGCCAGGAACTTGAAACATCAAGAATAATTAAATGAACATAGGATTTTATCCCTATTTACTTAGAGGAACATATTCTATCTTGATCAACACCTACCTCCATGTATAACTAGTAGGAGCCAACACATGTCCATATACCAATACACAATTCAAGTATGAAAGCAGTATCAAAGTCAAGCCACTTATATACAAGATAACTGTGCTATCTCAAGTCTAAAGATTATATGCACTGATATGATTTATGACAATACATTGACAAGAGTAAACTCCATGTGCTTGTCATAAATATCAATGGTTTGACCTACTTATCATGTATAAGTGCCTATCATGTTTGTTATATGGCATGAGACTCACCATTCTATCTTATTTATATCTCATATAAATAACTTGGGAACAAACATGAATACAATCTTTCTGGATAAGTCATGTCCTTATTGCGAAGTATCCTCGATTGTGAACCTATTTATGACACTTTATACTAGAAATACTGTCACTCATATTCTTAACAACATAAGAATAGAATTTCTAACAAAATATCAATGGACCTTTTCTATTACACATAAATATATTATGTAAACGAAAAGTGAAAATGCCTTTTATTAACAAAACATGTACAAGATACATACTAAATGATATGCTCTAGGGCATACTACTAACAATCTCCCATTAGCACTAGAGCCATTCATTACAATATCTTAGACCCATCTTCTCAAGATATCGGTCTAACTGAGCTTGTGACAAAGGCTTAGTGAACGAATCAGCTGGATTTTCAGCTGATGCTATTTTCTGCATGGCTGTATCACCTTGCCCAACTATCTCTCTGATAATGCGGTAGCGCCTTTCTATGTGTTTGGATTTTTAGTGAGACTGGTGTAACACCCCCTCGCCCGTCTACAGTGTAGTCGAGCAAGGCGTGCTACACGGCTTGCCAGAGCACCTGATCTTATCTGATTTCATTATAGTTCTTCATTTATTTATTCAAAAACATTATTTAAGGTTTAAGCTATTTTTACTTTTATCAAAATCTAACTAATTTGAAAATTTCAAAAATTTTAATGATAATCCGACAGAGTGTCGGCTGTAATTTGGACTAACAGTTCTTCTGAACTTGCCAAAAACAATTTCAATATATGCTCAAATTCATAACTCAGATTATCTCAAAGCATTCTCATCAGTTTCTCAAACTTAGATTCAGTCTCAAAATTTCTCAAACTCAATCTCATTCAGAATCATTATGATTAAATAATCAATTCAAATATCAGAATTCTTATATTTCATTAACTTATATAATTTGCCAATTAAGTACATAAATTTATCAAGTACAGGATGTACAAATGAAATTACAGTTACTAATTCACATTACAATAATAACAGTAATTATAATGTACAGATTAGAAAACATGCTTAAAATGAGCCCCATCTACATGCATTGCTGAGGAGGTGACAACCTTGAACTCTTCTGACACTTCTACAGATCTGGACTCCAAAAATCTCAGTCGATAGTCTACTGGTTTTACCTTCAGTACTTGTGCGAGGAAGCAATTATATCGCGCTAAGCATTTTGCTTAGTGGTGAAATAGTATAACAAGAAATAATATATACAAATAAAGAAAGAAATAAATCATAATTCGGATACTCAGGATTCAATTATTCTAACTTGGTATGGTTTTTCTAGTATCAACGATCTTATAAACTAGTTTGTTCCTCCTTGGAAGTGCTTAGTTTATAACTTTTTAGTAATACTACCCAGTATACAAATTATTCTAACTGTATTGTATTTCAAGTCTCTACGGTTCTGCAATTTATATTTTTGTTATGTTTTTTTGCTAATCTCTTTTACTCATTCATTCAATACTTAATTTAATTGTACTGAAATTTCATTATACTTAACTTAGCTGCCTGAATTGAATAATGTTTTAATTGACTGCCCATATAGCCTATACACTGACCAGACTAGATAAATGGATATACTAGCACTGGGTACCTAGTACCTCGGGCTGTCACACCATCGGTCACAAAGTATCTCCCGGTGTGCAAACAGTGTGGCTAAAAAGCCATATAATCAATCAGGCATTAAGCCGAGTATAATAACACAATCTGTATAGCCATAGGCTATTAAAATCATAGTATGGCATAATAAGTCATAAAACACAATATGACGTAAAGTCATTTACAAAACAGCTGTCAGAATCCTATTGGCATGCCAACCTATCCAAACTAGTCAACTAGGCAAATTAGGGCATAGTACAAGATTAAATATTTATTTTTAGGGTTTACTGGTCATTATACAATTCACTGGTCAATGAAAATGTTAACCTTTTCATACATCATGCATAAGTTGATTCTAGTATCAACATGTCACAATTCGTAATTCAATATGCTGCCAATATAGTGCAATTTACCATTTTTACAAGTTGGCATTCATTACCAAATTGCTTCAAGCATCATTGTATGTAAATGTCAAATTCTCAATTTTTGTGTGCTAGATTGGTCTAGCTTAAAGTCTTATTTCTCTTGGTTTTTAGATTCTGGTCAAAGAAGCAAAATTGTAGCTCTATGTCTTACTGCACTCTGGGCAAAATTTCAGGTCATTCTGAGTTGTATAGACCAAGATATGGTTAATTTACTAAAGCTGGACAGATTACACCTTTAGTACAAAATTTGGTCAATTTTAGGTCACTTTTAGTTGTGGTAGTTTTGATACCCGAATTTGTGCAAGCTATTTGACTTGGTTCTGGCTATTTTTGGGCTTTGCTATCTTCATAAGAATTGTAGCTCTATTTCTTATTGCAGTCTGGGCAAAATTTCAGGTCATTCTGAATTGTATAGACCGAGATATGGCCAATTTACTAAAGCTGGACAGATTGCACCTTTAGTGCAAAATTTGGTCAATTTTAGGTCACTTTTAGTTCTAGCAGTTTTGATACCTGAACTTGTGCAAGCTATTTGACTTGGTTCTAGCCATTTTTGGGCTTTCGTGTCTTCATAAGAATTGTAGCTCTATGTCTTATTGCACTCTGGGCAAAATTTCAGGTCATTCTGAGTTGTATAGACCAAGATATGGTCAATTTACTAAAGCTGGATAGATTGCACCTTTAGTGCAAAATTTGGTCAATTTTAGGTCACTTTTAGTTCTGGTAGTTTTGGTACCCGAACTTGTGCAAGCTATTTGACTTGGTTCTGGCCATTTTTGGGCTTTGGTGTCTTCATAAGAATTGTAGCTCTATCTCTTATTGCGCTCTGGGCAAAATTTCAGGTAATTCTGAGTTGTATAGACCAAGATATGATCAATTTACTAAAGCTGGACAGATTGCACCTTTAATGCAAAATTTTGTCAATTTTAGGTCACTTTTAGTTCTGGCAGTTTTGGTACCCGAATTTGTGCAAGCTATTTGACTTGGTTCTGGCCATTTTTGGGCTTTGGTGTCTTCACAAGAATTGTAGCTCTATGTCTAAGCTATCCATGGTAAAACTTTCAGGTCAATTGGACCTGTTTTGAGTGAGTTATGGTCATCCTAATGACTACTGTTCATATGGTCAAAAATCTGGGTTGCAAGGTTGCCATTCCAGATTTGGTCATTTTTAAGGTCAGTTTCTAGGCAGAATTTTGGCAACATTTCCACATGAAAGTTGGCTTATTTGGTGTCTAGTTTCACCCCCTATTGGCCTCATACCAATTGGGTTCACAGTTTTGTACTTATGACCTAATTTATGTGCTGCCAACATACACAACCTGCATTTGAACATTACACTTCCAATTTTTACAATCATCCTCCTCCTCCCAATACTTCAACATTTAATCATGGCACTTCTATATATATTGTACACAATTCCAGCAAGCATTCTGGGTAGAACACTCAAGTGCTCAGTGCACACAATACACCATTAACATTTAACATTTACTTCAACCCAAATTTAATGTACATCAACACTTATATTACACATACACTTCCATGGCAATTACACAAACTGCCCACCATTCAACACCAACATATTTCATTAATAAATTTCATAAACTCACACACAAATTCATGATATTTAAGGCTACCCAACATGGCAGTTTACTAAAGCATCAAAGTCGCACTTTTAAATCCTTAATTCAAATGTTCTAATTCAACAATTCACATTCAATCAATTTCTAGCACAAGTATTTTCATCAATCCAAGTGTAACCCTCATTTGCTTACTTATCAACATCCCAAAACATCAATTAAATTCATGAGATAATTAATCTCCCATGTTCTTATGGCTGCCCAAAATGAAGCAACAATACAAATCCCCATTTCAAAAGCTCAATCACAAGTTACACATGAGATTAACTTACTAGCATCACAAATTACTTTAATCCACATTAATTCCCATCAAACATCATCAATTATATATAAGAATAATTCACTTACCTTCCCTTTTCATGGCTACCAAGAATTACACTCACCAAATACTCACTCAATTCCTTAAAATTTTCAACCAAACTACTCACCATAACCTCAATACAAACTTTAATTAAGCAAGGGAAGAAAAACTAGCACTAACCTCAACTTGAGCTTGACAAATCCTTGAAATTTTCTCTCCTTTTTGTTGCTTATAGGTTGCCCATGGTGTAAGGATCATTTTTCATGAAGGGAGCTTGAAGAAATAATGGCTTGATCATGGAGGACTTGAGCTCATGCATGAAATGACCATGGTGAATTTAGGAGGATTTCACTTCAGCCATGGATGAAAGTTTGAAGAAAATGAAATGGTTCAGTGGAACAATCTTTCCCAATTACTTATATAGGTGGCTCAAGATGAGAGTTAGCGGAGCACTTAGGAATAATTTAATGTTTAATTAATTAAAGTTTCATTATTTGCACATTTGCCTCATTTCTTCCACTATTTATATAATGTACCACAATCTTTAATTTTTTCATGACATTTTCAAGTGTAATACCATTTATTTTTAATGGACATTGAGGTCAAAGGTCAACTCTAGGTGTCAATTGACCAAAATGCCCCTCTTCGGGTTGTATTTCAGATTTTTTCGGTGCTATCGATTTACTCCTTGTACCGCTGATTTCTTAAATTTTCGTTTTTCATTTGTACTGACTTACTAATTTTTCTTTGACATTTCCAATGTCAATTACACCTCAGTAGACCTTTAATTATGTCCCGAAAATATTTTCCCGAGTTCCCCGCGGTCCAGGGCTAGTCAACGGTCATCGCCGTAACTTTCGGGTGTGATCACCCATCGCTACGAGTTAGGCTCGTTTAACTTAGTCACATTTTATCTCTTTTATTTTTTCTTAATTTTTCTTGTATTTTCTTTTTATTTATTTCATCATTTTATGCATGTTTACTATCACCGAAGTATAGTTCTAGACATTCTGACTTTCCGGGGCAGACATTAGCCGTCAGAATAGTAGGACGTACGGACTATGAAAATGAGGGTGTTATAACTGGGGTTCCTTATATCCAAATAGCTTCATTTGTAGTATCTGATGCAGCAATATACTCAGCCTCAGTAGTGAAATCTGCAGTCGTACTCTGTTTGGAACTCTTCCAACTAACTGCACCTCCATTACAAATGAACACATACCCAGAGGTAGACCTTCTATCATCGATATCTGATTGGAAATCAGAATCAGTATAACCTTCCAATTATAAGTCTCCACCTCCATATATCAAGAATAAATTCTTAGTTCTTCTCAAGTACTTAAGGATATTCTTGACAGCTATCTAGTGTTTCAAACCTGGATTGGATTGATACCTATCAGTTAAACTAACAGCATATGCAATATCCGACTTAGTACACAATATTGCATACATCAAACTTCCAATAGCCGAAGCATATGGAATCCTGGCCATTTTATCTCTTTCTTTAGGTGTCTTTGTAGACATCTCTTTAGAAAGGTGGATACCATGTCTCACTGGTAACAATCCTCTCTTGGAATCAATGCATGTTAAACCTCTTTAATACCTTTTCCAAGTATAGACTTTGGGATAAACCAATTATTCTTTTCGCTCTATCTCTATAGATGCGAATCCCAAGAATATAGGTTGCCTCCCCTAAGTCTTTCATGGAGAATGTATTTGATAACCATACCTTTATAGTTGTCAACATACCTGTGTCATTACCTATTAATAGAATATTATCCACATATAAGACAAGGAAAGTGATAGCACTATCACTAACCTTCTTATATACACGTGGCTCATCCTCATTTTTGATAAAACCAAATGACTTAATGGCTTCATCAAAATAAATGTTCCAACTCCTCGAAGCTTGTTTCAACCCATAAATGGATCGCTTTAGCTTGTGCACTTTGGAACAATCTTGGGACTCAAAACCCCTAGGTTGTTCCATGAAAATGTTTTCTTCAATATATCCATTGAGAAAAGTTGTTTTGACATCCATCTGCCAAATCTCATAATCATAGTATACAACTATTGCTGATAGAATCCTAATTGATTTAAGCATGGCAACAGGCGAGAAGGTCTCCTCATAGTCGATTCCTTGCCTTTGGCGAAACCCTTTCGCTACTAGCCTTGCTTTATAGGTCTCTACATTTCCATCAGAACCAATTTTCTTCTTGAAAACCCATTTATTCCCTATAGGTACAATACCTTCAGGTGGGTCAACAAGATCCCAAACTTGATTCTTATACATGGAATCAATCTTGGATTTCATAGCATCAATCCATTTTGAAGAGTCTATATCTGATATAGCTTCTTCATAGGTAAGTGGATCATCTCCATGATCTACTTCTTCATGAGTAGACAACTCTTGTTTTTCTTCATGAAGGAAACCATATCTCACTAGTGGGTGAGATACCTTGGTTGTTCTACGAGGAACAGCTGTAGATGTTTCATCAATAGGTGTAGGTTGACTAGATGGATCTATATCCATCCGATCTGTTGGTTGGTCAGAATTCTCCAATTCCAACTTTATTTGCCTTCCTTTGCCTCCTTCTAGAACAAACTGTTGTTCAAGAAATGTGGCATCTCTACTTATTACAACCTTTTATGATCTAGGTAAATAATATCCAAAACTATCTTTTGGATATCCAACAAATCGATCCTTTTCTGATCTAGTTTCCAATTTATCAGTGTTCAGCTTTTTGATATAAGCTGGACAACCCCAAATCTTAACATGCTTAAGACTTGGTTTTCTTCCATACCATATTTCATAAGGTGTGGAAGATACTAATTTTGTTGGAATCCTATTTAGAATATATAAAGTTGATTCTAATGCAAATCCCTAAAAGGAGATTGGCATATTAGTATAGCTCATCATAGTACGTACCATATCCAATAGGGTACGATTTCTCCTTTCAGATATACCATTCAGCTGTGGTGTTCCTGGAGGAGTCAGCTGGGAAACAATGCCATGCTCTCTCAAGTATTCATCAAATTCAGTACTCAAGTATTCACCTCTACGATCTGATCGAAGAGCTTTAATACTTTTTCCTGCTTAATTTTCTACTTCATATTTAAATTGTTTGAACTTTTCAAAGGATTCATGTTTGTATTTCATCAAATACAAATACCCAAACCTTGATTTATCATCAGTAAAGGTAATAAAGTAATGACAATCGTCTCTAGCCATTTCTCTAAATGGGCCACATATATCACTATGCATTATAGTTCCTAAATATTTTCAACTCTTAGTCCTTGTCCAGTAAAGGGTGATCTAGTCATTTTGCCCTGAAGACAGGATTCACAAGTTGGAGTAGGCTCAGAGCCCAATGAGGATAAAATCCCCATTTTCTCCAGTTTTGCAATCCTATCTTCTGCAACATGACCTAATCTTAAGTGCCAAATATATTTTGAACTTGAGTTGATTTTCATCATGGCATTGCATTCTTTTAGATTGCTATACTCTGGGCAGTTCCCTTTCCAGTGCCCATCCTGCTGGTAGTGGAAACTTTTTCCTTTGCCTTTGTCAGCTTTGATCTTTGTTTTTCAGTTTGGCTATCTTCTTGGAAGATCTTGGAACTTGAGGTTTCTTTTTCTAATTGCCCTTCTTCTTATTGGACTTTCCAGTAGAAGAAGATGCAATCAAAGCTACCTCTTCTCCTTTATTTCCCGGCATATTCTTTTGGGCAATAACCAGCATGTTGAGTAAACCAGCCAAGATGCATTCTTGTTTAGTCATATGGAAATTTATCACAAAATTCCCAAATGTCTCAGTAGGGACTGAAGGATCAAATCTGTCTGCAATTGGAAATCCATGTTAAAGTCAAGATGTTCTAGCTACTCAATCAGCCGAATCATCTTGTGGACATGATCCCTAACATTCTGTCCCTCAGACATCCTCAAGCGGAATAGCTGCCTAGATATCTCATACCTAGCATTCCTACTATGTTCACCATACAACTCTTGTAGGTGAAGAAGGATCTCACTCGCACTCTGCATGTTCTCATGCTACTTCTGTAACTCATTACTCATAAAAGCAAGCATGTAACACTTGGCTCTCATATCATGCTCCTTCCACTTGTCCAACGTTTCATGTTCCTCTTGAGTGGCCTCTGGAGGTAAGGGACCAGGAACATTTGAGTCTAGAACATATTCCATATGTTTAAGGTTCAGGACAAGTTTCAAATTTCTTAGCCAATTAGATAAATTAGGTCTTGTCAATCTATTGCGATCAAGTATGCTTGCAAGGATATTAGATGGTGGTGGTTGTGGTGTGCTCATTATTATCAGAAAATTAACTGTAGAAAATAACCAGATTAATTAGTAAATGTATCATGTAATTAACCAAAATGATTATGGTCTTTTAATCAAATTGGTCCTCCCACTAACTTAGCGAATCCTACACTTCCAAAATAGAAAACAAAAATCCTAGTTGGATGGATTTCTATTGGGTGATTGAATTCTTATAATTCTATTGATCATCCTTAGGTACATCCATTATTGGAATTATAATAAACTATAAGTTAGCAACTCCTTGCCCATCACATCTCATGTGAGGTTCAATCCATTACCTAGCTCTTAATGCTCAAAATCTCAGGTACATCCATTATTGACTTATCTTACATTAGTTAAGTTGATCCCATTGAGCCAGTAATTATGCAAATAATTTTAAAGTCCTCAGGTACATCCAATATTGGCCACCAAACCTGTAACACCCCTATTGGCATAGCCTAGTATATTTCATTATTCCGGTGACCGGTGTCGGTCCGGACAATTAAGAGAATTAGAACCACGCCTAAGACGCTTAGATAAGCCCTGAAAACAAATAATTAGGAATTGTCAATTAGTTAAGTATAAATAAGAAAAACAGAATATAAGAAGTTAAATGAGCCGAGAGTCACAACAATGGGTGACCTTCTCGGAAAGGACTACGAAGTCGATTTAAACTCAAATTTTGAATCATAAAATGTGACGCTGTGGTCCTTAGGACTATTGCGAACACAATGGAAAAGAGAAAATCATGAAAAAGAATTGTTAAGCTGGTCAAATAATTAGGTCAGGGATCCGAAAGAAATATTGAATTATTTGTAAACCGAGTCGAACCGACGAGGGGCAATTTAGTCAATTAACCCCTATAACTGACTCCTAACCTAACTGTCAAATAAAATCAGAGAAAAAAAAATTTTGGAATCGAGAATTAAATTAAAGAACAGATGGAAAAATAAATAGAAAAAAAAGGAAAAGTGAAAAGTGAAAAGTGATGACATCATGCATGACATCATGCATTATGCAATAAACATTATAATTAACAAATTTATTTAAGATAATTTTTGGTCTTCCATAAGGTTAAAAAAACATAAAAGAAAGAAAAAAAAAAACAAAAAAACAAAAAGTGCCATCTTCATCTTCAAAAACGTGACTCATCTCTTTCCTCCCTTCCTCACCAAAAGCCACCATTGAAGCTCATTTATGAGCTTGAAGACAACAAAATCCCACCATAGAAAATTGTCTTGCCATGGTTAAAGTTTGTTTGGGCAACTAGAAAAGAAGATTCAAGGGAAAGAAAGAAGGAGAAAATTAAGGAAAGGGAGATTGAAAATTCTGCATTCAAGGTTAGTAGCTAAACTTGGAAATTATAGTTTAATTATTGTATTTATAGCTTATTGAACTTAGAAATTAACATTTAATGAAATGAAAACAACTTTAGAGGACTAGGTATGGATTTCAGCCAGCTAGGGTTTGGTTGGAGAATTTATGAATTTGATTGAGCTAAACATGCTAGGAAGCTTAATTGAGTTGAGGAAGTATGTTTATATGTGTTAAATTGGTTAAATGCAACAAATTATGTGAATTAGGGTTTGGACCTAGGGTTTTGGAAGCCAAAAATTGGAGAAATGGTCAAATGGTGTGTTGACCTAGTTTGAGATGAAAAATGGTCATTTGTGACCAATTGAGGTATGTTGGAAGTGTTAGAATTAGGTTTAAATTCGGATTGGTTATGGGCATTCTGTAGGCAGCAGGACCAAGGTCCCTTTCTGGGACCAAAACTAAAAATTTATCAACCCAATTGGTGTGAGGCCAATTGGGAATGAAACTAGACACAAAATGGAACTTTTTTCATTCAGGAATCATGCCTAAAAAGTGACCATAGCATAGTGAACAAATTGACCAAATCCGGAAATGGTTGTTCTGACTTGTACAAAAATGACCAAATAAATAGTGTTTGTTCATTTGGCCATATCTTGGGCTAGGCAAGTCTGAATGACCTGAAATTTTAACAGTAGAAAGCTGAGATATAGACCTAAAACTTTCATGAAGAATACAAATCCAAATTATTCCCTTAACCAGAACCCAGAATTTGCCTAGAAAATCTGTGTTAGGCCAATCCGGCAGCCATGATTCAAATGGCTATAACTTGAGCTACAAAACTCCAAATAGAGTGATTCAAAAAGGAGAATAAAGCTAAGACAATAAGGAACAATTTCTGTGAAGAAAACTTAGCCAAAATCTAACAGCAACATGACCAATGGAACAGTGCAACATAGGACACCAAAATTGAAAATGTGCAAATTTGCTTAAAAGACTTAAGTTTTGAGAAAATGACCAAAACCAACAAGTTAGGTAATCAAAATGTGGTATGTGAGTATAATTGGAGTTCCCATACCTTTTAAGCATAAGAAAGTCAATATTTTGAATTGAATAGTACCATGAATAGTAACCTCAACATGAAAATTTTCAAGAATGTAAGTTTAAGCATATTTGGGCTAGAATTAAGTATTTATGAATTAATTATTAGATTTATTATGAGATAAGATACTAAAACACTATAAATTGCATGTTTCAGCTAAAAAAGACCCGAAAGGTCTAAGGGACTGAGTCAAGGCCTAGAGGCGACCAACGTCAGATTTGTGCACAAAAATTTATAAATTATAGTTTTCACAATGAAAATTGATTTGTTATACATTGTGAATGTGTTTTATTCATTATGAATTTCGAGAATATTGTGTTGCTTATTTTACAATGGAAATTTGGAATGAAAATTATTTATTGATTTGTATGAAATATTTGAACAATATAGTTTTGAATTTGGTTATGGCCTTGGAAATTTTATTTGAGAATTTGTGTGTTGCCTACTTTGAAAATGGAGATTTGAAATGAAGTTTGTTTAATTGTTGTATCAATTATAATTGAATATCATAGTTTTAAATTATTTTGATTCACACTTGGCATGGCAGTCCCTTATTATGTTCCTCCTCCATATATGGGGTGAGTTTGAGTATATTCCTGCCTCTTTGGCTTCCCAGTCAGGAGGTAAGTTTAGATGAGTACTCATTAGCTAGCTAGCCACCTCCCTCATTGATTTTGATTAGTGGGGTGAGATTGCCTTGTCGTGGTTTACAACACGGCATGTTTGGAAATTTTGTGTCATGGCCTAAGTTGTGTTATTGATTGGCAATACTAAGATTATTAAATTGTTTGATCAAATTTGTGTTATATTAAGTTTTAAAATTTGTTAAATGTTTAAATTGTGATTTTTTATAAATGTGATTTGAAAAAAAAAATTTTGTGAAATGTGATTATGAAATATTTGAACTATGAATTAATAACAAATGTTTTATATTTTGCATTTTATATTATTGTGCACCACTGAGTATTTTTATACTCAGCAATAGCTTTCTTTGCTGTAGCAAATAGAGACAAGGAAAAAGCAGTAGAGTGAGCTACTGATCTTTGGTACTACACGGAGGCTTTTATACGGGTATTTAGTTATACCCTTATAGTTTATTTTGATGTAAATAGTTTAATGTCATATATATTAATGTAAAGTTGAGCAGTTGTACAGTAAATTATAATAATGTTATTTTGGATTTTTCCTAATGTAAATTTTTGGAATGATGTATGTAATTTGTTTTAACTTTAATGAAGTATGAATGAAAGTATTTTGTTTTAATTTGAATGAAATTATTTATTATTATTTTGGATGTTATTTGAATTGGAAATTACTAATTTGAATTTTTGGAATTTGAGAAATGATGTTGAGATTGGTTGTGATGGATCTTGATTTGATGAAGTTGATGAGATAAATCATTGGAAGTGTTTTTTACAGGTTTTTTAAGAATTGTTTTTCTCAAATACAGACGGCACTCTGCCGAAATTTTTATAAAATTTGCGAAAAAATAAAATGGGACAAAAATTTTTACTAGTTTTGAAATTTCAATGAAATTATTTTAATTCCTACCAAAACGCTCACCACTTCCAAAATGTAAGAAAATAGTTTTAAAATCCCTTGTAGTGTACTTAATGAGTTATCAGTAGGTGAAGTTTGGTAGTTCATTAGGTATTCTACGAGATCATGTTATGCCTTACAGAGGGGTAAGGTGTGACAAAACCATTTATATATTTACAACATCTTATGCTTAACAATTATTCTTAAGAAAATCTCTTAAATTAATTGCATCATATGCAAGTATTTAAAATTTCTTAAAATAATTGTCTCAATGGAGGGCCCATGTTATAATTATTTTAATTATAACATATCCAACTTAATCATTTGTTTGGAAGATTTTATGGTCATCCTAATTACTATTAAGGTCTCACTTTGCACATTATCCAATTAGCATGCATACATCATATGCTTGCATACATTCCCATACATCTCATGCATTCATGGATAATAAATAAATATGGTATGATCATGGACTTTTCTAAGGGATTCAATTCTGAGCCACTAAGAATTGAATCAAGGCATTCCTAGGTGCATTTCATTCATTCATATTACAAGAGTTGCTAAAGGAGTACAAAATCAACACTTGATATTGAATTCCTTCCACTGGTCCTACCAATGCTCTTGACCTCCTTAATCTTCTTGCAATCCAATTACATAGTAATCATTGGCATACCAAGGTGAATTTACAAGAACTGAATAAATGAAATTACAACCCAAAATTATTACAACCTTAATAATACATGCCCAAAAATAAATTAAAATAAATTAATTAATTTACAACCCAAAGAAACATAAAAGAAATAAATCCAATCACATTGGTCTTTTATAGTCCATGATCATCCATCATGCATATCACTATTTAACAATTAAATAAAACATACATACTTAAATTAAATTGAATATCTCATATTCAACTTAAAAATCCAGATTTGAATATGACTCAAACAAATTTAAAAATTCAGATTTGAATCACATTCAAATAAATTTAAAAATTCAGACTTGAATCACATTCAAACAACTTTAAAAATTCAGATTTGAATCACATTCAAATAACTTTTAAAATTTAGATTTGAATCATATTCAAATAACTTTAAAATTTCACATTTGAATCACATTCAAACAACTTTTAAAATTCAGATTTGAATCACATTCAAACAATTTTTAAAATTCAGATTTGAATCAAAATTTAATTGTGTTAATAAAACTCTAATTAAACAATTTAATTAGACATAAAATGAACATAATTATGAGCATTAGATCATACAACATTTGCACAAATATTACCCAAAGCCATGCGCACTATAAGGGATGAATAAACCTTGTGCACACGTGGTGTCCCATCCAAGTGGCCACTTTTTTTCATTGTAACCAACAATGCATCTTCCATCTCATGATCATACCACACAATTAAATCATATAATCAACAATCTAAATGGCAAATATAGTGGCTCTGATACCAATTGAAGGAGCAGAAGCATGAAAAACACAAGTTTAGATCATTGAAATTTAAAATTTTTCATCTAGGGTCACATGCATCATGCAAGATTTATTTTTATCTATTTGATTTCAATGATATACAGCATATTAAAACTCTTTTAATACATTTTTGGATCTACATTTTCCATTTATGATTTTAAAATTAATAGATTAATCCATTGGAACCCTAGATTAGATCAAGAACAAGTACACTAACCTTTTGATGCACTGCAGTGTGTTTGGCACCTTTGGGATGCGTCTTTAGGACACCAGATGTTGTCCACACCAAGATCACCTATGGCAGCCCTTGAACTGCTTCTAAAGCTTTTTATATGAATTAGAAAATCAAGTTTTGCCTTTTGAGAGATTACAGATGTAAACAGGACACTAGAAACAATTTCTAGTATTTTTAATTCAAGAGATTGTTTGCTAATCCCTTTGAAGTGATGAGAGATGAAGAAAAAGAGAAGGGAGAACAGCCAAGGGTGGTGACACAAAGAGAGAATGGCAGCTTGTTTTGTTTTCTTTTCATAACAACACTTATATAGCTAGGTTACCACTTAAAACCCTTGCCACATGTCACCTTTTGATTAGCTCTAGGTTTAATTGACCCAATCTCATTGTGCCAAGTGTCAAACCTATATTTAATCTTGACTTTGATCATCTTACATGATTAAAAGACATATGGAAAGCTTATGTGTAGTGCGATGTGTCACCATCTCATGGTGCCATATGTCACCCTGTGAAATGACCAAAATACCCCTATGTCTTAATTTTGAGTTCTTAACCAAAATAATTATTTCTCTTCTTCTAATCAATTTATATCAAATATAAATTAATTAATTAATCTCTATTAATTAATTTCTCATTAATTAAATTCATATTTAAACACTTTAAATATAAATTTAACTTATACTATACATTCAATAATCTAGATTAAGTTTCAAGCCATGCTAGGGACCTTGCAATCTAATTACAAAACAAACCTATTTAATTAATCAATTAAACTCTTTAATTAATTAATTAAATCATATTTAATTTGGTGATTACTTAAATATATGTGTGACTTACTAGGCTCATCACTAATTGGCAATGAGACATGATATCAACTCTTAATATATCAGAACTCTTTCTTGCCATAAATGATTTCTCTAAATCATTTTATGCACCTGATAGACTATGGTTAACACCTAGCATAACATGCCATGGCCACTCAATTAGTAATAAGGTTTACCTTAAATGAACCTATAATCATATGTTACCATGCACTAGAATCTCTCTGTTACAAAATCCCAACTCAAGCTGGAGTCATGGTTTATGTCAAACCCTATTTGCTATGAATATTATGTTCTCTTTTAATTCCAGTTCTTGATTAAAAGATTTTCTCATTAGAAACTCTTTTCTGACTAAATCTACCTGTCTTGGCTAGGAACTTGAAACATCGAGAACAATTAAATGAACGTAGGATTTTATCCCTATTTACTTAAAGGAACAGATTCCGTCTTGATCAACACCTACCTCCATATATAACTAGTAGGAGCCCACACATGCCCACATACCCATACACAGTACAAGTATGAAAGCAGTATCAAACTCAAACCACTTATATATAAGATAACTGTGCTATCTCAAGTCTAAAGATTATATGCACTGATATGATTTATGACAATACATTGACAAGAGTAAACTCCATGTGCTTGTCATAAATATCACTGGTTCGATCTACTTGTCATATATAAGTACCTATCATGTTTGTTATATGGCATGAGACTCACCATTCCATCTTATTTATATCTCATATAAATAACTTGGGAACAAACATGAATACAATCTTTCTGGATAAGTCATGTCCTTATTGTGAAGTATCCTCGATTGTGAACCTATTTATGATGCTTTGTGCTAGAAATACTATAACTCATATTCTTAACAACTTAAGAATAGAATTTCTAACAAAATATCAATGGACCTTTTCTATTACACATAAATATATTATGTAAACAGAAAAGTGAAAATGCCTTTTATTAATAAAACATGTACAAGATACATACTAAATGATATGCTCTAGGGCATACTACTAACAAACTCCTACTAGCACTAGAGCCATTCATTACAATATCTTAGACCCATTTTCTCAAGATGTCTGTCTAACTGAGCTTGTGACAAAGGCTTAGTGAATGAATCAGCTGGATTTTCAGCTGATGCTATTTTCTGTATGATTGTATCGCCTTGCCCAACTATTTCTTTGATAATGAGGTAGCGCCTTTCTATGTGTTTGGATTTTTAGTGAGACTGTGGTTCCTTTTATCCAAACAACTTCTTTTGCAGTATCTGATGCAGCAATATACACAGCCTCAGTAGTGGAATCTGCAGTCGTACTCTGTTTGGAACTCTTCCAACTAACTGCACCTCCATTACAAATGAACATATACCCAGAGGTAAACTTTCTATCATCGATATCTGATTGGAAATCAGAATCAGTATAACCATCCAATTGCAAGTCTCCACCTCCATATATCAAGAATAAATTCTTAGTTCTTCTCAAGTACTTAAGGATATTCTTGACAGCTATCCAGTGTTTCAAACCTGGATTGGATTGATACCTGTTAGTTAAACTAACAGCATATCCAATATCCGGCCTAGTACACAACATTGCATACATCAAACTTCCAATAGCCGAAGCATATAGAATCCTAGCCATTTTATCTCTTTTTTTAGGTGTCTTTGTAGACATCTCTTTAGAAAGGTGAATACCATGTCTCACTGGTAACAATCCTCTCTTGGAATCAATGCATGTTAAACCTTTTCAACACCTTTTCCAAGTATAGACTTTGGGATACACCAATTATTCTTTTCGCTCTATCTCTATAGATGCGAATCCCAAGGATAAAGGTTGCCTCCCCTAAGTCTTTCATGGAGAATGTATTTAACAACCATACCTTTATAGTTGTCAACATACTTGTGAAATGGGTTGTAACACCCTCCCTGTAGCAACTCTGTCTATTCTATTGTTCCGGTGACCAGTGTTGGTCCAGACAGTTAGAACATCCGAAAAAATATTTAAAATAAAGTGAGGAACCATAATTAACTCAAATATTACTAAGCAAAATGTAGGAAAAATTTTAGAAATAAAATGCAACCAAGTTAAATGAGTCGGTGCCCTAGCGATGGGTAACCCAATGGGAAGTTGTGGTTCTAGCAACTAGGAGCCCTAGACAAGGGGAAAAATTCATAAAATAATTTTTGAGACTCCAGAGAAGAGTCATTGAGGTTTTTATGCATTAGAATACAAAGAAAATGCTTAGAAAAATTTTTTCAATCGGTACAGACAATTTTAGTCTGTTAAGCCAAACGAAGGGCATTTTGGTCATTTCACCTTTAGAGGTGATTTTTGACCGACTTGTCCAGTTAAGTAAATAATTATTATGATCTAAAATATGAATAAATATTGCTAAAAATTAAAATGAAAATGAGTAGAAAAGAAAAGAAAAGAAAATAAAGGAAATTTGGAATTATGACCTCATGCTTATGTCATTACAATGCCTCCACCAATCACCATTCACTAAATACACTTAAAACACAAAAAAATGGGCTGAAAAATCAAAAGAAAATTCTGCTCCCTTCTTTCTTCTTTCTTTAGCTGAGAACCACTTCACATCCTTCCACCATTGAAGCTTCACCCAAGCTTCCAAACCTCTACCAAAACCACCTCAAAACCTCATCTTTCCTTCACAAAAATTTGTCTCTACCACTAGAGCTAGACTTAGGCAACTATTAGAAGAGGAGAAAGTGGAAGAAAGTGAGGTGTGAATAAGCTTAGAAAATCACCAAAGAGGTTAGTGCCATATTCTTTGCTTTTACATCTTTCTAAACATGAATTTAAGCTAAGTTAAGTTGAGAATTTGATAAAAATTGAATTAATGAGGCATGATTATGTTCCATGAAATTTTGGCAGCCTTGACATGAGTTAGGGTTAGGAGAATTCTTTGATTTAAAGTGACATATTAGCTGCCCCTAGTATAAATTATATGATTAGTATAGCAAATTAGGGGTAAGATGCATGAATTGTAGGCTTGGTCAGTTAGGGTTAGGGTTTTGAAATTTAATTTTAGTAATGGATGAAAATGGACATAAACTAAAGTTTTAATGGTCAATTAGTGACCATTTGGCTATGTTTGATTAGGAAATGAAGTGATTTGTGCCATGGGAATTTAAGTTAGGTATGCTGCCCATGAGTGCCCTGCAAGTCTGGATGTGAGTCTAGCATGTTTAGGCAGCTATAAATGGAGTTGTAGTGGTTCAATTGGTGCAAGGCCAATTGGACATGAAACTAGACACGTAATGGCACAACTTTGGTGAAGAAACCCTGCCTAGAAAACTAAACCAAGTTGACCTAAAAATTGCCCAAATCTGGGTGACTTGCATTCTGCCTGGGCAAAATGACCAAATCAATAGTGTTTATTCATTTGGTCATAACTCAGTGCAGAAAGGTCCAATTGACCTGAAATTTACAAGCAAAAAGCTGAGACATAGATCTACAACTTTCATAAAGAACAGAAATCCAAATTCTGACCATAACCTAGTCAAATTGCCAAGCAAACTTAGGTTACCAAATCTGGTAGAACCAGTTTTGCCCAGAATTTTGGATTCTATCCAATCTGGCCAGTTATGGTGTTTAGGCCATAACAAGAGCTAAAAAACTCCAATGGAGTGATTCAAAAAAGGAAATGTAACTAGACACAATAAGCAACAACTTTCACGAAGACAATTTTGCCAAATTCCTACTGTACAAATGACCAATGGAACAGTAAACAAAAGGCTTGAAATCTGAAAATTGTGAATAACTAACACTAAGCTTTGAAATGGTATTGGCAACTAATACCAACAACTTTAGAATGCAAAATGCGGCATGTTGAGATTATTAGAACCAATGTACCTATTGTCTATGCAAAAGTCAATATTTTAGTTGACCAATGAAATGAATAGTAACACCTAAACTTAAATTTCAAGAATTGTAAAGTTTAAAAGAATAGCATGCCCTAGTACACCTAGCAAGATTGGTTTGGATAGGTTGGCATGCCAATAGGGTTCAGTTAGCAGTGCTGCACATGGCATTATGCCATTCTGTGATTTCATGGCTTTTAGCCATTCTGACATTGTGTTGAGACTTGGCCTTGTGCCTAATGTTATTACAGCTTATTAGCTATTCTGTTGCACACCGGGAGACACATATGTGACCGATGGTGTGACGGCCCAAGGTACTTGATACCCAGTGCCAGTTTACCCATTTATCCAATCCAGTCATCCAGTATAGGTTACTTAGGCAACCAAAAGTGAAAATTGATAAATTTAATGAAATAATGAATATAACAAGTACCAAATAAATAAGACTACCAATAATTATCAAAAACTTGTCTGCATGAGACATCAATACACTCACTGCATATTTATTTTTTTATTAGTTCTTTTTATTTTATTATTGGCACCACTAAGCATTATTGCTTAGCGTGTTACTTTTTGCCACGTGTAGGTTTTGGAGAGACAGACAGAGAGCCCAGTAGACCACAGACTGGGTGAGGTCACAAATCTGCCTAGCGTCAGAGTCACCTCTCATCTACAGTGCATCAGTGGTAGGACCTTTAGGTCCCTTTAGAAATTATGTTTTTGCATTTTGTAATGGGTAGTAGTTTGTGATTTGTAAATAATGAACTTATGTAAATTAGTAAATTTATGTAATCATATGTTGATGTACATATTTGAAGAATTTTGTTAATTAATATAATTTGAAAATATTTTCATGAAATTTTAGTTGATTTTGAATTTGAATGAAATTGTGGATTAATGTTGAGAACTTGAAATGATTGCTAATGTTGAGACCATGTTGATGGTTATTGGAGTTTGAGAATAATTGGAAATGATTATTGGAAGTGTTTTTCATAGGTTCCGAAGAACTGTTTTCTCCATTTTTAGCCGGTACTCTGCCGGATTTTCTATAAAATTTTTGAAACCTCAAATAAATTATAATTTCAATAAATGACTTAAATGAATTATATTTCATAAATTGTACTTCATAACTATGAAAAAAATAAATTATGAAGAATAAAAAATGATTGAATTAAAATAGAGTATTCTGGTATACTGCGTGGCATATCTTGCTCGACTACACGATAGACGGGTAAGGGGTGTCACATTTAGTGGTATCAGAGCACGGTTTAGGCATTTTTGGGTCTAGATAGAGTCCATGCCATGCATTGCATTTGTAAGAGTCGAGGTGACACTAATACAGATCTATTTGTCTTTCTTATTTTGATTAGAATATGGACCCCACGTCACACAGAGCACTAGATGAGGAAGTGGAGAGTCGTGCTCCAAGCTGCGGTGAGACGGGGGCCGTGGAGAACTGCTCCATCGGCACCAAGAAGGCTCGCATGACCTCTGCCGGCTATGTTTCAGCAAATGGCTGAATTCTTTAGACAGATGGCTAGGTTTATGCCACCACCACCACCTCCACAGCAGAAATCCCATCTGGAAAAACTGAGAAAATTTGGGGTTATGGACTTCATTGGTAAGAAAGAAGATGACTTGGTGGCGGTTGAGAATTGGCTAAACCATACCATAAGGGTATTGAAGCAACTGCATTGCAACCCAGAGCAGAACTTGGAGGGTGTTGTGTCCCTACTTCAAGATGATGCCTATCAATGGTGGGATACCGTATCTAGTGAGGTCCAGCCAGAGTTGATAACTTGGGATTTCTTCCTCGTTGAATTTAAGAAAAAGTATGTGGGAAGTGTGTACCTGGAAGACAGAAGAAGAGAGTTTATTAATCTGAGGCTGAGGCAGCTATCAATAGCAGAGTATGAGAAGGAGTTTGTCAGACTAAGCCGCTAAGGAAGGGAGATAGTCCCCACAGAAGTAGAGAGGTGCAGAAGGTTTGAAGAGGGGCTAAATGACAATATTAAAATAATGATCACTACCTTGGGGATTATGAATTTCATGAAATTAGTTGAAGCCGCACTGAAAGTGGAAAGGGTCAAAGTAAGTGAACATAATATGAAAGATAGGCAGCGTAAGAGGGAATTTGGACTATGGCAGTCAAGTATACCGACTGATAGTAAGAAGTTTAAGGGTTCTGGTACACAAGATCAGACACAGGGCTAGAGAGGCCAGATTGGGATATCTATAGCTAGTTTCCCAAGCACAGTAATAAAGGGATCAGCCCCAGTGCCTGAATGTATGCAATGTGGTAGGAGACACAAAGGGGAGTGTCGACTATTAACTGGAGAGTGTTTCAAGTGTGGGGCTATGGATCATTTCATAAGAGATTGCCCTCAGAGGAGTGATTTAGAAGTTTCACCACGAGCTGATAGACCTGCCCCCACAATGCAAAGGGGTAAAAGACCTAGTAGAGCTGAGACAACTAATATTTCACAAAAGATTGTTTCTGAGATAGTAAAAAAGCCTGAAGTCAGGGTAGCACCACAGGTATATGCTATGGAAGCTCAGGAGGAGCCAAACCCAGACATTGATGAGGCGATATAAGGAAGTGAAGAAGCAAGGAGGTAGCAACTCCACGATTACTTAAGTCAAGTGAATTTCGAGGACGAAATTTAAATTAGAAGGGAAGAGTTGTAACACCCTCCCTATAGCAACTCTGTACATTCTACTGTTCTGGTGACCAGTGTCGGTCCGAACAGTTAGAACATCCAGAAAAATATTTAAACTAAAGTGAGGAATCATAATTAACTCAAATATTACTAAGCAAAATTTAGGAAAAACTTTAGAAATAAAATACAACCAAGTTAAATGAGTTGGTGCCCTAGCGATGGGTAACCCAATGGGAAGTTGCGGTTCTCGCAACTAGGAGGCCTAGACGAGGGGAAAAATTCATAAAATAATTTTTGGGACTCCAGAGAAGAGTCATTGAGGTTTTTATGCATTAGAATACCAAGAAAAAGCTTAGAAAAATTTTTCAATTGGTACAGACAATTTTAGTCTGTTAAGCCAAATGGAGGGCATTTTGGTCATTTCACCTTCAGAGGTGATTTTTGACCGACTTGTCCAGTTAAGTAAATAATTATTATGATCTAAAATATGAATAAATATTGCTAAAAATTAAATTGAAAATGAGTAGAAAAGAAAAGAAAAGAAAATAAAGGAAATTTGGAATTATGACCTCATACTTATGTCATTACAATGCCTCCACCAATCACAATTCACAAAATACACTTAAAACACAAAAAAATGGGCTCAAAAATCAAAAGAAAATTTTGCTTCCTTCTTTCTTCTTCCTTTAGCCGAGAACCACTTCACATCCTTCCACCATTGAAGCTTCACCCAAGCTTCTAAACCTCTACCAAAACCACCTCAAAACCTCATCTTTCCTTCACAAAAATTTGTCTCTACCACTAGAGCTAAACTTGGGCAACCATTAGAAGAGGAGAAAGTGGAAGAAAGTGAGGTTTGAATAAGCTTAGAAAATCACCAAAGAGGTTAGTGCCATATTCTTTTCTTTTACATCTTTCTAAACATGAATTTAAGCTAAGTTAAGTTAAGAATTTGATAAAAATTGAATTAATGAGGCATGATTATGTTCCATGAAATTTTGGTAGCCTTGATATAAGTTAGGGTTAGGAGAATTCTATGATTTAAAGTGACATATTAGCTGCCCCTAGTATAAATTATGTGATTAGTATAGCAAATTAGGGGTAAGATGCATGAATTGGAGGCTTGGTCAATTAGGTTAAGGTTTTGAAATTTAATTTTAGTGGTGGATGAAAATGGACATAAACTAAAGTTTTAATGGTCAATTAGTGACCATTTGGCTATGTTTGATTAGGAAAAGAAGTGATTTGTGCCATGGGAATTTAAGTTAGGTATGCTGCCCATGTGTGCCCTGCAGGTCTGGATGTGAGTCCAGCATGTTTGGGCAGCTATAAATAGAGTTGTAGAGGTTCAATTGGTGCAAGGCCAATTGAACATGAAACTAGACACATAATGGCACCACTTTGGTGAAGAAACCCTGCCCAGAAAACCAAACCAAGTTGACCTAAAAATTGCCCTAATCCGGGTGACTTGCATTCTGCCTAGGCAAAATGACTAAATGAACAGTGTTTATTCATTTGGTCATAACTCAGTGTAGAAAGGTCCAATTGATCTGAAATTTACTAGCAGAAAGCTGAGACATAGATCTACAACTTTCATTAAGAACACAAATCTAAATTCTAACCATAACCTAGTCAAATTGCCAAGCAAACTTAGTTTACCAAATCTGGCAGAACCAGTTTTGCCCAGAATTTTGGATTCTATCCAATCTGGCCAGTTATGGTGTTTAGGCCATAACTTGAGCTACAAAACTCTAAATAGAGTGATTCAAAAAAGGAAATGTAATTAGACACAATAAGGAACAACTTTCATGCAGCCAATTTTGCCAAATTCCTACTGTACAAATGACCAATGGAACAGTAAACATGAGGCTTGAAATCTGAAAATTGTGAATAACTAACACTAAGCTTTAAAATGGTATTGGCAACCAATACCAACAACTTTAGAATGCAAAATGTGGTATGTTGAGAGTATTAAAACCAATGTACCTATTGTCTATGCAAAAGTCAACATTTTAGTTGACCAATGAAATGAATAGTAACACCTAAACTTAAATTTCAAGAATTGTGAAGTTTAAAAGAGTAACATGCCCTAGTACACTTAGCAAGATTGGTTTGGATAGGTTGACATGCCAATAGGGTTCAATTAGCAGTACTGCATATGGCATTATGCCATTCTATGATTTCATGGCTTTTAGCCATTCTGACATTGTGTTGAGACTTGGCCTTGTGCCTAATGTTATTACAGTTTATTAGCTAATATGTTGCACACCAGGAGACACATATGTGACCGATGGTGTGACGGCCTAAGGTACTTGATACCTAGTGCCAGTTTACCCATTTATCCAGTCCAATCATCCAGTATAGGTTACTTGGGCAACCAAAAATGAAAATTGATAAATTTAATGAAATAATGAATATAACAAGTACCAAATAAATAAGACTACCAATAATTATTAAAAACTTGTCTGCATGAGACATCAATACACTCACTGCATATTTATTTTTTTATTAGTTCTTTTTATTTTATTATTGGCACCACTAAGCATTATTGCTTAGCGGGTCACTTTTTGCCACGCGTAGGTTCTGGAGAGACAGATAGAGAGCCCAGCAGACCACAGACTAGGTGAGGTGACAGATCTGCCTAGCATCAGAGTCACCTCTCATCTACAGTGCATCAGTGGTAGGACCTTTAGGTCCCTTTTGAAATTATGTTTTTGCATTTTGTAATAGGTAGTAGTTTGTGATTTGTAAATTATGAACTCAAGTAAATTAGTAAATTTATGTAATCATATGTTGATGTACATATTTGAAGAATTTTGTTAATTAATATAATTTGAGAATATCTTCATGAAATTTTAGTTGATTTTGAATTTGAATGAAATTGTGGATTAATTTTGAGAACTTGAAATGATTGCTAATGTTGAGACCATGTTGATGGTTATTGGAGTTTGAGAATGATTGGAAATGATTATTGGAAGTGTTTTTCACAGGTTCCGAAGAACTGTTTTCTCCATTTTTAGCCGGTACTCTGCCAGATTTTTTATAAAATTTTTGAAACCTCAAATAAATTATAATTTCAATAAATGACTTAAATGAATTATATTTCACAAATTGTACTTCATAACTATGAAAAAAATAAATTAGAAAGAATTAAAAATGATTGAATTAAAATAGGGTGTTCCGATACACTGCGTGGCATATCTTGCTCGACTACACGGTAGACGGGTAAGGGGTGTCACATGATTGAAATTATTATGCTTGTGAAATGGGTTGGAGCAAAATCTTTTGTTGGTTTACTTTATGATTTTAATATATTATAAACATGGGTTTTGTTAAAGTTTTCACCACCACCACGTAGTTTTCCACAAAAAAAAAAAATAAAATAAAATACAAATGCTATGTTTTATTTAAAATCCCTTGTAGTATATTTAATGGGTTATCGATAAGTGTTGTTCGATAATTCATTGATTATACTACAGGATCATGTTATACCTTACCAAAAGGGATAAGGTGTGACAAACATCCTATTGACATGCCAAACTATCTAAACCAATCATAATTAGGTGTACATGGGCACATTAATATCTTATGTATTGGTTCTTTGTATTTGGTGTCATTGTAGTTACTATTCATAATACTATTCATCCTAAAATTTGATTATTCCATAAATAACAGGTATATAAGTTCTAAATACATGATCATACCACATTTTGGGTTATAAAGTTATTGGCATTGATTGCCAACCACAATTCAAGGCCTTCTAAGAGAAATTCAAAATTTTTAGATTTTGTAACCTAAGTTTACTATTCCATCAGACCAAGCTTTAGTGAAAATTTGGCCACCAAGCTTTAGTGAAAATTTGGCCAACTTTTCTGCATCAAAGTTGTTCCTTAATGTCTTAACTTTAATTTCCTTTTTGAATCACTCCATTTGGAGTTTTGTACCTCAAGTTATAGCATTTTTACCATAACTGGCTAGATTGGTCAATATCCAGAATTTCTAGGCAGTTTTGGTTCTGGCAGTTTTGATGGGTCAAATTTGGTTAGCAATTTGATTAGGTTATGGTTAGAATTTGGGTTTCTATTCTTCATGAAAGATGTTCTACTATGTCTAAGCTTTCCATCAATTCAAGAATCAGGTCATTTGAACCTCTCTACACAAAGTTATGCTCATTTGAACAATTACTATTCATATGGTCATTTTTCTAGGTCCAGATTTTGGTTACCTAGATTTAAGCCAATTTTAGGTCACTTTGTGTTGGATTTCTAGGCAGGATCTCTTCATGAAAAAGGTGGCATTATGTCCCTAGTTTCACCTTCAATTGACTTTACACCAATTGAAGCTACACAAATCTACTTATGGCTGCCCAAACCCACTAGACTCAAAGTCTAGAATTTCCAGCACAAAGGCAACTCATCCAATTCACCATTCAATTCCACAACCAATTCCATTTTAAGGTCAATCCACACCAAATGGATACTAATTGACCTTAATAATACCAATTCATCAACAATTTGACAAACCCCCAATTTTGGCTCAAAACCCTAACTTCCATCATATCCCTTCATACATAACACATGTAATTCATCACATGAATCATATACATCACCATTCCTAAGTTAAAATTCGAGTTTTAATTGAATTAATTACATTAATCCTCATTCAACCATGCTGGTCAAAATTCATGGGTGGTCATACATGTACAATTTATTTCATTTTTCAATAATTTTTAACTCAAATCAATTCCCTAATAAAGAATAGAGAGAGATGGGAGTGTGTATTGGCACTAACCTCTCTTAGCACAATTCCAAAATTTCCAAATCTTCACTTTCTTCTCTTCTTCTTGCTACCAATCATCTTCTCAAATTGAAATAAATAATTTTTGTGTTTGGAGAGTGGGGAAATATGGTGGAAAATAATGGGAAATGGAAGCTTGATGAAGCTTTAATGGAGGATAGGTTGGGAGAGGGATTTCGGCCAAGGTGATGAAAGGTAGAAGATCAAGTAATTTTTGGTTTAATTTATTTCCTTTTTATCTCTTATTATTGTGCTTGTCTAATTTTGATTGGCTATGAAATTTTAATTGCATCATTCTTACATAATGCTTATGTCATAATTAGAATTTAAATTTCATTTCATTTCATTTTCCTTTCTTAATTCCTCTAATAATTTCTATTTAAATTTTTATCAATATTTATTCATATTTTATTACATAATTCTCATTTAATTAAATGGACACATTGATCAAAAATTAACTCTGAGGTTGAAATGACCAAAATGCCCTTCGTTGTGTTCATCGAGTTATTATTGTTTGTACCAATTGACTTAATTTTTCTTGTATTCCCATGGCACTTTTATTGTCATTAAACCTCATTAATACTTCATTTGAGTCTCAAATAATTATTTCACAGGGTTCCCCTTGGGTCTAGGGTTGTCAACTGTCTTCACAGTCACTTCCCATTAGGGTTACCCATCGCTGAAGCTTCGACTCATTTAACCTCTTTGCATTTCATTTCTTAAATTTTTCCTTAATTTTTATTGTCATTATTTAGATTAGTTATGACTCCCCACTTCAGTTTAAGTCTGGTTCCAAACATTCTAGCTGTTCAGACAGACGTTAGTAATCGGAACAGTAGAATGTACAGACTTCCTAAAGTGAGGGCATTACAGTTCTTCCTCTCTAATTAAAATTTCATCCTCAAAATTTACCTGATGCAAACAGTTGAGGAAACTTTTGCCTCATCATCTCTTCACTTTCCCAGGTTGCCTCTTCAGTGTTGTGGTGCCTCCAAAGCACTTTTACCAGTGGAATCTACTTATTTCTCAATTCGTTCACTTCCCGAGTCAGGATCCTTATTGGTTCCTCTTCATACATCCAATCTAGTTGTATTTCAATTTCTTCCATTGATATGATATGTGAAGGGTGTGATTGGTATCTTCTCAACATAGATACATGAAACACATTATGGATCTTGTCCAGCTTTGGTGGTAAAGCTAGCCTGTAGGCAACTGGACCCACACGTTCAAAGACTTCATATGGGCCAATGAACCTAGGGCTTAACTTACCCTTTCTCCCAAACCAAAATACTTTCTTTCATGGTGATACTTTGAGAAACACCTTGTCACCAACTTCGTATTCTATGTCTTTTCTTCTCAAGTCAGCATATGACATCTATCTATCTGAGGCAACTTTCAAATTGACTTTGATCAATTTCACCTTTTCCTCAGTCTATTTCACCAGGTTTGGTCCCACAATCTTATCTTCACCCAGTTTTATCCAACACACGGGTATCCTGCATTTCCTCCCATACAGTGCTTCATATGGGACCATTTGAATAATAGCTTGGTAGCTATTATTGTAAGCAAATTCTGTCAATGGGAGGTAACTGTCTCAAATTCCCTCAAACTCTATGACACAACTTCTTAGCATATCCTCAAGAACCTACCACATATTTCATGTTATTACTATCATTTCAGTTTATTATTTATAATAATTTAATAAGTTTCAAGATTTACCTGAATCACTCGTTCTGACTGTCCATCCATTTGAGGATGAAAAGCCGCGCTATAATGGAGTTGTGTACCCAAGGGTTCTTGCAACTTCCTCCAAAATCTAGATGTGAACCTCGGGTCTCTATCAGATATAATGGAAATTTGGATTCCATGTAATCTAACTATCTCACTGATATACAACTCTGCTAGCTTCTTCTGTGAGTAGTCAGTTCTGACTAGCAGAAAATGTGCTGATTTGGTCAATCTATCTACTATCAACCATACTATATCATGTTTCTTCTGGGTGAGAGGTAGACTATTAACAAAATCCATGGTGACTCAATCCTATTTCCATTCAAGTATACTTATATAGGTTGTAATAAACCTGATGAAACTTGGTGTTCTACCTTGACTTGCTGACATATCAAGCATCTAGTCTCATAGTCAGCTATATCCTTCTTCATACCAGGCCACCAATAATAAGGTTTTAGATTATGGTACATTTTAGTACTTCAAGAGTGCATAGTGTAAACACTATTGTGTGCCTCATTCATAATGTTCTTCTTCAGCACTGTATCATCTGATACACATATTCTTCCTTTGTAGTACAAATACCCATCCTCTTTCATCTGATACTCATTCTTCTTCCCTTCTATGATTTTGCCCATAATAGTCATTAATCTCTCATCTTGTTTTTGCACCTCTTGTATCTACTGTAGCAAGTTTGGCTTCACTTGTAACTCAGCCAGAATAGCTCCATCATGAGCTAAAGATAAGTGGGCATTCAAGGATCTCAATGCTGCAATAGACTTTCCGCTCAAGGCATTAGCAAGTACATTTACCTTCCCAGGATGATAATCTATCACACAATCATAGTCCTTCAGGAACTCAATCCATCGCCTCTGTCTAAGGTTGAGCTCCTTCTAGGTTGGCAAGTATTTCAGATTTTTGTGGTTTATGTATATGTAGCACTTTTCACCATACAAGTAGTGCCTCCATATCTTCAATGCAAAAATAATTGTTGTTAACTCCCAATTATGAGTAGGGTAGTTCTTTTCAAGTGGCCTTAGCCAATTGTGCAAAGTTTGTGATCTGCGGGGCTGTGATAAGCAACTTAATGTTGTCATTTAGTCCCTTTTTAAATCTTTTGCATCTCTTAGCTTCAGTAAGGACTATTTCCCTATCATACCTACTCAGTCTAATAAATTCTCGCTCATATTATGCTACAGACAGTTGTTTCTGCCTCAAATTGATGAATTCCCTTCTTCTTTCCTCCAAATACACATTACCGATGTATTTCTTTTTGAACTCTGTCAAGAAGAACTCCCATGTTACTTGCACTGGTTAGACTGCTCTTGATATGGTGTCCCATCACTAATACACATCCTCTTGAAGTAGGAATACAACACTCTCCAAATTTTGTTCTGGTGTACAGTGGAGTTGCTAAAGGACTCGTTTTGTCCTTTCCAACCAGTATTCAGCCGCTGCCGGGTCATCTTCTTTCTTGCCCTTGAAATCCACAGCCCCATATTTTCTTATCTTCTTTAAATGGGACTTCTGCTGTGGTTGCGCTTGTGGAATTGCCCCTATCATTTGCCTAAAGAATTCTATCATCTGCTGAAATGAGGCCTGTTGAGGCTGTGTAGGTCCTTCAGGCATTGGTGTGGCAGGTTCTCCCCTGCCTCCATTATTTCCCATTGGTGGAGCATGGCTTTCCACCTCTTCCTCAACTGCTCTCTGTGATTCAAGATCCATAGGTTAACCTAAAACACACAGAGAAATAGATTTACATTAGTGTCACCTCAACTCTTACAAATACAATGCATGGTATACACTCTATCTAGGTCCAGAAACGCCTAAACCGTGTTCTGATACCACTAAATGTAACACCCCTTACCTGTATATAGTGTAGCCGAGCAAGGAATGCCACACTCGGTGCTACAGTGCCTTAACTTATATTATTTCATTTCTTACCTAATCACATTTTATTTTTATTGATTTAGGTTTAATTAATTAGTTAAAGAAACTGACGGAGTTTTCCCTAATTTATTATTATTTTGACGATTTCCCACCTGTTAAAAATCTCAATAATAATTTCAATAGTATAAAATTTTCACATATCTCAACATCATCTCTTAGTTTTCTAACAATTATTCAATCTCAATTCCCAATCCATATCCATACTCATTCATAAACAATCCATAAAGGAAATTTTCAAATATTATTAATTTACATCATGTATAAAATTAAGGTACAAGTTTTATAATTTACATTACATAACCAAAATTTAATTACATAGTCCAAAAATAAAATACAAAGCTGGTGGACTCTAACAAAATATGCACTGCGGATGAGGTGACACTCTGGACCCAATGCAGATCAAATCTCAATCTCCTCACTTTAGTTTAAGTCTAGTTCCAAATATTCTGGCTGTCCGGACAGACGTTAGTAACTGGAACAATAAAATATACAGACTTCCTAAAGTGAGGGTGTTACAATATATTTAAGAAATACTTACTTTCCTAAAGTTTCCTCTATTTATGGATGATTATAATGAAGTGAGGTGATATATTTCTAACTCCATAGGCATACCTCAATTTCCTATCTCCACTAATGTAGTATATACCTTTCAAAAGATCAAAAGGTTTTTATAGGGCTATCATAGGGCAAGAGTGTAACGCCCTCACTTTAGGTAGTCTGTACATTCTACTGTTCTGACGATTAATGTCTGTTCAGACAGCCAGGATATTTGAAACTACATTCAAACTAGAGTGAGGAGTCATAAATTGATTGAATAAAGACTAAGAAAAATTAAGGGAAAATAAAAGAAATAAAATGCCAATAGGTTAAATGAGTCGAGATTTCGGCGATGGGTGACCTCACTAGGAAATGATAATGAGTTTTGTGTAACTCTAAATTCAAGCCGAACCCTATGAGACCCTTAATAAAGACTTAATTAAGGGAATTTCTATGAAGTAATAAGGCAAAGAAATGAAAGAAAATAAGCACAAAGCAAAGAAAGATAAGGCGTTATCAGGTATTATGAAAAAGACAGACATAAACCCGGTAAGAGCCAAATTTGATCAATTAAATTTGAAGGTCCAATATTGACAAAAAATGAGAGAAATTAATTTAATGAAGCTAGATTAATTTAATTAATTGAGATTATGAAAAATAAATGTAATTATTGAAAATTCAAAATTTAATGATTATAAACTTCAAAATAATCACAAAATTGCCATACTAGTTATTTACAATACTACCATTAAACATTTATTTAATATATTTGTCTATTATTGAGCTGAGATTTCAGCCTTCATCATCATCCATTCCCGTCCATTGCTCTTTCTCGCTCTCTTTCTTACACTTTCCTCCATTAACACCCAAAATTAAGCTTAAAACCTTAGGTTTCTCATATGATTTCTTTAGGAAATCAATAGAAGCCACCAAATTCAACCTTGAATTGAAGAAAACTCCCAAGAAATCAAAAAAAAAATTGGGAGTTTAGAAAGCAAGGAAATTCAGCCAAGAAGTGGTTCAACAAGAGGAAGTGAAGGTTAGTGCTAAATCCCTTATTCTTTCTTTTCTTGTGTTGAAACTGTAACACCATCATTGTAGCAATTTCGTACATTCTACTGTTTCGGTGATCGGTGTCGGTTCGGATAGCTAGAACGTCTGAAAAAATATTTAAACTAAAGTGAAGAACCAAAATTAACTCAAATAATTAATAAGAAAAATTTAGGAAAAGTTTTAGAAATAAAATACAACCAAGTTAAATGAGCCGGTGCCCTAGCGATAGGTAAACTAGTGAGAAGTTGCGTACTCGCAACTAGGAGCCCTAGACCCAGGGGAAAATTCATAAAATAATTTTTAGGACTCCAGAGAAGAGTCATTGAGGTTTCTATGGCATTAGAATGCCAAGAAAATGCTTAGCAAATTTTTTCAATTAGTACAGGCAATTTTGGTCTGTTAAGCCAAACGGAGGGCATTTTGGTCATTTTGCCTTCAGAGGTGATTTTTTGCTGACTTGTCCAGTTAAGTAAATAATTATCATGACACAAAATGTGAATAAATATTGCTAAAAATTAAATTGAAATTAAGTAGAGAAGAAAAGAAGAGAAAATGAGTTAAATGTGAATTTTTACCTCATGCTTATGTCATTTAAACCCTCCCCACCAATCACAATTAAGCTAACTTATTAAAAAGGGATAATTGAGGCCAAAATAACCAAAAGCAATCATATTTCATCTCCTTCAACAAACTTGTCATTTCCCTTCAACCCACCCAAAATCACCATTAAAGCTTATACAACTTGACAAGGTGATTGGCTGTCAAGAAAAGTCAAGAAAACTGAAGTTGTGAAGGTAGAAAATTCTGCTCACTTGTGGTAAGTAGCGAAACTCTTGCTCTTTTTAGTTTAATTCATGTTTAATGGCATGATATGTGTAGGAAATGTAAGAAAATGAAACAAACAAGTGTGTGTGTGCACTCTACAAGTTTAGGCAGCTAGGGTTAGTTAGGGTTAGTGATTTTGCTTGATAACAAAGTGTTGAAGAGCAGCCCTTAGTGCTAAATGCATGATTGAACTTAGTTGTGCAGGTGAAATGTAAGGATTAGGTATGTATGAACATGGAAAAATATGGATACTTAACAATATTAGGGTTTGCTTATGTAATGGTTCATTAACCATGTAATGGTCAATTAGTGACCATTTGAATGTGTATAATAAGGAAATGAAGTGAGTTGAGGCTTGGCATTTGTGTATGGGTGAGCTGCCTTGGCTGACCTACAGGACTGAGCATGAGTCCAGCAGGTTTGGGCAGTTATAAATGGAGTTGTAGAGGTTCAATTGGTGCAAGGCTAATTGAACATGAAAATAGACACATAAAGGCACCACTTTAGTGAAGAAACCCTGCCCAGAAAACCAAACTAAGTTAGCCTAAAAATTGCCCTAATCCGGGTGACTTGCATTCTGCCTGGACAAAATGACCAAATGAACAATGTCTACTCATTTGGTCATAACTCAGTGTAGAAAGGTCCAATTGACCTGAAATTTTATCAGTAGAAATCTGAGACATATACCTACAACTTTCATGAAGAACACAAATCCAAATTCTAATCATAACCTAGTCAAATTGCCAACCAAACTTAAGTTAACAAATCTGGCAGAACCAGTTTTGCCCAGAATTTTGGATTCTGTCCAATCTTGCCAGTTATGGTGTTTAGGCCATAACATGAGCTACAAAGCTCCAAATGAAGTGATTCAAAAAAGGAAATGTAACTAGACATAATAAGGAACAACTTTCATGAAGACAATTTTACCAAATTCCTACTGTACAAATGACCAATGGAACAGTAAACACAATGTTTGAAATCTGAAAATTTTGAATAACTAACACTAAGCTTAGAAATGGTATTGGCAACCAATACCAACAACTTTAGAATACAAAATGTGGTATGTTAAGAGTATTAGAACTAATGTACCTATTGTTTATGCAAAAGTCAATATTTTAGTTGACTAATGAAATAAATAGTAACACCTAAACTTAAATTTCAAGAATTTTAAAGTTTAAAAGTGTAACATGCCCTAGTACACCTAGCAAGATTGGTTTGGATAGGTTGACATGCCAATAGGGTTCAGTTAGCAATACTGCACTTGGCATTATGCCATTATGTGATTTTATGGCTTTTAGCCATTCTGACATTGTGATGATACTTGGCCTTGTGCCTAATGTTATCTGACTTATTAGTACATTTGCACATCGGGAGATACATATGTGACCGATGGTGTGATGGCCCGAGGTACTTGATACCCAGCGCCAGTTTACCCGTTTATCCAGTCCAGTCATCTAGGATAGGTTACTTGGGCAACCAAAAATGAAAGTGGATAAATTTAATGAAATTATGAATATAACAAGTACATAATAAATAAGATTACCAATAATGATCGAAAAATTATCTGCATAAGATATCAAAACATGCACTGCATATTTATTTTTTATTATTTCTTTTTATTTTATTATTGGCACCACTAAGTATTATTGCTTAGCGCATTGCTTTTTGCCACGCGTAGGTTCTAGAGAGACCGACCGAGAGCCCAGTAGACCACAGACTGGGTGAGACTTCTGCAGTTCTGCATAGTATCCGTGTCACCTCACCATCATCAATGCATTGGTCGAACACTAGGTTTTATTTTGATATTTTATAATTAACTTTTACTTTCTCATGTGAAATTGAAGCTCATGTAATGTATTTTGTTATCAATGTAAAAAGTGGAAATTATGTTTATGAATGAAAAAGTGAATATTTATTGATGACTCTTACATGAATATCATATGAAATGAATGATTGAGAAATGGAAATGTTGTTGAAAAATATTGAGATTTTGATGATGAAATGGAGTTTGGAATTGATTGAGAATTTTGGAAGTGTTTTTTTCAGATTCCGAAGAACTGTTTTATCCATTTTTAGCCGCCACTCTACCGGATTTTCTATAAAATTTGTGGAACTTCAAATAAATTATAATTTCAATAAATGACTTAAATGAAATATATTGTACTTCATAACTATGATAAAAATAAATTAAGGAAGAATAAAAATGATTGAGATAAAAATTGTGACATCCTTTACCCGTCTACAGTATATCCGAGTAAGCTATGTCACACGGTGTACCGGAACACTCTATTTTATCTTAATTAATTTTCATCATAATTTTGAATATAACTTGCGAAATATAATTTATTTAAGTCATTTGTTTGAAATTATAATTTATTTGAGGGTCCGAAAATTTTAAAGAAAATCCGGCAGAGTACCGGCTATAAATGGAGAAAACAGTTCTTCGGAACCTGTGAAAAAAACTTCTAATAATCATATCTCATCACTCTCAAACTCCAATATCAAAATCTCAACATTTTTCAATTTCATTTCTCAATCATTCATCTCATGTGATATCATGTATAAATCACAGATAAACATTCACTTTTCCATTCACAACCACAATTTTCATTATTTACATGAACATTAAAATACATTACATAAGTTCAATTACATATGAGAAAATAACATTAGTTACAAAATACCAAAATGAAACCTAGTGTCCTACCAATGCACTGTGGAGGGTGAGGTGACACGGACACTATGCAGAGCTGCAAGACGGTCTCACCCAGTCTGCGGTCTACTGGGCTCTCGATCAGTATCTCCAGAACCTACGCGTGGCAAAAGCAACGCGCTAAGTAATGATGCTTAGTGGTGCAATAATAAAATAAAAGAAAATAGCAGAAAATAAATATGTATTGAATGTATATGTCTTATTTGTTTTGTATTTGTTATATTCATTTATTTCTTTAACTTTGTCCATTTTCATTCATTTGGTTGCCCAAGTAACCTATACTGGACGACTGGACTGGATAAATGGGTAAAATGACACTGGGTATCAAGTACCTCGGGCCGTCACACCATCGGTCACATATGTATCTCCCGGTGTGCAACAGAACAGCTAACAAGCTGTAAATAATATTAGGCACGAGGCCAAGTCTCAACACAATATCAAAATGGCTAAAAGCCATAAAATCACAGAATGGCATAATGCCATGTGCAGTACTGCTAACTGAACCCTATTGGCATGCCAAACTATCCAAACCAATCTTATTAGGTATACTAGGGCATTTGATACTTTAACATTCTTCAATTTGTGAATTTCAAGTTTTGGTGTCACTATTCACTTCATTAGTCAACAAAAATGTTGACTTTTGGATTGAAAATAGGTATATTGGTTTTAACACTCCCAATGTACCACATTTTGCATTTAAAACTTGTTGGAATTAATCACCAAATCCATTTTTAAGCTTAGCACTAAGGGGCAGAATTTTCAGCTTTTGTACCATAAATTTACTGTTCCATTAGGGACTGTTACAGTGGAAATTTGAGGAAATGGTAAACATGAAAGTTGTTCCTTATTTTGTCTAGTTGAATTTCTTTTTTTGAATCACTCCATTTGGAGTTTTGTAGCTCCAGATATGGTCCAAAAACCACAGCTGGCCGGATTGGAAAACTGCAGAATTTACCAAATCTACAGTACAATGAACAGTAAATGTGAGTGCCTTTTTGGATAGGTTCTGGTCATAATTTGGGGTAGATTTCTTCATGAAAGTTGTTTTTCTATATCTTATCTTGTTGCTGTAAAAATTTCAGGTCAAATGGACCATTTTACAGTGAGTTATGGCCAAACTGTTCATTTGGTCATTCTGCAGAATCTGCTTGCAGGGTATCCGGATTGGGGCCAACTTTTGGTCCACTTGCTTTGGTCTTTTGGGCATGATTTCTTCAGCAAAATTGTGCCATTATAAGTCTAGTTTCATGTCCAATTGGCCAAACACCAATTGAACCTACACAGCCAAAGATATGGCAGTCCAAACAGGCTGGATTCACAGCCTCCTTGCTGCTGTCCCTAGGCAGCCTACCATTTCACTTTGTCATGCTATATTTCAGTCCAAATTATGGTCAACTTACCTCAAATGGTCACTAATTGACCATTAGAATGTTCTTTAACAATTTCATAAGCCAAGTCAAATTTTCACTCCCAAAACCCTAGCTTCCCATTATGATTCACACAAGATGCCTTAATTTGCTAACTCATTCACTAACCACATACATACATGCTTTAAACATGATCTCTAGTCCACTTTAAATCCATCAAAACAGTCAACCCTATCCCTTCCTTAGGCCTGCCGAAATTCATGGTGGACATACACATAATTTTTATTCATTTAAGTTACAAATTCTTACTTAATTCAAGTCACTAACATGGAAATAAAGAGTTTAAGGTATATATGTGCACTAACCTCTTGTAGGGTAGAATTTTTCCAAGCTTAACTTCAATTTCTTTCTTCTTCTTGGCTACCAAACACTTCCCCAAGAGGTATGGACAAGTTTTAATGAAAGGTGTCTAGGGTTTAGTAGTGAAACAAAGAGAGAAATAAAGCTTTGATTGAGAATTAATGGAGGTTTGGGCTAAGCAAGGTTTCGGCTGGTTTGGGAGGAAGGAGATGGCTGTTTACTTTTTGTTTCCTTTGGTCTTTATTTATCTCTTTTATTAGTTAGTTAAATGGTTGTTTAAATGTGATTGGTGGTAGCTTTTAAATGACATCATCATATGTCATAAATTGCTTTATTTTGATTTTTTTCTTTTCTTTTCATCTCTACTCATTTTCAATTTAATTTTTAGTAATGTTTATTCATATTTTATGTTATAATAATTATTTACTCAACTGAACAAGTCGGCCAAAAATCACTTCTGAAGGCGAAATGACCAAAATGCCCTCTGTTTGGCTTAACGGGTCAAAATTGTCTGTACCGATTGAAAAATTTTCCTAAATATTTTCTTGGCATTCTAATGCCATAGGAACTTCAATGACCCTTCTCTGGAGTCCCAAAAATTATTTTATGAATTTTTACCCGGGTCTAGGGCTCCTAGTTGCGAGAACCGCAACTTCCCTCTGGGTTACCCATCGCTTGGGCACCGGCTCATTTAACTTGGTTGTATTTTATTTCTAAAATTTTTCATAAATTTTTCTTATTAATATTTGAATTAATTATGGTCCCTCACTTTAGTTTAAATATTTTTCCGAACATTCTAGCTGTCCGGACCAACATTGGTCACCGGAATAGTAGAATGTACGGAGGTGCTACCGGGAGGGTGTTACAAAAATAGGGTGTTCCGGCACACTGTGTGACATATCTTACTCGGCTATACTGTAGACGGGTAAGGGGTGTCACAGAAACTATGGTGAATTATGATGGAATTAAATGAAAAATGATGAAATTAATGGATGTTTGAAAGACCTAAAATTTGGCTAGCCTATTTACATGAAGTGTTTCATGTGTTTAATGTGATTTAAACTTGAATTCTAGCATGGATTAAGTGATATACATGGTGTATATGGTGAAAATGCATGAAAGAGATGTAGATTGAGATTGGGAGCTAGGGTTTTGACCTAACTTTGAGAGCCTTATGTATGCTTGAAATTGACCTTGTTGAGATGAATTGTTGATCATTAGAAGTGCTATGAATGTGAAATGAAGTTTAGGAGTTGGAAGGAATTGAAATTGGGAGTGCAATTTTTCTTGCAGGAAATTCAAATCTATGAGTCTAGTGAGGTTTTTAAACCATAAATAGAGTTGTGTTGCTCCAATTCGTATGAGGATAATTGAAGATGAAACTAGGGTCATAATGCCCCACTTTTTATGAAGAAACTATGCCCAAAAACTGTCCCTAATCTGGCCTAAAATTGACTTGAATCCGGGTAACCCTAATCTGGACCTGGAAAAATGACCAAATGAACTATAAATATTCAAATGACCATAACTCACACTAGGAAGGTCAGAATGACCTGATTCTTGAACCATTAGAAAGGCTAGACATAGGAGCACATTTTTTATGAAGAAAATAGAACCCAGATCTCTCTCTAACTAAGTCAAATTGTTAGTACAAGTTATATTAACAAAACTATCCAGAACCAATCTGCCAAGAATTTGTTAGACTTAGGCTCACCCGACCAGTCTTGTCAAAAATGCCATAACTTGCTCTAAAAAATTAAAAAATCAATGAAACCAATGCCAAAAGTTTTAAAAGACATAGATCTATAATATTGATGTTTTGACCAGAACCCATAACCTAAGGGAACTAAGTCAAATTGTTAGAATAATTTAATACACCAAATCCTGGAATTTGCCTCAACTACCACCCGACCCTAGAACAGAATTTATATGATAACTTTCACTAGGAAATCCTAAATGGGATGAGCCAAACTGTTCTGGAAACCTAAGAGATAGGGCTTCAACTTTGATTTAGAAACTTTTTTTCAAAATTTGAGTGTAAGAATCCTAAAATGAGAGTCAAAGCCAATGACCTGAACCTGGAATCCTGTAGACATAGGGCACCTGAGTCTAGGCCAATTAATTTGCTATAATTAATTCTACAAGACCTGAAAAATTGCAATTCAAAATTTGAGTAATCATAAGGCATAGGATAACAACTTATATGAAGAACATTAGGCCTAAAAGTG